>NW_027202538.1:0-1200000 GCF_024711535.1 Dipodomys merriami | reverse complement strand
ATAATACTTAAGGCTTTCAGATAAGATGCTGTGCCTATGTTGATGGAAGCTGACTTCTTTGGGACCTACTACACAATGTTAAGACTCCATTCCAAGCACTGCACCTGCATTAGGGTAATTTGAGTGCTCATGATAGTTCTTCCCGTTAGGAAATGAATTGTTTTATTAAAAACAGAAGTAGGCAACAAGGCCAAACAAATTTCCCAAGTACCTAATACTGATCAACTGTAGACCCATAATACAAATCCAGGTTTCCACCAGGCATATCTGAGGATATGCTGTAAGTTTCACATTCATTACCTTTCACAATGTATGGAACAGATAAACCTACATTATCTTCCTAATTATGGTTATAATGGCAATAACATTGCTACAGAATATACATATTTTTTAAATGAAAAAGGTGTGGGTAATGACATTGTAGGTGATCTGTATACCAAATAAAGCCTGAGCAAAATAGTAAAGTAAGGAGCTGGGAAGGTGGCTGAGTGGTAGAGTGATTGCCTTGAATGCATGAAGTCCTGGGTTCAATTCCTCAGCACCGCATAAGCAAAAAGAAAAAAAGTTGGAAGTGGATCTGTGGCTCAAGTGGTAGAGTACTAGTCTTGTGTTGAAGAGCTGAAGAACAGCACCCATGCCCAGAGTTCAGGCCCCACGACCGGACCCCCACCCATAAAAAGAAAAATAAAAGAACCTAGTTCCTAAATTTAAGTCATAGTACTAGCACTCATATACCATATATATGGTTCCTAAAATATACAGTGAGTTAATTTGTCCATACCTGGTCATAGATTAAATATGAGGTGTCAAAAAGTGTGTAAGTCTGAAATGACTCCAAGTTATTTTGACAAGAGAGCTGGAAGAGTTATCACTTAATCAAATAGTAATGAGGGATTGGTTTGTAGACAGAGATCAAAGCTCACATTGGGATCTTTTGAGTTTACTAAAATCAGTAGCTAGGAGTTGTCAGTAGACAGGATGCTATTAACGACTTGAATTAAAGAAAACAAAACTGGAGAAAATACAGAAATAATTACTGTACTCAGTAGTAACAACCATGAGAAGGAATATTACAAATCTAAGCCCTGGGATACACAAATATGTAAAACATGACAAATGAAGAAAAACTAATAAGTATGTAATGCAGACTTATATGGGTAGGTATTTTTCATGTTTAAGGGCTATTAAGTGATTGTGTGATGACCTAAAATTTAAGAAATTGGTAAGTTCAACTGTCCCTTGGGCCAACCATAGCTAAAAGTTTAAGTAAAATGGGGCCACAATAGTGTTTATAGTGTGTCTTGATATACCAAAGTGAAAATAGGCCAATATTTGGAAAGCCACTTTTTGGACATGTGGTTGGAGTGGCAATTACTGCAGTTTGTTCAAGTGTTAGTAGAAAGCTACAGGTTTAGCACAATGATAGAAATCTTTCAGGGATCTGGTAGATTTTCCCTCTGTCTTCAATTTCCCTGTTTTTCTGAGACCTAAAATATCATTACTGGAAGCCTGTTCAAATTGTGCCTTTGACAAGTTAACAGAGACTCAGTCTATCACAGGCCCAAATAAAAGAGAATGGGAACAGGTCTACATTGAGCACTCACAGTAGACCGGTCTCTGGACTTTCTCAAGAAGAGACTTCTGCCATTGTTGGATGGATAGGGCTGGATAATATGTAAAATAGACACCATATATAGAAAGTATTCTGCTAAGTTGACAGTTGAGATATCGGATGTTTTATGTGCATTGTATTGATTTCTATGAATCAGTTAATCAGAATCTTCATACCATATGATGTTACTAGATTAAAAATGCATGCTTATTGCATTTCCTTTGGATAACAGATAGTATGTTTTGAAATTTGGTATAAAACATTCGTCTTTTCATTTATTTATTTTTAATATGGATTACTCTAGTTCTCAAGAGTAGGGAAATGCCCTGGAACTTTGTAATTTGATGTCATATGTAATTTTTTTATTTTTATTTATTGTCTATTGCAGTACCCGGCTTTCTAATAAATATGTAATCTATTCAATTTTGAAAAGTCCTGCTGTACCTCCCACTTATTTGTGGCATTTCTGAAATCCAAGTTGCTCTGTGTGTCAGGGTGGATACTTTTGCCTGTAACAGTTTTGTTATTGAATACAAATCATCTGGCTACATAGGGAACAAAGGATGTGAAGCTACAGTATCCCAAAAAAGAACTTCCAAGACAATTCAAGGGCAACTCATGTACTCTCTGTGTAGGTGATTAGGAGCATAGAAAAGAAATTCTTATACATGAAAGTGACTGAGATTGTGTGCACATAGCTGTTCACTTATTTATCTGTTGCTATAGTTTAACATATTCACTATTATTAAATGATATGTCATATATATGATATATATCATATATATACATATATGATATATATCATATATATATGACCACAGTTTCCAAATCCAGAGAACCACATCCATGGGCATCGCCTTCCTATGTTGCTCTTTGGGTAATTAGAATGAAACCTGGTATTGCCCTGTGGTAGAGAAATAACTCAGAGATTCAAACATTTTTCTTTCAATATGTTGCTTGCTCCTAACTCTAAAATTAGGAAGTCTGTTAATATATAATACATGTTATAACATATTTGATCTATTATATAATGTCTAATATATTCTATATTATAACATATATTATATATAATAACTGACAGTATTATATATTTATAAGGAAAAATACAACAAACGTATCGATATCCATACTTTCCTAGCCATGATTAGGTTCAGTAGAGTTAGGTGCATTACATCTCAACAAAATAAGTCTGCTGAAGTTTTGATGACCTTGAGCTAGATAAGGAGAATTTCTGTAAAAAGAGCCTCTCTTCAATTATGAGAAAAGATAAGTTTTTCTTTTGTTTTATTTTTTTGTTTTTATTTAGGCCAGACAGCGGGCCTGAACTCTGGGCCTGGGCACTGTCCCTCACCTCTTCAATTCATGGCTCGTGCTCTACCACTCGAGCCATAGCAGCACTTCTGGCTTTTTCTGCTTATGTGGTGCTGAAGAATCGAACCCAAGGCCTCATGCATGCAAGGCAAGCACTCTACCACTGAATCACATTCCCAGGCCAAGTTTGGGAGTTTTTGAGAAGAGGTATTTGGCATTTACTTTCCATCCTTGATTAGTAAAGAATAGATATATTTTGCTCCAAATTTTGTCTCCTTTTATGTTCCCTAAAGAGTTACACATGATCATCATTACATAGCATATATTTAAGTCCTTCTTTTATTTTTTATCATTATTGTTTTCTTGTTGTTGTTTTGCTGATCCTAAAGCTTGCACTCAAGGCCTAGGCATTGTTCCTGAACTCAAAGCTCTTGCTTTTCCACTTGAGCCACAGCACCACTTCTGGCTTTTTCTGCCTGGGCTTGCTTTGAATCATAAGACTTAGATCTCAGCCTCCTGGTTAGCTAGGATTACAGGTGTGAGACAACATTGGCCAGCAAGTCTTTTAGTTATTATTCTAAAAGCCTCCTATCCACGGTCACTCTTAAGATAGTAAATGAACCTATGCCAATAGTTTCTTCATACTCACATCTCCTGTTATGGCTATGGTGTCTTTTCCATCGTATCCTGAACCTACTTCACTGTTCTCTTCCTAATCCATGATTCTGGATGTATTTCTAATAATTACCTAAATCTTGTGGCTATAAACCCTAAATTACTCAACTATTAATTTCATTTAATTTTTTTCAATATGATTGTTGTTCTGTACAAATCTGAGCTTATATTCACCTCTTGCATCTACCTCTTGGCATGAGCAAAGCCTGGGCCAATTCTACCTTAAATGCAAGAGGGTAGACAAAGAATAGCCTGCAGTATTCCTCCTGAGAAGTCAGGACAAGTAGTTGAGTGCCTGAAAGAAGCAATGCATTCCTGACATGAGAAGGGGTGAGAGAGACAACAGCCTAGAGAGTAAACTGGCAGTCACAACATTTAACAACTTCTCCTTTGGGGAAACTGACCTCCTGCAAAATGGCAGTGAGATAACTTACCTAGTCAATTTTCTTATATGAAGGAAATTGTCATGTCTCACTACACTACTCCCTTGTATTCAAAGAGAAGGTCATTCTTTTGTGTCCTCGTTAGGCCCAGGCTCAGTTTATCTCCATCTTAGACTTTGCTCAGGCTCTATTCCTACCAGAAAATCCCTGATGAGGAGAAAAGTGTGATCTCTTGGCTTCTGACTGGTCCTTTCAGACCTGAGGCCACTTTTAGTTTTCAACCTGTTCCTTCTGACAATGGGAAAGCTCATTCTCTGAATTGTGCCCTAGTATCAAATCTCTTCAGAGAAAGTCAAGGAATGACAGATTCTACATGATGGAATTAGTTTCTCCATCCAAAGAGGCCAATTGATATCTGATTCTGAGACCCAGGTGGAAGTCCTTCACCAGATCCTCCAAGCTGGAGTGGATGTTAGCTCAGACTCCAAGCCATCCTCATATTTCTCCAGCTCTTTCTCATGAACCAAAAGGTTACAAGAGTTTAGTTCAGAACCAAGGAGAAATGAGAGTAGCAGAAGGACCATTGGCAGGGTGAGGAATTAGAAACTTTGGATGAAAAAAAGGGCTCAGAAAATCTAGGATCACTCACATCATTTGGGAATCACATCATAAGATTTGGGAATAAAAGTAATAAATTACTACTTAAATTAGTAACTCCACTACTTTACATTACAAGTGTTCTGTCAAAATTTACCTGTCCTAGCTCTATTTTAATCAGAAAAATGGAGCACATTCTTTCCTCACTAAGTTCTACTGAGTATCTTTATCCATACCCCAGGTTGTTCTTACTCTCTACTTCTCTGTTACTTTTCTTTGTTGGATTCAGTCAATGACACTTGAAAGTGTTAGCATATTCAGACATGTAATTACACTTCCTTCTAATCCATTTGTTATAAAGTAAAACAAATTATGGGGAAACGTATGACTATGGTACATTTTCTTCCAAGGCATATTTATTTGATTTTATTAAGTATAATTTTAATAGTTTCATTGTTAAAACTTGAGAAAAATGTTTTACTATTAGCAGTAATTACTTGCACATTTTTTGTATTTTTCCATGTCTGTGTATTTGTTAAGCTTCTAACATCGACTTTTCCCCCAACTGTTGCCTTCTTAAAATTGCTTCAAATTATATACTATATATTATGGTATTCTATGTGTTCATTGATATATTTAAATTTTGATCTAATATCCACATATTATAGGATATCTTCAACCTATTGTAACTGGTCTGAAAATCAATATGGACGTTCCTCATTAAAGCAAATACACAATGCCACAAAATCCAGTGAAATTAGGATTAGTTATATATTCAAAATATTTAACAATGATACAGTAGAAACATTCACTTCTCACATACAAGAGCATGTTTATAGCTATGAATAGCACATTTTCTTCATTCCCTCTTTCTGGTGCATCTAGGTTGATTACACAGCTTGGTTGCTATAGAATATTGCTGCCATGAACATGGATGTTCATGTTGATTTATATTCCTTCAATATGTATCCAATTGCGGTAAAGGTCATCAACATATCTGACTTTTTGGTATTGTGTAAACTTCCATTAAGATATTCCTATGGGTTGCACTAGTTTACAATGCCACAAAACCAAATATAGTTCCTGATTTATTTCAACCTATCAAGCAGTTTATTTATTTGAGTGGTAATAGCTATTCTGGTGTGTAAGCTAGGATTTCATTGACTTTCCTCTTTATTTTACTTCGTCTTCACTATGTGGATATGAATTTTTAACATTTCATTTATTTATAAAACACTTATGTTTGTACTTCATTCCTGATCAGTGTCTTTCTTTTTCTTTTGGTATTTCACCAATTTTTAAGATTTATAAGTTTTTAATTTTTTCCCATTACAAATACTCACTTTAGTTAGTAAAAAGATTTTTTTTTCATTACAGTGGCGCACAATTAACTAAAAACAACATATTGTACTTTTATATCACTGGATGTTTTTGTTTGTATTTACAACCAGGAAATTCTTTCAATAAAGATGCTGAACTTCTTTCACTGATATTCTGAAAGTATAGTATCTCATAAACTAATCTCTGAATTAACAGTCACAGCATGGACCACCACAGTCTGGGCTAAGTAAAAACACTAACACAGCAAAAACTGGATTTAAAGAGAGCAAAAAGCTTCAAAAAAGTTAGAAGAAAGGTATCACCTTCATGAAGCAAATGTGGAAGTTCACAAGAAGACCTTGGGAATCTGAATATCAAGAAGATCAAAGGATAAAAAGTATTTAGAAGGACAACTTTAGAACTCCAGATTGGGGAGGTGGGACAAACAATATATACCCAAACTCAATGCTGAAGGGAAGGAGTGTTTTATTCCAAACCTCATCTTTGTCTGACTCTCTCACACAACACACACACAAAAACACACACACACATACACACACAAACACACACATACACACACACACACACACACACACACACACACACACACACACACACACACACACACACACACACACACACATCTAGTGAGAGGCCTTTGCCAAAGTACAGGCATTCTGGACTTAGACTCCGAATAATCAGAAATTATCCCTTGTGAAGACATTTACTGAAAGTAAACATTGTAAGTAGACTTTTACTGAAAGTTAGAACTCAGGTTCCTGGAAAAACTGTGAAATGTCATAATAATGTTCTTCCCACAACTCCCCTAGCAATAGCCATCAGCGGATGAAGGGAAGTACCTAAAGTTACAGATTTTTTTTAATGTTTTACTTTTTTTAACTTTTTTATTGTGAAAATACTGTACAGAGGGGTTACAATTACATGGGCAAGATAATGAGTACATTTCCTATCAAACATTGTAGCCTCCTCCTTTGTTTCCCCCTCCCATCCCTTCCCATCATCCCCCCGCCCCCCCATCGAATCATCCTCCCCCTCCCCCCCACCAAAGTTGTAAAGTTCATTTTTCTCCATAAGAACTTGTACATCTCATTGTTGCAATGGGTCCACCTGTATCCTTATTTAAACGATTTGTTTTTTCCCTTCTCTTCCACAAATTATTGCTTATTGCTTAGCCTGCACTTGCTAGCCAATAAGATTGTTATAAAATTACCCATTTAACTGAAGGGTCGGGGCTCTCAACTCTGACACACTGCAATGGTGACAGTTGTGACTCCAGGCTCAAGCTGGCAATAAATGACTCTAATGTGGTCGCATGAGAACTGGCTCCGTGGTGGTCTTGGGGATCCTTATCTAACACAAGACTAGTGTACACAGAGAACACCAGGGGCAGCTGTATCTTGGACAATGCAGCTTTTTTCCTCTTCTTTTTAGATAATCAAACATGATGTTGCAGTTGGCTCCACAGCTGCTCCACACCTGAGCAAGAGGAAGGAAAGGGTGCCTTAGACTGCAGGACGGCCTTGTGTACCCTAGTTTTCTGTGCAAGAATGCAATTCGTGGTCCCTTAGGCAGAGGTGGCCAAGCTGAAATGGGGGTATGCTTTGCCTAGAGGATGGCACCCTGTGAGCCCTGCATGCATGGTGAAGCAGCCTGGAAAGCCCTGTGAGCATCTCCGCAATGGCCTCTCAGTGTCTTGGAGAAGTTGACTCCTGTAGTTGGACAAGGCAGGAGGCAGGAGGAGAGCAAGAATCCAGAAGATGGGAGAGGCACAGAAGCAAATGCACCTCTTCATTGAGCATCCTCGGCCATTCTAAGGAGGTTCACAACCCACACGTGGCGGCCACTGCACAAGTCCCCAGAGGCCCTACTTGTTTAGGGAGCAATGGCTGGTCCTGATGGTCCTGATCCAGAGCTGGAACTTCCCAAGTGGCCCTGAGCTTGGCTGGGCTGGAGTAGAGCCTACCAAATATGCTTCCTCTGCCCTGCTGTGTATAGTCTCCTAGCAGCTGCCCAGGCTACAGCACCCACAACAGGCCACCTCCTTGGGGCAGGCTGAGGCTGTGCTGACAATTCCTAGTGCCTGCTTCAAGGCAAGAGTGAGGCCTAGCCCACAGCAGAGCTAGCCCTCACTTCCAAGGGCATTGAGAGAGGCATGACAACCACAGGCCCAACCTTGCTGTCCTCACTGCCCCTAGAGGTTACCTATAAGTCCCTGCCTTTGTTCTTGAAATTCTTCAGCCACTGGTTGCCTCATTTTTCACTATCTGTTTGGGTGGGACTCGAGACTTCTTCCTCTCCTCACCAAGCAAACAGGCCCTAGCAAATCCACCCCAAATTCCACACCTCACAGACACTCCCCATAACCCAGCTACCTTTAGGGCTGTTGCATGAGCTGTTGGCCAACTGCCTCTTCCTCCCTTCACAGCCTCCTTCAGGGCCTCCCCACCATCCTCTCCCCACCGCCCTCAGCCCCAACCAAAGCTTGGCTTCTCCTGTGGCCTCTTTCCGCTCCACACAGCCCCCATCCCCAACCCCAGAAGGCCCACTGCTGTAGGGAAAAGAACTCTGGGCCTGGCACAGCAGAATCAAAGGTGTCACAATGTGCAGCCTGCTGGGAATTGGAGGCAGCATAGGTCTCTGATCATTGTCTTTCACTTCATCTACACATGTATTAATTGTATTAATTTGGTATTTAATATTAGATCTCATAATTTCTTATTAAGCCTTTGCAGAATAGTTGTGGTAGAAATAGAGTCCCAAATTTGTATTGTCTCTTGTTTAATTCTTTGGAGATTGAGAGATATTTTAAGTAGACATAACCATTATAAATTCTCATTTACATAACAGAGTTTTATTCAGAAAATATTTTCTTATGCATCTGTTATCAACTATTTACAAGACTAGAAACATTTAAAGTTCTAAATATTATAGGAAGATCTTTGATTCATGTTGAATGAATGTGAGTAGGTTGAGCTATTGCATACATTCGTGTGTGTGTGTGTGTGTGTGTGTGTGTGTGTGTGTGTGCGTGCGTGTGTGTGTGTGCAGGGGGGTTATATGTATCATTGAAATCAAGGACAAGGAATTTTTTCCTTTTTCTGAGATATGAATTATGGTGTTTCTTTGTTGGTGGTAGGCTCTGATTTCTTGCTTTTGTTTGATGTGCACATTCCAGGTCAATTTTTCAATTAAACCTTCTTATTTAATATTGAGCATATAGTGCTCTGATATTGCTCTGTCTTTAGTTTGTCGTCTAGGATCTTCTTTTCCTCTAACTATTAACATTCAATATAAATTTTAGCTCCTGACTGTTTTTCCCCTTTAATTTGCATTTTGAAATAAGAATAATAAGACCTTTGATCTCTGTATTCATGAAGAAAAACTATTTTGAATTGTCTATTTAATGTAATAATACCTGGACACATTTGTTAGCAACAAGATCTTAAAATTTCTTTTGTAGTTTTAGTTTAAAATACCCTCCTCCATGTTTTTAGTATGGGGAGACAAACACTTACTAGTATCAATGATAACAGTTTTATTCATTAAAATATCTGTTAATTCATAATTTTGAATATGTCTAGTGGCAAATGTATACATATGCTCAATAGATTTAGTTGATAGACCCGTGCACAAACATACCACTCATAGGGGCTGAGAAGGTGGATCAGTTGTAGACACTCATAAGGGCTGAGAAGGTGCATCAGTTGTAGACAGCTTGCCTTATTAAATGCACGAGACCCTGGGTTTGATTCCTCAGCACCACCTAAGCAGAAAAAGATAGAAGTGGTACTGTGGCTCAAGTGGTAGAGCACTAGTCTTGAGCTGAGGAGCTGAAGAATGGCATCAAGGCCCAGAATTCACCACCACCGACAAATTAAATCAATAAATAAAACTCATACTCAAGTACATTAATTTCAAAGATTAATTACCATTTTAGTTAAGGGGAGGGTGCCAAGATATAGCAAAGCTTTAAGAAGAATTCAACACCTGACAAGTACTAAAAACAAAAAGTAAAAATTTAGCTATTACAACATATATAATCACCACTCAAAGAGAAAGAGGCACTAAGAATGAAATCCTTTTTATAACATTTCTTAAGAGATTCAGGCTCTACATTAATTATCATATAATGAGACCTTCAAAAACTCGAGGTGAGCCTGAGTCTTAAGGGCCTCTACAAAAATTGGAAGAGAGAATAATCAGCCTGGATTTTTCAAATGGTTTTTGTTAAGGTAGTGTACATACAGATCACCATTTTATAAGTCGCTAACAAGTTCACTTCTTGTTTGACAATCTCATCACTTTGTTCTCTCTCTGATTTTCCCTCCTGTCCCTGTCCACAAGAGGTATAGCTCATTGTGAATATAATATCTACAGAGTACAACTGCTGCATTTATTTCCCTGTTCTCCTTGAATTTCTGTGGCTCCTTCAATGTCCATAAAAAGATAAACAAGAACAGAAAAATCCCTCTTGTTTCCAATTCCTGGAATTCATTTAAATATAAATACCAGTAGTTTTATGAGCGTGTCAGACTCTGTCCACTCATCCTGAACACTTATACTTCCTGCACCCAGTCATAACTCCAACTGGATTCTTAGGTACACAAAGTAATTCTTTTCACTTTCCACACAGGAAGAACCTGAGTGTCAGAAAGATTAAGTAACTTACTGGAAATACTGGGCTGAGCATAGTGGCTCAGATCTGAAGATCATAGTTTGAAACTAACTCATGTTGACATATCCATTACATGTTTATCTCCAGTTTAAGGCCACCTGGACATCAAAGTAACCCATCTTAGCTACAAGAGTCTGGCTATTCTGAGCCACAGAGAGAAGTTGGAAGAGCATCAGCAAATGCTCTTGCCCAATTTCTAGGGAGTGGCTTGGTGCCAGATTAGTAAGGTATAGCTACTCCAGTGAAGGGGAGTAAAACAGAAGTGTTTATAAATAAAAGCACTGGTCTGAAGCCTCAAAATAAGGACCCCAGTCTGTGTGGACCAAAAAGTCTCTAGCATGAGGTTCTTTTAAAATTAACAAGCACGATTTTAGATTTTTTCAGAGTGGGATGGTGTATAGTTACAGGCAATGTCTGCTATGTCAGGTAATCCAGTCTGCTCTTTCACATGTTACCCAATAGCCAGATTTCAACACAAATAACTTCAATGAGATTGTTCAAATTATACTGTGACTTTTACCTCTCATGAATCAAAATTCTGTCAAATGATTTCTGAATTCCAGATGTTCACACACGTTTCTCATGATCTTTTCTACTATTTTGTCTTTATTATTGATGTTCATATCACTTTTTTGTTGTTGTCTTTTATGTACTTGCCATTTTTAGGGCTTGAACTCAATGTTTAATAGTCTCTGTTGTATTCTTTGCTAATGGCTTATGACACGCTATTCCTTGAGCCACATCCTCAACTTCTGCTTCCTGCTAGATAATTGGAGATAAGTTTTCACATTTTTGTCTGTTTGGACTGATATTGAATTAAAATATTCAGGTCTTAGCCTCCTAAGTTTCTATGATTCTACACATGAACAGCTAACACCAAACTTTCCTATACTGTTATTTTAATCATGTGTTAGAAGAAAGTGGAAGTATATTTGTGTTAAGTGTACAATTTTTAAATACAAGTTTGATTCAACTAGATATGATGTAATTGCTATCAATTTTAAGTTAAATCAATGAATATTACACATTCCAAAGAAATATAATTGAAAAAATGCATTATCATTTTCTTTAAACAAGGAATGAAACTATGAATTTCTGTCACTTTACAATTCATGTTTTATATAACTTTAATTATCAGACTTCTGTGACTAAAAGTAAATATATTAATTTTATACTACAAGAGGCAAAGTGATTATAGTTAAGAATAGATATTTCATCAGCCAGAAGATAAGTTTTTGAGCATTCTCACTATAAAGAAATGTTACACGCAGAAATTAATGGATACGATGTAGCTTGATCAATAAGCAACATATAAATGAATGGGATTGCCACTTCATACTTCATAAATGTGTAAAAAATAATTATGTAGCTAGGCGCCAATGCTCATGCTTGTAACCCTAACTACTAAGGAGGCTGACAGGTGAGAATCATATTTCAAATCCAGCATAGGCAGGAAAGTCCATGAGACATATCTAGACTATGACTTCTCATGTTGGAGACGAGGAAAGGTATGAAAAAGTTCAAGATTGTTTGACTATTCCCAAGATCATTCTTCTTTATCAGCTATAGCAATGCAAGTAGCCTTGGTTACTCTTAGTATCATGCTTGTTTATATATAGAAACATTATTTGTTGCTGGGTTATAAGCTGCAAACACTTGAGTATTAATAAAGAATCATTTCCTAGAGAGTAAAGTTGCTGTGTAAACAAACCTAAAATATAAAGACTTAGCATTGTAGAAACTAATTTCTAGCTATATCACAATGTGTAGGTGTAGATTTTGTTTCCCATTGTTCCAGGGGACCCATTCTTGTTACTTTTTTTCACCATCTAGTGAACCTATAACATCCTATATCATCCTGGGATTGCTGTACCTTTACTGGATTCTCTAATGTCTGTTGGAATGTTAGGAAAGATATAAAATTGACTTACTGTTTCTGTTTTACCTTATTTTTCATTACCTTACAACTGTAAATCAAAGTGACATAAATCATCTTTATAACATTAGAAGACATATTTCATTTCTATATTCTTACCTTAGTCTTCTACATAACTTTGGTACTTAGTGATTCCCAAATGTGAAAATGAAGAAAAGGACCTTCTTATTTAAATATTATTTAGAATTTCAAGACTTCATTAATGCAAGGCCCTTAGTAGTATGTATATCATACATGTGTACAAACCTGGTGGCAACTTTTTCTTATTCTCAGAAACTAGGACATGTGGTAACCTTGCGGTTGCATCTGGAGAGGCTGTAGTTGAGTTAGTTTACTAAATCAAATCTTCTGTAAAATATTTCTACAAGTTAATTGGCTTGAACAATCCGTATTTATCATTTTACAGTTCTAATGGACAAAAATCTAAAATAATTCTCACTAGATTAAAATTGAGCCCCCTACAGAACTGAAATATTTTTCAGATGATTCTAGTGGAAAACACATTTACTTCCTGTTCCGCTTTCCAGAAACTTCAGAATCTCGATTGTTGTCTTTTCCTTTATCTTCTAATGTAGCATATTTACATCTTTCTGATGGTTCTTACCTAATAATGTCCCTCTCGAACTACAGCTTGGACTTTTGAGTATACTTTCCCCATCTGATAATTATTCAAATTTGTGTTCCTTAGATAATGAAAGGTGATTATTTTACAAACATATATAAAATGTAAATCTACATTTGATGGATTAGATATGTCAGGACTATAGATATTTTGGAAAAGTATTTTACTGCCTACCACAATGAGTGTGTAAGCATTCTTTCTACTAAAACCTGCTATCTTTTCATTAATTTTGAAAAGGTATTTCTTCAACGAAATATAACTAAAAAAATTAGTTCCTGAAAGCCTTTAATCCTGATTAAAACATTGTCATGTACTAGAAATCTTAAATGTCAGAGAGCAGTTCCTGAAGCAGTTCTAGCACTATCACTCTGTATATGTTGCTTACAATCTCCTCTTTTCAAGAGCATTTGTTTGTTATTATTTTGGAATTATGGTTAATAGTTATTTGACTGAAATTTTTAAAGAATGCGCCACCAATCCTGGTTCTCTTCTTCTAACTTTTTTATGTCTAATCTATTTCTGAAATAAACACAGCTATTTGAATTACATGAACTGCTTATTGAACTGTGGAGAGGAAAAGAAGAAAAAAATGTCCCTGTGTGTATGTCATGTAGAAAATGTACCTAAACGCTATTTAACTTAACATCATATATTTTTCATTTTGTTTAGATTCAGATAAAATTTAGCCTTTCAACTCACACAATGTTAATGCAGTCTTATTTCACGCCTACCAAAAGCAAACAACAAATTACTATATATTTAATTTTTTTAATTTTTAAAATTATTTATTTTAAAACACTATATTTTTAAAAATTAGCCAAAGCAAATGGTTTATTAAATATTTACAGTTGTGTTCAGACTCTATTGTTGAAACTAGTAAGGGGAAAAAATCATGTTTCCCTTCTTCCTTGAGCCATTCTGATTTACTTCATCTATTTCTGAAAGAATAAAATTCTGGCTTTGAAGCCTTTTGCTTGATATGCACAATGTCTCATTCTTCCTTTATTAATAGGAGAATTTGGAGAAAGTATGAGAATTCTCACTAAAAAAAGGAGAAGAGGAAAAGAGAAGTGAGAAATATAGATATTTTGTTCTTCCTCATCTCAATCACAAGGTCTGGATAATGATTGTAGGTGTTAAATACAGTGCTCTAGAGTGATTATACACATTTATAGAAAAAGTTAATGCCTCAAGTGACCACATATAGAATGCTTATTTATTTAAAAAATAAATGTAATAAATGTAATAGTATCAAACAGGAAGTGTTATCTGTTTAGTACTTGCTTAGTATTTCTAAAATGCTGAAGTGCTCTAGGAAACTATCATAAAGGTATACAAGAATAGTAAGAAACTAATATCTTAGTATCATATTCTAATATTAGCTTAATTCTTCCTGTGTTTGAGTTTTGCCTCAATTTCACATGCTATATTCTTTCAGTATATAAGTTGAAAAAAAGATTCCCTCTGGAAATATGCTATTTTTATAGCTAAGGGAAAAGAAGTTAACTCTTAGACCCAGACAATGGGATAGAAATCTTCCCCTAGAAATAAATAGCCTTTCACCACTTCTGGTTCATTTTTGTAAGCTGAAGTAAGTCACATGCTCCATCTTGACATTGCAGAGTAGAGGTAAATCTCACCTACAGGGAGCTGATGCAGGACAGATTAATATGCCAAAATATGCAACATGAGATGAAGAGGAAAAAAAAAGATAATTACAATACGATCAGTCATACATGCCATCACATGCCTCTGCATGAAGGAAGCTACTATGTACCTTTGTTTCTAAAACTACTGAGATCTTCAAATCAGATCTTTTATGCTTGTATATTACTGGAATTAGAGAACATCTTGATACTGAGACAGCATAAAATCTCAAAGAAAGCTGGACTAATCATTTCAATACTGCATTTTGTTCTGCTAGGACAAGAAACCATTTTATAGTCAATACTTTATACTAGTAATTTTTTTTTTGCAGAACTGGATTTTGTTAATATATGTGATGATCCACCAGAATAAATGTCTTCCTTTATCTGCATCTTGTGCAGACAGCATAGTCAAGAAGATGTAGGTGTTCATCAGTAATATTTTTTAAAAATGCAAAAAATGTGGACTGGGAGCCAATATAAATATTTTTCCAACATCACCTTCCACATCCTCATTCTTCCTTCCTAGGAAACACATCTAATCAATAAAAAGGCTTAAATTTTTGGCTCTTGAACTTGAAAGTGGAAGCAGAATGTTATGGATGTTGGAGATGACTGTTAATGTTTTTTTACATAATAATGTAAAATATTATGTAATAATGTAAACTAATAATGTCACATGCAAGAGCCCTATGAGTCCTAAAGGTCTTAACACTGTACTTCCTTAATGATGTGACAGTAATGTCAGCCTTACTGGGCTTAGTATTGTTTTTCACTTCCTTTTCTACCACCTAACCTAAATTATAATACATAGTAATGGAATGAAAAAGCAAAGTCATCTTAAGAAAGTCATTTAAGGCTCTGGGAATGTGGCTTCATGGTACAGTGATTGCTTAGCATGCACGAAACCCTGGGTGCAATTCCTCAGTACCACATAAACAGAAAAAGAAGTGGTGCTATGCCTCAAGTGGTAGAGTACTAGCCTTAAGCAAAACAAGAAAAATCTCAGGAAGACTTCCCTGGCCCTGAGTTCAAGACCCAGGACTGGCAAAAAATTCACTTAACTAGTAAATGACAAATGAAGAAACTATACTTGGAATATATTATTACTCCTTCCAACTATGACCTAACAATAGTTCTTAATTCATGTACTTTACCTATATTAGAAGACTGCATTGAGGAAAAAAAACATTTTGTTAGCAGGTCATGGCAATTAATGTCAAGAATGTGCTTAGATATCAGGTGAGGATTAATCTAAATCTAAGTGAGATTTGGAAAATTTTTGGTCGGTTTTGGCACCAAAAATGCACCAGCTAATTAATAGTTGTGATAGAAGTGAAGGAATAAATCCAGATGCAAGAAATAAATGATAATAATAACTAAATTATACCAGAAACTGTTCTAGGGAACCATATTTGGTTATTAAAGAACTAGTTATCAAGTAGGCTTATTCCTCATTCCTTTAGCATTCTAAATCACTTAAGGTAGTTCTTAATCTCTGTGAGATAAGTTTTATCCCATTCTATGTTGTTGTTTCATATCTGATCTCCTTTGCTTTCTAAAAATCTCAGTCTTTCTCTATTTATCTACTAAAAGTTAATTATACTAAGTACACAAATGCAGACCTCAGAGGATGCTAAATTAAGAGTCCAATGGCTCATGAGTCATTAATGTAACAACATGGAAAAGGATGACATATTTATTGCTACCTCAAATTTTCTGAAAAGATGCAAGGTCATCACTTGATTCAAATTTCCATTATTTGTCTACAGTGTCATTAAGTGCACATACATGCAAATATGAGACGGGTGCTGGTGGCTCACACTTGTCCTCCTAGGTACTCAGGAGGTTCAGACCAGAGGACTGTGGTGAGGAAAGTCCATGAGACACATCTTCAATTAGCTACCAGAAACCCGGAAGTGGTGCTGTAACTAAAGTGGCAGAGTACCCAATTTGATCTGAAGAGCTGAGGCACATGCCAAGGATCAGAATTCATGCCCCACGACCAATGATAATGTGAAATGTACTTGAAGTTTCCCCAAAAGAAACTACGAAGTCAATAGTAATCTTCCCAAGCAGAAAAAATTTTCCAATATGACTCAGTGCACCTACTTTTGCTGAGTTATTTAAGCTATGGCTTCTTTGCTGCACATATTCTCTTCTTTTAAAAATTGTCAAATATTACCTTTATAAAAAACTTCATCTAGTATTTCTTGGTTCAAGAGAGAAGTCCATACAGTTGATGTGACTTGATTTTCTTACTGTCTTAGTTCAAAGCCAACTCAGGAAGGAGAGTCAAACTGTTATCTGTAATTAAACACCAAAAATCCAGAAGTGGAGTTTTGGCTCAAGCAGTAGAGTACTCTCTTTGGGGGCAGTTGTGCCGGAAAGACAACTGTTCAGGGACAGGGTCCAGCCTCTGAGTTCAAGCCCCAGAAGTGGCACAAAGTAAACAAACAAACAAGAAACAAAAAAACCCACATATTTCTTTGGGACCATCCTTAAAGCACTGCTTTGAAAAGAGGCTCCTTTTGCTGATCATACTCACTGGATCCTGCTTTTTGGAATCCTTATTTATATGGCAAACTCAGGACCAGAATAAAGGAATGGATATCTGACTTTTGCAACAAGAGAATCATCTCAGGAGTTAAATATTCATGCATAAGACATTTTAAAACCTCAATGTCTTTGTTTCTTTGTAGTAGAACACTGTAAAACAATGTTATTTCCTTTTTTTTCATGCTGGCCTTCAAATGGCATATTGTTTCCTTTTGTAATACTGTCAACTAGAAGTTTACAGACAAGTTTTATGGCTAAAGTGCACACTCGAAAAAGATAGGGACAGAGTTCCCTTCAAGCCTTAGATTATATTCTTGTACAGTAAAAATGAGAGCACAAATTAACTTGAACTTTTTCATTTCTCTATGTTCAATTTCTCTCCTGGATTCAGTTTCTACTTCCGGTAAAAGTTCGTTTCACTTACTTCCGGTAACAATCTATGGTATTGCTCCTGGAAAATGAATGTTTTCTGGCTTCATTGAGATAGCACAAAGGCATCTTTAGACACGAGGTAACACGTGTTTCAGAGACAACTTAGTAATGAGAAAATATGGAATTTACATGGCTTATAAAACATTATCCACGTACATATGGCTGTATAACACGATCTTAAGTGAAATGAACCCCAAATACGGACACAACTTGTTTTTTCTTTCTTACTATTGTTTTTAATGTATCTACCATGTATTATGTGATTTTTTTGTTTCTCTTCTATTTTCTTCCTCCATGGTATAAACCGTTTCCACTGTATTTGAGGTCGGTGAGCTGCAACTTGCATATACATTTTTCTAATGTGGGGAGGGGAAGGGAAATAAAATGCTGAAAGAAGTATACAGTATGACCCGTTGTTACAATGAGATGAACAAGACACTATGTTGAAAATGAACTTTACTAGTTGGGGATGGGAGGGGAGAGTTGGGGCAGTGTGGAGAAAAGGGATGACAGGGGAAAAACAAAAGAGGAAGTAACAATGTTCCGTAGATTATGTACTCATTAACTTACTTATGTAACTCTAACCCCTCTGTCCACCATTTTCACCATAAAAAAAACATTATCCTGGAGTACATTAAGTTCAAATTTCCTAAGTGCTCTGTAAATTAAGACCAATTATAAGTGGAAAGAAGGTTCTCAGAAACATTTTTTGTCAGTGTTTGTGTTGTGCATTATTACCCAAGTGTACATAAATTAACAGAAGGAGAAACAATAGGAATAGGAGAAAGAGAAGTTCTGTGTTTAAGTATAATGGTTCAATACTCTATAGAAGACTCTGCAAATAAGACAGCGTTGAAATAAAAAAGCCAAGGCCAGTATGTAGATCTGTGGGAGTGACATAGAGAAAGCATTACTACAAAGTGGAACATGAAGGATGAGACCACTTTCTTTCTCCTACTAGCTCTAAATCATGATAGGTAATCATGCAAATTTGTAAAAAGTAGAATGGAAGAATAATTCTGGTTCCAAGCCAGTCAGATATAAGACCATGGACTTAACTGGAAAAAAGTCCTTTTCGAGAGAGCAGGAATTATACTAGCAATGAACTAGTGGCTAAGATCATATTTCTTTTTCTTTTAATTTTCTTTATATTCTAGACATTTCCTACTTATTACAAATGAGGAAACCACGGAATCTGTTTCTTTGTTTCTTGTTTATTTTACTTCGTAGGATTTTTCCAAGTCTTTCCAGTTCCATATGAATTTGAAGTATAGAATTCTAAACCACATTTTGTCAATTCGTTCATCTACTGAGTGGCATATTGGTTTAAAACATGACTTCATATAAGTATCACTTAATGTCATTCAAAAATGAGAGATGTCACCTCCCCAGACATTCTAAAAACATGATTTCTAAGTAAGATAGGATTTTATGGTGGTATGAGTTTTGAGATATCTGGATGAGTCTCATGTATATCTTGCACTGAATTAGGCAGGAAGATATCCAATATCGTACAGGATAAAAATGGTAGTGTCAAAAATATTTCCTTTGAGAAAGATATAGGAGCCTCCCAGAAGTATAAAATAGTTCAGATAATTTTGAAGAATTTAGAAATGCAAGGTCAAGTATGTCTCTTTAAATAATAATTATGTAAGTGGAAAGGCAAAAGAAGGGGAAGAGAAAAAAATAAGTGACAGCAGATCATTGTCCCAATAGAATATAAAAAAAACATAATCTATAACTTTCAAGTTAAAGAGAGACCAATAGAATAAATGCAAAATATTTACTTGACTTTATCCTACTTTAATGCTCCAATGGCTTTCATAAAATGCAGATGCATAGTTTTGTGTCGTCTGTCATTTGCTAAACGTTTCGTCCAGAAAAGGTTATCAATTACTTATAAATGATGCATAATTCCTAGGTGTTCCAGTTATCACATACCCTCTTGATTGAGCTATCTCTGTATGAACTCAAAATAACGGACAAAAAATCCCTTAAAATAAACAGAAATCACATGTTTGTTTTAAACGCTGTATTTTACAGCGCTTTTAGCTAAAACCAAAAACCTCTATTTAGATATTCTGCATTTTGTGTGAAGGATTTTTAACAATAGTTTATTTGCTGACATGTAATTCACTTGCAATATACTATCTCCTTTTATTGTATACACTTTAGTGCTTTGGAAGTGAATTGTACCTTCATAGGTTTTCAAAGCCTAATTTTCACAAACTTGCATTTCTTCAAATAGAAATGCTAAAAATTTTAGAACAGACATTAAAATAGATAAAAAATTCTGTTACTAGAATTTGTCCAGCAAACATGCTCTGTAGTGTGTATTTTCAAAATTTTGGGTATTTTTTCCAAGGTCTCACACATATTATTTAAGTGCACTGTCAATGAACTACAATTCCCTGTCCAAATACTTTTTTTTACTTCTCTTTAATACATTCATAGAAGTATAATGAATTGATCCTATACAAATCTTTTTGACCTTTGAGACTTGAAAACTTGCTTGCTAAAATGATTGCAGTATTATACAAATGGATCACTATGAGTAGTTTATCAATTCCTCCACAATGCATTACTATATTTTGTGTCATCTTTTTATATTAGAGTCATACTAGTGATTTTTCTTTTTCTTTTTTCTAAGATACTAAAGAGGAACTTATTTCATATGCTCCTCTTATTGACTATTAATTTACACATGTTCTTTAAAGAAATATCCTATTCAGGAAAAATTATATAGAAATAGAAGATATAAAAATACTTAAGATTAAGAATCATTGTAGCATTCACATTTTAGCATTAACAAATATGTTACCTCTATATGTTGGATATGTTTTCACTTCGGTTATAGTGTCCTTTGAATTATGAGTATAGTGTCCTTTGAATTATGAAAGGCTATCAGTTGATATAATCCAGTATATTCTTGCTTTTCGTTAGCAACTAATGCTTTCCATTTAGAAACCTTAGGGATACAATGTCATGAATTTTTACGTTTATCTCTTATAGGTTTTTACATCTCACATTTAGTTTGATAATCATTTTTTATTTTAAATTTTTGTATAAGAATTGAGGTAGACCAGGTGCCTAAAGGTCACCCCTTTAATCCTAGCTAATCAGGAGTCTGAAATCTGAGGATCACGGTTTAAAGCCAGCCCGGGCAGGAAAGTCCATGAGACTCGTATTTCTAATAAACCACTAGAAAGCCAGAAGTGGTGCGGTGGCTCAAGTGGTAGGGTGCTCACATTGATCTGCAGAGCACATGGACAGCGCCTAATCCCAGAGTTCAAGCTCCATGAGTGACAAAAAACAAAACAAAAGAAACAAAAAAAGGGATTGAGGTAGTAGTCTAAGATCATTCTTTAAATCTCGAGAGAAAATAGTGCCAATACACCCATTTAAGATTCTATTTTTTATTTCATAAATCATAGGCTAGTTTTCAAAATCAATTAACCATAAACTGAGAATTTATTTTTGACAAATCTGTTACATTCTTCTATGTGTCTGCTCTTGTAGTAGAACTATGTTGTCTTTACTACTAAACATGGTAAAAAGATTCAAAGCTAGTATGAAGGCTGAAGCTACACCATTTTACAAGATTGTTCTAACTGACCTGTATTCCTTGAATTTACATAAGAGTTTATTGAGCAGGTGGACCAATATTCTACAGAGATATCTAGATGTTTGAAAGTGACTCATATTTTGTACCTTGTCAAAGCACAAGACCCCAGATATTATATATAGAAAAATGTCTTCAGAGAATACTCGAAACAATTAAAATTAATTCAAGAATGAGTTGCGATTTAGATAACACTGTAACATAACAAAGCTGAGTGATAACAACTTGAGCTGTACAACAGAGGAAAGTGAGAGGAGAAAGAATGATGGACCACATAGGAGCTATATGTGATTGCTATTGTGTTTTCAAAACCAGAAAGACTTCAGAGAAGAGAAGGAGAAAAATAAGGTTTCCTGAGACAAGTTTCTTTTTAATCCATCTAATAGTTTGTACTAAAAGTCAGTGAAAATGGGAAAAATTAAAATAGAAATTAAAGCATTGTATATACCTGTTACAATGTAAAGAAATTGTAATAGGAATATGATAATTAATTTCCAAAGAAATAAGAGAAAGAATAGTTAAACTCTAAAGGGAAAAATAATGAAGAGACAAAAGAAGCAAAGTAAAACCTTTATCAATAACAAATACAAGAGTTTGGAAGTGGAAAGGCAGTGGAAATATTCTAAATAACAATAAAAATTGCCAACGTGGATAGAATATGGATCACATGTTATCATATATAATTTTGAAAGGCCATACTAGGAATGAAAGTTTGAAAGTCATGGTTTAAAACACTATTTGGATTATAACTAGACAGAATATCTCAGTGGTAAACCATTGGCCTTGCATATGTGAAGCAATGGTGTGATCTCGCAAGCATTACAAAGTACACACAAAGCACACACACACACACACACACACACAAACCACATAAACACACATACACACACACACACACACACACACACCACATAACCACATACACACATTTGGAATATTGATTTTATTATATTAAACGGAGGAAATTATCACAAACAGTAAAAGTATGTTAATGTATGAAATCATAATATTGCTCATACTATTTAAAAGTTTAGTAGAAATAAAATAGTCACAATATACTTGGATTTTAATAGATTAAGTAAATCGAAAATTAATAGAAGACATGAGAACCTTTGCAAATAAGTTTTAAATAATAATCATTTTGAAACAAGTGTCCTTTTATTTTGACAAAAGCTTGATGTTACTGGTGTTTTAACTCAAGGTTTAGAATGTGATAGCGAGGTGCTCTATATAACACTAGCGATCACTACATCTCTAATCAGTTCACTCCGAATAGTTTTATAATAAGGTCTCATAGTTTCCCAGTCTCTCCTGAATTACAAACCCTATTTACAATTCCCACCATAGCTAGAAAATGGATTCAACAAATCACCATGCTGAGCTCAAACTTTTTTTTAAATTCAAGTACAAATATTTCCAAAAAGTGATCAGGTAATGAAGGCTTTCTTAATAAAGTAAGTGCTTCTTGAAAATACAGTAAATATTTGTTACCTGGACAAGTATGTTTATAAATATAAGAAAATAAATGTATTTAAATTCACTAACCATATAAAAATTAAGAAAATAATTTCAAATAGCCACATGTTACATATTTTAAAAGCAAAATATATGTGACTGAATAATATACATGTGTAGAAATCATGCAAAATTATATTAACTGATCCTACAACTCGAAAAAAGAATTACCCTAAAGAAACAAAAGGAAACATTTAAGCTCAAAATTTGAAAATTAGAAAATAAAATGAAGTAGGGGCTGGGACGGTAGCTCAGTGGTAGAGCGATTGCCTTCCATGCATGAAGCCCTGGGTTCGATCCTCAGCACCATATAAGCAAAAAGGAAAAAGCTGGAAGTGGTGCTGTGGTTCAAGTGGTAGAGCACTAGCCTTGAGCTGAAGAGCTGAGGGACGGGGACCAGGCACAGAGTTCAGGCTCCACAACCGAACCCCCCCCCCAAAAAAAATAAAAGAAAATGAAGTGTACACTTTAGTTGACTTAATTAAGTGGAAAAGCTCTGTGTATCAATTTTATAATAAAAAATGCATTAAAAAAGTTAGCAAAAGTACCGATTGATCAATAGCAACAGCAAAAGCATCAGTAGTTCTTGTTTTGAGTGTACAAAAATATCGATGGAAGATATAACAATGTTCCTTCCATAAGAAATATATTCATTACCTCATTTATGTAACTTTAACCCCTGTGTACCTTACCATTACAATAAATTTAATTGAAATTAAAAATAAACCTATATATATATATATATATATATATATATATATATATATCAATTAAGAATTCTTAGAAGCCATTGGTTAAAATTTTTGTAAAAAACTTCCCTAAATACCCAAGGAATATACTTTGATGATACTATTTAAATACTTCAACCTCAGCAGAAAAGCAAAAATTTTAAAAACTGTTACAAAGTAAAGTAATAAATCAGAATATATTACTATTAATAATAATCATAAGATGATTTTGTAGTGGTAGTCAAATATGTAAGAAATGAGGCAATTTGCCATTCATCTGCACTTAATAAGTGAGAAAGAATTTTCTAGGTCTTCTTAACTTATCATAAGTTTAATGAAATTATTCTGTCACATCATATGATAATCAGATAAAGCTGATATTAGAGCAAAGAACAGATTGTATTAAGTTTTTGAATGTTAATGTATATACTTATCTTGGTTGTGGGAAAATGTGGAGATTTCAACTTGGGGTATATTGTTCTTGCAGGCCGGGATTCCCT
This sequence comes from Dipodomys merriami, assembly GCF_024711535.1. Lineage (NCBI taxonomy): Eukaryota > Metazoa > Chordata > Mammalia > Rodentia > Heteromyidae > Dipodomys > Dipodomys merriami. Next base: position 1,175,846 of record NW_027202538.1, on the reverse strand, counting down.
TTCCACAAGAACATGCATCTCATCTGTCCTTTTAGCCTTCCCATCATCAGTGGCATCAGAGTTGCACACTAACTTGTCTAGCTTGCTACCTTGACTGACCAGGATCCACAGTCCTTCCAATCTTAGTGTCTAGATAGTGCAGGTTGGTAGAAATGATCCAATTCACCCAGCTATAGATTGAGAAGTAAGTCCACTAAACTTTTGGTTTGCGTTCTGTTCTCAAGCCTCCAAAATAGTTAAGAGTACACATGGGATCCCCTGTTGCCAAGCAATAAGAATATTTTAAAGCAACTAGACATACATATGACTTAGGCTTGTGAATACCTCGGGAAAAGTATAAAAGGGCAGTGAAGCATAGAGGACAGCCAGAATTTTAACTACCTACTCAGAGGCTGAATAAGCAGAGCTAGCTACTCGGGAGTCTGAGATCTGAAGACCACTGTTCAATCATGAAAATACAAGCGATTATCTCAAAAAAAAAAACAGAATTGTAGCATCTCAAAAAAAAAAAAAAAACCAGAATTGTAGCAGAGGCTGAAGTGGTAGACCACTATCCTTGGGCACAGAAGCTGAGGAATAGTTTCCATGGCACTATCAAGCCTCAAGAATGATGAATGCATGCATGAGCACATGCACATGTGCGTGTGTGTACTCACACATGCATGCACACATACACAAACACAAATGAGTATTTCAATGTGAAGTTTTTATTTTTTTATCTTGCTGTACTTTATTTCTCTGTATTAGTTCACAAATTAACAAAATCAGCTAAGGACCTATTTACATAAAATGCATCATGTTTCTCTAAAATCTACTCTCTTTTTGGAAGTCTGCTTTTATTTGACCCAAAAGTAAATTATTCAGGAAGTCAATTCATCACTCTCAAGTTTATAGTATTAGATGATTGTTTAGGTTCCTCCTAGCAATATGATTTTGTGAAATCCTGCATCAAGTAATATATTTCTTTCACTAGAAGAGAAACCTCTGTCAAACAATTAATAATAGCTTATTCTCCTGCTGGCATTCATCTGTAGTTTTATTTTCTTCATATATTTCATGATCAGTCTGTGTATGCCAAAGACTGCTGTGAAAATAAAAACACCCTTCTCAGTGCTTAGCATGTGTATACCATTCATAGATACTGAAATTGCTTTGGAATAAATAATGTTCACCCTATCTTGAGAAAGAAGAATTGGTTTCTCAGCACTTTAGGTAAGAACTTGAGGGAAAGAAACAAAAGGAAAAGTGAGGAACAACTCAACACATAGATTCAAATGAAACAAACAACCTAAGAAAACACAAATTAATTCAGTACTCAAGAACCTGCAGGAAATGAAAGATTTAAAAAAATCAGCTATGACAAGCTTATGAAATTCGTGACTACATGGGAGTGCAATGTTGTGCGGATAGTGGCAAAAGCCCAGACTGAACAGAAAGTTCTGTACACAATGCCATGCACCTGGTGTTCTAAATTCCAGGAAGAATAACATCAAGTGGACTGAGGCCAAGTTCATACACAAGTAGGAAGCCAGTTTCTAGCTGAAAAATAATCAGGATAACTTGGGGCTCGGGGCATGACAAAGTGGTAAGAACACACATTTAAGGGGACAAAACACTCAATTCAAACTCTAATATTAGGAGTATGAAAGAAAAAAGCTATGATTTTAAATAATTAGAACAATTGTAACACTTGAGTATTTGAGTGGAGAAAAATCCATTAGAGAGATAGAATGAACCCACGTTCCAATGCTCCTTTAGTGAAAATGTTTAGTCGTACTTCAGACAAAACAGAGTTACCTTGCAAATGAGCATGGATGTGCATTTGGGTGATGGAAATACTCTACTTACACAGGTGTAAATTAAATAGATTTTTGGGGGTAGATTGTAGTTCTTGAACTAAGAGCGTGGGTGTTGTCCATGAGCTTTTTCTCTCAAGGCTACCACTCTAATACTTGGAGCCACAGTTCCAATTCTGATTTTCTGTTGGTTGTTTGGAGATAAGAATGCCCAGGATGGCTTCAAACCAAGATCGTCAGATCTCAGCCTCCTGAGTAATCCTGATTCCAGGCATGAGCCGTCGATGTTTTTAATAATTTAGTTAATTGTATAGTTACAGAAGTTATAAATTATGATTGTAACCTGTGTAATATATGTGTGTATGTATAGATCAATGCATACAGTTAGAAATACATTAAAATATTATTTTTTTGTCGGTCATGGGGCTTGAACTCTGGGCCTGAGCGCTGTCCCTCAGCTCTTCAGCTCAAGGCGAGCACTCTACCACTTGAGCTACAGCGCCACTTCTGGTTTTCTGGTGGTTTATTGGAGATAGGAGTCTCACGGTCTCTCCTGCCCGGGCTTGCTTTGAACCGCGATCCTCAGATCTCAGCCTCCTGAGTAGCTAGGATTACAGGCGTGAGCCACCAGCACCCGGCTACATTAAAATATTTTTGCATCTAAAGTAGATTTATGAAATCATCCTTCATTAAAAGTATAATGGAAACAAAAGTTAATAAGGAGCAAAACAAAGGTAATTGTTACACGTTTCTTTTTGTTGAATGGAATATGAATTGTGAGAATCAGTTTGGGAAAACCATCTCTACATTAACAAAATGGATAATTGCTATTAATTCCAATCCATCTCTTTGCCCATATTGTGCATCCTCACACATGAGTGTCAAAATCAAACCACACTTTTTGCCTTTGTTTTTAACTCACCTGTTATAATTTAGGGGCTAGATGAAGTAATCAAATAAAGATTAAAATAATAGTAAGTGAGGCTATTAGAGCTGAAAAACATTTTAAATATGATAACTAAATAAATTACATATTTCTTAGTTTTACTCTGTTGTTATGTCCCTCATTCCCACATTAGGAAAGTACATAGAAGGTTCTCACTAAATTATATGTAATTATTAAAAATTTATTGAGGGCTGGGAAGGTGGCTCAGTGGTAGAGCACTTGCCTTGCATGCTCGAGGCCCTGGGTTCAATTCCTCAGCACCACATAAGCAAAAAAAGAAAAAAGCCAGAAGTGGTGCTGTGGCTCAAGTGGTAGAACGCTAGCCTTGAGCTGAAGAGCTGAGGGACAGCACCCAGGCCCAGAGTTCAGGCCCCATGACCGGAAAATAAATAAATAAATAAATAATTTAAAAAAAATTAAAAAAATTAAAAAAAATTATTGAAAGAATATGGGCACAGTGTGGTTTTAGCTTATTGAAAACTGTATGGGGTAGTGTGTTTTTGAGGACTTGCAATACGTTGTGATGGAGATGAAGGGAGGGATGTGCTTATTCTGGAAAACTGGCTAGAGGATTGCTCCCAGAAAGATAGTGATGAATTCTTCCAAAAGGACAGTAAAATCACTTTCACAACCATGTTCACTACTGCAGTCTTCACTGTAGCCAAGTTATGGAAACAGCCCAGATGCCCTTTGGCGAAGGGATGGTTGGCAAAAGTGTGTCATATATACATAAGTGGAATGTACTTATCCATTATGAAGACTGTTACGTTATTTGCAAATAAATGGATAGATCTAAAAATATGTTAAATAAACAATGTCAAAGCTAGACACACAAAGGACCCATGTTCTGTCTCATATTTGGAAGCTAGAACTTTATACAATTTTACACAGCAATATTAACCAAATCATGCTATTTGTAGAGGAGTATTTAAAAGATGTAATTTTTTATAAAATTGAACTTTTAATCCAACAAAATAAATACCAGGAAACTATCACTTTGAAGATGTGAGAGGAAGTCAAAGGGAAAGAATAAAAAGAGTTATGGAGGAAGAAAGTGAAGACATGATATTCAATGCAGATAGTATGAAACTAGAAAAAATTAAAGTGTGGTGAGGTTTAGAAAGGCAGGGAAAAGTTATATAAGGATCCATTATACTTAAAAGCATTATTTATTGAATGTAAATTCCCTTGTGCAACTAGTTATGATAATAAAAATATAATTTAAAACAATGGAGCCATCTGATCTTAAACTGTGTTCTCTTAAACCATGAGTCAATATAATAGTTTCCTCCTCAGAAATTTTCTTTGCAGGTATTTTCCTTTTAGTGACAGAAAAATGATCAATGCAATGAATATCAATACATCACATTGCACATCATAAAGAGACACAATAAAAATCACAGTAAAAATGTTAGAATTAACCACATGATAAAATAACAGGTAGAATATGCCAAATGATCATTGATTGTTTTTCCAAGTACTATACCAATGGTATATAATTTAATCCTCACAATAATTCCATAAAGTGGAACTATTTACATTTTTAATTCTCAGATGATGATATTGAAGTCTTCAGAGTTGGAATTACTAGTACAACATTGCACACATGTTAAGTGTTAGCCTGAGGTTCATCTCCCACTGTATCAATTAACCTCATTCTATTTTATGACTAAAATACCAGCACTTAGTCTACAAATTCTAGGAAAATTTCCCAGAATTATTATGTACACTCATAATATTTCACTTTATCTTTGTTAGAAAATAGGGAACTGTAATATGAATACTCAAAGTTCATAATCAGTGCATACCTCCCTGGTGAAAGGAAATGCTAAAGTATAACATTCTTGATTTCTAGGTCAAAATAGCAGAAATCATATTCTATCCCTTCACTGAACACTGCACTGCCTGGGGACCCTATCTCTGTTTAACACTGTATTTCGGAAAGAATGACCTCCCAATTCCTGATGGAAACAGACTGCAGGTCTTATGGAACAATCATTTCCACATTGTAGCTCAACTAAGTTGTTTACCATTAGAAATATTTTGATTGCTTTTTATACCAACATTTTGAGAGAAAGGTACTACTTTAAAATGCTATTAAAGTAAGACATATAAAAATCACCTTTGACCCTAGATAAATATTTTACCTTTCTTGTACCCAAAAATGCAGTCTCACATATCTTAATGAATTAAAGCCTCTCCAACTTGTGAGTACAATTGGTTTAAAAAGACATAAAGGGCTGGGAAGGTGGCTCAGTGGTAGAGCGCTTGCCTTGCATGCGTGAAGCCCTGGATTTGATTCCTCAGCACCACATTAAAAAAAGAAAAGAAAAAAAGCTGCAAGTGGCACTGTGGCTCAAGTTGAAGAGCGCTATCCTTGAGCTGAAAAGCTGAAGGACAGCGCCCAGGCCCAGAGTTCAGGCCCCACTACCAGACTCCCTCCCCCCCCCAAAAAAAGACATCAATACTACTATATTTGTTCAAAATTTATGATACTGAAGATTCAATTGTAAACTGTTAACACTTGAAAATAACTCTTTTTCTTGGGAGTAGGAAACAAAACACAAGATTAATCCTAATCATTTCCAAAGACATTTATTTATACTACAAATTCACTCTTAAAACTACAAAGATTCTAAAACTAACTAAAGCATAGTGTCACAAAGTGCATAATTTAACTTCATCATGTACATTTAAAGGACTGTGCTAATAGAAAACAAAGTTATACTAAAAATTAGCTCACACAATTCACTTCCATTATTTTATTCTATATACTTTAGTTTCATAAAAACTGTCTTTTGATAAAATGATGCATAAAAAGCCTATATACCCACTTACATTTTCAGATTTTAACAATGTTTATTTTAGAAATGTCTTTAGCTGTATAGTCAATGAACTGAAATAACACTAAAGTATTCAAAGGGTTTTCAGAAATTGCAAGACTCGCTTTTGCATGTTATTTATATTGGAAAAGATATTCAAAAAGCCTTATTTGTTAAAGTTGTGATAGTTACTTCCACAAAAGTACTATTAATGAAGAAACCTTTGTATGTAAAATACAACTTAAAATGCATCCACAATCTGGAGGTGACACATGCTTTTTTTGTTTATTTGTTTTTGCAATGTATAGCTAACAAACATATACACAATACTGTTTTTCAGTCAATATGATCGGATATTCAAACCTAAAAAATATGGGATTTATTCTTAGTGTGAATAGATACTATCTTATAAAGAATGTTATTTTCAACAGAAATCCGGAAAGAGTTAATCCACCTTGAGTTTCACAGGAATAACCAGAGTGTAATACCTGTTTGGTCAAGTCAGTCAAACTCACTCCATGAGTATATCTTAAAAGTATAGCCAATTTAAGAGGTCAAATACATATTTTGTACTGACAGTCATCTTACAGCAATAACTTACTACTTAAATATATGTGTATCTTCTTGCCTAACATATACAAAGAGCTGAAAGTGATCTCTTTTATCTAACTTAATGTTGTAAATGCTTTAATTATGATGATGTTATTATTTGATGAATATAATGTACAGAAGGGTGGTTCCACTGAAATGACAGTATGGAACACTGATAAATAACAACATTGCAACATAGTACTTTTCAGCCTCTCTCTGTCCTCATTGGCAAGCAACATGGCAACCGCACACACTTACACACACACACACACACACACACACACACACACATTTGTGCACATGTACACACACATTTACATGCAAGGCAAATTCAGGGTTTATTGTACAATAAAGTTCAAATAAAATATTAGTGATAAGGCTAAGGATAATGGGTGTAGAGGAACACATAGAAAAGGAAGTTATTGGTATATGAAATTTGTTTAACAGGATCCTAACAGAGAACTTCCCAAACATGCAAAAAGACAGGCCTATTCAGATACAAGAAGCTTTTAGAATTCCAAATAGACCAGAAAAGAATAGGACATCCCACCGTCACATTACAATCCACACAGGATCAACTCAGACCAAGAAAAGATCCTTAAAGCTGTGAAGGAGAAAAGATTAATCACCTATGAAGGAAAACCATTTAGAATCACATCAGATTTCTCAGCAGAGACAATCAAAGCAAGAAGAGCCTGGAATGATGTATCCCATGCCCTAAAAACAAACAACTATCAACCAAGAATACTGTACCCAGCTAAACTCTCCTTCATAACTGAAGGCCAAATAAAAACCTTCCATAGCAAAGAAAAATTGAAACAATACATCTCCACCAAACTAGCCCTGCAAAAGATTCTTAAAGATGTCCTACACATAGAAAACCAAGAAGAACGCAACAAAGGCCAAGAAACTGCACCCAAACTGAGAATCCAAGAACCATAGAAAGAACCTAGTTTTCACAGACCCCGAGAAGGTGGATACATGGCAGGAAGTGCCAAATACCACTCAGTCCTTTTTATCAACATTAACGGACTTAACTCTCCAATTAAGAGACATAGACTGTCTAGTTGTATTAAAAAAAAAGTTCCTTCTATCTGCTGCCTTCAGGAGTCACATCTTGCCCATAAAAACAAACACATTTTCAATGCTAAAGGCTGGAACAAAATCTACCAAGCAAATGGCCCCCATAAAAAGGCAGGAGTTGCAATCCTAATATCAGATAAAATAGACTTCATATTAAAATTTGTGACAAGCGATAAAGAAGGTCGCTAAATACTAATTAAGGGTTCTCTCCTGCAGGAGGATATTACAATTCTAAATATCTATTCGACAAAAAATGTAGCACCCAAATTTATCCAAGAAACACTACTTGCCCTCAAATCCCACATAGATGCAAATACATTAATAGTTGGGGATTATAAAACACCACTCTCCCCACTAGATAGATCAACTCGGCAAAAACTAAACAGAGAAACCACAGATCTAAACAGCTGCAGAGATCAACAAGATTTAACAGACATCTACTGAATATTTCACCCAGCAGCATTAGAATACACGTTTTTCTCAGCAGCACAAGGTACATTTTCTAAAATAGACCACATTTTAGGCTACAAAGCAAACTTGTCTAAATTCAGAAACAGAAGTTATACCTTACATTCTCTCTGACCACAAGGAAATAAAACTAGAACTCAACACCAAAAGCCACCAAAGAAAGGACGGTAACACATGGAGGCTGAACTACACACTGTTGAATCACGAGTGGGTCATGGAAGAGATTAAAAAGGAAATTCAAATGTTCATGCTATTCAACAAAAATGAACACACAAATTACCAGCTCCTTTGGGACACAGCAAAGGCAGTACTCAGAGGCAAGTTTATAGCTCTGAACTGCTACATCAACAAATTGGGGAGATCTGAAACCAACAATTTAATGACATATCTAAACCTCCTTGAAAAGAGCAGCAAGATAAACCCCAATCCAGTAGACAGAAAGAAATAATTAAAATTAAATCAGAATTAAATGAATTAGAATCCAAAAAAACTAGAGAAAGAATCAACAAAACAGAGCTGGTTCTTCGAAAAAATTAACAAAATTGACAGACCCTTAGCAAATCTTATCAGGAAAAGAAGAGAATACACCCAAATAAATAAACTCAGAAATGAGAATGGAAACATCACCACAGAAACAACCAAGATTCAGAATATTATAAGGGAATATTTCTCAAAACTTTATGCTAATAAGTTTGAGAACTTGACAGAAAGGGACCTTTCCCTAGCAAATGTTGACATTCCAAAACTAAACCAAGATTAGTTAAACCATCTTAACAGATCCATATCAAGCATTGAAATAGAAACAGCAATATGAGACTTCCCAGCTAAGAAAAGTCCAGGACCAGATGGATTTACAGCGGAATTCTACAAGGCCTTCAAAGCAGAGCTCACACCAATACGCCTCTAACTCTTCAATGAAATTGAAAGAAAAAGTTCACTACCGAACACATTCTATGCAGACATCATAATCCTCATCCCAAAACCAGGCAGCAACTCATCAAAGAAAGAAAACTGTAGACCCATTTCTTTGATGAACATTGATGCAAAACTTCTCAACAAAATTTTGGCCAATCGACTTCAACAATTCATCCAAAAAATCATAAACCAATATCATACAGGATTCATTTCAGGAATGCAAAGCTGGTTCAATATATGCGTATCAATTAATATAATTCATCACATCAACAGGAGCAAGGATAAGAACCCCATGGTTATCTCAATAGATGCAGAAAAAGCATTTGACCAGATCCAACACCCCTTTATGATGAAGGTTTTGGAACAATTAGGAATCCATGGAACATTCCTCAATACAATAAAGGCTGGATATGACAAACCTACAGCCAGCATTATACTCAATGGTGAAAAACTAAAGCCATTTCCTCTTAACTCAGGAAAAAGACAAGGATGTCCACACTCTCCACGTCTGTTCAAGCTAGTATTAGAATGCCTAGCTACAGCAATAAGACAAGATGCAAACATAAAGGGGATCCAAATAGGGAAAGAAGAAATAAAACTCTCCTTCTTTGCAGATGACATGATCTTGTATTTAAAGAATCCCATAGACTCCACTCCCAAATTACTCAAGCTGATTCAAAACTTTGGCAAAGTAGACTGGTATAAAATTAAGCCCCCAAAATCAATGGCTTTTCTGTATGCCAACAATGAGAAAAGTCTGGCTGAAATTATGAAAGTAACTCCATTTGTAATATCGCCTCAAAAAATAAAATACCTAGGAATTAACTTAACCAAAGGAGTGAAGGACATTTACGATGAAAACTTTAAAATCTTGGAAAAGGAAATCAAAACAGAACTTAGAAAATGGCAAAACATTTCATGAACCTGGATTGGAAAGATTAACATCGTGAAAATGGCAATACTTCCCAAGGCTATCTACAAATTCAATGAGATACCTATCAAAATTCCAACCTCGTTCTTCAAGAAAATAGAAGAGGCATTCTAAAAATTCATATGGAACAATAAAAGACCCCGAATAGCAAAAACGATCCTCAATGGAAAGAACACTACTGGAGGAATATCAATACCAAATTTCAAACTCTACTATTAAGCCATAGTAATCAAAACAGCTTGGTACTGGCATAAGAACAGACCTCAGTACCAATGGAATAGAATTGAAAACCCAGAAATGAACCTACAGACTTATAGCCATCTAATATTTGATAAGGGAGGTAAAAAAATAGAATGGAAGAAACACAACCTCTTCAGTAAATTGTGCTGTCAAAATTGGTTAACTACTTGTAGAAAACTAAAGCTAGATCCTTTTATATCACCCAGCAGAAGAATCAATTCCAAATGGATCAAAGACCTCGGAGTCAAACCAGACACTCTGAAAACATTACAGGATGGAATAGGAGAAACCTTAGGTCTCCTTGCTCAGGCCGAAATTTTCTTTATAGAGACCCGGAAACACAAGAAATCACAGAAAGGTTGGACAAATGGGATTGCATGAAGTTTCAGAGCTTCTGCATGGCAAAGGACATAGCTAGCAAGATCAATAGAAAGGCCACAGATTGGGATAAGATCTTCAATAGCCATACAATGGACAAGGGTCTCATATCTAAAATATACTTGGAACTTAAAGAATTAAATCCGCCACCAACAAATCCTCAAAGAAACATCTGCCCAATAAATAAGTGGGCTAAAGACATAAAGAGAAACTTCTCTGAAGAAGAAAGAAGGATGGCCAATAGAAACATGAAGAAATGCTCAATCTCCCTAGCCATAAAAGAATTGCAAATCAAAACAAAATTGAGATACCACCTCACCCCAGTTAGAATGGCAAAAATCAAGAACTCTAACAACAGATGCTGGAGGGGATATGGACAGAAGGGAACCTTACTGAATTGTTGGTGTGAGTGTAAACTTGTTCAACCACTTTGGAAAGCAGTATGGAGGTATTTCAAAAGAGTTCATATTGAGCTCCCCTATGACCCAGCAAAATACCACTTTTGGGTATTTACCCAAATGTTTACAAACAAGACCACACTAAAGCTACCAGCACAACTATGTTTATTGCAGCATTATTTACCATAGCTAAGATATGGAACCAACCCAGATGCCCCTCAGTAGATGAATGGATCAAGAAAAAGTTGTATATATACACAATGGAATTCTATGCCTCCATCAGAAAGAATGACATTGCTCCATTTTTTAGGAAATGGAAAGACTTGGAAAAATTTATATTAAGTTAAGTAAGCCAAGCCCAAAGAAACATAGGTCCCATGGTTTCCCTTATTTCCAATATCTAGTATATGTATGTGTCAAGAAGAAAAGGTCAGATAATGTGATATTAGAAAAATGAACCCTTAGATATGTATTTTAATGTTTTTTTTCTTTCATGCATTTGTTTCTAACGCATTTATAAGATTATTTCTTTGTTGCTTTGTATCTCCCTCCCCCACAGTATAACACCTGCTTTCACTATATTTGATGTTGGTACAATTTGTAGAGGAGAGGTGGAAAAACAAGTCGTTTAAGGATACAGTTGGACCCGTTGCAACAATGAGAAATACATGTTGTCATGTCGAAAACGAACTTTACAACTTTGGTGCCGGGGGGGGGGGAGGGAGGACGGGGGCAGAGGATTGGGGGGGTCGGGGGGAATCTGGGAAGGGATGTGAAGGGCAAAGAAAGGAGGAATATGCAATGCTTGATAAGAAATGTACTCATTATCTTGCCCATGTAATTGTAATCCCTCTGTGCAGTATGTTCACAAAAAAATAAAAAATAAAAGAAAAGAACCTAAGGGATATGAGAACCAAATTATTATGATATTTCACTAGATATCCTATGAGAAAGCAAAACAAAATGCACCAGAAGAAAGCTCAGAAAATCTGAATATAATACAGGCCTATTTGTCCTCACTAAGTGTCATAAATGTATATGTTAATTCTAAGGAGACTTAAGTTCTAATAGCATTCGAACTACTGGAAGACACTCATGATTTACCGATACAAATTATGTCCATACAGGTAGACCCATGGCAACAGTGAAATGTACGAGTGGTTATGTTGAAAATGAACTTTACAACTTTCGTGCAGGGGGTGGGGAGGAGAGGGGAGAAGGGAAGGTGGGGAGGATTGGGTGGGGAGGATGGAAAGGGACAGGAAGGGGAAACAACGGAGGAGGCTACAATGCTTGATAAGAAATGTACTCACTATCTTGCCCATGTAATTGTAACTCCTCTGTACAGTATTTTCACAATAAAAAAACAAAGTATGTCCAAAAAATATTAGTGGTTAGGAAAAATGATAATTTGCCTTATTACAAAATAATTCATAATCCACTCACCACGGTGGTTACATTTTCCCTGTCTCTGCACATGTGACCATTTAATTTATTTTTAGTTCATTCATTCATTCATTAGTTTGGTGCTAATACTAGAGCTTGAACTCAGGGCCTGGCTCGGTCTCAGAATTTGTTATTTATTTTGATTTAGTTTTCTCAAGGCTAGCATCTTCCTGCTTATAAGAAAGTTCCATTTCTAGCTTTTGCTGGTTACTTTCAAACCAGAATCTAATGGGCTATTTTTCTTTGTCTGGTTTCAAACCACAATCATCAGATTTTGTCTTTCTGATTAGCTAGGAATAAAGACATGAGCCACCAGTGTGGCTCCTACTTTTTCCTATACTTATCTATTGCACATACTTAGATAGCAATTTAATATTGAGAGTATAGAAGGAAGATGTACAGTGATTATATTGTTCTGTCAGAAATTCAAGTTAGTAATGTAAATTTCTTCTTAAGACCATACACAAAAAATACTTAAGAAGAAATCTGATGATTTGTTTGTGTGTGTGTGTGTGTGTGTGTGTGTGTGTGTGTGTGTGTGTGTGTGTGTGTGTGTGTGTGTGTGTGTGTGTGCTGTTGCAATATGTTCCACATATAAGCACTGTGCAGGTGTGTCCAGCCATTCACAGTTATTGGATAAATATCTGCCTTGAGATACCAACTGATGGACAATGTCTATGTGTCCACTCTAGGCTTCCCGATGAAGAGGATTATACTTATCCTCATACATAGTATTCATATGAGTGGCCTTTTTGGAAAGTAGTGTCTGCACTGTAGTAAGCTGCAAGTCAAGCACTCTACACTGAGCCACCTTCCCAGGCCAAGGATTAAGATTCTTATCTGTAATTTGGTCAAAGCTATGTCTCTTTATGTAGGCGACTAACAATGTATTTACTAATTTCAAGTAAATACATAAATTCTATTTCCATCTTTTTTAAAAAAATTAAAAAAAACCTTGTTTGCTCTGTAAATTGAGTAGAAGCATGGATTTTCTGGCTAGCTAGGTCATTGCACATCTGTATCTCTTTTCCTCTCTCTGTTTTATGGTTCTCATAGACAATATGATTGCTCCATAATTATCCTAATTTATTTTGCTTTTCTATTTTTGGTTGCATCATTTCACTTTCTGCTCTGCCATTTCCCAAAACAGCACCACATGAATAGAAAAATATAGAAGTGGTGCTGTGGCTCAAGTGGTAGAGCGCTTGCCTTGATTTGAAGAGCTCAAGGACAGTGCCCAGGCATAGAGTTCAGGCCCCACAACTAATTTAAAAAAAAAAAAGAATCTCAATACTTGATAATTCTACTAACAGATCTGACTGAAATCAGTTGATTCACACTTTTCCTGTAAAATGAAAGAATAGATCCAGGCTAGGAAAGCAGCTAGAGAAGGCAGGCAGATTGTATCTGTAACAAAACTTTGTGGAAAATGGAATCGAGGATTACTTACTGGTGATTCACTTGTACTTGACGCATGATTCTGAATTATTGCTTGCTGATTCTGAACTATTGCTTTGATCATTATATTCTCCAAGAAGAAAAAGTGAAATTTAGAAAAAGTGAAATTTAATTGATAGCAAAGGACTACTAATACATTTTGACTTCTCATTAAGCATCTTCAATCATCAAAATCACCTGAAGACAATAGATAGGCCTATTTTTAGATGAAAACAAGTGTCTTTAAAAAAAAAACCAAGAATTTAGGTAGTCATACAAAGGACTTCTATTTTATTACTGCATTATACATTTTTTCTAATGTTGGATACCAACATTAGAAAGCTATTAGAAAGCTCATAAATCCCATATGTTGAATAGTGAGTTCTCGTACACTATAACATGGTATTTCCCAAATCATTTACATAGAAGGCATTGTTTCCTATTTTCTCTTTCCTAGAATAAGCTGCACATGAAGACACCACTGGTCCTGATTTTCAGTCTGTACCTTTGAATACTGAGGAAAATCTTTCCTCTGCTCCCTATAATTCACTACTCTCCAGTTAGAATAATTTAGAATAGTAAAAATGGAAAAAGACAAAATATATCATGGTGAAAAAACATATGCAGAACATTCACCAGTTTTTTCTGACCAGTTCAACCAATGTGAACTATTGGGGAAATACATGGACACCTCATTCCCACTGGTACTCAAAATCTCTGGTTAGGCAATTCTGACGAAGACAAGGAACAAGATGAAAAATGAGGAATGGTATCAATTGCAAGAAAAAAATGGAGTAGGATCCAAGAAAATTTCTTCTTTGGGATGTTGAAATGTATCGACTTACTGTGGTGTGAACACTGCTTTCCAAAATGGCCACCCAGATGAATTCTAGGGATGAGGATGAGTATACCCTCTTCATTGGGAAGCCTAGAGTGGACACTTAGACATTGTCCATTAGTTGGTAGCTCAAGGCAGATATTCATGCAATAACTCTGAATGCCTGGACACGCCTGCACAGTACTTATATGTGGAATAATATCAGAATGGCTTCTTTATTACTTCATCATGATGCAGATACCAATCCCCAAACTAAAGGCCTCTTGACCTCCTTGCATCTTGCTGCTGGGAATAGAAATAGCAAAGATACTCTGTATCTCCTTGTGTTGAACCATTATATCAAACCAGGTCTGAAGAACAATTTTGAAGAAACTGCATTTGATATTTCCAAAAGGATAAGTATGTATCACTACCTCTTTGAAGTTGTCGAAGGCTGTACAAATTGTTCTCCTAAGTCGTAATGGTTTGATTTCTTAAATTTCAAAAATGCCAGTCCATCTTTGGTGTCCCTACAAATTTTTTTCACAATGCAAAGCAGCAGCAATATCTTACAATAAATATTTATGTATTCCATGGTATACTTCCAAGTGAATTGCATGACTTTGATATCAAAATGTATTCAAGAGATGTTTGTATACATCTATAATGATTTCTGCAGAGTTTGTGATTCTTTAAATCAGAAATAATTTTAACTTATCTGTTGAAATGAATAGTATAGAAACTAAAGATGTTCCGGGTGCTTTTCTGAAAAAAGAATATCTATGTTTGTGTAATATCCATAATCTATTTCATTCTCTCCTAGATATAATACTTTGAATTCTACATTGTTATATAATGTATGGATTCATTGATAAATGTGACCTTTCAGATTGCATTCCACATAGAAGTATTTTAAGACTCCTTTTTTCGTAGTTTCTTATATTATTTTATTTCTTTGGGATAAAATGGCAATATTATCTAATTTCAAGTTTTGTAAAGGTTATACTATGTAAAGGCCTTTCTAAGGTGAAAATTTAATACACTGATGTCAAACTAACCTTTAATTCTATGAATTACATGTATTGTTACACTTGTATTTTTGTAATCAACTTTTTAATAACTGTTTCATATCTTGCATCAGAAGAATGAAAAATATGGAATACTTCACAAATTTTCATATCATCCTTGTGCAAGTGCCATGTTAATCTCTGTATTGTTGTAATTTGGGTAGACCTGCTGCTGAAGCATGTAGTATCCTCTAAATTTAAGTAAGTAATGATACAATCTTTATACAGGCATTTATCCATGGTTGCCTATTTGTAACAAGGAACCCTTATTGTTCCTAAAAATGCTATTGATCTTATTTCTCTAAGTACAGTGGAAAAAAACTTATATAGTTCGGTCGATTGCTCACATTTACAATTTTTTTGTCAATGACTATTTTGTCATTTTCATTTTAAATTTGATCATACTTTGAAGCCTTTACAGCTAAGTCCAAAGGTGGTGGCTTTTCAAGTACTTATTTATCAACTGAGTTAGCTTTGTGGAGCTAATGGATTCAAAGTAAGCCTTGCTTAAGAGCTACTTCTAACTTTCTGCAGCTTAAAATTTCCCAAATGAGCTCTTGCTGGGACAAATGTCTACCTGAACTGTGAAGACTCAGGGTCTATGTTGAGGGGGCAGAATGATGCAGGCTCCAGCCTCGGGATTATCTGAGGACTGTGTTTGGGATTAGGAAAGCTCTTGGAACGCCAGGCTACAGAGGGAAAATGTTCCCTCTCCCTTTCTCAAAACATGTCACAGACTCCTGGGAGCTGAGGAAGTGGCTCTTCTGCTTGCTTAAGCATAGATGAACAGCTGGTCAAGCATTTTCCTGAGATTGGAGAAGTGGTTTGAGCTTGCTCTAAAATAGTTTAGATAATAATATACCTAGACATTCTCTCATAGGTTAAGTAAAAATGTATCTGTGGAAATCTTTTGTGTGAATGTTTTCTGACCAAATCTTGGAAAATATTATGCTTGCTAGTCTTTAAATACCCACTAACAATAAAGCACAGCATGCAGTGGCAATTGCTCTTTGCACTCTGCATCCCCTGTGTCCTGGTGATTTTGTGACCCTTACCCAGGGACCCCAACGCACTAGACATTGACACTGAACCTTTACCTTTCTTCCATGTAGGAACAGACCAACCAGAATATCTTACCTTGACAGCATGGATTGTCTTACTGGAACAAAAATAATCTTAGTTACAAGGGATCATAGAGAGATAAACAGTTCAGACAGAATTGTTCAGAATGGAAGGTATTTTATCAAAACATAATTGTTTATTATACGTATCATTTCAAAAGTAGCTAAAGCCAAGAAAGTGAAAAAATTGTTCATAGGCATGATTACCTACTGTCCTGACCTATCATCCAACCAAGCAGGAACTTACACTACTGACATTCTATCACCAAATATTGCAATAGCTCCTGGAGAAGTCCATATGTTTCTCCTCGATATTAGACCTTAAATTTGTAATGTTTTAATCACAGTGTTTCCTCTTGCCTCTAGGCTGCCTGTCTACAAATGGTAAAGCTTTAAGTCTAACTCTACCAAAAACTGAGGTAGAGATAATGGAATAATACTTTAAAACAGAGTTGCCTTTGATTCCCTAAACACAATACAACAATGCAAAACAATTTTTATATTATATGTACTTATATATTTTATATTTATATGTGCTGATTTTAAATTTCATACAGTGAATCTTACTAGAATTGATAATTTGACAAATATATTTACATTTATTCCTATAAATAGATTGGAATATAAATAATTGGGTTTAGAATATATATTAGAATATAAAAAGTATCAATGCAATATCTTCAGTATAAGCTTGTGATACCTTCTAAGTCGTCGTGGTCTTCTGAATACACATGGTAAAATAACAGTATTGTTTTCTGCTAATCTATAAGGGATTTTAGTCTGATGCTCTGTGTATTGTTTTAACTTGCTGGTCCCAAAGTGTTTTTCTCCATATTTCTGAAGCATTCTTACTGATTATACCCAAATTTTGCTGATATGATGTCTAAAAGCTATTATTCTTCTGCAGGACCCACGGGTCCTAGGATAACAGATCCCAGTTATCTGCATCATCAGATAACAAGGGCATGACTTCTCACATAGGCCCAGGCAACATGCCAACAGAAAATAATTAAAGACTCATCTCAATTTTTCATTTCCTATAATATTTCAGGGCCCCAATTGCTTACAAGAATTAGCAGTAATCAATTGTGAAATGCAAGGCAAGTTAAAATGAAAGATGAGATCACAAAATCTGAGAGAAAGTTCTGTAATTCAAACATTCAATTGACAGATGACCAGTCCATATGAGTGAACAAAATCACAAATGAACAAGGTTATTTTTAATACCTTTCTCCTAATGATGAATGAAAAATTTCAGTGCAGCCAAAAAAATAGTTTCTGGAAT
The DNA here is from genome assembly GCF_024711535.1 of Dipodomys merriami. NCBI lineage: Eukaryota > Metazoa > Chordata > Mammalia > Rodentia > Heteromyidae > Dipodomys > Dipodomys merriami. Next base: position 1,158,105 of record NW_027202538.1, on the reverse strand, counting down.
GATAGATCGTAATTGGTCTACCAAGACTAGGAAAACTTGATTTAGAGGTCAAATATAATTTAGAAAAACATTAATTGAGAAGACCCTTAGTGCTTCAAAACACTGGTACTTCAGTAAAACTTGGTTCTGTAGTATAAAAATGTCATTCTCAAACCAATGTAACGTACATTTAATCTCCTGAAAGTATATTCCTTTTCAAATAAACTTTTAAAAATCATATTCACCAAAATAACACTTGACAAGTAGATGATAGTGACATTACAAGGTTTTCAAGTGTAGGGAGCTAGTTACAATAGAGTTGATTTACGTACCCAGCACTAATACCAAACAAGTTCAACCATTCATTAAAGTGCAGAAATTCTACCCCCCACCATTTGTGTTGTTCAGTAGGTGCCTTCCAGAAATGTGTTAAATAGATCAGCCTCCCATAATTCAAACCCAAATATTAGCTAATAAAGTAAATTTCATTACATAAGAAGGTACATTTTAAAGTCACTAATATAGTTGCCTTATCATGTGTTGCCTTATCATATATTTTCCCTATCTGTCTAACATAGTAAGAAATATGACTTTAAGTCTTGAATATGGGTACTGATGAGAGATTTGACAAACATAAAATCTGTCTTCTATTTCTATCATATTCCTTTAAATAGTAAATTTTAGTTTTCTTCTTTTTCCAAAACTTATAGGTAGTAGAAAAAATCATCCTATGTAAAATAAAATAATCACATACCATTGTACAAAGCCATTTATAAAAACTGGTAGGAATAAATTCTAAGCCATTTTTAAACGTTCCTTTTGACTAAAGATTAATCTTCCAAATGAACGAGAATAAAATCATGTCTAAGTGCTTCACATCTCCAGTCTTGCAAATTGTTATTGCAGATGAATGAATTATGGAAATATAAGCTGACATCACTTGCCTATATATTCTCCATGCTGGCTGAGACTCAGAATTTGCACAGCACAGGAAAACAGGTGCAATGACTGGCTTCTCACATCAGGGTGAATTTTTGGCATTGCTGGGCTTTGAACTCAGGTCCTAGGAGGCCCAACTGCCCAATTGGTCCACGTGATCACACCAGACTTTGAGCCACTAAGAAGATGGGCTCTTCCCAGGAACTGAGATCGAGCCACATGGAGGCCAAAATAGTGCTCAATGCATCATTTAAACATGGGATGTATATTCACATCCGTGTGGGGACTGCATCGTGCATTGAGTGTACATATTGTGTTTATTTTGTATTCTATTCATGGATTATTGTGTATTTTCTCATGTATATAATGACACGTATAACTGGGCTGATATGGATAACAACTTATTCCCATGACCACAGGGTGGCCCATGCATTCTTCATCCTAGCTGAGACCCAAGACTTGCACAGGAAAGGAAAACATATGCAACCATTGGTGTCTTACATCAAGATGAATCTTTTGGCACGGCTGGGATCTTAACTCGGGGCCTAGCAGGCCCAAATGGTGAATGGGTCCATATGAGCACAACAGCCTGTGAGTGACAAAGAAGCTAGGCCTTCCCAGTACCTGAATTTGAGCCCCCCTGGGGGGAGAGTGGGGAGCACAATAGTCATCCATTCATAAGTAGAAGGTAGAATGCAAATAAGTACATATTTGTATAGAGTAGGATTGATGGTGACTTGTGATGGAATCCAATCTGTGTGTACCTATATTTGGGTATTTTCTGATGCATTCATTTCATGTCTGTGATGATTATTGTCATGCTTCATTAACTCTTCTTTACAAATAATCTATACCACATGAGTCTTGCATATCATTTCCTACTCGCATCATGCACAAACTACTCATTCAAGGATGAGATAGATCGCATGCCATGACTCTTCCTAGGTCCAGAAGCAAGTATCTCAGTATCTCCCGCCATTCCCTCCTCCTAGGGGGACTGAATTCAAGCCTCAGTCCTGGAAAAGTTACTCCTTATATACATCTCAACAATAGGATTTATACTTCTTTTCAGATGTTCAGTCCATATTGTGTTTGGCGCGTTTATTCATTTTATTTCTTGTTTTATTAATTTATTTACCATTTATTTTATTGACTCTGATGACACTTATACCATTTATTACATTGTTTACATCCTATCACATAGAATCTAGATTTTAGATGTATGTGTTCTCCATCATGCCTGGCAGTGCTAGAATCTGATCTCAGGGCCTAGCAGGCCCAATTCATGAATGGGTGAGCTTGAGCATGGGAGCCTCTAGCCAATGAAGCTGTCAAGTGGTTCCCACGCGCTGAGATTGACCCCCAGTTTTGGCCAAAACAGCGATACATGGATAGGCAGACGGTGATATACAAAGAAATATATATTGTTAAAGAGTGCCAGAGCCGTCTATCTATGATTGAATGACACCTACTACATTCCTACCAACTCTTAGGTATTTATTATACCACCATTGAAGGAATATTATTCTTTTAATGCTTAATAAACTATACATTACGATCAATCAGCATTTTAGGACTATTGCATCCAATTTTAGACTAGACGGATGCATGAACTACTCTTTCAATGGATATTCCCATGCATAGGAATGAGTCTCTTGTGATCTCCTGCCATTGGTGTCAGGACTGGATTTGAACCCAGGGCCTATGTTCACAGGTTATCCTATGGCTTCACTGATAGCCCACAAGCCATCAGCAATGGCAGGTCATATCTACTTTGCAGCCATGTCATTCAAACCCAGGATGGTCATTGTGCAAAGAAAAAAATAATAAAACCCCAGCCCCCTGAAGGTTGCCACTTTTTCTACTTTCCAGGTTTTTTTTTTCTAGAAAGTCCCCTGGGCCTAGGATCTTAGGATCAGCTATGGTTCTGGAGGCTGCACCCAAGCCGAGAGAGATCTAAGCTGACCTGAGATCAAGCCCCATGGTTGGCCAAAAGAAAAAAAGGAAAAAGAATAAAGAAAATATAATTATTTAACTAAATTAAAAAAAATAAAGCTACCTAGTTTGGAATTTCTGCTAGTTTTCTTTCCTAGCCTGGGATTTGAACTCAGGGTCTTGGTAAATCTGTAGCAATGTGAGGGAAGATTTGCTACTACTTGAGTTCAAACCTTGTGCCAACCAAAAATGAAACCTAAGTCACTGACCTAAGCAGGGGGAGGTAGTTGTGGAGATGGGAGGGAAAGTATAGTAGGGGGAAAACAAAGGAGGAGGTAACAATGCTCAATATGAAATTTACTCATTACCTTGCTCCTGTAAAATATTTTTGCAATAAAAAACGAACAAAGACAAACAATGTAGTTCTCAGAGAAGCATTTTGGAGGTAAGGGAAGGATCTCTGAATGAATAGCTGTACAAAATTCTACACTTTTTAAAATGTTCAGTATGGAACTGAATAAACATAACTGCTTCCATTAAAAAATTATGTCAGTGTCTTGGAACTGGGGCCAGTATTTCTGCCATTGCTAGGATTTGAGCTCACCGTCCAGATAACTATTTTGCATCATGGGTGAAGGCAAAGCTCACTGTCCATGAGGAAAGAAATTCAGGCTAGAGTTCCCAGGTCCTGAATGAAGGCCCTGAAATGGAAAAAAAATCTCTATACATGTGTAATATATGATATATATACTTACATATGTATGTTAATTTCATATTATGATTCAGGTGGATCAGTGGTAGAGCACTTGCCTTGCATGCCTGAGTCCCTGGGTTCGATTCCTCAGCACCACATAAGCAAAAAGAAAAAATCCGGAAGTGGCGCTGTGGCTCAAGTGGTAGAGTGCTAGCCTTGAGCTGAACAGCTGAGGAAGAGCACCCAGGCCCAGAGTTCAAGCCACAAAACCGGACCCCCACAGAAAAAGAATGATTTTGTACTTTATTTTCCTTTGATTCATTTATTTATTGATTACTGTATTTAGTAATTTTTACACATAATATTTATTACATTTTGCACATCTATTATAAAATTATACCCAATAATTGAGGACATTGACTCATTTTCATTAATATTTGATTAAGTGTTGAAACATAATACATAATTAAATGGAAGCATTTTTCACAGTATTCACATGATTAGAGTCTCTCACAAGTATGAGCTTTGTCTTATTTATCTTTGGAAACTTCCTATCGGGTTTTCTTTAGATGATTTATACTCAGAAGCCTTTTCTTGAAGATAGGCAAGTGAGGAATAACATTGTGAGGGTGGGGCTAGAAATGTGGCTTAGTGGTAAAGTGCTTGCTCAGCATGCATGAATGCCAGGGTTTGAATCTTCAGTGCCACATACTCAGAAAAAGCCAGAAGCTATGGAGTAGCTCAAGTGGCTAGCCTTGAGAAAAAGAAGCTCAGAGAGAGTACCCAGGCCCTAAAATCAAGCCCAGGACTGTCTAAAACCATAGGCCAGATGCCAGTGGTTCATAAGTGGAACCGTAGCTTCTCGGGAGGCTGAGAGCTGAAGACCACAGTCCAAAGGAAAGCCTGTTAGATTCTTATCTCCAGTGAACCACCAAAAGAACCCATCTGGCATTTTGGATTAAGTGCTAGAGTGTTCACCTTGAGCTGAAGGGCTCAGGGTCAGTGCCCAGGCTAGAGTTCGAGACACACAACTGGAAAAAGAGTGAGGGTTAATTAAAATACTTTTCCTATTTGCTAATTACGAGAACATTCTTTGGAAGATGATATACACCAGAATTGGACTCAGAGCTCATGGTTCAAGTGTAGCACATATATATGTCCATCCTCTCAGACTGTAGCATTGTAATATTGTGTCCTACAGGGTTTTTAAAGGTCCAAGGTTAAAAGGCTTAATATGCTCCACAAGCCTTTTTTGATAAGCAATTGACTTGTATTGTCAATGTCATTACAGTTCTGAACCTAGCAGAGCACAAGTAGCTCATGCCCATCACCCTAGCTCAGGAGGCTGAGGACTCAGGATCACAGGGTGAAGCCAGCCAGGCAGGAAATCGATGACAAAATGACTTCCACTTCTGAAAGGTCAGATATTCAATAGCTTCTTGTGTCTCCCTTGGTGATGAGAATTTACTTGCACATTAAATGTTCTTATAGTACTCGAGTTATAGAAGAAGGAAAGAACCATTATTGACCTATCCTGGATTCAGATGAAGTTCTCAGGATCCAAGCCCTAGCTCTGTTAGCAGGAAGAACTCCAGTGTAACTCTGTAATTGAAGGACAGAAAACAGTTTCAAAATCCAGGCTAGGGGCAGAGACCAGGCATACATGATTAGGAGGCAGAACGTACACACTCAACAGGGAAGTGAGCTGCAAAACCACTTCATTTATTCCAGGCACAACCAGCAATGGGGAAAACCTGTAACATTTGTTAAAGTTACACCAGGGTCAGGCTTTACTCGGCCTCTTCAAATAATGACTAATTAACCTTCCTCCCTCATGTGAAGGGAGCCTCAGGCTACCTTTAGGTTACCAATAGACAGCCAGTTTAGTGGGGGAGAGGGGAGTAACAGAGTAGAGAAACCCTACTCTCTGGTCTTAGGGAGTGGGTTTTTGACTCTCCAACTATCAGATTTGAAGACCCTTCTACCTCTGCCAGTCCATTCTCCTTCCTTCATTCTCCACATAATTAATACAAATCCCCAGACTAACTAGAGGCAGGACTGTTTCTATTTTGTCTCCAAGCACATGATTTAGAACCTAGCTCTGCCCTCGACTCTGGGGCCCTTGGTTGCCTGAGAAGTGGGAAAGAGACAGTCTTCCTGCTCTGTGGTTATGTGAAGGCACACTGCAAAAGGCCTCCTGACTGGGAAGTGTTCCCTTCTTTCCTCCTGACGTCCAAAGATTAAACTATCATATTTCTTTCTTTCTTTCTTTCTTTCTTTCTTTCTTTCTTTCTTTCTTTCTTTCTTTCTTTCTTTCTTTCTTTCTTTCTTTCTTTCTTTCTTTCTTTCTTTCTTTCTTTCTTTCTTTCTTTCTTTCTTTCTTTCTTCCTATCTATCTACCTACCTACCTAGGTACCTCTTTGCCAGGTCTTGGGTTGAACTTAAGGCCTGGGCACTGTCTGTAGCACTCTGCTACTTGAACCACAACACCAATTATGGCCTTTTCTGTGTATGTGCTCCCGAGGAATCGTACCCAGGGCTTCTTGCATGCTATGCAAGCACTCTCTCACTAATCCACATTCCCAGCCTCCTCATATTTTTCTTAATGGTAGTTTTTACATAAGTATGCTACCATTTTACTTCCTCAAGTTTAATTTTCTGAAGACTGGTTATTTCTAAGAAACCCTATCTTGTGTACCCCTGCCTGATTTGTGACTGTTCCTGCATTGTCCTCATAATAAAATGTAAATAAAGACTGCTGAGATCTTCAGTGTGCATCATATAAGGACACAGGCCTGGAACCCTGGAAGAGAAAGCAATGGGTCTGACATGAAGAGGATGATGCAGTAGGCGCAAGGATCATATCTGAAAAATAAATAAATAAATAAATAAATAAATAAATAAATAAATAAATAAATAAATAAATAAATAAATAAATAAATAAATAAATTAGAGAAGCATCATTGCATACAGTATGTTTGAACTCAGGGAGGTAATATACACACATAAGTAAGTAGGGCACTGATTCATAAACGTGGCCTTCTCTTTTTGAAAACGTTTTTGAGGCTATCACATGGCTTAAACTCAGGGCATGATGCGTTCCTCAGCTGTTTTTCCCAAGGCTGAGGCTTTACCACCACCACAGCTCCACTTCCATCCATCTGGTCATTAATCGGACATAAGTGCCTCCCAGGCTTTCCAGCCTGGTCTAGCCTGTTTCTTCTGCTTGGCTTTCTCTCTCAAAGCTCCATTTCTACCTTCTGGTCCACTGCTCCACTTCTGGTTTTCTGGTGGTTTATTGGACATAAGAGTCTCAAAGACTTCCTGCTCAGGCTGACTTTGAAGGGCTATCTCTCAAAAAGGTTTTAAGCAGCTTTCCTCAGGGATTCACCAAGGAGCATCTCCACACAAACCTGTAGTCTAAATCTCGAGAGACACTAGAAAAGTGATGCATGAAGATGCTTCTAGTATATTCTAGATACTCAAGGTTGGAGACACACTACACTCCTAATTATTAGATCATTTTATAGGCAGACAATATAAGGATCGCTCTAGCTTTTGGTCCTCCCATCTTGAGACAGTAAATTGCTGTAGCTCAATGCTAACTGACAGAGCTGGCATGTCCTGTGGACATTTGCACAGAAATTCTCTGACACTCATTTCTCACTTTTGGTTTCAAACCTATGAACAGATGTTAAGATGAGGAAGGAAAATCCTTCTTAGAGAAAGCAGCTATAATGGACATTGGGTAGTTAACTTATAAATTCATAACACTGGTATGACCATGTTGACAAGTCAGGTTTCCAGATTAAAAAATGAAGAAGAAAAGAAAGAAGGTGCCAGTGGCTTCTCATTGTAATCTGAGCTCCTCAGGAGTCTGAGATGTAGACAATCTGAGTTTGAATCCAGCCAGCGTAGGAAAGTCTATGACAATGTTATTTCTAAGAGATCACAGAAAAACCCAGAAATGTGGTTTTGACTCAAGGTTAATGCACTACCTTTTAGCACAAGGATCTCAGGAACAATGCCTAGGCTCATAGTTCAACACCAGGACCTGCCCCCTCAAAAATAACCTGCACCTCCATATCTTTGTATATGTATGTATGTATTCCTATAGGTGAAGCTCCAGAGTAGTTACGATGAATGGCACCAAGCTAGAAAATTTGTATCCAATAAAATGATTTCATAACAGAGACTGATTTCATGAAAGTGCATGTTCTGCGGCTCCCCTCACTGTTCCCAGTATAGCCTGAGGGTTTCTCTGCATCCCAGGCCTGCTGGAAGAAGTCTCCCTCATTGTCTGGACAGGCAGACAAAAGGCCTCACTTCTGTACAGCTATGTAACAAACAGCTCCATCTGTGTCAGATTGTGAGAATGAGTGTGAGTGGGCTCCGAAGGTCAGGATAAAGGTCTAATTTTAGCCCAATCTATTTCTTTCCCCAGTGCTCTGGTTTGACAGGAAGCCATTTGTGCCACCTCCCGTGGCAGGCCAAGTCCTGTGCACTTATCCTGCCATTGTGAGACTATATTCCGGTGTTCAGATACAGTGCTCAATATAATTCAGCAGTCCTTCTGGCAGACAACTGGGGCACTGAAACCCATGAAATGTTTCATTGAGGACGATGATGGGCCTATGATGTCTCTCCTAGGTTTCTGGAAGCTTGGGAAATCCAAGAACATATCTGATATCACAAAGCTTCCTGTCATCTAGGACTGTTAAGCTCTTCAGGTTTTGAAACATTTGACCTCTCCAAGTTGGGCCCTGGCTGGCTATGTTTGGGGGTTGAAAGCAGGGCTGGGGTGCTGACCATGAGCTCAGTGTAGAAGCCCGGTGCTTTACCATTTTGTCTAACAGCATCACTTCTAGTCTGTGTGTGTGTGTGTGTGTGTGTGTGTGTGTGTGTGTGTGTGTGTGTGTGTGTGTGTGTGTGAGTGTGAGCCCGTGCGTGCACAGGAGGTTGAACTCAGGTCCTGAGCACTGCACATATTTTCTCTTGTACAAGGATACCCCTCTTCCACTTGAGCAACAGAGACACTTCAGGCTTCTTTTTAGTGATATGGTCCTGAGAAATCAAACCCAGGGTTTCATATATTCATATATGCAAAGCAATCTACACTCTACACATTCCCAGCCCTCTACTTTAGGTTTGTTAGTTTGTTTCTCTCTTCTCTTTATTGTTGTAGGAGTTGAAATCTGGGCCTAGGTACTGTCCTTGAACTCTTCTCCTCAAGTCTTGTGCTCTACCACTTGAGCCAAACACCACTTCAGCTTTTTGAGGGGTCCATCGGAGCTAAGTGTCTCAAGGACTTTCCTGCCCAGGCTAGCTTTGAACCATGATCCTCAGATCTCATCCTCCTGGGTAGCTAGGATGACAGACATGAGCAACAAGCACCCAGATTCCACTTCGGGTTTCTTAGTGGTGAATTGGAAATAATAGGCTCATGGAGATAATTGGAGATAATAGGCTTTTGTGTCTGGGATAGTTTGGAACCCAGATCTCAGCTTTCTGAGAAGGCAGGATGACAAACCTTAGCTATAGACCCCTAGGCTGTGGCCTCTGCTATAAGGGGATCCATGTCTCCACGTGGTAGAGCGCTAGTCATAAGCCCAAGAGGTAAGGGCCAGCACCTAGACCATGAGTTCAAGGTTCATGACTGAGAAAAAACAAAACAAAACAATTGTCTGCAGGAGACAACTTACTAGTCTTCAGTAATACATCTTTGTCCCTGCCATGGGGACATAAATGAGCCTCAATATTCTTGTCTGCATAATCATCTCAGTTGTGGAGATCTTATAAGGACCCGAAGAAAGAATGCACCCTGTGAAGGACACAGCACATTGCACTCTTTGCATGACTCAGCACACAGCATCCTTTGAAAGACTCAGCACACAGCACCCAATGCAGGATGCAGCAAACTGCACCCTGTGAAGGACTCAGCAACTAGCTCTATTCCACAAGCTTTCATTAGAATTAGGGTGCTTTTTATCAGTATCACCATTCTTGGAGGAACAGTTCACAAACCACACAAGTTCACATCTAATGGTTTAGTGTGGTGTTTTTTTTGGGGGGGAGTGGGGTTAGCCATGGGGCTTGAACTCAAAACATGAGGATACTATTCTAATAACATTTGATCAAGACTAGAGCTCTACCACTTCAAGCCATATTTCAAAGATTCTAGCAGACTTCCTGCCAAGTTTTAAAGGCCCTGAGCATCCAGGATATGGGGATAAGCCAGGGTAACTAGGATGATGGGGATAACCCATGGATCTGGGTTGCAGCAGTTTACATCTGGCTAAGTCAGGTTAGGTGGAAGCTGTCAGCTCCAGACTCCTAGATTGCCCTGTGATGAGGTATTTGAAGTCCTGTCCTTCTTGCCCTTCTATAGTTGCAGTTAAGACATTCTACTTTTTTTTGGCGGCAGTCCTGGGGCTTGAGTATACGCTTTGACCCTGTTCCTAAGCATTTGTGCTCAAGGCTAGCACACAATTGAATGAAAGACAGCAGAACGTCTGGGTTTTCTGTTTATGTGCACTGAGGAATCGAACTCAGAGCTTCATGCTTCCTCGGTGAACATTCAACCACTGAGCCCCAGGAGTGAATGAGATATAAATAGATAGAGATTGTTGTATAAAAATATTATATACACAAAAAGAGAGATGTCTGCATATTATTAAATTATAGATAGTATTACTACCAATTATTAGGCATTAAATTATGTCTCCATTTAATGATGTGTCCCAGTTAACAATTAGTAAAGCATTAATTAAAATTACTCAATATCCTGTTATTGTTTATCACATATGTACATACATTCCTACTATAATTATGTATTTCATAGAATGAGACATATTCCTATATATTATTAAATTATGCATCGTGTGTTACTACCAATTATTAGGTATTTGTGTTTCCATGAAATTTTTATTCTGTTAATGCTTAATAAAATATTAAACTTAATCCGCGTCCTATAATTTTTGTGTCTAATTTTATCCTAGAATGATTCCCTACTAATTCAATCTGTTTTTCATTTATTGTAATGACAATTCTTCCACCTACGACATTTTTTTACATTTATTACATCCTATTACATAGCATATAGATTTGCATCTGAATTATACATGCTACCTGTCACCGAGCATTTTCAAAGAAAAGAAAACATGTTTCACGCTCGGCTTCTCACATCTGAACTCACAGTCTACAAAGCCCAATTCATTAATGGGTAAGTGTCAGCATGCCAGCCTGGAGCATATTAAGCTGACTAGCATTTCCAGCACCTGAGATTGAGCCCTAAGAGTTGACAAAATAAGAACACATTGATATGCAGATTTTTTAAATTGTATTTTATTTTATTTGAGAACATACTGTACAGAGGGGCTACAATTACATGGGCAGGATAATGCATACATTTCTTACCAAGCATTGCAGCCTCCTCCTTTGTTTACCCTTCACTTCCCTTCCCCGCCTCCCCCCTCCCCCCACCCAATTTTACCCCCCTCCTCCCACCCAATTATACCCCCTCCCCCCCCACACCGACATTGTAAAGTTGGTTTTGACATGACATTTTGTACTTCTCATTGTTGCAACAGGTCCACCTGAATCCTTAAACGACTTGTTTGTCCCCATCTCCTCCACATGTTATACTGACATCAAATATAGTGAAAGCGGGGGTTACACTGTGGGGGAGGGACATACAAAGCAACAAAGAAATAATCTTATAAATGCGTTAGAAACACATGCATGAAAGAAACGAAAACATTAAAATACATATTTAAGGGTTCATTTTCCTAACATCACATTATCTGACCTTTTCCGCTAGACTCATACCTATACTAGATATTGCAAATAAGGGAAACCATGGGACCTATGCTTCTTTGGGCCTGGCTTACTTCACTTAATATAATTTTTTCCAAACCTTTCCATTTCCTAACAAATGGGGAAATGTCATTCTTTCTGATGGAGGCATCGAATTCCATTGTGTATATATACCACATTTTCTTGATCCATTCATCTACTGAGGGGCATCTGGGTTGGTTCCATATCTTAGCTATGGTAAATAATGCTGCAATAAACATAGTTGTGCTGGTAGCTTTAGTGTGGTCTTGTTTGTAAACATTTGGGTAAATGCCCAAAAGTGGGATTGCTGGATCATAGGGGAGATCTATGTGAAGTCTTTTGAGGAACATCCATACTGCTTTCCAAAGTGGTTGAACAAGTTTACATTCCCACCAACAATGAAGTAAGGTTCCTTTCTGTCCACATCCCCTCCAGCATCTGTTGTTGTTAGAGTTCTTGATTTTTGCTGTTCTAACTGGAGTGAGGTGATATCTCAATGTTGTTTTGATTTGCATTTCTTTTATGGCTAGGGATGTTGAACATTTCTTCTATTGGCCATTCTCCTTTCTTCTTCAGAGAAGCTTCTCTTTAAGTCTTTCGCCCACTTATTTATTGGGCAGTTGTTTCTTTGAGGATTTGTTGTTGGGTGTTTTAATTTTTTGAGTTCCAAGTATATTTTAGATATGAGACCCTTGTCCGTTGTATGGCTAGTAAAGATCTTCTCCCAATCGGTGGGCTTTCTATTGATCTTGCCAGCTATGTCATTTGCCCTGCAGAAGCTCTGCAACCTTATGCAATCCCATTTGTCCAACCTTTCTTTGATTTGTTGTGCTTCTGGGTCTCTATTCAGAAAATTTTGACCTGAGCCAAGGAGACCTAGGATTTCTCCTATTCCATCCTGTAATGTTTTCAGAGTGTCTGCTTTGAGTTCAAGGTCTTTGATCCATTTGGAGTTGATTCTGGTGCAGGGTGATATATAAGGATCTAGCTTTAGTTTTCTACATGTAGTTAACCAATTTTGCCAGCACCATTTACTGAAGAGGCTGTCTTTCTTCCATTCTATTGTTTTAGCTTCCTTATCGAAGATTAGATGGCTATAGGTCTGTAGGTTCATTTCTGGGTTTTCAATTCTATTCCATTGGTCCTGAGGTCTGTTGTTATGCCAATACCAAGCTGTTTTGATTACTATGGCTTAATAGTAGAGTTTGAAATTTGGTATTGATATTCCTCCAGCAGTGTTCTTTCCGTTGAGGAGCGTTTTTGCTATTCGGGGTCTTTTATTGTTCCATATGAATTTTTGGATTGCCTCCTCTATTTCCTTGAAGAATGAGGGTGGAATTTTGATAGGTATCGCGTTGAATTTGTAGATAGCCTTGGGAAGTATTGCCATTTTCACGATGTTGATGTTGCCAATCCAGGAGCATGGGAGGTTTTGCCATTTTTTAAGTTCTGTGTTGATTTCCTTTTTCAAGATTTTAAAGTTTTCATCATAGAGGTCCTTCACTTCTTTGGTTAAGTTAATTCCTAGGTATTTTATTTTTTGTGGGGCTATTACAAATGGAGTTGCTTTCATAATTTCAGCCACACTTTTCTCATTGTTGGCATATAGAAAAGCCATTGATTTTTGGGGGTTAATTTTATAACCTGCTACTTTGCCAAAGTTTTGAATCAGCTTGAGTAATTTGGGAGTGGAGTCTATGGGATTCTTTAAATACAAGATCATGTCATCTGCAAAGAGGGAGAGTTTTATTTCTTCTTTCCCTATTTGGATCCCCTTTATGTCTGCATCTTGTCTTATTGCTGTAGCTAGGCATTCTAATACTAGATTGAAGAGAAGTGGAGAGAGTGGGCATCCTTGTCTTGTTCCTGAGTTAAGAGGAAATGGCTTTAGTTTTTCACCATTGAGTATAATGCTGGCTGTAGGTTTGTCATATACAGCCTTTATTGTATTGAGGAATGTTCCATGGATTCCTAATTTTTCCAGAACCTTCATCATAAAGGGGTGTTGGATCTTGTCAAATGCTTTTTCTGCATCTATTGAGATAACCATGTGGTTCTTATTCTTGCTCCTGTTGATGTGATGAATAATATTAATTGATTTGCGTATATTGAACCAGCTTTGCATCCCTGAAATGAATCCTGTTTGATCATGGTGTATGATTTTTTGGATGAATTGTTGAAGTCGATTGGCCAAAATTTTGTTGAGAAGTTTTGCATCAATATTCATCAAAGAAATGGGTCTATAGTTCTCTTTCTTTGATGAGTCCCTGCCTGGTTTTGGGATGAGGGTGTTGATGGCTTCATAGAATGTATTCGGTAGTGAGCTTTCTCTTTCAATTTCATTGAAGAGTTGGAGGAGTATTGGTGTGAGCTCTGCTTTGAAGGCCTTTTAAAATTCCGCTGTAAAACCATCTGGTCCTGGACTTTTCTTAGCTGGGAGGTCTCTTATTGCTGTTTCTATTTCAATGCTTGATATCGGCCTGTTAAGCTGGTTTAACTCATCTTGGTTTAGTTTTGCCATGTCAATATTTGCTAGGAAAAGGTCCGTTTCTGTCAAGTTCTCAAACTTATTAGCATAAAGTTTTGAGAAGTATTCCCTTATAATTTTCTGAATCTTGGTTGTTTCCGTGGTGATGTTTCCATTCTCATCTCTGAGTTTATTAATTTGGGTGTGTTCTCTCCTTTTTCTGATAAGGTTTGCTATGGGTCTGTCAATTTTGTTAAGTTTTTCGAAGAACCAACTCTTTGTTTTGTTGATTCTTTCTATAGTTTTTTTGGATTCTAATTCATTTAATTCTGATTTAATTTTGAATATTTCTTTCCGTCTACTGGATTGGGGTTTATCTTGCTGCTCTTTTTCAAGGAGGTTTAGATGTGTCATTAAATTGCTAGTTTCCGATCTCTCCAATTTGTTGATGTAGGAGCTCAGAGCTATAAACTTGCCTCTGAGTACTGCCTTTGCTGTGTCCCAGAGGAGCTGGTAATTTGTGTGTTCATTTTTGTTGAATAGCATGAATATTTGAATTTCCTTTCTAATCTCTTCCATGACCCACTCATGATTCAGCAGTGTGTTGTTGAGCCTCCATGTGATACCGGACTTTCTTTGGTGGCTTTTGGTGTTGAGTTCTACTTTTATTCCCTTGTGGTCAGAGAGAATGCAAGGTATAACTTCAATGTTTCTGAATTTAGACAAGTTTGCTTTGTGGCCTAAAATGTGGTCTATTTTAGAAAACGTTCCATGTGCTGCTGAGAAGAACGTGTATTCTGATGCTGCTGGGTGAAATGTTTGGTAAATGTCTGTTAAGTCTAGTTGATCTATGCAGCTGTTTAGATCTGCGGTTTCTCTGTTGAGTTTTTGCCGAGTTGATCTACCTAATGGGGAGAGTGGTGTGTTAAAATCCCCAACAATTAATGTCTTTCGATCTATATGGGATTTGAGGGAAAGTAGTGTTTCTTTGATAAATTTGGGTGCTCCATTGTTTGGCGAATAGATATTCAGAATTGTAATATTCTCCTGAAGGAGAGATCCTTTAATTAGTATGTAGAGACCTTCTTTATCTCTTCTCACGAATTTTAATTTGAAGTCTATTTAACTGATATTAGGATTGCAACTCCCGCCTGTTTATGAGGGCCGTTTGCTTGGTAGATTTTGTTCCAGCCTTTGACATTGAAAATGTGTTTGTTTTCACGGGCAAGATGTGACTCCTGCCGGCAGCAGATAGAAGGGTCTTGTTTTTTAATCCAACTAGACAGTCTATGTCGCTTAATTGGAGAGTTCAGTCCGTTAACGTTAAGACATAGGACTGAGAGGTATTTGGGAGTTCCTGCCATGTTATCCACCTTCTTGGGGGCTGTGAAAACTGGGTTCTTCCTAAGGTTCTTGGATTCTCAGTTTCGGTGCAGTTTCTTGGACTTTGTTGCGTTCTTCTTGGTTTTCTATGTGTAGGACATCTTTAAGAATCTTTTGCAGGGCTGGTTTGGTGGAGATGTATTGTTTCAATTTTTCTTTGCTATGGAAGGTTTTTATTTGGCCTTCAGTTATGAAGGAGAGTTTAGCTGGGTACAGTATTCTTGGTTGATAGTTGTTTGTTTTGAGGGCATGGCATACGTCATTCCAGGCTCTTCTTGCTTTGATTGTCTCTGCTGAGAAATCTGAGGTGATTCTAATTGGTTTCCCTTTATAGGTGATTAACCTTTTCTCCTTGACAGCTTTAAGGATCTTTTCCTTGGTCTGGGTTGATCCTGTGTGGATTATAATATGACGGTGGGATGTCCTATTCTGGTCTGGTCTATTTGGGGTTCTAAAAGCTTCTTGTATCTGAATAGGCCTATCTTTTTGTATGTTTGGGAAGTTCTCTGCTAGGATCCTGTTAAAAAAATTTCCTAGACAATTAACTTCTGTTTCTAGGTGCTCCTCTACACCCATTATCCTTAGATTGGGCCTTCTGATGGTGTCTTCCAGGTGTTGGATAGACCTATCATATTTCTTGGACTTGTCTTGGATGGTTGTATGTTCTTTCTCTATAATATCTAGGCTATTTCAATCCCTGAGATTCGATCTTCTGCATGGTCTAACCTGCTGTCAAGACTCTCTACTTTGTTTTTTATCTCTTTTCCTTCTAATTGGTCAGCTTTGATGGCTTCAAGTTCTTTCTTGAAGCTGTGTTTTAGGTCTTGTATGAATTTCTTTACTTCCTTAATTTGGTGTTCAGTGTTTGTTCTCAAATCACTTAGTTGATTGGTTATGGTTTCTTTGGACTCCCATTCCTTCTGTTGGGTTCCATTCAGCATTCCCTTTGTGGTCTCCCTGACTTCCTTCAGCTCTTTGTTAATGGATTCCATGAATGCCTTTAGTGATCTTTGTGTATTCTCTACCTGGTCTCTTAATTCGTGAATTACTCTTTGATTAGTTTCCTCCCTTCTGTGGGATTCCTGCAGTTCTCTTTGAGTGTTCTCTGCCTGCTCACGCCATTCCTCCCTTTCTCTTTGAGTATTCTCAAGTTGTTCATGCAAATCCTGTATCAGATTTTGAGAAGCTTCCTCACGCTTATGATATTCCTGTATAAACTTCTTGGATGCCTCCTCTCTCTCCCTATCACGCTCATACAGAGTCCTTTGTACATTGTCAAACTTCTCATTTATCATGTTTGCTATTAGTGTTTGTAGAGCTATTTGGGAACTCTCCTCTGGATTATTCTTTATCTGTTCTAATCCCTGATTATCAAGTTTGGGAATTGAGATACCCGAATTTGCCATTTTTCTTGTGTTTTTCCGGCTTACTCGGCCCATTTGAGATGAAGATTGCACCAGTTTTGTGCTTGAACACTATCTTAAGGCAACCATCAACCAAAGTTTGCATTTGTACAGTCAATAGACTACAGATACAATCTAGTTCAACAGATACATCTATTCAACATGAAACGACTATATGTTAAAGGACCTCGAACCGCAGAAAAGAATTTGGAAAACCAGAAATTATTAGGATTACGGAGAGATGTGGGTAAAAAATAGGAATAGATTGGTGTGGGGAGGCACAGGGAGAGATAACTATGTCCTAATCACAGTGCAGGAAATGGGTTGGGTAGGATGCAAGTTGAGAGAGAGAGAAAAAGAAGAGACGGAAAGGGGAATAAAGAGAGACCAGAAAAAGAATAGAAACATAAAAATTAATGTTATTATAGAGGTTAAAAGACCGTCTATTTAGAGAGGAATGTGAATATGTTCAGAGAAGGGGAGGGACATAGAGGAGATGTGAAAAACTTTAAGGATGGGAAAGGGAGAAGAAAAGATCAGAAGTTCAGTAGAGCTAGATAAAAAACAAAAAGATAATTAAGAAAGAAAGAAAAAGAGAAAGAAGACAAGAAAAGAAATGAAAACTCTCATTCACGTATTCCTAAAATAAAAATCATAAGATGATAAAAAAAAAAGTTACTGGAAAACAATTATTTTTTCAGAAGAGGCAAAAATTAAAGATTAATGAAAGTTTTAGAAGGGAAAAAAATTTATATACATATATATATATATTTATATATATATATAAGGTAACAAAAAACAAAAAACAAGCAAAAAAAACAAAAGAAGAAGAAAAAAAAAAAAGTCTTTTCATTTTTTTTGGGGGGGGGGAGGAGGGGGAAGAATCCTGTATCTCCCTTTTGTCTGCAACCAAACTCTTGTTGGAGTCTCTTGTTGGAGTCTCTGGTCAGCTTGAGGTCCTGTGGCTTGATTGGTTTCTTAAGTCGGTTGGTTGGAAGAGGCAGAAAAATGCTCTGCTTTACCCAAGATTTTGAGATCCCCCTCCCAGGTTAGTTTTCTGGGAGGGTGGTCTGCTTTGAGAGACAACAGAGGGGGATGTGGTGATGAGGCTAGGTTCTGGGTAGAGTTGAGGCCTTTCAACAAACAGTAGCTTTTCCCTGGGGCTATTTTGTGATAAAGCTCACAGCGCCCAGCCTGGAGCCATTCTCAGGGTTTCTGTTTTTCAATTGATTGTGGTGGCTGCTAGAGGGAGGGGCAGCCTCTGGCTCTGGTTACCCAGTGAGGCAAGGCACTCCGATGGCTGGCGCCTGAGCTGGGTGACTTTTCCCTGGATGGAGCTGAGTCTGGCAGGTCACTTCGCCGTTAAGTTCTTGTGACCTGCTAAATGACTCATTTTATTCCAAGGCCTGAGCTGGAGCTAGCAGCTCCTCCGAGCTTTGTCGGTATCCAAGATGGAGATCACCGGTGCTGGGGGGGGAGGGGTGGCCTTCCCTCCTCTGCTCCCTGAGGAGTGAGGATGTCGGGCTTGTACTCACGCCGAGTCTTGGATCCTGGGTCGTTTCTGGTCTGCAAACAGCAGGATGAAGATGTACGCTCCTTGTCGGTTCTTGTTGTTGTTGAGTAGAATCCGCTCGTCCGCTGCGTCTGGCTCCTTCGTCCCCGACTCTCTGTGTCTCAGGTATGACTCCGCGGCGGTGGTTGCTGCCGCGACCCCGCCGCCGGAGCGGCAGCTGATGCGTTTCCTTGGCTTCCCCTCTCTTGTCTAACTCTCTGTCCTGTGATGGCACACTTGGTGTGATTCTCTGGCTTAAGACTGTTCACTGGAACTCTAAAACTACTTTCTATGCGAGAGCTTGTTCAGATTCCAGCTTCTCCTCTGCCATCTTCCCGGAACTCTTCCCTGATATGCAGATTGTAGTACACAAATAAATATAGATCATTATAGAGTGCAGGTAATGTCTACACATTATTCAGCTATATAGGCTACATTCCTGCCAATTCTTGGGTGTTTGTTATGCCTTCATGTAATTAATATTATTGTTTTCAGACTTAATGAATTATTAATTAAATCAACCACTGTCCTGAAACTATAGCATACATGTAATTAATAGTATTCTTTGAATGTGTCAAAAAGCATTCATTAAAATCCATTGGCCTCCTAAAATCACTCTAATTGTATAGTAGTATTCAGAAATAACTAATTCAACCTTGCTATTCATAATCTTCCATCGGTATTCCTATGACTAGGAATGAGACTCTTAGATCTCTTAGGGGTCAGGACCGGGCTTCAAACACAGGGCCTATGTTGCTGTGTTGGCCTATGGCTTCCCTGGTAGCCTGCCAGCTTTCAGCAATGCCAGGTTACCAACATTTTTCAACCGTGTCATTCAGACCCAGTATGGTCACCTAGCAAAGAAAAAAATGTTAAATTGGCAGCCATCTGCAAATTGCCAGTGTTTTTTTCTGTTTTGCATTAAATTTTTTTTCCTGTCAGCCATTGGGACCCAGGAACCCAGATTCGGCTATGGGTCCAGTGGCTGCACCCCAGCCTAGAGTGATCAAACCTGAGGCAGAACTGCCACTACCTGAGTTCAAGCTCAGTGCTTGACAAAATAAAAATACATACGGGAGTTCCAGGAAGATGGCAGAGGACAAGCTGGAGGCTAAACAAGCTCTCACATAGAAAGCAGTTTTAGTGCTCCAGTGAACAGTCCTAAGCCAGAGAATCACACCAAGTGTGCCATCACAGTACACAGAATTAGGCCAGAGAGAGAAAATCCAGGCAAGGAAACAGAACTGTCCACTTGTCAGCAGCCACCGCTGCAGCGGTGGCTGCGGTGGCGGCTCTGGCCGCCATACCTGCAACACAGAACGTCCAGGACAACAATTCCAGATGCAGCAGGCCAGATGATTCTACTCAACACCAGGAAGAACTGACAAGGAACAGACACCTTCATCCTGCAGATTGCATACCAGAGACGACCCAAGAACCAAGACTCTGGTATGAGTAGAAGCCTGACATCTTCACTCCTTCTCAGGGAGCAGAGGAGGTAAGAACATCCCTCCCCTCCCCACTACCAGAGATCTCAATCTTTGATACTGACAAAGGCTTGGCTGAGCAGCTAGCTCCAACTCAGGCCTTGAAATAAAACAAAAGTAATTTACCAGGTCACAGGAACTTATTCTGACATTCCAGGCTCAGCTACACCCAGCGGAAAGTGACCCAGCACAGCTGAGAAAGCTCCACCAGCCCCAGGAGTGGCTTTCTTCACTGGGGAAACAGAGCCAGAGGCTGCCCCTCCCTATAATAGCCTTGACAATCAATTGACATTCAGTAAACAAAAACCCTGAGAATGGCTCCAGGCTGTGCTCTGTCAGTGTCTCAGAAGCTAGCCCTCCAGGGAAAAGCTACTGTTTGCTAAAAGGCCTCCACCCTACCAGAAACTAGCCTCATCACAGCATCTCCAAACTAGAAGAAACAGCCATCTCCCTCTTTTGTGAAACTCAAAGCAGATCTCCTTCTCATTGAACTAGCCTGGGAGGAGGATCACAAAATTCTGGGTAAACAGAGCATTTTTCTGCCTGCTCAAACAAACTGACTTAAGAGACCAACCAAGACACAGGAAAATCAAACACCACAAGCAGACCAGAGACTCCAACAAGAGACAGTTACAGACACAAGGGAGATACAGGATCTACCCATCCCCACCAAAAAATATCAAAGAATTCTTTTTTTGTACATTATATAATTTTTTTAAACTTTTTAAAATGTTAATTTTTATCTTTAAAAATATTTTTTATTAACTCTTTTTTTCTTGCTCTTATCCTTTTTATTTTAAGGGTATATGTGTGTGCGTGTGATTTTTTTTTCTTTTTATTCATTTTTTGTTTAGCTCTACAGACTTTTGATCCTTTTCTTTCTTTCTACTTTCTTTCTTTCTTCTTTTCTTCCTTCCTTTCTTTCTTTGTTTCTCATTCTTTCCACTTTTCCTCTCTTTCGTTCAACTTTGTGTGACTTAATTGCTGTTCTGCTCATCCTCAGATATACCTGTAGTCGATTATTAGACATTATCCCCCATTTTGAACACACTTAATCCAGAAATTTATTACTCAGTTCAAAACCTCTTAGACTTAAATTCCTTAATAGCAGTATTACTTCTATGTACCTATATGATATTTTAAGCATTTTTATTTTTAAGTTTTTCACATCTCATTCTATCCCTCCTCTTCTCTTATCCTATCCTCGTTCTTCTCTGAATATTACTTTGTTAATTTGCATAATTTATATGTTTCACTTTTAATTTTTAATTTTTGTTTCTATTTTTTCTTGCTCTTTTTTCTTTCTTTCTTTTTTTCTCTCTCTCTACTATCATTCTATCCAACCTATTTCCCACTTAGATATTAGTATTTAGTCAAGTTAACTCTCCCTCTACATTTCCACATCCTTCTATTACTATTTTTACCCACATATCTCCCTTAACCTAACAATGTCTGCTTTGCCAAAATCTTCTTTGCAGTTCACAGCACACTAATACATAGTTGTTTGATGTTCAATAGATATATCTGTTGAACTAGATTGTATCTGCAGACTTTTTACTTTGCAACTACAGACTTTGGTTGATGCTTGCCTTAAGATAGTGTTCTAGCACAAAACTGGTGTTTCATTCATACCAAATGGGCAGAACAAACCTGAAAAACACAAGAAAAATGGTAAATCCAGGTATCTCAATTCCCACTCTTGGTAATCAGGGGACAGAACAGAAAATGAATAATCCAGACGAGAGCTCCCAAAAAGCTCTGCAAACACTACTGGTAAACATGGTAAATGAAAAGATTGAAAACATGCAAAGACTTCATGTGAGCGTGATAGTGAGAGAGAAAACAAACGAAAGATCAATACAGGAATATCATGAGCCTGAGGAAGCTACTCAAAGATTGATACAGGAATTGTATGAGCAGTTTGAGAATACCCAAAGAGAAATAAAAGAATGGTGTGAGCAGGCTGAGATCAGTCAAAGAGATAGACTGGAATTGCGGGAGTTGGCGTAGAAGAGACAAAGAGAAAGTCAGGAATGGTGTTAGGAGGCTGAGAACACTCAAAGAGAACTACAGGAATTGAGTTAACATAAGGAAGCTAATCAAAGAGTGATACAGGAATTGAGAGAGCAGCATGAGAATACACAAAGATCACTAAAGGCATCCATGGAATCTATAAACAGAGAGCTGAAAGAAGTCAGGAAGTCCACAAAGGGAAGACTGACTGGAACCCAACAGAAGGAATGGGAGTCCAAGGAAAGCATAACCAATCAACTAAGTGACTTGAGAATAAACACTGAACATTAAATTAAGGAAGTAAATAAGTTCATAGAAGATCTAAAACAAAGCTCTAACAAAGAACTGGAAGCCATCAAAGCCAACCAACTAGAAGGAAAAGAAATAAATAACAAAGTAGAAAGTCTTGACAGTAGGTTAGACCATGCCTAAGATCGAATCTAGGCGGTTGAAGACAGCCTAGATATTATAGAGAAAGAACATACAACCATTCAAGAAAAATCCAGGAAATACGATAGATCTATTCAACACACGGAAGACACCATCAGAAAGCCTAATCTGAGGATAATGGGTGTAGAGGAGCACCTAGAAACAGAAGTTAATTGTCTAGCAAATTTGTTTAACAGGATCCTAGCAGAGAACTTCCCAAACATGCAAAAAGATAGGCCTATTAAGATACAAGAAGCTTTTAGAAATACAAATAGACATGGCCAAAACAGGACATCCCACTCTCACAGTATAATCCTTGCAGGATCAACTCAGACCAAGGAAAAGATCCTTAAAGCTGTCAAGGAGAAAATATCAATCACCTATAAAGGGAAACCAATTAGAATCACCTCAGATTTCTCAGCAGAGACAATTCAAGCAGGAAGACCTTGGAATGATGTATGCCATGCCCTAATGACAAACAAATATCAACCAAGAATACTATACCCAGCTAAACTCTCATTCATAACCCAAGGTCAATGAAAAATTTAAACAATTTATCTCCACCAAACCAGCCCTACAAAATATTCTTAAAGATGTCCTACACGTAGAAAACCAACAAGACCACAATAAAGGCCAAGAAACTAAACCCAAACTGAGAATCCAAGAAGCATAGGAAGAACTCAGTTGCCTCAGCCCCCAAGAAGGTGGATAAATTGGCAGGAACTCCCTAATACCTCTCAGTCCTATCTCTCAACATTGATGAATTTAACTCTCCAATTAAGCTGAATAGACTGTCTAGTTCCATTAAAAAGCAAGATCCTTCCATCTGCTGCCTTCAGGATTCACGTCTTGCTCATAAAAACAAAAACATTTTCAATATGAAAGTCTGGAACAAAATCTACCAAGCAAATGGCCCCCATTATCAAGTGGGAGTTGCAATACTAATATCGGATAAAATACACTTCAAATTAAAACTAGTGAGAAGAAATAAAGAAGGTCACTACACACTAATTAAGGGATATATCCTTCTAAATATCTTTTCACCAAACAACGGCGCACCCAAATTTATCCAAGAAACACTACTTTCCCTCAAATCCCAAATAGATCCAAGGACATTTATTGTTGGGGACGTTAGCACACCACTTTCCCCACTAGATAGATCAACTCGGCAAAAACTCAAAAGAGAAACTGCGGACCTAAACAACTGCATAGGTAAATTAGATTTAACAGACACCTACCGAATATTTCAACCAGCAGCATCAGAATACTTGGTTTTCTCAGCAGCACATGGAACATTTTCCAAAATAGACCACATTTTAGTCCACAAAGCAAACTTGTCCAAATCCAGATACATTGAATTTATACCTTGCTTTCTCTCAGAACACAAGGGAATAAAATTAGAACTCAACACTAAAAACCACCAAAGAGGGTCCTGTAACAACGCAAGGACCCAGAACAACACACTGCTGAATCACGATTGGTTCATGGAAGAGATTAGAAAGGAAATTCAAGTGTTCATGTTATTCAACAAAAATGAGCATACAAACTACCAGCTCCTCTGTGAAACAGCAATGGCAGTACTCAGAGGCAAGTTTATAGCTCTCAGTTCTTACATCAACAAATTGGAGAGATCTGAAACCAAAAATTTAATGAGACATCTGGGCCTCCTTGCAAAAGAGCAGTAAAATAAACCCCAATGCGGTAGACGAAAACAAATAATTAAAATTAAATCAGCATTAAATGAATTAGAATAAAAAAAAAACACAGAAAGAATCAACACAACAAAGATTTCATTCTTTGAAAAAATCAAAGTGATTGACAGACGCTTAGCAAATCTTATCAGAAAAAGAAGAGAACACACCCATAATATGTATTATAATTTAGGTCAGGTGGTAGGAAAGGAAGTGGAAAACAATACTACATCCAGTAAAGCTGACATTCCTATTACATCACTAAGGAAGTAGTGTTAAGACCTGCAGGACTCATAGGGTTGTTGCATGTGACATTACTATGTAAAACACCATTAACTATCATCTCAGACATCCATAACATTCTGCTTTCATTTTCAAGATCAAGAGCCGAATATCTATGACTTTTTATTAATTGGGTGTGTTTCTTAGGAAGGAAGAAGGAGGATTTGGTAGTTGATGATGGAAAAAATATATGTATTATCTCCTTGTCCAAATTTTTTGCAGTTTTATTTATTTATTTTTCTTCTTTATATTATTTTTTATTGTGAAAATACTGTTCAGAGGGGTTACAATTACATGGGCAAAATAATGAGTACATTTCTTAGCAAGCATTGTAGCCTCCTCTTTTGATTCCCCTTCCCATCCTTTCCCATCCTCCCCCTGTCCCTCCACACAATCCTCCCCGCTACCCTCCCCCACCAAAGTTGTAAAGTTCATTTTTCGACATAACGTCTTGTATATCTCATTGTTACAATGGGTCCACCTGTATCTCTATTTAAACGAAGTTTTGCAGTTTGAAAAAGTGCTACTGATGAACTCACACTTACATCTAATTGACTTGCTGTCTGCACAAGATGCATATAAATGAAGATATTTATTCTGTTGGATAGTCACATATATTAACAAAATCTATTTCTGGAAAATAAAAGATACTAGGTAAGAAATTATAAAGTATTGTCCTTAAAATGGTTTATTTTCTTGGAGAACAAAAAGTAGTATTGAAATGATTAGTCCAGCTTTCTTCGAGATTTTATGCTGTCTCAGTATCAAAATGTTCTCTAATTCCTATAACATCCAAGCATATAAAACATGATTTGAAGATCTCAGTAGTTTTAGAAACAAAGGTACATAATACCTTCCTTCCTGCAGAGACCTGTGAGCACAAGTATGATTGCTTGTATTATAGTTCTCTTTTTTTCTCTTTATCTCAAGTGTTGCAAATCTTGGTATATTACTCTATGTGTTGCATCAGCTTCTGTAGGTGAGATTTACCTCTACCTGCAATGTCAAAATGGGTTATGTGAGTTATTTCAGCTTACAAAAGTGAACCAGAATTGGAGAAAGATTATTTCTAGGGGAAGATTTCTATCTCATTGTCTGTGTCTAAAAGCTAACTTGTGTTCCCTAAGCCATAAAAATAGCATATTTCAGAAGGAGTCTTCCTTCAATTTATATACTGGAAGAATATAGCATGTGAAATTGAAGCAAAACTCAAATACAGCCTCATACATATAACACAGGCAGAATTATGCTAATATTACAATGTGATATTAAGATGTTAGTTTCTTACCATCTTTGTATACCATTATGATAGTTGACTATAGCACACCAGAATTAAACAAATCCTAACCAAGAACTTAACAAATAGATAACATTTTCTGTAGGAAATTATTACAATATTTTATAAATAAGCATTGTCCATGTGATCACTTGTAGGGTTATCTTTTCTATAGATGGGTTTAATCACTCTAGAGCATTGTATCTAATATCCATTATCATTATCCAGACCTTGTGATTGTGACGAGGAAGAATAAAATATCTAGATTTCTTTTTCTCTTTCCCTCTTCTCCTATTTCTACTGTGAATTCTCATCCTTTCTCCAAATTCGATTAATAATGGAAGAATGACACATTGTGGATATCAAGCAAAAGGCTTCAAATCAAGAATTTCATTCTTTCAGAAACAGATGAAGTAAATCAGAGTGGCCCAAGGAAGAATAAAATCAGGATTCTTTCCCCTCTCTGGCTTTCACCTTAGAGTCTGAACATGACTGTAAATATCTAATAAACCATTTCCCTCAACTAATTTTTTAAAAATATATGTTTTTAAATAAGTGATAATTTAAAAATAAATAGTAATTTGGTGTTTGTTTTTGGGAGGCATGAAATAAGACTGCATTAACAATGTGTGAGTTGAGAGACTAATTTATTTCAGAATCTTATATAATGAAAAATAGACAATTTTAAGATAAATAGCTTGTAGATACATTTTTAATGTGATATACCCACAAGGTCATCAATTTTCTTCCTTTCCTCTCCATGCTGATTCAACTTCAATAAACAGTTCATGTAATTCAAATGGCTGCCTTTCTTTCAAAAATAGATTAGACCCAAAAAAGTTAGGAAAAGAGAACCAGTATTGGGTGATGCATTCCTTAAAAATAGCAGTCAAATAAATAATAACCATAATTCCAAAATAATAACAATCAAATGCTCTTGAAAAGAGAAGATTGTATGCAGAATATATAAAATGTGATAGTTCCAGAACTGCTTCAGGCATTCATGATTTCTAGTACATGACAATGTTTTAATCAGGATTAATTGCTTTCAGGGACTAAATTTTTTCTAGTTATATTTCATTGAAGAAATATCTTGTTCAGGTTAATGAAAGGATAATAGGTTAGAATAGAAAGAATGCTACACAAACATTGTACATAGCAAAATACCTTCACAGAATATCTGTCTTTCCCACATACCTAATCCTTCAAATGTAGATTTGTATTATAATATGTTTGTAAAATAATAACCTCTCATTACCTAAGGAGAACAAATTTGAATAATTATCATATAGGGAAAGTATACTCAAAGGTAGTTAAAAGTCCCAGGTGTAGTTCAAAAGGGACATGATTAGGTAAGAACCATCAGAAAGATATAAAGATGCCACATTAGAAGATAAAGGAAAAAATAACAACCCAGATTCTGAATTTCTGGGAAGCAGAACAGGAGATAAATGTCTTTTCCATTAGAATCATTTGAAAAATATTTTAGCTCTGTGGGTGTCTCTATTTTAATCTAGTGAGACTTCTTTTAGATTTCTGTCCTTTAGAACTGTAAAATGGTAAATACGGATTATTTAAGCCAAATAACTTGTAGAAATACTTTACAGCAGATTTGGTTTAGTAAATTAATTCAACTACAGCCTTTTCCTAATGAAACTACAGGGACACCATATTTCCTAGTTTCTGAGAACAAGAAAAAGTTGCCACCAGCTTAGTACACATGTATGATGTATATACTACTAAGGGCCTTGAATTAATGAAGTCTCGAAATACTAAATAATATCTAAATAAGAAGCTCCCTATCTTTATTTTCATATTTGAGGATCACTAAGTACCAATATT
The DNA here is from genome assembly GCF_024711535.1 of Dipodomys merriami. Classification (NCBI taxonomy): domain Eukaryota; kingdom Metazoa; phylum Chordata; class Mammalia; order Rodentia; family Heteromyidae; genus Dipodomys; species Dipodomys merriami. Next base: position 1,130,897 of record NW_027202538.1, on the reverse strand, counting down.
ATGTAGAAGGCTAAGGTAAGAATATGGAAATGAAATCTGTTTGCTAATATTATAAAGATAATTTATGTCATGTTGAGTTAGAATTTCTAAAGTAATTAAAAAAGGTAAAACAGAAACAGAGAAATTAGAGAATCCACTAAAGTTATGGTCATCAAAGGATGGTATAGAATATTATAGGAACATTAGATGGTGAAAAAGAAGATAACAAAAATGAGTCCCCTGGAACAATGTGAAACAAAATCTACACCACAGATTGTCATATAGCTAGAAAATAGTTTCCACTATGCTGTCTTTGATATTTAAGGTTTGTTTACACAGCAACTTTCACCTCTTAGGAAATGACCTTTATTAATACTCAAGGCTTTGCGGCTTATAACCCAGAAACAAATAATGCTTCTAAATTTAAACAAGCATGATACTAAGTGTAACCTAGGCTATAGCTGATAAATAAGAATGATCTTCGGGAATAGTGAAACAGTCTTGAAATTTTTCATACCTTTCCTCTTCTCCAACATGAGAAGTTCTAATCAAGATATGTAAAACATTAATAAAGGATTTTTATATTTTTTATTGTTCACTCCAAAGCAAATACACTTTCCTCTTTGCAAGCCTGACTTTGGAAGAGTCACACCCTCACGATTATTTTATAGACAAAATTTTACTGCTTTGGCTTAGGTGTTTTCCTGCCTTTGGGTGTTGGTCTCTATTATTTTGGCAACTCCATGGAAAAACAAGATAAATCCATTACGCTTATATTGAATTGTTCAAAGTCAAGATGTCTTCAAACACAGTTTTCTGTTATCTTCTTCATTGCTAATTAAAGTTTAATTATTGCTCTTTAAATGCAACAAAAACGTGATACTTTAATGTATATTCTCATTGAAACTGGTGATTAGAGGAGTATCTGTGATTGCTTTTTTAATTGTTTTCAAGTATTTTCTATGTTGCCTTTGTTGCGGTCTTCTATCAGGAACAGAGGGTTACCCAAAAAGATCTTCCTAAGATATAAGATGTTAGGCAGAAAAAACTAGATGTATAATTAAAGATTTTCATCTCTTAAGAGACTGCAAAGCTCAGAAGACATTTTGCTATTATTGACATGGTTAAGATGACTTGAATGTTTTGGATCTTAAACTAAGTGAAATTCATGTAAAATGTTACAGTTTTTCCAAACAATGATTATAGCTTATACTTTTTTGCTCCAATGAGATGAAATCTCTGATAAGGTTGGAGGGTATATCGATTTTAGGGTACAAGGGTTAATGTTAAAAAGCAAAGTGAAATTCCTAAAACAGCACTGCCTAACACATATCATTTAATTATACTTACTGTATATAAGTATTTAAACATACAAATATGAATTGAGTGACAAATATGTGATTTACAAAATTCAATGACAACTAAATCCAGAAAAAAAGTCTCTATATTTATATAAACTAGTATATCTAGTGAGGATTTAAAATTTTTAAAATAGATATTTTAACATTTATGTCAAAATATTTATTTTAATTGTTTATTTTTAGTCAGTTGTGGGGCTTGAAATCTGGGCCTGGACACTGTCCCTCAGCTCTTTAGCTCAAGACTAGTGCTCTACCCCTTGAGCCACTGTCAGTTTTTTGGTGGCTCATTGGAGATAAGAGGGTTGTCGACTTTCCTGCCTAGGCTGGCTTTGAACCATGATTCTAAGCTTTCAGCCTCCTTAGTAGCTAGAGTTACAAGCATGAGCTACTGGCTCCTAGATACATAATTATTTTTTACATATTTCTAAAGTATTGAGTGGTAATCCCATTTATTTATATATTGTGTAATGATAAACTCCATCATACCCATTAATTTCTGCATGTAACGTTTCTTTTTAGTGAGAATATACTAAAACGTATCTTCTGGGTGTGATGAAATATTTATTCTTAACTATAATAACTTTGTTTCTTGTGGTATACAATTAATATATTTACTTTTACTCAAAGAAGTCTGCTAATTTAAGTTAAATCAAACGTGATTTGTAAAGTGAAAGTAATTTATGGTTTCATTGATTGTTTTAAGAAAACAATTATGCCTTTTGCTTTCAATTATATTTCTGTGGGAATGTGTGACACTCATTGATTTAACTTTAAAATTAATAACAGTTATATTATATCAAGTTGATTCAAACTTGTATTTGAAAATTGTACACTTAATACAAGTATACTTCCACTTTCCTCTACCACATAATTAAAATAACAGTAAAGTAAAGATTGGTGTTAGCCATTCATGTGTATAATCCTAGAACTCAGGAGGCTGAGACCTGAATATTTTAGTTCAATGTCATTCCAAACAGATAAAATGTGAAAACTTATCTCCAATTATCCAGCAAGAAACATAAGGTGAGCATGTGACTCAAGGATAGAGTGTCATCAGCCATGAAAATAAAATACAAGGGAGACCATTAAACATCTAGTTCAAGCCCTAAAAATGACATATACACACAACAACAACAAAATGTACTATGATTATCAATAATGAAGACAAAATAGTAAAAAAAGATCCTGAGAAATATGTAAACATCTGGAAGACAGAAATCATTTGACAGAATTTTGATTCATGAGAGGGAAAAGTCACAGCCTCATTAGTACAATCTCATTGTAGTCATTTGTGTTGAAACCTGGATACTGGGTAACATGTGAAAGAGTAGATTGGATTACCTGACATAGGAGAAATTGCCTGTGACTATGTACCATCCCACTGGGCAAAATTTAAAATAGTGCTTGTTAATTTAAATAAAACTTATTGTTAGAGACTGTTTGGTCCACACAGACTGAGGTCCTTATTTTCAGGCTTCAGACCAGTGCTTTTGTTTATAACCACTCCTGTTTTACCCCTCTTCCCTTGTGCAGCTATACCTTACTTAGCTGGCACCAAGCCAAGTCTTTGAACTAGACACTCCTGCCTTAATGCCACCCTTTCTCCAGCTACAACTCATTTCACATACTATCTCTGTCTTAGCATTATTTGTTTGCTGACTAATCCCCATCAGAAAACACTTATATTCATGTAAACCCACTATAAATAACCTAGTTAGAAAAGGGAGAAAGGGTTTAGCATTGGCTGAGGCTCTTATCTGTAGGTTTGCTCCCTAATAAATCTGTGCTACACTATCTCTTTTTTTCATGGCTTTTGAGTCTGACAAATGATTGATTTGGTTTGATGTAATCCCATTAATCCAGATTTACTTTGGAAATTTTGACCTATTCCAAGGAGCCCTCATGTTTCCCCTAACTCTTCCTGTAAGATTCCTAAGGCATCTGGACTTACATTGAGCTCTTCAATCCATTTGGAATTGATTCTGGTGCAGGAGGATATAAAATGATCTAATTTCAGTTTTCTTTGTACAGCCAGTTAAACCAATTTTTTGAAGAGGCTGTTTTTCTTCCATCCTGTGTTTCTGGCTTCCTTATTAAAGATTATGTGCCTATAGGAGTGGATTCATTTCTGGATCTTGAATTCTGTTGCATTGATGGAATTCTGTGCTTCCATGGGAAAGAATGGTATTACCCAATTCTGAAGAAATGGAAAGACTGGGGGGGGGGTGGAATGTTATTAAGTGAAATAAACAAGATCCAATTAAATATATGCTGCATGGTTTTCCTCATTTCTAATAACTAGATATGCCCATAAATCTACAAGTTAATCCAATAGATAGTAAAAGACAAATAATTAAACTTGGATATGATTAACAGCACTCTAAGCATTCACATGGCAAGAACAAGGGAAGCTATTCTTAGGAGAGGATCACAATGGCTTAATAGCTATGTGCATATGAACAGATAAATGTTGTTTATTGCAATGAACTCTAAGAATCAATTATATATATGAAATACTTATATCTATATATAATTTTAAAATATGTCACAAATAACTGACTTCTCTGTAAACTCAAAAGCAAATTTCTAAGTTTAGAAGATAAAATTGAGTTTTCAACACATAAAATAAAATACATAGGGGAAAAGGTGGGAGAGAAAATATAAGATGAAAAGTATAATAGCTAACTATTGAAGAATTCATAAACAATTTTCAAAACTATACAAGAGAGCTTAAGTACAGCTAAGTTGTAGAACGAGACTAATATATACAAAGCCATGATTTCAATCTCCAAACCTAAAGGTCTAATGATAAGTTAATAAATAATAATAATACAATATTTACTTGAAATAAATGCTTTTATATTAGAGAGGCCTGAATCCTGAAACAGTAAACAAAATACTGTCAATTCTTCTATCCAATGAAATGAAACCAAGAATGAAGAGAAAATATTTTCTTTTTATCCATTCCTTTCATTTTCTGTTTTCTTCTTTTCTTTTTCCTTTGGCACTACTGGTGCTTGAAATTGCTAAGGCTCTCACCACTTTAGATTATTTTTCAGGCAAAGCCTCCCTTGAGCAATGATCTGTTACCTATGGCTTCCACATCGTGAGATTACAGGAATATTACACTATATCTAGCTTTCTTTGTTTTTGTAGTTGTTTTACGAATTTTTTTGTCAAAACTGTCCATTATATCAGTCTTCTAAATCTCTGCCTCCTAATTAGCAAGGAATATTTCATCTCAAGTTTGGGAGCAAACTTGTTTTTAATGTAAACATTCAAAATTGACATCTGTTTTCTAGATATCATTAAATTATATTGAGGTTAGTATGGATCTTTATGATGTTGTAAGAACACACATAATTCCCTTGAATTTTTTTCCAATTTATTTAAGTATTTCTATTATACATCACAAATACGACATTAATATTTCACAAGTACCTTATGGAGACTTCAGTTACTTTATTTTGTGACATATTAACCTCAATATAATTTTATCAAGTCTATATGAATATACAATATTTACAGATACATTATTTAGAGAATTAATTCATAATGTATACTTTTAATATTTTTTGGTAAGTACTTGGGTTCAAATTCAGAGCCTTGCATTTGCCAGGCAGGCACCTTACCACTTGAATCATGCCACATCCAGTAATTTTTGCTTTGATAATTTTTGATATAGAATCTTGCATTTGTTTATTCCTAGGCTACCTAGATACTGAAATTCCTAGTTGTATGTCCAGTAATAGGTAGGATGACATCCACACATTGGCACACCCAGATTTTATTGATTGAGATGGAGGTCTCTTGTATGTTTTTCAGTTTGACCTTGAACTGCGACTATCCAAGTTTCTATTTTCAGAGTAGCTAGGATTATAGGTATAAATCACCTCATTTGGCTTCTATTATTTATGTTTATGAAAAGTCTGAAAATATGAGAAAATCATCTAGAGGTTACTGCCATACCAGATTCTAAGTTATTCATTTGTTTGTTCTTTCACAAACTGTTATGTGGCAAACTATTTTATATAGCAATATGGCACATCAATAATACAAATATATATTGCTAATGCCATTTTAAACAGCTGTGATGATCTAATTTCTACTTGTGGATTTGTTTCCTGGGAAAACATCCTGAGTACATAGGTCAAAAATTTGATATTCCTAACAAACAAAAATTTGCTTCCATTATGATCAGCAGTTTGCAAAGAGGGGTTCCATGCCTGTAGAGGAGACTGGTCACAGGGGAATTCCCTGCTGTAACTCTAAAATATATCTTATCTTTTCAAACTAGCAGAATGGTAAAATTTGTCAAAATTATTATATGGGAACATTCTTGATCTGATAAAGAGTACTGCATTAGAATGAAAGTATTCCCAGTTGCTCTGAAATCAGGCAAAGATGTCATTAATTTTTATTCAAACACATAGGGGTTCCGTGAAGATGGTGGAGGAGAAGCTGGAGTCTAAACAAGCTCTTGCATACAAAGCAGTTTTAGAGTTCCAGTGAAGAGTCCTAAGCCAGAGAACACACCAAGTATGCCATCACAGTACAGACAGTCAGGCCAGAGAGGGAAAATCCAGTCAAGGAGACACATCTGAGCTCTTGCCAGCTGCCGCTGCAGCAGTGGCAGCAGTGGCAGCAGCGATCGCAGGCACCATACCTGAACCACAGAGAGTCCAGGACGAAGGAGCCAGAAGCAGCAGGCGAGCGGAATCTACTCAACAACAGCAAGAACCGACAAGGAGCAGACATCTTCATCCTGCAGTTCACAGACCAGAGATGATCCAGGAACCAAGACTCGGCATAAGTATAAGCTTAACATCCTCACTCCTTCTCAGGGAGCAGAGGAGGGAAGGCCACCCCTCCACCTCCCAGTACTGGAGATCTCCATCTTGGATACCAACAAAGCTCGGCGGAGCTGCTAGCTCCAACTCAAGCCTTGGAATAAAACGAGTCATTTAGCAGATCACAAGAACTTAACGGCGGCGTGACTTGCCAGACTCAGCTCCACCCAGGGAAAAGTCACCCAACTCCGGCTCTAGCCCAAGGAGTGGCTTTCTTCACTGGGTAATCAGACCCAGAGGCTGACCCTCCCTCTAGCAGCCACGACAATCAATTGAAATTCAGTAAACAGAAACCCTGAGAATGGCTCCAGGCTGGGCTCTGTGAGTTTTTCACAAACTAGCCCCCGGGAAAAGCCACTGTTTGTTGAAAGGCCTCAATTCTACCCAGAACGTAGCCTCATCACTGCATCCCCCTCTTTGGTGATATTCAAAGTAGATCTGCCTCCCATTGAACTAGCCTGGCAGGAGGATCGCAAAATCATGGGTAAAGCAGAGCATTTTTCTGCCTGTTCGAACAAACTGACTTAAGAAACCAACCAAGCAGCAGAACCACAAGCAGACCAGAGACTCCAACAAGAGGCTGTTTATGGACACAAGGGAGATACAGGATTTTTCCCACCCCTCCCAAAAAAATCAAAGAAGTTTCTTCTTCTTTTTTTTTTGGTACCTTATATAAATTTTTTTCTCTTTTCTAAAACTCTTTTTAATCTTTAATTTTTGCCTTTTTTGAAAAAAAATTGTTTTCCAGTAACTTTTTTTCCTCTTATAATTTTTATTTTAGGGATATGTGTGTGTGTTTTTCTTTCTTTTTTTGTTTTCTTTCTCTTTTTTTTCTTTTTAAATTATCTTTTTGTTTTTTGTTTAGTTCTACTGAACTTCTGTTCTTTTTTCTTCCTTTCTTATCCTTTTCACCTTTTTCTCTTTCGTTCTACTTTATGTGACTTAATTCTTGTCCTGCACATCCTCAGATAAACCCGTAGTCTATTCAAACACAAAGCAATGAAGAAAAATATAAAATTCTTGTCAAATAGCTTTTATTCATAATATATAAAGAACTCTTAATACATGAATCATACAATAAATAACCCAATTAAGCAGATACAGAGAGAAGGCAAATAAGCACATCAAAAACCCATACATTACAATACTATTGTAGAAATTCTTCCAAATGGGTTCAAATAATGCTTTCTGGAATGTAAGGAATGTTAATAATTTCACTATCTTGAGTCTTAAAAATGATAATTTAAAGGGAAATACATAAAGAACTTCAGAATTCAGGGAATTCTTGTTTCATGTTCTGTCCATAATACTTCACAAAACGTATATTCTTTTTTTTGGGGGGGGTCCATTTGTGGGGCCTGAACTCGGATTGGGAGCTGTCCCTCAGCTCTTCAGCTCAAGGCTAGTGCTCTACCACTTGAGCCACATGCCACTTGCAGCTTTTTTTCTTTTTGCATATTTGGTGCTGAGGAATCGAACCCAGGGCCTCAGGCATGTAAGTCAAGTGCTCAACCACTGCACCACCTTCCAAGGTATATTCTTTAATTCTTAAAAACAGATGACTACTCTAAGAAACATGTAAAATGTCACCCAGCTAACACAAGAGTTTTAGATATTAGTATGGTCACGGGGTTTCCAAATCATGAATTAAATCTGAGCCATGGATCCTGGTTCTGCTCAAACTCAATTGTCATTTACACATCAGCCTTCAGAAACACACCAACTCTCCTCGTGCATCCATTTCTGCATTTTTAAAATGAAGATAACATTCTTCCAACCCTAGAAGATGAGATAGGTAACACCATCAGATGACACAGAACACATTTTTGCATTATTGTGATTTATCCAACAATTGTTGAATAGCTTCTATAAAAATCTATGAAAAAATTATCTTACAGCTTTTATAAAAATCTCAACCATAATTTTATTGGTTTAACACCTTGCTTGAAATTGTATACCAAATAGCAACAGAATTTACCGTAATTTTTCAAGTTGATAAATCAACTTAATCCTCCTCTTCTCTTAAGAAATAAACCCTCTTTATGAGCTCCTCACATTCTGACACATAGCTATGAAGTGCAATTTCATGAGCCCACTATCTCTCATTTTCAGCTCATTGAAATCTGATTGACAAAATTGCTCTGTTACAAAGCTGGTTGCAAAGAATTCCTTGTGATTTCCCCAAATGATGGTAGTCATTTTTGTAAGTGACTTTGTAAACATTTTAAGGCAATTGAAGAAGGAAATTATAGCAGAAAGTTGCAAAGGAAATATCTTGAAAATTGTGTTATAATCTTTCTTCCTTTTTCTTGTCTCTTTTTCTCAGGAGAAGGGATTGAACTCAGGGCCTCAAACTTGCTGGATAATTGTTCTTGATCCATACACCTAGCACTTTGTTTAGCTTTAGATTGATTTTCAGATAGTTTCTTATTAACTGCCTAGGCTGGCCTCAAACCATGACCCTCCTACTTCTGCCTGTCTTATCACCATGTGTCACCAGTGTGTTTTAAATATTGAAGTCTCAGTATTATACTTTTACCATACCAACTGCAAACCTACTATACTTTCCAGAGTCTAGCTCATAAGTATTTAGAATTATTGACATGTGCCACTATATTAAGCTGAATTTTCTTAAAGAGAAATCTTCAGTAGCTCTTCTAACAAAGAACTATTCACTCACTTCTCTTTAGTCTCCAATTCTCTGCCTCTGTAAATTCTTTCTCATTTTTCTCCTCACTGATGCAGGCAAGTTTGTGATAACTTCAGTTTTGTTAATGTTTTCAAAATATTCCTTATTAGTCTAAATTCTTGATTCCTCATGTTCTATATCATAGTGATTTTCCATACCAAAAATATTTGATGCCTGCAATCCTATGTACTCTGGAGGCTGAGATGTAAAGATTTTCGTTGGAAGCCAGATAAATATTTTCTATCGAAAAGGAAACTGGGTTTCTCCTATAAAAATAAAAAAAAATTATTTCATATTTTTTATAATAACAGCTTACAAATGTAAAGTTATTCAGTTGATAAGCTTAATAGAAACAAGGAATCAAACATGAATTTCTCTCAGGAAATCCAAGTCATTCATTACAACCCTTACTTGATTTGTGAAAGAGATGAAATCTCATTCAGAAAACATAATTATGTTTCATTGTTACATTCTCATTGCTGCCTTTATCAAAGATGATTCAGAGGAAGCAGACGTAAACAGATATGAGTCCTGGAACATATTGTAAATGCCAGCATTGAATGATCTCTCCATGGTTAGAAAGACAATCTTCACAAATTTTCACGCACCTGAACAACTCTTAATGATGCTTCGCTCTGAGCCTGGATGAGTTTTCCCATTTGTCCTTCTGTGGCACTGCTTCTGTGTCAGGTGTGTGTCTTTCATTTTATTTGGCCTAAGTGGACTCTTATTTCTGCTTGCAAACATTCTGAGAAGCTTTTGCCAGGCCAAAAGAAGTACAAATAAAATTTTCATCCCATATTCTCCTCTCACAGTTCTCCTGTCCTGAAAAGTTGTTTACTGAACAAAATGGAACAGTGATTGCACAGTGATATAAACCTGAGCAAGCATTATCACACTATTAATAACAACAGAAAGGAACAAGTAGAGGAATCATTATCTGAGTGTCACCAGTATCAAATGACCTATTGCTCCACATGTTTAATTGGGACAAATAAGATGTTTTGCTAGCTGCCAGTGACTCACACCAGCAATCATAGCTACTCAGGAGACTGAGGTCTGAAGATTGTGGTTTAAAATGAGCCCAAGATAGAAAATCCATGAGATTCCTACCTCCAGTTGACTACCATAAAGCTGGAAGTGGTACTGTGGCTCAAATGGTAGAGTACTAACCTTTAGCAAAGCAGCTCAGGGACAGCACTCAGGCCCCAAAACCAGCACACACACAAAGATAGATGCTTCTAGTTCCTGGCCATGCTCTTTTTTATAATGCTTCTTTTGGTGAAGATTTTGTAAGTCAAATAATCTCGATGCAAAGTAATAGCTATGCTGTCTTGGGCTTGTAGTCCTCTTCATCTTCTTTATATGTACAATGAAGAAATTTCTTTGCCAAACTGGTTCAGTGGGAGAATCCAGTCATAATATTCAATGTACATTTGTGAAAATGTGACCACGTAAATGGAGGGGGTGAGATAGAGAAGACAAGATCAAAAAAGAGAAGAGAAGAATGATCAAAAAGATGACATCGATCAAGATGGACTCACAAACCGACATATTAAATTAAAACTCCTTTGTACACTACTTATGTATCATTTTGTAAGTAGAAAAAAATGAAACAAGTGCTTCAGTGCAATCCACACATCTTAGGTATAGATTGCTCAACGCTATTTCTTTTAAAGAATACAGGACAGAGAAGAGTGGAACAAATCATTTCCAGAATAAAACTGATCAACTCTACCCCAAAGTTAACATCAATAGTGATGTTGACCATAGACCCTTGATTTCATGCACTGAGAACACATTTCCTCTCATCCCCCAATCCTGGGTTTAAATTCAGGACCAAGATTCTGCCCCCCCCCCGCCCCCGCCACTCATAGCTAATGCTCTAACATTTGAGCCACAAATCCAATTCTGGCTCTTTTTCTTTAATTGGAGATGAGTCTCATGTATTTTCCTGCCCAGACTGACTTCAAATCAAAATCCTCAGATCTCAGGCTCGGAATATAGTTGTCAGCCATCAGTACCCAGCTTGAGAACTCACTTTTCCATTGTAATTCTCCTTTCTGAAACTTCATAGCCACAGTCTTGAGAGAAAAGATTCAGAGAGCTGCCACGCCTACTCCAGTGGAGTCTGCTTAGCATGGGAAACCAGCTTTCAGACCTGAGAATGGGGTTTCAGAGACCCATCTCTGAGTATTGGGACTTCACTGATGTCTACCTCAGAGAACGGGGCTTTACAGAGACCTATCTCTGAGTATTGGGACTTCACCGAAGTCTACCTCGGAGAATAGGGCTTCAAAGAGGCCTACTCCTGGAAAGGCTGGCAAACCCCTGGGAAAGATGTGGTTCTGCTTTTCTTTTCTTTTCTTCACTGTATAAGAGTGCCTATTAATCTTTTACTGTTTCTGCTGCTCATTGTACTTACTCATGCTCAACGTTCCTTTATTCAAAGCTCTTTCTTAAGAGTGTTGACGACTCCAACATCTGATGAGTGTCTTAAAAATATGACTAACTCACCAGAGTTAAGTGCTACCCTGAAACCCCTCTTAATTAGGCGAGTAGACAAGTCATAAGTAAATGGGTTTCATGAAGTCACTTCAGCAGAAGGAATTGTCTGTAAGAGATTTACAAGAAGCTGTAGGCGTGGCTAGAACAGAAAGAATGTATGGCAATTGCTGAGATAACTACTTAGGAGAAAGAACTTCCTGTTACTCTCTTTTATTTACTAAGAGACTTGCTAGATCTAGGCCTCCGTAACCTTACTATTAAAGAAGGAACAGCAAAGATCTTATGGGACAATTAAGGCCTCTATAGAAATAAGGTAATGGTTAGATGGTGACAAACATTGAAAACCATTATAGTTCTTAGAGATAAGCCGGAAACAAGTGCCTTTCAGGCGACCAGCTGGTGACCACCCAGGAATGAAGTCCTGCAGCAAGACTGTGTAACCTTTTGCCTTTTCAGGCGACCAGCTGGTGACCACCCAAGAATGAAGCCCTGCAGCAAGATTGTGTAATCTTTTGCCATTTCTTATGGAGACTTTTGCTATAAAAGTTTGTTATCCTCTGCATTAAATCGCACTCAGCATCCACTCCTAATGTGTGTGAGTTGTCTGTTTGCCATCTCCCCCCCCCATTCCAGGTTCCTTCCCGTAAGTATCATCCATCGTCCCGACAGAGCCGGTCCGCGGCAGAGAGCCCCCAATTGAAGAAGATTCTATAGAATGCCCTGTCCCATACTCCTAAAAAGGGAGAAATGCTATCTCTCTCCCTTTGATTAAATAATAGATGTTAGATTATTATATGATAATAATAGTAGATATTATTTTAATGCTCTCAATATCTACTCCCATCCCCACTGATACCAGGCTTGGTTGTAGAACTTACTTTGACAAATGACATGTGAGAAGTGATGACATGTGTCTTTTCTGAGCTTTAGCCCTTTGGTTTTCATTCTTTGCATCCCCTGGGAACCTCCAGTAATCAGTCTGGATCCCAGAATGGACACCATGGTGAGTGGAAGATCTGGAATAGGCTTTGTAGCATGAGAGAGAGTAATCAAAATTGCATCCTTGGGTCTGGTTTCCCATATTAAAATTAAGCTCACATTGAGGTCCCAGTTCTAGGTAGTCTAGGTCTCTTTCTCTCTATTCCCTCCCATTCTTCCTGAATATTTCCTTCTCATTCTTCCTGAATATTTCCTCTTTCTCCTCAGGTGACACCAGTTCTTGAGTCTCCTTATCCTAGAAACTGGTTTTAGGGTTGAACATTGTGGCTTTCTGTTTTACATTTTCTCTTAAGTGTTTCTTCACTTTTGTCTTTCTGGAGTTTTCAGCCAGAAGCTTCCAAGTGTGATGGATCGTCAGATAAAAACCCTCTGCCAGGGCTGAGAATGTGGCACAGTGGTAGAGTGCTTGCTTTACATGCATGAGGCCCTAGGTTCGATTCCTCAGCCCCACATAAGCTGAAAGCGACACTGTAAAAGCTGGAAGTGACATTGTTGCTCAAGTGGGATAGTGCTAGCCTTGAGCTGAAGAGTTGAGGGGCAATGCGCAGGCCCAGAGTTCAAACCCCAAAACCGACCAAAAAATTTTTAAACGAAGTAAGCCAGGCCCAAAGAAGCATAGGTCCCATGGTTTCTCTTATTTTCAATATTTAGTACATGTCTGAGACAAGCAGAAACTGTCAGATAAGTTGATGTTAGGCTAAATGTCCCCAAGATAAGAACTCAAATTTTTTTTCTTTCTTGTGATTGTTTCTATCATATTTATAAGATGATTTCTTTGTTGCTTTGTATGTCCCTCCGCCACGGTATGCCCCCTGTGTTCACTGCACTTGTTGTTGGTATACTTTGTGCAGGAGAAGTGAAAAAAAAACAAATTATTTAAATTGGGATACAGGTGGATCCATTGCAGCAATGAGAGTGCAAGACGTTATGTTGAAAAACGAACTTTACAACTTTGGCGGGAGGGAGGTCTGAGGAGGGACCGCTGGGTGGGGGCGGGGAGTTGGGAAGGGATGGGAAGGGGAATCAAAGGAGGCCGCCACAATGCTTGATAAGATATGTACTCATTACCTTGCCCATGTAATTGTAACCCATCTGTATGGTATTTACACAATTTTAAAAAATAAATTCCTCTGCCACATCTGCCTTGCTTGCTTTCACTCCCCTCATGTTGGCATTCTAGGAGGCAAGAATAACATGAAGCTCCAGAAACATTTCGGATAGAAAAAGAAACCGCTGCATGGACGTGAGCAGTGTATTACAAGAGATTGGGGGCTGAACACAAGTAGAAGGGATCACAGCTTCAGCCTCAGCTGTGTTCTGAATCATTGCCCTGTTACCAGCTGTAACCCTTTGCTCCAAAATCTATGTGGCGAATTCTGCAATTCTTACTGAATCATCCACACACAGACTTATTTAGGCATCCAGTATGACATAAAATATACAATTCTTAAATCAGAGAAATCTGTACCGGAGAAAATGTGCAGAAAGAACTTCATTTTATCAGGTTCACTTCATTTTTACATGCTTATAATTTGACTGAGAGAACAATATCAATTTCTCTTAGCCTTCACAAAATCAAAATATCCAAACAATACACCACTGTAATGAAAAAAATCTTTTTACTAAAGTGAGTATTTGGAATGGGAAAAATCAAATATTATAAAACTTAAAAATTGATCAAATACCAAAAGAAAAAGAAAGACATTGATCAATAATGAACTACCAATGTGTTTAGTAAATAAATGAAATGTTTGAGATTCTTATCCATATAGGAAATACATAGGAAAATAAAAAGGAAAGTCACTGCGATCCCATCTTACACACCAGAATAGCTATCACCATGCAAATAAACAAACTCGTGGAGAGGTTGAAATAAATCAGGAACTGTGTTTGGTGGTGTGGCATTGTAAACTAGTGCAACCCATATGGAGACCATGATGGAAGTTTACTCGATACAAAAAAGACACATATCTTGAAGACCATTATTGCAAATTGTATCTATACTGAAAGAATATAAATCAATATGAACAAACATGTTCATGGCAGCAATATTCATAGCAACCAAAGGAGAAGTTGTTAAATATTGTGACTGTCAGGTTGCTCTCTAGGCTGTTGTCTCTCCCACCCCTTCCCATGCCAGGAATGCATTGCTTCTTTTAGGCACTCAACTACTTGTCCTGACTCTTAGGCAGCAATACGGTAGGCTATTCTTTTGCCAACTTCTTGCATTTGAGGTAGAATAGGCCCAGGCACTGCTCATGCCAAGGGGTAAATTCAAGAAGGTGAGTATAAGCTCATATTTGTATTGAAAAATAATCATATTCAAAGAATTAAAGAAATTAATAATTGAGAGATTTAGGGGTTATAGCCGTTAAATTTAAGTAATTATTATTAACACATCTAGAATCATGGATTAGGAAGAGAACAGTGAAGTAGTTTCAATATAATTTGCAAAAGATACACCATAGCCATAACAGGAGATGAGAGTGTGAAGGAACTATTGGCATAGGTCCATTTACTATCTTAGGAGTGACATTGGATAGGAGGCTTTTAGAATAATAACTAAAACAGAGGAACTTGCTTGGCACTGGTGGCTCATACCTGTGATCCTAGCTATCCTGGAGGCTGACATCTGAGTATTATGATTCAAAGCATGTCCAGACAGAAAAAGCCAGAAGTGGTACATGGCTCAAGTCGTAGAGCACTAGCATTGAGCTCCGGGACACTGCCTAGGCCATGAGTTCAAGCTTCAGCATCAGAAATGCAACAACAACAAAACAATAATGATAAAAAGAAATAAAAGAAGGACTTAAAGATATGTGATGGAATGAGGCTGATGTGTAACTGCTTATGGAACCTACAAGGAGACAAAATTTGGAGCAAAATGATATCTATTCATGACTAATCAAGGATGCAAAGCAAATGCCAAATTCCTCTTCTCAAAAACTTGCAAATGTGGGCTGGGTTGGTGGTTCAGTGGTAGAATGCGTGCCTGGCATGCATGAGGCCTTGGGTTCTATTTCTCAGCACCACATAAGCTGAAAAAGCCAGAAGTGGAGCTATGGCTCAAGTAGTAGAGCAATAACCTTGAGCTGAAGAGGTGAGGGACAGCGCCCAGGCCCAGAGTTCAGGCCCCATAAATGGCCATAAAAACAAAAACAAAAAAAAACTAAACTAAACTTCCAAACATATCTTTTCTTTTACAGGAATTCTTATCTAGCTCAAGGTGATCAGAACTTCTGTAGAATTTTCCTGTTGAGATGTAATGTGCCTAACTGTACTGAAGCTAATCATGGCTAGGAAAGTATGGACTGATACGTTTGTTGTATTTTTCCTCATAAATATGTAATATTCTCAGGTATTATATGAAATATATTTCATAATAAACAATATATTATACATTATATATAATATATTAAATATAGTATAATATAACATATATATTAACAGACTTCCTAATTTTAGAGTTAGGAACAAGCAACATATTAAAAGAAAAATGCTTTAATCTCTGAGTAATTTCTCTACCACAGGACAATTCCAAGTTTCATTCTTATTACCCAAAGAGCAACCTAGGAAAGCGATGCCCATGGAGGTGTTTCCCTGGATTTTGGAAACTGTTATTGCATATATATATATATATGAAATATTGTTTTATACTAGTGAATATATCTAAAACTATAATAACAGATAAATAAGTGAACACCTATGTGCACACACACTCAATCACTTTCAAATATAAGAATTTCTTTTCTATGCTGCCTATTCACCTACAGAGAGAGTACATGAGTTGCCATTGAATTGTCCTGGAAGTTCTTTATCTGGCTACTCTAGCTTCACATCCTTTGTTCTGTAAGTAGCCAGATGTTATGTGTTCAACATACTTATTACAGGCAAAAGTATCCACCCTGACACACAGAGAAACTTGGATTTCCGAAATGCCACAAATAAGTGGGAGGTACACAGTACTTTTCAAAATTGAATAGATTACATATTTGTTCTTAAGCTCGTAAGAAAAAATATTCAATGTAGGATGAAACACTTCAGAAACTACAGTTAAAATTACGTATAACCGGGTGGAGGTAGCTCATGCCTGTAATATTTGCTAATCTGGAGGCTGGAATATGAGGATCACAGTTCAAAGCCAGGTTGAGAAAAGTCCCCGCGGGACACATATCACCAATTAATCATTGAAATCTAAAATTGATTCTGTGCCTCGAAGTTGTAGAGAGCTAACCTTGAGCAAAAGTCATCAGAAGCAGTGCCCAGGCTCTGAGTTCAAATTCTGTAATAGATAAGAAATAAAATAAAAAATAAATTACATATAATTTTTTACCAGCTCTGTAAAAGGAAAATAGGATATGATACATGGCAACATAAGACTTCAAGTTACAAAGTTCCAGGGCATTTCCTCCCTATTGATAACTAGGAGTAATCCATATCCAAAAAAAAAAAAAGATGAATGATTTATACCAAATTTCAAAATACGTTATACAAAGTAAATGCAATAAACATGCATTCCACAGTCTAGTAACATCATATTGTGTAAAGAAACTGATTAACTGATTCATGAAAACCAATACTACGCAGTTAAAAAATCCAATATCTCAGGTGTCAACTTAGCACAATACTTTCAATCTATGATGTATGTTTTGTATATTATCCACCCCAATCCATCCCACAATGGCAGAAAGCTCTTCCTGAGAAAGTTCAGAGACCTGTCTACTGTGAGTGCTCAATGTAGACCTGTTCCCATTCTCTATTATTTGGGCATGTGATGGACTGAATATCTGATAACTTGGAAAAGGCACAATTTGGGACTGGCTTCCAGTAATGATATTTTAGTTCTCAGAAAAAAAGGAAATTGAAGACAGAGGGAAAATTTACCAGATCCCTGAAAGATTTCTATCATTGTGCTAAAACTGTACCCTTCTACTGACACTTGAACAAACGTCAGTAATTGTCACACCAACCACATGTCCAAAAAATAACTTTCCAAATATTGACCTGTTTTACTTTGGTAAATCAACACACAATATTGTGGCCATGTTTTACTTAAACTATTAGCTATATTTGGCCCAAGGGATAATTGACCTTACCAATTTCTTAAATTTTAGGTCATCACATACTCACTTCGTAGCCCTTAAACATTAAAACTACCTATCCATATAAGACTGCATTACATACTTATTACTGTTTTTCTTCATTTGTCATGTTTTACATATTTGTGTATCCCAGGGCTTAGTTCTGTAATGTTCATTCTCATGGTTGTTATCACTGAATACATGTAATTATTTCTGTTTTTTTTCTCTCCAGCTCTGTTTTTTTCTTTAATTCAAGTCCTTAATAGAATCCTGTTTACTGACAACTAGCTACTGATTTTAACAAACTAAAAAGATCCCAAAGTGAGCTTTGATATTTATATACATACCTATTCCACGTTACTATTTAATTAAGTGTTAACTCTTCTAGTTGTCTTGTCAAAATAGCTGGCAGTCATTTCAAACTTACATACTTTTCACACCTCATATTTAATCTATGACCAGGTTTCAACAAATTAACTCACAGAATATTTTAGGAACCATCCATACATAAAATATGTTTGCTAGTATATGAGTTAAATTCAGAGCCTAGGTTCTTTTACTTTTCCTTTTTGCTCAGGCTGGCAGGCTTCCATTTGAATCACAGCTCAACTTTTAGCTTTTTTGGTTTTTAGTTGAAGATAAGTGTGTCGTGGTCCATTTAACTAGTCTAGCTTGAAACTATGATCCTCTGTTTTCAGCCTTCTAAATAGCTAGATTTAAAGGCATGCACCACGAAAATCACCCCTATTATGTTTGAATGAAAAATGAATTTAAAGAATTAATATTTCATGGGACCTATGTTTCTTTAGGCTTGGGTTACTTCACTTAATACAATTTTTCCAAGTCTTTCCATTTCCTAACAAATGAGGCAATGTCATTCTTTCTGATGGAGGCATAGATTTCCATTGTGTATATATATACCACATTTTCTTGATCCATTCATCTACTGAGGGGCATCCCATGGTTTCCCTGATTTGCAATATCTAGTATATGTAGGAGTCAAGCAGAAAAGGTCAGATAAAAAGTGGATTCAGGTGGACCTGTTGCAACAATGAGAAGTACAAATTGTCATGTCAAAAAGGAGCTTTACAATGTCGGTGGGGGGAGAGCGGGGGGGGGGGAAGGATTGGGTGGGGGGGTGGGGGGAGGCTGGGAAGGGAGGTGAAGGGTAAACAAAGGAAGAGGCTGCAATGCTTGGTAAGAAATGTATGCATTATCTTGCCCATGTAATTGTAACCCCTCCGTACAGTATGCTCACAAATAAAATAAAATTAAAAAAAAGTGATGTTAGGAAAATGAACCCTAAGATATGTATTCAAATGTTTTTTTTTCTTTCATGCATTTGTTTCTAAACCATTTATAAGATTATTTCTTTGTTGCTTTGTATGTCCCTCCCCCACAGTATAACCCCTGCTTTCACTGTATTTGATGTCGGTATAATTTGTGGAGGGGAAGGGGAAAAACAAGTCGGTTCAATAAGGATAAATGTGGACCCGTTGCAACAATGAGAAATACAAGTTGTCATGTCAAAAACGAACTTTACATCTTTTATGGGGGAGGAGGATTAGGTAGGGGGCGGGGGGAGGCTTGGAAGAATGGGAAGGGGAAACAAAGGAGGAGTCTACAATGCTTCATAAGAAATGTACTCATTATCTTGCCCATGTAATTGTAACCCCTCTGTACAGTATTTTCACAATAAAAAAGAACGAATATTTCTAATATTTTCAAATCAGTATGTTTTCATTTACACTAAAACACATTGCCTTAAATGCTTTTTGTTATTCCAGCTCTCTCACCAAGAAAGGAAAGGAAAAAATTCACAACCAAAGAAGCTCTGAATGTACAAATGGTCAAGCCTGCAAGCCACAATTTCTTTGCTGGGAAATAACAAAGGATGATATCGTCTAAGGCAAAGCAGGAGAAAATGCTCTTCACTGAAGTTACTGGAAGTTGATGAAGATGAGGAGGAGCAACTTTATACAGAAAGTATAACAGTGTTTGCTGTTGTAGGATGATTCTAGTGGATAAGTGTAGCCAATCTTAGAGGATGTTTATAATGATGAGGAGAATATTTGAAGGTGCATATGTGATTACAAAGGTGAGCTTTCTTGAAGATATATGTTTGTAGCATAGTTTGTATACTGTTGAAAAAGAGGCAAGATAGGGATGTTGACATTCCTTGTATCTTTCACAGTATTAAATTAAAACCAGTTTTATACAAATATTATTCATAGTAATTATAGAATATCACTAATTATGCAAATTTTACAAATATATCGTTTATGTTATGTAATATACAAATACATATATTATGCACACATAATTTAATTTTTCTACTTGTCTGTCCAGGAATTAAACTAGGAATTTCTTTGAAAATGGATAGCAAAGTATGGTCCTTAGAATTTTATGTAACATATAGTTTTATCTAATAATTAGTTATTTGTCCTGAATTGGTTTAGAAATGAAATTTTGTAATATAATTGAACATTCAAAAATTATTATGTAAGAACATGCCATGGATGGAATTAAATATGTAACATGACTCATGTCTGTAATCCCAGCTACTTAGGTGCCAAGATCTGAGGATAGATATATGAAGACACTCTGAGTGAAATGGCTCAGGGACAACATCCAGAGCATAGTTCAAACCTCAGTACTGGCACAAAAATAAATTATGTGACTAAAACATACAAATACATGTATTTAAATACAGATGTCATTCCTTGTATCCTTCACAGTATAATACTAAAACCAGTTTATACATATATTATTTATAGTAGTTATAAAATATCAGTAATTATTCATATATTATATATATCATTCTTATGTTATGTAATATATTGCATATATTATGCACACCAATTTTATACTGATAACACTAATATCCATTAAATTGATATATGTTTTAGAATAGGGAATAAATTTTCTTTGGTACAACAAGGAAGAAACTAGTCACAAAAATTATTCATTTTGTATTATATATCCATAGCAAACTATTCCTTGTGTATTCAAGGTACTTAATGATAAAAGCCTGTGTTCATCATCAATACAGCTGTCTTTGACATGGATTTGTTCTCCTTAAGCAATTACTCCTGGAATAATAAACAGTGGAAACTGAATGATGTTCATTCAGTTATTTCATTTGGAATAAAAATCACTTCCAATGTCATTACCCAGACCCTTTCATTTAAAATACTTATATTCTGTAGCAATGTTATTGCCATTATAACCATAATTAGGAAGAAAATGTGAGATCATCTACTCAATAGCTCTTGAAAGGTCAGAATATTCTCAGATATGCCTGGTAAAAAACCTGGATTTGAATTATGGGTCTACATCTGGACAGTCTTAGGTACTTGGAAAATTTGTTTGGCCTTGTTGCCTACTTCTGATTTTAATAAAATACTTAGGGCTGGGAAGGTGGCTCAGGGGTAGTGTGCTTGCCTTGCATGCATGAGGCTCTGGGTTCGATTCCTCAGCACCACATAAACAGAAAAAGCCGGAAGTGGTGCTGTAGCTCAAGTGGTAGAGTGCTAGCATTAAGCTGAAGAACTGAGGGACAGCACCCAGAGTTTAGGTCCCATGACTGACTAAAAGATAATAATAAAAAATAAAAAATAATTAATTTCCTAACTTGAAGAACTGTCATAAGCATAAAATTACACTAATGCAGGTGCAGTGCTTGGAATGGTGTCTGCACATTTTGTACTAGGTCCCAGAGAAGTCAACTTCCATCAACATGGTCACAGCATCCTTCCTGCAGGCCTTAAGAAATATATACCCAATTGATATTAATATCTGTGAAAATTAGTCTTTATTAAAAAAAAGTCTTGTCTTCATATGAAACGAAGAAATAATGTTAGGGCTGTCCTATGGCTTTTACTCTGAAGTAGTTTTGCCTAAATTTCATTCTTACTCTATTAGTGGTAGCAGTAGCATTCTTTAATACTACCCTTCATATTTCTAGTTGTGTGTTCCTTTTGGAATACTATTGTAACTTAGTTTATAATCTTTGTTATCAGAATAAACAAACTAAAACTGCTGATGTTTTCAACAAAGAGAAAATATTAGGTGTGCATTATATTTTATGTTCTTAATAGTTTCCTGAAATTATTCCTTTTGGATTATATATCCCTATCAATCTACTTTTTATGATTTCTTATATGATTTATATAGATTTCTTATATGATTCTTACATGATTTCTTAGATATCCATAAATAAAACAGCTCAGAACAGGAAAAGAGTAGGTAAGAAGTCATAAAAAATAGTATTATGGTGGTCTTAATGGCTACGTGTAAAGCACATATAACAAAACTGTTGGAAGATTCAATTTCTCTTTTTGTTATTATCTCACCTTCTTTATAGCAAGGTTCTCACTATGAAGAGCCAAGTGGTCTGGACATTTCAAGCCTTGTCTCAGTGACAGAAGTGATGGGATTAGGGACATGTTCTCTCATGACTGGCTTTTAGGAAGCTCACAATAAAGCAATACCAATGCACATAAATAAACTTTTGTGAGTGATGTGTATTCACTTCCTCAACTGCCAAAATTAAATTCATATACCAAAACAGCAAATTACTTACATTATAATATATGCGGTTCAATTGGCATCACTAACACCTCCATAAATCAAATGCAAACTAAAAGCTCTACTTCAAAAACCAACTTCAAAGGCAGTGTTGGAAATATAAGAAGATAAACAACACATCTAAAGTAGTGAGATCTTTAACCCTGGCAATGAGCAATGATAGCTGAAATTTTAACCAGGCTTGAAAAGTTCGAGTGACCACTAACTATGTGATTAGTGTTGCAGAGTTGACCTTGGGAGCAAGATTGGAGGCAAAATTCAAAGGCAGTAAGGTTGCCGCAGTATTGTAGCTCGATACAGTGTGACCCTCCCTGATAATGGTAAAGCATAGAGTAGAAGCTAAGTCAGTAAAATGTATAGGAAGGATTCTCCACTGAGAATAATTGCAGGGGGTGATCATCACTCTTGCTTTGAAAATGTACAGCCCATCATTCTACTTTAAGCTCTAGCGTAATTCTGATATAAAGACAATTATGACACAACAATGTGCCATTAGTGCTGAGCAGTGTGGGTGTATATTACGCTAACATATGTAAAATCCTTAGAGGTATGGAATGGCCTGACCCTCACACTTCGTTCTATGTTGTTGAGTTTCATGGAGAAATGTTCATAATTAGGCAATTCACACTCATCTAAATCTGATTCAGTCAACTGAGTTAAGACATTAGGGTCATTACTCCAGTGACGTGGTTTTGTAACCTATGAATAAATTAACATTATTTCACAATGTATATATTTTCTGAAAAATTATGCAATATCAAGTACAAAATATACAAAAAGACAATTATCTATCTCTTTATATTATTAAAAATAAAGATACATCTGAATTGTACTTTCTTGCTAGAAAATCACAGGATGACTGCTGATGTTTGCTATCTTTCGAGGTGCTCCTATACACTTCTGAATCTTGTTCAAGGAGGTGTTTTTCCATAGTTTGTTTTGAGGTGATCAGAATATCAATACTGTAACTAACAACAACCATGGAACAGCAAAGATGATGGGATACCTGGCCAAAAATCTGAGAAATCACAGGAAGTGATAGGAAAGAAGACACCAGAGGACCCACAGCCTCATTGCCAGCTTCTGGATCCCAAAATCCTGCTTAACATGCTTTATATTCATTCTACTACAGGGGTGGGAGGTGGTCAGTGCCTACAGGTATGTCCACAAACTAAGGCATCAATCTAGCTTGTGGTTACAACTATTAACATGAGGTATTGTTTGTATACAAAATGATAAATCCCTTTTTGTTAGAGAGCCGAAGGGAGCAATAGTCATTACAACCATAGCAGACATCCATCCCGTCTCCAAATTCTTAATCTTTTAGTGTCCAACAGCTCTAACTTAAATACTCGAGGTAATAACTCATACCCTTGTCTTCCCTTGACTGTTTGACCTTACCAGAGCACAGTTCTCAGCTTTTTGATTGCTGTTTGAGATGGCTTCCCAATCTATCCTTTCCAGGACTAACAGTTTGACTGTAGTTTCCGTCACAAGTACTGTTACAGTCAATAGTCAGGAACCTGAAACATGAGAATTAGGAGTTGAAGAAAGCCTGGTCTAAACTGCAGAATCTTGTCTCCAAAGAAAAGAAATTCTATAAATTTATATAATGGAACAAATAGATCATTGTTAATGGAAATAAAATTTTGGCAGAAGTTTTAAACACGTACATATGTATGTATATTTAAAATTGGAGAAATAAAATTTCAAGTGGTATTATATGCAAGTTTCAGTCTACCTGCCACCTACCTATTTACCGACACACTTATTTCTGGTTAGTCTTCACAAAACACTGTTTTCTTACATAAGTACCAAAAAATTGCAAAACAAAAAGTACAAAAATTGCAGTATCATAATACAAGTGTAGTTTAATCCCTACCAAAATAATTTAGAGAAAACATGCATTAAGTTAATAGCATTGAGTACTGCTCAAGAAGGAGAGTCTAGAAGAGTGTGTATATTTTGTAAATTGTGTGTGTGTGTGTGTGTGTGTGTGTGTGAGTGTGTGTGAGTGTTCCATAAGAAAATAATGGAATCAGAAGTAGACATATTATTCTTGCTTAGTCTTTTTGCTCAAAACTGACACTCTATTACTTGAGCCACATCTCCACTTCTGGATTTTTTTTTTTGCCGGTTGTGGACCTGAAATCTGGGCCTAGGCTCTATCCCTCAGCTCTTCGGCTCAAGGCGAGTGCTCGACTGCTTGAGCCCACAACACCACTTCCGGCTTTTTCTGTTTATGTGGTGTGAGGACTCGAACCCAGGGACTCATGCATGCAAGGCAAGCACTCTACCACTGAGCCACCTTCCCAGCCCTGGATTTTGGTTTCTTTTTTTTTTTTAATTTAATTTTATTTTATTTGTGAACATGCTGTACAGAGGAGTTACAAAATATTGCAGCATTATTTACCATAGCTAAGATATGGAACCAACCCAGATGCCCCTCAGTAGATGAATGGATCAAGAAAATGTGGTATATATACACAATGGAATTCTATGCCTCCATCAGAAAGAATGACATTGCCCCATTTGTTAGGAAATGGAAAAACTTGGAAAAAATTATATTACGTGAAGTAAGCGAGGCCCAAAGAAACATAGGTCCCATGGTTTCCCTTATTTGTAATATCTAGTATATGTATGAGTCAAGCGGAAAAGGTCAGATAATGTGATGTCAGGAAAATGAACCCTTAGATGTGTATTTTAATGTTTTTTTCTTTCATGCATGTGTTTCTAACGCATGTATAAGATTATCTCTTTGTTGCTTTGTATATCGCTCCCCACAGTATAACCCCTGCTTTCACTATATTTGATGTCAGTATAACTTGTGGATTTTGGTTTCTTAATGGGAGAAATATCTCACAATTTTCTGCATGGGCTGTTTTAAACCAGAATCCTTAGTTTTTGACCTCTAAAGTAGCTAGGTTTTAAAACATGAGTCACTGTGGACAGCACTACGATAACTTTTTGCATGTTTGAATATATTTTGAAGTAAGACATATATGTTACTTGTGAGAATGACGAAATAGTAATTAATGTTTAACAGAATTTAAAGCATACAAAACTGAGAATGGCAAGTAGTTGAGAATTGTATGGAATAAATCAAAATTACCTGTGACAGTTTTCATCCAGTGCACAGTAATGATTGCATTGTTGGACCCTAAGGCCATTAGATAGTTGAGCTCCAGCTGGCTGCCATGCTCATTAGGCCAGCTAGTGCTTTTCACAAAATGTGATGTTGGATGGCAAGGACCATTTTCAAGATCAGAACCTGAAATATTTCTATTGATCTAGAAGGGGCAACATACCAGGACAAGAAATGTGATTAATAGTGATTAACAGCAAAAACCATCCAATCCAAGGAAGACAGAATAACTCTTTCTATATCTGAAAAGAGTATCACAAAGAATCATGGGCTGAATGTGATGGTCAATGTCAATAATCTCTGAATTTGGGAGGCTGATTTAGGAGTAGGCTTGGGACTAGTCTAAATTTTAGGCCAACAGAAGGACACATAGTAAAATGCTATCTTAAAACAACAACAACAAAAGACTCAATGACTGGGAATGTAGTAGAGTGCTAGGGTAGCATGCATAAAGCACTTGATTTGATTCCTCAGTATGACATAAGCAGAAAAACTGGAAGTGGTGCTATGGCTCAATTGGTAATGTGCTAGCCTTAAGCAAAAGATGCTCAGAGAGAGTGCCTATGCCCTGATTTCAAGCACCAGAGCTAAAGAATTCTTTATACTCCATAGAAAATTGTGCTGTTGTACATTCATAATAAACTTTGTTAGGAAAAAGTAAAATAAATTAATGTAATATTATCTGGCATTGGACAGGACATAGTGAGATCTGAAAATGATTGCTGCCAATGGTTCCTTGATACAACTTACGTTACAGATACACTTGCCATATTGTGAATTTTTAAGGATACAATCGTGGGTTTTTTTCTTTTTCAAAATAATTGTACTGCCAGGTGCTAGTGGCTTACACCTGTAATCCTAGCTACTAAGGAGGCTGAGATTGAAGGTCTCTTTTCAAAGCTAGCACTGGTAGGAAAGTCTGTGAGACCCTTATCTCCAACTTAAGGGTCAGAAAATGTGAACTGGCACTTTTGCAAGCCTTGAGCTGAAGAACTGAGGGAAAATGCCCAGGCCTAGCGTTCAAGTCCCACAACTGACAAAAAAATACTAGTAATAATAGTAATTATATAATTACTATTAAGGTGTTATATATAAGGGCTACCAATTCATAATTTTTTTCTTTGCTAAAAGAAACACATATCCATATACATTACCAACAGTCAGGATTTGGCCATCTACTTTACTGCTGATCTCTGGGTGTAGAGGCAATGTGTAATACAAAACAATACAAACCAGTTCTGACTATAAATAATTTTTCTCTACACATCTTAAAAATCAATGCTGACAACATGAAATAAAAAATCCCTAAGTTTAAAACATTCTTCTAAACAAGTTAGAGAAATCCTGATAAGAATAATTTCAGAGAGCTTGAACTCAGGGCCTGGGTTCTGTCTCTGAGGTTTATTACTCAAGGCTAGTGCTGCCACTTTGAGCCACAGTGCCCCTTCTACTTTTCTTGTGGTTAATTGAAAAGAAACGACTCACCAGCTTTCCTCTCCAAATTGGCTTTGAACTAGGATCTAGAGATCTCAGCCCTCTGTGTAGCTAGGAATATAGGCATGAGTTCCTGGCACCTTGTTAGAATAATAGCTTACCTGAGACAGAGGCCAGTTAATATCAAATGTCAATCATGTTTTACTTTGTAAAATAAAGTTAACTGAAATGACTTCCACTAGAAATAAGGAATCAAGTGTATAGGTGGGTTACAAAGTTCTTACCAGAAGCTACATATTTTCCTTTTTCTTTCTTCCAAAATTGTGTGGTTTCCAGAATCATACCTTATCTTTCCTTGTGATTTCTTTAATTTATTTCATACATGTCCACAGCTTATTCAACTATAATTTATTTATGTGAAGAGCTTTGAAATATCTATTTTCAGTACAAACTCCTTGTATGCATCTTTCATTCGTATACTCAACTGTCATAAAAACTTGAGAAACAGTATTCATCTCTTTTCATTACTGGATATTATTAATGAGTAAGTAAAATTTAGGAAAATAAAGAATAACATCAATAAATATAACATGATTTTAATACTACTGTTAAACATAAATATAATGTTGCTATTTTCTGAGCAATTTAATAAAAACCTCAAAGAAAGAAATAAACTTATTTGAGTGCTGATATTGTGGTTCAAACTCTGATATTGTGGTTAAACCTTACCTTCTCACTTAAGCTTTTTCCCTAACTGGTGGTGCTCTATACTTGAACCACAACTCACTTCCAAATTTATGTGGGGGATTATATAAAGATAAGAAGCTTGTGGAATAAAAATCATTTGTGTCCCTATCTTGGGGTTCATTTCACTTAACAGCATCTTATATGATTATATGGTACCCTGTATTAGTTATTTCAAGTAAGGGAAACCATGGGACCTATGGATATTTGGGCCTGGCTTATTTCACTTACTATATTTTTTTTCACATCTTTCCAATTCCTAACAAATGGGATGATGTCATTCTTTCTGATGCAGGAATAGAATTCATATACATATATATATATGTATGTATACATACATACATACATGTGTATGTATATATCTGTATGTATATACATACACATATATGTATGTATGTATATACATACAGATATATACATATACATATATGTGTACATATATATGTATGTGCATATATATACAAGAAAGTGTGGCACACATATATGTATATATATATATACACATAGGTATATATGTATATATTCCATACATATGTATATAAGTATATATCCATTCATCTACTGAGGTGCGTCTGAGTCCGTTTGATATCTTAGCTATTGTAAATAATGCTGCATTATATATAGTTGTGCTGGTAGCTTAGTATGTTCTTGTTTTTGATCATTTGGTAAATGCCCAAAAGTGGGATATCTGGGTGAGCTCTAAGTGGAGTCTTGGAAAAAATTATATTAACTGAAATAAGTCAGACCCAAAAAATCATAGGTCCTATACTTTCCCTTATTTGCAATAAGTAGTATATATCTGGGACAAGAATAAAAGTTCAAATAGTATGTACATATGACCAGATAAGATATTCTTAAGCAAATTGAACTACAAGATAGGGATTTATAATATAACATCTGATTTTTTTGTTTCTTTGTATGTTCCTCCACCATGGTATAACCCCTGTTTTCTCTGTATTCAGTGTCAGTGCCCTGTATCTTGTATACACAATTCTCTAGCTTTGGGCGGGGAAGGGAAAAAACAAGTTGTTAAAATAGGGATACAGGCTGACCCATTGTAGCAATGAGATACACAATACACTATGTTGAAAAAGGAACTTTGCAATTTAGGCAGCGAAGAGGGGAAGGTGGGAGTGGAGGAGTAATTGTGCAGGTTGGAAGGAAGGAAGGGTAGGGGAAAACAAAGGAGGAGGTAGCAAGGCTTAATAGAAAATTACTCATTACCTTGCTCATGTAACTATAACCCCTATATACTTTATTTTTCAATATAAACCTCTTTTAAAAAAAGGTGTCATGTACACCTAATAGAGTAGCCTACATCTGTAAACCCAGCTGATCAGGAAGCAGAAATGAGGCTAGGCCAGAGAAAAAACTGCCAAGACATCCATCTCAACAAATGAGCTGGCCATAGTGGTTCACATCTGCAATCCTAGCTAATTGTGTGGGAGACATAAGAAGCAATCTAAGATCATTCAGTCAATCTAAGATCAGACCGGGCAAAAAGTTCAAAACTTCAAGTAAATAAAATGGAGTAGAAGTATGGCAAAAGTAATTGAGCTGCTTGTTGCTATAAAAATAAAGTCCTATCTAGCAAGCAGAGAACACCTGAACAGAACCCTAGTAATACTCCTCTCTTCCACCAAAAAGCCTAAATAACTTTTTCTCATTTGAACATCTAATTTCAAGGCCACTGAAAGATTAGAGATGGTGATATTCTCTTTAAAATTATGTATTCAAAGGAGACAAAGTTATTTAGGCTTTGAAAGAATTGACTAAGAAGTAAAATGCATGTGATTTTTGTTAGCTCCATAATTCTCAAAAATATAAATTTTATTCAAGTATTTAATATATACCTATATGTGTACAAATATCCATGTATGTATGTATATACATGTATGTGCATATATGTATATATATATATATATATACACGTGGTTCATCTCTTTTCTGTGTAGCAAATGGTAAAAATGAAACTGCAATCACTACTCAAAGGCATGAATAAACAAAGAGAATGAGCATAGAACTCATATTTAGGAATCTATGGCTAGGCGATAACACTGACAATCTTTTACATCACTTTGCATGTGTCACTTACTGCAGTACAGGGACAGTACAACAACAATGGGATACCAGGCAGAAGAAAGGAGAAATGAGAGATACAAATAGTACAATACTCTTTCTGATGGGTAAGTAGGATTTCCTCTGTGTGTGTGTGTGTGTGTGTGTGTGTGTGTGTGTGTGTGTGTGTGTGTGTGTGTATTACATTTTCTTGAATCATTTCTCTCTTGAGGGGTATCTGGGTTGATTCAGTAAGCATGGTTGTGCTGAAATATTTACTATATCCTGGTTTGTATTCTTTCAAGTAAATGCCTAGGAGTAGAGTTGCTGGATCATATGTAAGTGGCTAGTCAAAACAGGGGTGAAGGGGGAAAAGGTACAAGAATGACCAGGAGAAAATGGAGGAAGTGCTCAGAGTAATCTAGTAAATATCCTACAAAATTAAGAAGAGTGAAGGAAGAGGTACATAGAGGAAGGATGTGAATGTTGAAAGGGTTAGCATTGATCAAGGTATATTGTACACAGAAACTGCCTTGTTTACTAACTCCTTTGCTACTTGAAATAATAATTAAAAAATCATGTCCCCAAAATTAGAAGCGAACCATAAGAATCTGCTCAGATCACCTCTAGGGTCTACAAATCTGTTTTGGTTAGGATAATTTTTAGAACAACACTAATGATACATATCATCTGAAGAAAATTTAATGATTTCCAGCTATTTAAGATAATCATTTTTGGAGATATGGCTCAAGGGGCAACTTGTTACCTAGTGAGCAATGCTTTCAGATATTGAATTCAATGTTGATCTTGAACAAAAGTAAAAACAATCAATAAAAGTCAGGCACTTTCCATGGCACTTGTAGCTCATGAGTTTAATCCTACCTTTAATCATAAGGCAGAGATCTGGGAATCTCAGTTCAATGTCAGTTTGGATAGGAAAATCTGTGAGACTCTCATCTCCAATTCACTGCCAAAGAAAGATGGAAGTGGAATCATGGCTCAAGTGGTAGAATGCTAGCCTACAGCATAATGCTCAGGGATAGAACCCAAACCTTGACTTCTAGCCTTAGAAAAGTGCATATACATACACAAAGGAAGTAAATCACTCAAGTTCTCAACCTTCCATTTCCATAATCCTAACTCTAATCCTGGTGAGAACCCTGAGAGTAACCTTGATGATAATAGTAACCCAATCCTAAAATTAATGGAATATATATCCTAACAGATACTCATGGTCTTTGAAATGATTTATTTGCACTTTGCACCAAATCCTACAGATTCCCTGAATTGGACTCTGAAATCGTTCCCTATTATGAATATTAACCTCAAATCTTCAAATCATGAAAACTATCATAGATTCCACTGATCTTAACTTTTACTGAACTCCTATATCTCTAAAAAGAAGTTGCAGGTTTACTTAAATTATACTCTACTTCCTAACCCTAACTATATATCTAAACCTTACTAGAAACCTAACTCTAAATTTAACCCTATTGAACCTTGAACAGGAAAACTCTGTAGTTTTTGTTAAATTTCACAATTATTTTACTTGAAAATGTTAGCAGAAAACTCTCAGTTTTACGTTAAAGCTTACCCTTCCCTACCCCTAAGTCTAACCTGAACTAGAACAGTAACCATAACCATAATAATAATAGCCTTTGGATTCTAAAAGCCATACAAATACATTAGATTTATTCATCCTAACTTTGATTCAACTAATCTCTCTAAAAATAGTTTGTAGTTTTACTCATTATCTTGCCATTTTTGTAACCCTAACCTTAAATGGAATATTGAGGCTAACCCTCACACTAACCATATCCTAATCTTAATATAATTAGCAGGTTCATATTTCACATTCGTCCTAATTCTCACATGACTTGTTATTCAAAGATAGTTTCAGTTTTACACTAAACTTATCATTGCCCTAATGCTAACACTAACCACAGCTGCAACTGAAACCTCACTTTCACCCTAATGATAGTCCAATTCTAATGTTTAAGAAAAATAGTCTAGTTTTAATCAGTTTGCACTCTGGAAATGAGTTTCAGATTGCCCTGATTCCCACAAATTTTCTGACTCTTCCTCTGAAGTTATCTTGTTCCCTAACATGAACCATTATAAAATAACTTGCCCTCAAATTCTATTATCAGGAAAAATACTGTAGTATCCATTGATCCTACATTTTCCTGAACCCCTGTAGCCTAAAACATTTTCGGATTTACTTACCATCTAGTCCATTACTTAACGATCTTAACCTAAACTGGATGGAAATGTCTCATTTATTCATTAAAAAATGATCACTAAGAAATAAATATAATGAAAATACTTTAGTTGCATCTCAATCTACTTAAAATAGATTGGTTACTATTATCATCAAGGTTACTACAGTCTCAATTTGTTACCAAAATATTAGTGTTCAGGAATATCACTCATTTTAAGAAAATGACTAGTCAAACAAAGCTTATATTATATTTGAAATTTAAAAAATGAAAAGGATACCCAGATTAATGACCTTACTCAGACATTCAGAGATTCAAAAAATGTAGAAATATCCTCATTTATGTAAGTCAAACATGGAAGAGAGGATATGGCAAGCCCAAAGTCACATACCAATGGCAGAGATATTTAACAAAATCCCATGAAGTTGAAATCAGTCTTAAAAGGGAGATTTGGGCATAAAGGGAGTAGGGCAGAAGAATGGAGATGGAAATGGTGGAATAATACAGTCATATAACTCAATATACATAACTGAAAATATAAGTAGGAAACTTGAAGGGATATGTGGGGTTGGGGTAAAGGAAGAAAGAAAAATAGAAAGGTTGACAATTATCCAGATGCATTGTACATTGAAATGCACATATTCTCTATTCAACACTGACATGATGAAGCAAAACCCCTTTGGACAATTAGCTAAAAATTAATTTTTTTGAAATTTTAATGTTAATGGACCAGATGCATAAAATTTTAGAGATAAATAAGAGGATAGCACTTACATATTGTTGAGGCTTGTACTCCTTTCAATATACAAAAATTAGTGTGACAAGTCTACTCCGAATGTTAATTGTGTTTTGCCAATTCTTCTTGCAAGTTGCTTAAAATATAAAGAACCAATTTCCAATATCCCTACACTTCCAATAAAAAAAATCATATAGACCTTTGGGTTTTTCACTTGTTTCTAAATATCTTAATGTAATGTATTGGAACTAATTTCATTCCACATTTAAATTTAAATTTTAGGTCACTAAATTCTTTTCAAATCCTCTCACTCCATCACAGGTATGGTTAGATAACTGATGTGGGCAGAATCAGAACTATTCAGAAGGTTGTAAATAGATGCTTACCTAGTTTTCTCTCTTCTGGAGCATAGAATATAGATTGTCTTAACTGGAAAAAGTTTGCCTTCCCAGGTTTTCTGCATATGAACATTCCATCAACATTTGGTTATTAGAGGATTATTCAAGATTAGCTAAATGTTGATTGATAATGACTGAGCTTGACAGAAAGGTGAGGGAAAACAATCTATACTTCAATGAGGTTCTGACTTGTGTTTCACAAAGGGTTATGAAAGCTCTCCATTAGAAATCTAGCAGCTGTGCTTTTAAAAATACTTGCATGGTTAGACTTTCTGATAATGTCACAATTCAAGTACTTAGGAGTTCCATACTATTCAAGATGCTATATTAGATCCTTTTACATTTTGCAGACAGCTCTTGGTGATGAAATTTGAGCTTTTCAAAATTGCTCTCCCAATTCCATCCACAAAATGCAGACAAAAAAGACAAAAAAAAATTGAAAAAATGTTTATCTGTTGATAGTGCATATACTTTTATTTTCCATTACAAACATAAAATGTAGTAAAATGTTTCATAGCAATTACTCTGAACTAGGTTGTGTACACATTTTAATGTAAATAATATACTGTGTTCAAGAAAAAGTTTGAGGATCCAACATTTTAATATGCCTGTGGTCCTAAAACCAATATCTTACCGATATTGACTGATAAATACAACTTCCCATAAGTACAGAAGTTTTCCTTGTATCTTTTTAATATATATTTTTATTGTAAAGACACTGTACACAGGGGTTACAGTTACATAAGGAAGGAAGTGAGTACATTTCTTATTGAGCATTGTTACCAAATCCTTTGTTTTTCCCCTACCATCCCTTCCCTTCACATCACCCACATCCTCCATCCAACCCCCCCCCCCATAGTATATACTCTGATAGGATACTCTCCTGCTACTTTGGTTGTTGAGAGTCTACAAGAGCAAGCATTCCATGGGGAGCAGGGTGACACCATACAACCTTTACTTACTGAGATTTCCGAATGACTTCCTATCACTTGTACTGCATTTTTCAAGTCGAATCTCATGTCTTAAAACATACCAGTTTTAAGAGATAAGAGGAGTGGTAAAAGAACTCTTAGAGACAAATACATCTTCAACATATTTGGTTCCAAGAATTCCATCTAAGGCATATTCAACAACTAGTGAAACTTATGTTGACTGTAACTATGTGTCTTTCTCCATGTGTGCATATATACATGGGTATATGTATGTGTGTATTTGTGAGTAGAGTAACATACACGTGTACATATATAAGGGCACATACATATATGCATATATAAACAAATGTAAATATATAAATATATTTGCATATATATATCAAGTGTTCAGTGATTTAATGTATAGTTCCTAACACATTGTCATTCTCACAAAGTGTACATGATAAACTGCTCTGAGGATCTGTGCTCTATGACGGGTATCCTTTGTACTCACGTCCCCATTATCTTGTTTTTCAGTCTACTTTCCATAGGATAGCTTTGTTTTCATTACATGTAGTTACTCACTGATACTCAAAGGAAAAGGTTGTTTGTAAAAGGAAACGTACTTTTAGGTCACAGGTTAAAAGTATCTTATCCATCCCAATTATTCTTATGAGATAAAATTTATAATAGTAATAAAATTGAGAAGGAATTCCTAGATCTGTTGTTTTACCATTTAGAATGGCAAATAATAATATCACATCACAGTTGTAACTCTTCAATAAGGCAAAGGTAACTGATTGTCCATATCATGTTCCCACAAATCAGTGGATCCTGAAGGATGATAGTAGACCACCAGAAATTCTAAGCAGCAGACATGAAGCGTGAAAGAGAAAGTGAGGAAATGATAGAGAGTATAAGAGAGAGAGAAATATCATAATAGTGAAAGTGCATAACAGATAAATAAGAGCTGTATGAGAATATTCATATGCCTATCTTTTGACACTACATGTACATTTGAAGGTATTTGTTGCATAAAAACCAATCAACATAAAATATAAAGCATTTCATGGAGGTCGGAGGAAGATGGTAGAGGAGAACCTGGAGGCTAAACAAGCTCTCACATACAAAGCAGTTTTAGTATTCCAGTGAACAGTACTAGCCTAGATAATCACACCAAGTGTGCCAACACTGTACACAGAGTTTGACTAGAGAGGGAAGATCCAGGCAAGAAGACAGATCTGAGCACTTGCCAGTAGCCACGGTTGTGGCAGCATCTGTGGCTCCCATAGCCACCATATCTACAACAGAGTGTCCAGGACAAAGGCGCCATATGCAGTGGGTGAGCGGATTCTGCTCAACACTAATAAGAACTGAAAAGGAGCAGATAAATTCATCCTGCAGATCACAGACCAGAGATAACCAGGAACAAAGACTCCTGCCTGAGTAGAATCCTGACATCCTCACTCCTTCTCATGGAGCAGAGGTGGGAAGGCTGCCCCTCCCCCTCCCACCAGACATCATCTTTGATACTGAGAAAGGCCAGGTTGAGCAACTAGCTCCAACTCAGGTCTTGTAAGAAAACAAAGGAGTCATTTAGCAGGTCATAGGTATCTGACCTGACCTTCCAGGCTCAGATCCACCCAGGAGAAAGTCACCTAGCCCAAGCAGAGAGAGTTCTGCCCCCCAGAGGAGTGACTATCTTCACTGGGTTAACAGAACCAGAGGCTGCCCCTACCTACAGCAGCCTAGACAATCAATTGAAATTCAATAAACATAAACCTTGAGAATGGCTCCAGGCTGGGGTCTGGGAGTGTCTCAGGAGCTAGCCCCTCAGGGAAAAGCTACTGTTTGCTGAAACGCCTCAACCCTACCCAGAACGTAGCCTCATCACAGCATATCCAAACTAGAGGAAACAGCCATATTTCTCTTTCGTGATACTCAAAACAGATCTCCCTCCCACTGAACGAGCCTGAAGGAGGATCACAAGATCCTGGATAAAGCGGAGCATTTTATTGACTGCTCAAACAAACTGATGTAAGAAATCAATCAGGCCACAGGAAAACCAAACACCACAAGCAGACCAAAGACTCCACGAAGAGACTGGTTACAGATACCGGGGAGATACAGGATCTTCCCATTCCTCACACACACACACCCCCGAAAATTAAACAACTCTTTTTGGTACCATTTTTTTAAATTTTTTAATTGTTTTCTATTAATCATTTTTTTCTTCTTCTCCTAATTTTTATTTTAGGTGTGTGTGTGTGTGTGTGTGTGTGTGTGTGTGTGTGTGTGTGTGTGTGTGTGTGTGTGTGTGTGTTTGTGTGTGGTTTTTTAAAAAATCGATATTGACATTTTGGTCCTTTTTAAATTGTTTTTATTTTTTTGATTCTTTTCATTTTTTTGTCTTTCTTTTTTTTTTTTTTGCGTGACTTAATTGCTGTTTTGCCTCATCCCCAGATAAATACCCTTCATCAATTATTAGAACTTATCCCCCATTGTGTACATAATTAATCCAGAAATGTATTACTTAATTCACAAACTTTTAGGCTTAAATGTTTAATAGCAGTATTATATCTTTATACCATATAATTTTTAAGTAAATATTTTAAGAATTTTTATTTTTTAGTTTTTCATGTCTCCTTTCTATCATCCCCTCCTGTCATCCTATCCTTTTCTTCTTTCAATATCACTTCTTTAAAGTTACATAATTTTTAAATGTTTCACTTTTTAAATTTAAATTTTTGTTTTTCCATTTTTGATTATCTTCTCTTTAATTTCTCTCCTATCATTCTGTCTAATACCTTTCCCTCTCTGAGATTAGGACTTGATTAAATTTACTTTAATTTCTCCACATATTTCTAATCCTATTTTCCCCCACATTTCTCCTTAAACATAATAATTTCTGATTTGAAAAATTCATCTTTGCTGTTCTTAGCCCATTAATGCATAGTTTTTTGATGTTGAATAGATTGTATCTGTTACACTAGGTTCTTTCTGCAGCCATTTTGACTATGCAACTACAGGACTTTGGTTGATGCTTGCCTTAAAATAGTGTTTTAGCAAAAAAATTGGTGTCACTTTCATATCAACTGTGCAGAACAAGCCGGAAAACACGAGAAAAATGGCAAGTCTGGGTATCTCAACTCCCATTCATGATAATCCAGTGACAGAACAGTTAATGAATAATCCGGAGGAGAGTTCCTGCAAAGAGCAATATAAACACTACTGGTAAACGTGGTGAATGAAAAGAATGAAAGCTTGCAAAGGACTCAGTTTGAACGTGAGAGGGAGAGAGAGAGGAGGCAAACCAAACGTTAGTACAGGAATTTCGTGACTGTGAGGAAACTACTCAAAGACTGATACAGTAATTGCGTGAACAGGTTGAGAACAGTCAAAGAGAAAGAAAGGAATTGCGTGAGCAGGCAGAGAACAGATGAAGAGAGACACAGGAATTGTGTGAGTAGGCTGAGAACAGTCAAAGGTAACTACAGGAATTGCATGAACGTGAGGAAGCTAATTAAAGCATAACACAGGAATTGTGACATTGGGATGAGAATAGACAAAGATCAATAGAGGCATTCATGGAATCCATAAACAGACAGCTGAAAGAATTCAGGGCGACCACACAGGGAATGCTGAATGGAGCCCGACAGCAGGAATGGGAGTCCAAGTAATCCATAACCAATCAACTAAGTGATTTGAGAACACCAAATTAAGGAAGTAAAGAAGTTCATAGAAGATCGAAAACAAGGCTCCAACAAAGAATTTGAAGCCATCAAGGCCAACAAATTAGAAGGAAAAGAAATAAACCAAGTAGAAAGACAACAGTAGATTAGAGCATGCAGAAGATCGAATCTTGGGGATTGAAGACAGCCTAGGTATTATAGAGAAAGAACATACAACTATCCAAGACAAATCCAAGAAATATGATAGATCTATTCAACATTTGGAATACACAATCAGAAGGTCTACTCTGAGGACAAATGGTGTAGAGGAGCAGGTAGAGACAGAAGTTAATTGTTGAGGAAATCTGTTTAACAGGATCCTAGTAGAGAACTTCCCAAACATACAAAAAGATAGGCCTATTCAGATACAAGATGCTTGTAGAATCCCAAATAGACCAGAACAGAACAGCACTTCCCATTGTCACATTATAATCCACACAGGACCAATTCAGATCAAGAATAAGTTCTTAAAAATGTCAAGGAGAAAAAATCAATCATCTAGAAAGGAAAACCAATTAGAATCACCTCATATTTTTCAGCATAAATAAGTAAAGCAAGAAGAGCCTGGCAGGCTGTATGCCATGCCCTGAAGACAAACAATTTTCAACCAAGAATACTGTACCCAACTAAACTCTCCTTCATAACTGAAGGTCAAATAAAAACCTTCCATAGCAAAGAAAAACTGAAAAATATATCTCCACCAAACCAGCCCTATAAAAAATACTTAAAGATGACCTACACACAGAAAACCAACAAGACCACAATAATGGCTAAGAAACCACACCCAAACTGAGAATCCAAGAACCATAGGAAAAACCAAGTTTCCACAGCCCCCAAGGAGGTTACCAAACACCTCTCAGTCCTACCTCTCAACATTAACTTAAAGCTCGAATTTAGCAAAATAGACTGTCTGGTTGGATTAAAAAGCAAGATAATTCTATCTCCTGCCTTCAGGAGGCACACTTTACCTATAAAAGCAAACACATTTTGTTAATGAAAGGATTTAATAAAATCTACGAAGCAAACGGCTGCCATAAAGAGGAAGGAGTTGCAATAATAATATCAGATAAAATATGCCTCGAATTAAAATTACTGTAAAGAGATAAAGAAGGTCGCTACATGAGACTTATGGGTTCTCTACTTCAGGAGAATATTACAATTCTAAATATGGAATTGCCAAACAATAGAGCACCAAAATTTATCCAAGAGACACTATTTTCCCTCAGATCTCACATAGGTCCAACGACATTAATTGTTGAGGATTTTAAACACCACCATCCCCACTATATAGATCAAATCAGCAAAAAAAAAATCAACAGGGAAACCGCAGATTTAAACAACTGCATAGAGCAAATAGATTTAACAGACATCTACTGAATATTTCACCCATTAGCATCAGAATACTCATTTTACTCTGCAGTTCATGGAACATTTTCCAAAAGAGATCACATTTTAGGTCACAAAACAAACTTGTTCAAATTCAGAAAAATTGAAGTTACACCTTGAATCCTCTCAGACCACAAGGGAATAAAATTAGAACTCAACACCAAAAAAGTCTTGTAACACATGGAGGCTGGACGACACACTGTTGAATAACCAGGGGGTCATGGAAGAGATTAGAAAGGAAATTCAAATGTCCATGATATTCCACAAAAATGAACACACAAATTACCAGCTCCTCTGGGACACTGCAAAGGCAGTACTCAGAGGTAAGTTTATAGCTCTGAGTTCCTACACCAACAAATTAGAGAGATCTGAAACCAACCACTTAATGAGACATCTGAACCACCTTGACAAAGAGCACCAAGATAAACCCCAATTCAATAGATGGAAAGAAATAATTAACATTAAATCCCAGTTAAATGAATTAGAAATTTAAAAAAAAGAGAATGAATCAACAAAACAAAGATTTGGTTCTATGAAAAAATTAACAAAATTGACAAACCCTTAGCAAATCTTATCAGAAAAAGAAGGAACACACCCAAATAGATAAACTCAGATGTGAGAATGGAAACATCACCACAGAAAACAACCAAGATTCTGAACATTATAAGGGAGTATTTTCAAATCTTTATGCTAATAACTTTGAAAACTTGGCAGAAATGGACCTTTTGCTAGCAATTATCAACATGCAAATACTAAACCAAGATGAGTTAAAGCATATTAAGGGGCCCACATCAAGCATTGAAATAGACACAGCAAAAAGAGACCTCCCATGTAAGAAAATCCCAGGACCTGTACAAGAGCTTCAAAATAGAGCTCACACCAATACTACTCCAACTCTTCGATGAAATTGAAAGAGATAGTTCACTACCGAACACATTCTATGAAGCCATCATAACCCTCATCCCAAAACCAGACACGGACTCATCAAAGAAAGAGAAGTATAGACCCATTTCTTTGATGGACATTGATGCAAAACTTCTCAACAAAATTTTGGCCAATCGACTTCAAAAATTCATCCAAAAATCATACACCAATATACAGGATTTATTTCAGGGATGCAAACCTGTTTCAATATACACAAATCAATTAATATAATTTATCACATCAACAAGAGCAAGGATTAAAACCATATGGTTATCTCAACAGATGCACAAAAAGCATTGGACCAGATCCAACACCCCTTTATGATGAAGGTTCTGGAAAAATTAGGAATCCATGGAACATTCCTCAATACAATAAAAACTATATGGAAAACGTACAACCAGCATTATAATTAATGGTGAAAAACTAAAGCCATTTCTGCTTAACTCGGGAATGAGACAAGGATGTCCACTCTCTCAACTTCTCTTCAACCTAGTATTAGAATGCCTAGCTACAGAAATAAGGGATCCAAATAAGGAAAGAAGAATTAAAATTCTCCCTCTTTGCAGATGACATGATCTTGTACTTAAAGAATCCCACGGACACCACTCCCAAATTACTCATGCTGATTCAAACCTGGAAAAATAGCAGGGTATAAAATTAACCCTCAAAAATTAATGGCTTTTCTGTACGCCAACAATGAGAAAAGTGTGGCTCAAATCAAGAAAGCGTTTCCATTTGTAATAGCGCCACAAAAAATAAAATACCTAGGAATTAACCAAAGAAGTGAAGGACTTCTATGATGAAAACTTTAAAATCTGAAAAAGGAAATCAAAACAGAACTTAGAAAGTTGCAAAAACCTCCCATGTTCCTCGATAGGAAGGATGAACCTTGTGAAAATGGCAATATTTCCCAAGGCTATCTACAAGTTCAATGTCATACCTATCAATATTCCAACCGCATTCTTCAAGGAAATAGAAGAGGCAATCCAAAAATTCATATTGAACAACAAAAGACCCCCAATTGAAAAAAGCGATCCTTAACAGAAAGAACAGTGTTGGAGGAATATCAATACCAAATTTCAAACTCTCCTACAAAGCCATAGTAATTAAAACAGTTTTGTACTGGCACAAGAAAAGATCTCAGGAACAATGGAATAGAATTGAAAA
Source organism: Dipodomys merriami (assembly GCF_024711535.1). Classification (NCBI taxonomy): domain Eukaryota; kingdom Metazoa; phylum Chordata; class Mammalia; order Rodentia; family Heteromyidae; genus Dipodomys; species Dipodomys merriami. The sequence goes on along the minus strand of NW_027202538.1, from coordinate 1,089,987 downwards.
CCCAGAAATGAATGAACCTACAGACCCATAATCATCTAATATTTGATAAAGGGTCTAAAAAGATAAAATCGAGGAAAGGCTGTTCAGTAAATGGTACTGGCAAAATTGGTTAATCACTTGTAGAAAATTAAGGCTAGACCCTTACATATCACCCTGTACCAGAATCAAGTCCAAATGGATCAAAGACCTCGGAGTCAAAGCAGATATTTTGAAAACATTACAGGATGGAATAGGAGAAACACTAGGTCTCCTTGACAAAGGCTGGAATTTTCTGAAAAGAAATGCAAAAGCACAACAAATGAAAGAAAGGTTGGACAAATGGGATTGCATGTAATTGCAGAGCTTCTGCATGGCAAAGGACATAGCTAGCAGGATCAATGAAAAGCCCACGGAATCGGAGAGGATCTTCACTAGCCATACAACCGACAAGGGTTTCATATCTAAAACAGATGTGGAAATCAAAATTTAAATCCCCCAACAACAAATACTCAAAGAAAATACTGCCCAAAAAATAAGTGGGCTAAAGACATAAAGAGAAACTTCTCTGAAGAGGAAAGGAGGGTGACCAATAAAGACATGCAGAAATGCTCAACCTCCCTAGCCATAAAAGAAATGCAAATCAATCAACACTGAGATATCACCTCACCCAAGTTAGAATGGCTATAATCAAGAACTCTAATAACAACAGATGCTGGAGGGAATGTGGACAGAAGGGAACCTTACTTCATTGTTAGTGAGAGTGTAATCTTTTTCAACCACATTGGAAAGTAGTATGGAGGTTCCTCCAAAGACTCCACATAGAGCTCCCCTATGACCCAGCAATCCGACTTTTGGGCATTTACCCAAATGATCACAAACAAGACCATACTAAAGCTACCACACAGATATATTTATTGCAGCATTACCATAGCTAAGATATGGAACCAACCCAGATGTCCCTCAGTAGATGAATGGATCAAGAAAATGTTGTATATATACACAATGGAATTCTATGTCTTTATCTGAAAGAATGATATTGCCCCATTTGTTAGGAAATGGAAAACTTGGAAAAAATTATATTACGTGAAGTAAGCCAGGCCCAAAGAAACATAGGTCCCATGGTTTCCCTTATTAGCAATTACTAGTGTATGTCTGAGACATGCAGGAATTGTTAGATAAGTTGATGTTAGGTGAAGTGAACCCCAAGATAAGAATTCAATTTTTTTTCTTTTCTGTAATTATTTCTAACATATTTATAAGAAGACTTCTTTGTTACTTTTTATGTCCGTCCCACATGGTATAACCCCTGTTTTCGCTGTATTTGATGTTGGTATAATTTGTGGAGGGGAAGGGGAAAAATTTTTTAAATAGGGATACAGGTGGATCCATTGCAACAATGAGATATACAAGACATTATGTCGAAAAACAAATTTTACAACTTTGGTTGGGGAAAGAGGAGGGGAAAATGAGACGTAAGGGGGGTGAGATGGGAAGAGATAGTAAGGAGAAACAAAGGAGTATGCAACAATGCTTGATAAGAAATGTACTCATTACCTTGCCCATTTAATTGTAACCCCTCTGTCTGGTATTTTCACACTTAAAAAAACACAAAACACCATAAAATATAAAGTGATTTTGATAAAAAATAAAAATGATTCAAAATAAATTATCAATGCAAAAACAATCTTTACAGAAGCAAACTCTGAGATATTACATGACTTTGAAAAGGATAAAGTGACTGAATTTAATATAAATTTAGAAGTATGACCATTCAAAAATACAAAAAGATATTCTTTATTTCATTATATAACACAAAACAGAAAGTAAATGTTGTTTAGATGATTTTTTAAAACACAGTCTCTCTGGTGTTGGGAGGGTGGTTCAGTGTAGAGTGCTTGCCTTGCATGCATGAGGTCCTGGGTTTGATTCCTCAGCACCACATAAGCAGAAAAAGATGGAAGAGCTGCTGTGACTCAAGTAGTATCACTAGCCTTGAGCTGAAGAGCTGAGAGACAGCACCCAGGACCCAGAGTTCAAGCCCCAAAACCAACAAAAACAAAACAAAACACAGTCTCTCACTTTTGTGTGCTCAACATTGTAACACTAGTGCTTCAGTCTAGGGCTAAGATTTTAGGTGTGGACATTTATCAACACTCCTGATTCAGATTCTAATTGATAAAATTTTAATCAATATTTTGTTCTTATTAATTTTGCTCTTTGTAAATTCACATATACCTATAAAAAAACAGTGTGGCCATCCCAATAACATTCTCAAAGTACTTCCTAATGATGACTTACATAAAGTTGTTTTATATTACAACAAGGAAAACAATGCTACAAATAAGGAAAACCAATACATAAATATTAATGATTAATAAAATAAAAAAACAATTACCACTGTTTCCAGTATTTGAAATGTACTACATATTCGATTTATTATTTTCTCATATTGCTGTACATTTAAAACTGCCTAAGTCTATGATGTTCAACAAGAATTTTATAGGCTATGAGTAGTCTTTAAAGATTACTATTATTATTATTATTATTATTATTATTATTATTATTAAGATTATTATTTATGGTTCATCTCATCATTTGTATATGGCTTATACCATCATTTGTTCCTCACTAATATATAAAGTAAAGAAGCCTTTAAATTTTAACAGAAACTGTGCAGTTAATGTCTTAAATCTGCTTCTTTACACAAACACTTTGCAACTTCTCATTAGTAATGTTTCTATAAACTCTGAAATGTACATATTTAGTAGTATGTACCATGAATCTTAAATGCTTTATGAAAAAGTTTTATAACGTGCTAAATAGTCTTAATTTTGGCATATATGAGCAAATTCCCAAAATTAAACATATTTAAAACATTAAAACTTTTAACAAACCTTAACACTTTCTATAGTGTTCATTATGGCAGGTTCCTTGTACAGATTAATTGAATTCCTTCTCCTACACATCTGTTGAACAACAAATATCTGGTATTATTTTGTTTTTGACATGTCAAACTTGACTTTATTCTTAAATGTGTTCTTATGTAAGAAATACATGATTCTAAAATTTCACGACAATTCTTTTGAATTAAATTTTTGTGGAATTGTCTAGTTTAAGAAAATCAATTACACTTTATGTATAAAAAATGTTCTGTGCTCAATTCAGTAGCACATACACTAACATTGGAACAATAAAGAGAAGAATAGCCCCTGACTGAGGATGACACTCAACTTCGTGAAGCATTCTAGATTTTTAAAAGAACAGATGCTGGAGGGGATGTGGACAGAAGGGAACCTTAATGCATTGTTGTTGGGAGTTTAAACTTGTTCGAAGAGTTTGGAAAGTAGTATGGCGGTTCCTCAAAAGACTACAATAGAGCGCCCCTAAGTCCCAGCAATCCCATTTTGGCATTCACCCAAATGATCACAAACAAGACCATACTAAAACTACCAGCAAAACTATGTTCATTGCAGCATTATTTACCAAAGCTAAGATACAGAACCAAACCCGAGGCCCCACAGTAAACTAATGGATCAAGAAAATGTGTGTGTGTGTGTGTGTGTGTGTGTGTGTGTGTGTGTGTGTGTGTACTGGAATTCTATGCCTCCATCAGAAAGAATGACATCACCCAGTTAGGAAATGGAAAGACATGGAAAAATTTATATTAAGTGAATTAAGCCAGGCTCAAAGAAGTGAAGTAAGCCAGGCCCAAAGAAAGATAGGTCCCATGGATTCCTTAATTGCAATAACTAGTATGTGTCTGCTACAAGCAGAAAACATCATATAAGTTGATGTTAAGCAAAATGAACCCCAAGATAAGGATTCAAATAGTTTTTATTTCTTGCGATTGTTTCTAAGATATTTATAAGATGAATTCTTTGTTGCTTTGTATGTTCCTCCTGCAAGCTAAAGCCCCTGTTTTCACTGTATTTGATGTTGGTATACTTTGTGCAGTGGAAGGGAAACACAAATCGTTGAAAAAGGGATGCAGGTGGACCCATTGCAACAATGAGATGAACAAGTCGTTATGTCAAAAAATGATTTTGGCCAGGTATTGAGGGATGTGGACAGTGGGGGGGGGATGGGGGGGGAGGGGTTGGTGGGTGTAGGGGGTGGGAGATGGGCAGGGATGGGAAGGGGAAACAAAGGAGGAGCAAGTGGACTCATTGCAACAATGAGATATACAAGTTATTATGTCAAAAAATGAACTTTACAACTTTGGGGGGAGGAGGACAGGGTGGGAAAAGTGGGGGAGTGTGGGAAGGGATGGGAAGGGGAAACAAAGGGGAGGCAACAATGTTTGATAAGAAATGTACTCATTATCTTGCCCATGTAATTGTAACTCCTCTGTCAGTATTCTCACAATAAAAAAAAATGTACTCAATAACTCACGCATGTAATTGTAACACCTCTGTATGGCATTTTCACAATAAAAAAAAAGAATCATAGGTCCTGTGGTATCCCTTATTTGCAATAACTAATGCATATCTGGGATAAGCAAAGAAGGTATGGTAAGGCGAAAAAAAGGAGTAGGCAACAATGCTTGATAAGAAATGTACTCATTACATTTTCCACGTAATTGTAACTCCTCTGTATGGTATTTTCACAATTAAAAAAAAAGGTCAAAAGCATGTGCATATGAATAGATAAGATGATGTTAAGGTAAATGAACCCCATGATAAGGACACAAGTGGTTTTGTATTCCTTCCTGTGGTTTCTAATATATTTATAATGTATGATGTGATTTTTATATGTGCATCCCACACAGTTAAAGCCCTGTTTTCACTGTATCTGATGTTGGTGCACCTCCATCTTGTATATACACTTCTCTAATTTGGGGATGGAAAGGGAAAAAACAAAATAGTAAAATAAGGATACAGTATGACCCATTGCAACAATGTGACGCACAAGACAGTATGTTGAAAAACGAACTTTACAATTTAGGAGGGTGGGGGAGGGGAGTGTACTTGTGGAGCTGGGAGGGAAGGGATGGCGGGGGAAAACAAAGGAGGAGGTAACAATGTTTGATAGGAAATGAACTATTCATGTAACTGTAACCACTCTGTACAGTACTTTTACAATAAAAAATATAAAAATGTTATGGGATGGAAGAGAATATTTCCCCTATTTTACCCATATAATATCGTTAACAAAGAAATTAATACAAAACACTGATACGCAGATATTTTGAATAAATGTGTGTTTGTGTATGTGTGTGTGTGTGCATGCCTGCGCATTTTTGTTCTCAGAGTTTGAATTCAGTGTATCAAGGCCCCGCTAGGCCATTACTCTCTAGATTGATGAGCTACTATATAAGCTACATCTCCATTCTTGGCTCTTTGCTAGTTCATTAATTTTTTTTAATATTTTCATTATTTTCTGTACAGAGGGGGTACAATTACATGGGCAAGATAATGAGTACATTTCTTATCAAGCATTGCAGCCTCCTCCTTTGTTTACCCTTCACTTCCCTTCCCAGCCTCCCCCCACACCCCACCCCATACTCCCCCCCACACCAAATTTGTAAAATTCGTTTTTGACAGGACAACTTGTACTTCTCATTTCTGCAACGTGTCCACCTGTATCCTTAAATGACTTGTTTTTCCCCTTCTCCTCCACAAATTATAACGACATCAAATATAGTGAAAGCAGGGGTTATACTGTGGGGGAGGGATATACAAAGCAAGAAAGAAATAATTTTATAAATGCGTTAGAAAAAAATTCATGAAAGAAAAAATCATTTAAATACATATGTAAGGGTTCATTTTCCTAACATCACATTATCTGACCTTTGCTGCTTGACTCATACATATACTAGATATTGCAAATAAGGGAAACCATGGAACCTATGTTTCTTTGGGCCTGGCTTACTTCACTTAATATAATTTTTTCCAAGCCTTTCCATTTCCTAACAAATGGGCAATGTCATTCTTTCTGATGGAGGCATAGAATTCCATTGTAATTTTTTTTTAAATAATCTCATGAATATTTTTTGTCCTGATTGGCTTCGAACGGTTATCCACAGATCTCAAGTTCCTGAGCAGATACCCGAGTAGACAGGATTACAGGTGTGACCAACCAGCACAAGGCTTTCAGAATAATTTAAAAAATAGAAGAAAATTTACTTCATGGAGGCTTGTTTATCATCTCCCACTTTTAAAGCATTTTGGAGTGATTATATGTGAATTTATTTCATTTTTGGATTCTTAAAAGACAGTAAGTGATGGTATTTAAAAGTTTTAATCTTTTTTTTTAAAATTTGGTCATGCGGCATGAACTCTGGACTTGGGCACTCTCCCTGGGCCTTTCAGCTAAAGGTTAGTGCTCTACCCCTTGAGCCACAGTGCCACTTCTGCTTTCCTGGTAGTTTATTGTAGATAAGAGTCTCACAGATTTTCCAGCCTGGGCTTGCTTTGTAGCGCATTCCTCAGATCTCAGCTTCCTCTGTAGCCAGGATTGTAAGTGTGAGCCACCAGCTACCAGCTAGTTTTAGTACTTTTTTTGGGGGGGGGGGTCCAGTCATGGGGCCTGAACTCTGGGCCTGGGCACTGTCCCTCAGCTCTTCAGCTCAAGGCTAGTGCTCTACCACTTGAGACACAGCGCCACTTCCGCCTTTTTTCTTTTTTGCTTATGTGGTGCTGAGGAATCGAACCCAGGGCCTCATGCATGCAAGGCAGTCGCTCTACCACTTAGCCACCTTCCCAGCCCTTTAGTACTTTTTAAAATGTATACAGGAACTGTGGAACAGAAGAAATTTGTCTCTCTTTAGACTTCAATTTATGAGCTCAGCTCTGAGCATGATAACCCAATGTTACCAACACTGTGTTGAAGACAAAATGTGACAGAAAACAATTACCGTGGGCTCTGAAGGAGAGGACAGCAATTCAGAACAAGATTCATATAGCCATTCTTGGGTTTATCATAATGAATTAAATGTGTCCCATCAGTTTAGTCATTTTAATGTTCTTACTCATCAGACATTTTTGGGGACACCATATGCCCTTTCATCAATTCAGTCTCAAGAAAATGAAAAATTTTATCTTCTTACAAAAAGCTTCACTAGAGAGAAATCTCCATTAAGTTAAGGGGGAAAATGATTGTTTTTTTTTTAATAGGTTATTGTGAACTTTGTTTCTTAAAAGTGAATGAACAATTTATATTTCAGTCTTTAAACAAAAGGTTCTTATCCTTTCTAAAATGTTTTTCCCTCATATTTAAATCATGATGGCCTGTAACATCTGAAGCATCTAAAAACTGAAATAAATATATATTTTTTAACAAAAAAAAACAATTAACGTGGGCAATAATTGCTATGCTATTATTTCTTGGACAGCATGAATATTGAGTTGAGAGAGTAAGGGAATGGAGAGGATTTTACCTACTTTTTTATTGTTTACTTTTTGAAATTTTGAATCATTTCCTTCCCCACTGTGTGTCTTTGGGCCATGAACTTAGTGCCTTTAATTACAATATTTCCTAACACTAAAATGGTAATAATATTAGAATTATAGCAAATGTTTTCTTAAGAATTAAGAGAAAAAAAAAACTTGTGAAATACTTAACATAAATTTCTAGGAATAACAATTACAATTACATGGGCAAGATAATGAGTATATTTTTTATCAAGCATTGTTGCCTCCTTTGCTTCTTGTTCCCATCCCTTCGCATCTCCCCCCACACTCCCCATCCCACCAAGGTTGTAAAGTTCATTTTTCGAAATAAGGATTTGTACATCTCATTATTACAATGAGTCCACCTGCATCCCTATTTAAATGATTTGTTTTTTTCCCTTCCCCTCCACAAGTTATACCAACAACAAATACAGTGAAAGCATGGGTTATACCATGGGGGATGGACATACAAATCAACAAAGAAATCATCTGGTAAATGTTTGAAACAATTGCAATAAAGAAAAAAAACAATTGAATCCTTATCTTGGGGTTCATTTCATCTAACATCAACTTATCTGCCCTTTTCTGCTTGTCTCAGACATATACTAGTTTTTGCAAATAAGGGAAACCATGGGACCTATTACCTATGTTTTTTTGGGCCTGGCTTAATATATTTTTTGTAAGTCTTTCCATTTCCTAACAAATGGGGCATTGTTATTCTTTCTGATGGAGGCATAGAATTCCATTGTGTATATATATATATATATATATATATATATATATATATATATATATATATATATATATATATATATATATATATATATATATATATATATCACATTTTCTTCATCCTTTCATCTAGTGAGGGACATCTGGGTTTGTTTCATATTTTAGCCATGATAAATAATGCTTCAATAAACATAGTTGTGCTGGTAATTGACAAGGGTCTCATATCTAAAATATACCTGGAACCAAAAAACTAAATCCCCCAACGACAAATCCTCAAAGAAACAACTGCCCAATAAATAAGTGTGCTAAAGACTTAAAGAGAAACTTTTCTGAAGAGGAAAAAAGTATGGCCAATAGACACATGAAGAAATGCTCAACCTCTCTAGCCATAAAAGAAATGCAAATCAAAACAACATTGAGATGCCACATCACCCCAGTTAGAGTGGCTATAATCATGAACTCTAAAAACAACAGATGCTGGTGGTGATGTGGACAGAATGGAACCTTAAAGCATTATTGTTGGGAGTGTAAACTTGTTCAACAGCTTTAGAAATTAGTATGGAGTTTCCTCCAAAGACTCCACATAGAGCTCCTCTATGATCCAACAATACCACTTTGGGGCATTTACCCAAATGGTCACAAACTAGCCAGCAGTTTTTTTTAAAATACTAAATAGAATGCAATCATTACAAAAGCCATTACATGTAATGAGAAACCAGAAGGCATCTTCTCTATTGACCATGCTCTGCTTCAAAGTCAGCCAGGTGGATAACTTCTCATGCTGTAAATCAAACTGGTTTTATTATGTCTTGACAGTATAAAAACATCAGGGACAGAATAATGAAGGAATGTTGTAGACTGAGGTGAAGTCCATATGAAAATGTTTGGGATGAGGGTTATGATGGTTTCATAGAATGTGTTCAGTAGTGATTTACTCTTTCAATTTCATTGAAGAGGTGGAGGAGTATTGGTGTGAGTTCTGCTTTGATGGCTTGAAGAATTCTGCTGTCAAACCATCTGGTCCTGGACTTTTCTTAGCTGACCAATTAGAAGGAAAATAAATAAAAACCAAAGTAGAAATTCTTGACAGCAGGGTAGACCATGCAGAAGACCAAATCTCGGGGATTGAAGACAGCCTAGATATTATAGAGAAAGACCATACAAGCATCCAAGACAAGTCCAAGAAATACGATAGATCTATCCAACACTTGGAAGACACCATCAGAAGGCTTAATCTAAGGAGAATGGGTGTAGAGGTGCACCTAGAAACAGAAGGTAATGGTCTAGGAAATTTTTTTAACAGGATCCTAACAGAGAACTTCTCAAACATGCAAAAAGATAAGCCTATTCAGATACAAGAAGCTTTTAGAACCCCAAATAAACTAGATCATAATAGGACATCCGACCATCACATTATAATCCACACAGGATCAACTCAGACCAAGGAAAAGATCCTTAAAGCTGTCAAGGAGAAAAGATTAATCATCTATAAAGCGAAACCAATTAGAATCACCTCAGATTTCTCAGCAGAGACAATCAAAGCAAGAAGAGCCTGGAATGATGTATGCCAAGCTGTAAAAATCAAACAACTATCAACCAAGAATACTGTACCCAGCTAAACTCTCCTTCATAACTGAAGGCCAAGTAAAAACCTTCCATAGCAAAGAAAAATTGAAACAGTACATCTCCACCAAGCCAGCCCTACAAAAGATTCTTAAAGATGCCCTATAAAGAGCAAGTCAACAAGACCACAATAAAGGCCAAGAAACTGCACCCAAACTGAGAATCCAAGAACCATAGGAAGAACCCAGTTTTTGCAGCCCCCAAGAAGGTGGATAAAATGGCAGGAACTCTCAAATACCTCTCAGTCCTATCTCTTATCATTAACGGACTGAACTCTCCAATTAAGCGGCATAGACTGTCTAGTTGGATTATAAAACAAGATCCTTCTATCTGCTGCCTTCGGGAGTCACATCTTGCCTGTAAAAACAAACACATTTTCGATGTTAAAGGCTGGAACAAAATCTACCAAGCAAACAGCCCCCCAAAACAGACGGGAGTTGCAATCCTAATATCAGATAAAATAGACTTCAAATAGAAATTGGTTAGAAGAGATAACGCTACATACTAATTAAGGGATCTCTCCTTCAGGAGGATATTACAATTCTAAATATCTATTCGCCAAACAATGGAGCACCCAAATTTATCAAAGAAACACTACTTTCCCTCAAATCCCACATAGATCCAAAGACATTAATTGTTGGGGATTTTAACACACCACTCTCCCCACTAGATAGATCAACTCGGCAAAAACTCAACAGAGAAACCGCAGATCTAAACAGCTGCATAGATCAACTAGATTTAAGAGACATCTACCAAATATTTCACTCAGCAGCATAAGAATACATGTCTTTCTCAGTAGCACATGACTACATTTTATCAAACAATGACTAACTGATTTATATTTTTTATCATGGAATTTTATTTGATATATATTTATTGATTAAGTTAAATAATTGGCCAATGGCAATATGAATTATGCATGAACAAAGTTTATTTAACACAAATATTTTATTCACAAGACATATTATGGCTCTCTTAAAGAACACTAGATGGCAGTGTGTTATTTATTTATTAATTTTTAGTTATTTTGTTAATGGTTATTAATTATCAGAAGTGACAGTTTCCTTAGGCTCTTTCCAAAATATATTTAAAGCATTTGATTATACTCCCTCTATTTCCTTTTCATTACTCCTTCCTCCAAAGATTTCTGTTTTTCACATAAAATAACATCTTTAAATACGCACATATAATCTAATTTGGAAGATTTAAGGTGAACTGCAGCTTAATTCAATATGTACAGTGAATCAACAGGATGAATAAAAACTTTAATATTTTTTCTTATCTTTTGAATTGGGCCATTGTTATTATTATGGTTAGGGTTAGGATCCCAGACAGAATTAGAATTAGGGTTAGAGAAAAAGAAAATTTAGGTTCAACACAAGATGACCCATTGCAACAATGATACTCACAACACACTATATTGAAAATGAACTTTACACCATTGGGAAAGAGGAGTGAGAGAGGTGGGAGAGGGAAGTTATAGTGGGAGAACAACAAAGAAGAGGGTAACAATGTTCATCAAGAAGTGTACTCATTACTTTACACATATAACCATAATCCCTCTGTCAGCCTATTTTACAATAACTAAAATTTTAAAAAATGCAAAATAAAACCTGACAGGAAATAGGAAAACACTTTAAAAACTTTAGGTTCAAAATGCAAGTAAAATTTAGACCTACATACCTAGCAAGAGTTGGGATAAATGTGAAATTGAGGCTTGCTATTAACATTTTGATTCAGTTATCTGTAGGTTTAGGATTCAACAAGGTGTTCCAGGTAGAGCTGGGGTTTGGATGAGAAAAAGATGTAAGATATTGTGTAAAACTGCAATATGTTTTAAGAAGAATGAATGATATCAAAGTTAGAATGAATGAAAACCAACGTCTGTGTTACTTTTAACATTCAGATATTATTTGGTTTAAATTGTGAATTGCTGTTTTAGTTCTTGTTAGGGTTAGCGAAGGATAGGATTAGGGTAAAATTTAGTTTTTCACTAAGAAGCAGAAGCAATAAAATGTGTGATTGAATAGAATCCAGACAATTTTCCTTACATTAACCATTTGGTGTTAATTTAGATTGTGATTAAGATTAGGTTTCTGGTTAAAGGGGGTTGAGGAAAGAGTAAAGAACTTGGTTAAACTGGTGGCTTGCACCTATTATCACAGCTGCTCAGGAATCTGATTTCTGAGGAATGCAGTTCAAAGCCAGCCCTGGCAGGAAAGTCTGTGAGACTCTTATGTCCAATTAACCACCAGAAAACCTGAAAGTGGTGCTGTGGCTCAAGTGGTAAAGTGCACACCTTGAGCTAAAGAACTCGGGATCTTGCCCATGCCTAGTGCTCAGGGATCCTGCCCAGGCCCAGAGACCAATCTGCACGCCCAACAAAAAGAAAAAAAAAGGAATGGGTTAAATGTTAAGTAAATTTGAACTTATTTTAGGTTCTAGGAATTCAGGAATAGCTGGGATAATGGAAGTACAATGTATTTCATAATATTAGGATTTGAGATCAATGGGTATAATGATTCCTCTTATGGAACAAGATAGGTTCAAAGTTAAGAATGAGAAAATCTATAGGGTTTAGGAAAACCTGCAATTTATTTTAAGAATTACAAGTGGAATTTCAGTTAGAATGACACAAACAAGCGTTTTTCATAAATTTTAGATTTGAGATACCATTAGTGTCAAGGTTATGGTTAGGATTCTAGCCATGGTTAGGGTTAGAATGTAAGAGAAAAAAATGAGGGTCAAATTGAAGGTAAATTTCTTTTTTTTTTTTTTGGGTCCGGTCATGGGGCCTGAACTCTGGGCCTGGGTGCTGTCCCTCAGCTCTTCAGCTCAAGGCTAGCACTCTACCACTTGAGCCACAGCACCACTTCCGGCTTTTTTCTTTTTACTTATGTAGTGCTGAGGAATCGAACCCAGGGCCTCGAGCATGCAAGGCAAGCGCTCTACCACTGAGCCACATTCCCAGCCCCTGATAGTAAATTTCATATTAAGCCAGGTAAGAATTAGAATGAATGTGAACTAGAGTATTGCTATTAATTTTAGAATCTACTTACACTTAGGCTTATGGTTATTCTCAATGTTCCAGTTAAGATTAAATAATGGTTAGTAACCAGTGTGGTCAAAAACATTTCCTGAATTCTAAATTTTAAATCTACTCAGTTTTAGCCTTTGATTATATCATTTGTTGTCTCTTCAGAGCAATCAAGCTAAACTAAATACTACTTTTTAATCATTTTGCTTACATTGTAAATAATATCAACACAGGTCACAAAGAGACTGATTATTTCAGACTCATCATATTTGGTAAAGTTAGTGTGAAGAATATAGAGAGCAGAAGGTTCTTATACTCAATAAATATTTTTGGCTAATTTGAATTAAATATCTGGATTTCTAATTTGGAGGTTAATCACATGGAAACGGGAAAAAAATTTAAAAAATAATTACTTTGAGACGATTTTTCTTCTTAAAATATGAAGCAAAATATCTCTAAGAAATATATATTTTTCAATAAAATGTTTCAACCCTTAGTAAAGTGCTTTATATTTTAATATAAAGTCTGTCTCAAAATAGAAATTCTGCAACTAATCTAATGTATTTTTTTCATGCACAAAATTCTGTGACTTCTAGTCTTATGTGATTTTAATTATATTTTATAGTTGTGACATGATCCCTACTTATATTTATTACAAACTTCTGTAATTATACAAATCATGCCGGTACACACTAACTTACATAAGATAATATTCAAACAAAATTATCTTTTTTTCCTGTCTCCAACAGGGAAGAATGATGTGCTAAAGTATATTAAATGAAAGCATTCTAACAAAGGCTCTTTATGGAATTGAAATTTGCCACATGAGGATGGGAACATAAGCACTTTCTACTTGGCTGAACAGGAATTTTGTTTCTATAGTACTTTCTTGCCATTTATTCACACAGGGAAAGCCATGAAATTTGAAATTCATATGAAGGAACTGCATTCCTAAAAGATGTGGCAACCCTGCTCAAAAGCTCGATCTTATCTCTAGTTTTTTGTGTTTGCTGGCTGATCTATTTCTCTATCATGTGTTTCATATTATTAAACATACTAATAATTCAGCAGTAAGTACATTACAGGAGATTCCTGAAAATCACAGCTATTGTGGTTTAATAATCAGAAGAGAGGAAAAAGATTATATTAATCTCCAATTTCTCCCTTTGGCCTTCAATTTGCCAATTAATTTTCAAAACAATAATCTAAGATGTTAGTTTATTTTTCCCTTTTTAATTAGAGATTAAGCAAGTGGTTTTTTTGCAGTAAAAAGTGATGACAGTGGTATCGGAGCTCTGGTAAAGGCACCTTCTCCTTAGCAAGTAATGCTCTACGGACTGTAAATATAGAAGCCACACTAAAATTCTCTACACACACACACATACACACACACACACACACACACACACACACACACACACACAAACACGCACACACACAACTGCCAACCAGACACATCAGAGATAAGTTCCATTCCCTTGTAATGATAGTTGATTGATGTTTGCTGCATTGCTTTATCTCAGCTTCAAGATCTTGCCTGGACCTTTATCTTTCCCCGAGATCAAGTCCCTAATTTTTAGTATCCCGTGTGTCTGTGTATTCACAATAAGTTCCTGGCTGCTACAGGCCAATTAATACCCTGAATACAGTATCCTCAAACTTCACATCCAAGTCAAACTCCATGACTTTAGACACCGTTGCAAAATACTAAAATTTATTGGATGTGGAAACCAAGAGAACACCCACCTTTTTACTTTAGTAGCAATTGACATCATGAAAGTAGAATAATATTGATCAAGAACTTAGGGAAGACAATGGGAGTATGTCTAAAATACTGGATGTGTGTTACAGATACAAAATCATCATCTATAGGCTTATTTATTGAAAACGTCATCATATATTGAAAGCACTATTTACAAATACAGGTTTCCAGTTACTTTGCTTACTTATCACTTCTTATCACAAATCTGCTCATGAATTTCTATAGTATCTTTGAATAAATGACATGATTTTCATGTATGTATCATCTTAAGGAAAGACATTATGCTTTACATCTTTCTTTCTATATGACAAACCCTTATATTTTTGTTTCCCTGTTTGCTGAATAAATGTATTCCTGGAAACAGGATATTCACATCAAATCTGGGTGTAATTTTTATTTTTTAAATTTGAAATATAAACTTTGTTGTGACTAGTCATTTTCTAAAAATGAGTGATATTCATGAACAATGTGCCTTTAAGTAAATTGAGACTTGATGTGGTATGATAGTTCTTGTGTCTAATTGACTTAACCATTAGATGATTCATGTATAAACATGTGCATTGCACTTAGTTATTTTTATATATAAAATAGTCCCCAAGGATATACTTTAAAGTGATAAGGGGGGGTTGTCTCCATGTGACATACTTTATATTTATTTCAGTAAAAGTACTAGAAATAAATGATGTTTACTGGAACAATATAAAAGAACATATTTTCTTTAGAATATATTTCTAAAGATAATAGATTTATTGTTTAAAGAACAGAAAAGAGTAAAATAGGTTTCTTGCTTGAAACTGCATAAATTACATATGAATGTAGCTCAAGATGAGACTCAGAGATAAATTCATATTAATATTACTGAGATTTATATCACAATATAAGCAATATAGGTATTTTAAGGAACGGGTCATACCAAGTCCTAGATACCTAATGGATGAAGAATGGTATTGAAAATAGCAGAGGAAAATAAATCAACATGCAGATGTTATGATTTTATGATACTAATATGAAAAAAATGGAGCATTTGCCTTTCTGAAGAAGAATGTTTAGCCAGTAATTTCTGTGAAAGGCATCAATTGTAATCAGTCTACAGTCTTTTCCTCCAAGTTATCCAAGATTACTATACTCAACCTCTGAAGAGTAAATAAGAGTTAATTAGCTTTGTTTAATATTAATTTACTTGTAGCAAATAGGTTAAAATATCTGCTCTCTTTCTTTCAATGTAATAACTTACATTTGTCTTACCTATACTCAAGACCACCCGAAGACCACCAGAGACCTCGACCAATGCAAATAACAAAGGAGTCTTTTATTTGCAAGCTCCAGGCTGGTACTCTGTGCAATCGGTAACCCATGACACTAAGAGACCCAAAACATAGAATCAGCACAGTTTTTAGAGTATTGAACAAACTACTTTGAGGAAGATTTACATGAGCAATTACTTGGTTGATTAACATTTTAAGCAAACTAAGTTATACATATGTGATTGGCTAATATTATTGAGGTGGGATTGACAGGAAGTGTCTGGCCACTGGGTCACCGTGTCCTGCATGGCTAACCAATGTTTGGTAAATGCATTTGGAGAAAATTTCTGTGACTTTACCAAGGATTGTTTATGTCTCAGTTGTCCAGGAATTGATTTCCTTTTTGTGTCATTTCTGGGTCCAACCCATGGTTATTTTCATAATTCATACCTCACAAGATGTTTGCTAGCCTGTAATGAAGTTACTTAGGCCTTCATTGTGCCTCTTTAAGCTTTAAGCCCTTCACATTTCATATTATTACTGTCTCTTCATAGAAGCCTGAAATCACTATTTCAAAGTAACACAAACAAAAAAACAAAAATAACTTGATACAACCATCACAAATCCTAAATTATGTCACAAAAATCCACAATATCATAAATAAACCAGAGGAAGAGGATAAACAGTGGCAGAATAACAACAGAAAATTACCCTAGATTTCTCTAATGAAACAGAGATTTAGAATCCTAGAAGGTACTCCATTTCTAGAGTGTCACACTAAGTTAGGTATAATTATATATAGATACACAATTCAAAAGAATATTTTATACTGTCTTCACAAGAAAACAGAAATCTATGAAAAGTTACCCAGCCAGGAAGGTGACTGCTGTGACTGTATTGACCAACATATTCAAAAACACAACTGCAGTGTGGAACTGAAAGGGCCACGTGAGAAAAAAATTCATGAACAGAGACACTCACATATAAACACACATAATTCACCTTACCAATGGATAGTCGGAACTTTCGTTGGAAGCATTAGTATTCATTTGACAACTCTCTCAGGACTGATCTCTTCTCCTACACTTAATGGTCTAGACAAAAACCTAATTCCAGAAAAGCAAATCACAACAGAAGAACAAAGCAACACTTGGCATATCAACCAAGAACATAGATAGTCACCTATTAAGATCATAGATCCCCTAAATTGAAGCCAAGAAATACTTCAAATGGACAGAACAAATCAGAAAAATATGACAAAAGTCATGCCAAGGTAACAAAATTCACACAGTAAATAAACAGGCATTAGAACAATCAATTACCTAGAAGATAGTTTTCAAAATACATTAAAAATACTGCTGGAAATTGTGATTAATGAAAAGATACAAAACCTCTACAAGGAAATTTGTGAACAAGATGAGACCAAGCAAAGATCAGCAAAATAATTCATGGAGACTCCAAACACAAAGAAAAATAAATTCTGAGAAGGCAAGAGAGTCCAAGGGAAAAATGGATGCCTAGTTAAAAGATATGAGAGAAGACATCGCTAAAACACATACCTCCCAAGTCCCCACCCAATAAAAAGTTGTAAAGAAAATCCATACAAGACCTAAAATAAAGCTTTAATAAGGAGATAGAAGCCCTAAAACAATAACCAATTGTAAGACAGAGAAATCAAAGAGATAGGCTCATTCAGATAAGAGAAGCCTTTAGAACACCAGAGTGTACCAGAACAGAACAAACCACCATCACATCATAATCCATTAGAGGATCATTAGACATCAATGAATGGACTCTTAAATCTGTCAGGAGAAAAGACTGATTATTTATAAAGGATATACAGTCAGAATAAATACAAATTTCTTAGCTGATATGGTAAAAAGGGGAGCCTTGCATGATATATGACAAATATTAAAGGCAAACAATACCAACCGTGAATATGGTCCCAAACCAAACTCTCCTTTACATTAAAAGGATATATAAAAATATTTCATGACAAAGAAAACTTTAAACAATGTATCTCCACCAATCAGCAGGATAGAAGTTAATCAAATATATCCTACATAGAGAAGATCATAAAGAACAGAAAATGGTTATATAAAATGCTCCCTACCAGTGAACAAGGTAAATGTATTAAGAGTAGATTAGACACAGAGGCTAAGAACAGGTGAATAACATGGCAGGACTTATGAGATATTTCACAGTCTTAACTCTCAATATAAATGGAATTAACTTTCGAAATAAAAAACAGATTAAATAGTAGTATAATAAAACAAGACGCATGCATGTAGTATCTACAAGAGACACATTTTATTGACAAAAACAAACACTTACTCAAACTGAAAGGCTGGAAGGAAAATTTTCAAGCAAATGAACACCATAAACAGGCCATAGTACAAACATAAGATGAAATAGAATTCAAAATAAAATTACTAGGAAGAGACATTATATATTGATAAAGACACATCTCCATTAGGTGGGTATATCATGTCTAAGTATCAATGTCCTGAATCCTGGAGCACCCCATTTCATCAACCAAATACTACTTAACCTAAAAACACATCGCAACACATCATTGAAATGCATGGATAAGTTATCCAGGAAAAACACAATCAAGAAACTGAAGACCTAAATAACTACATTGAACGCTTCTCCTTAACAGACATAGACAGAATATACATTCAGCATGAGTATACAAATTCTTCCCAGCAGCTCATGGAAGAATCTCCAAAATACAACATATCCTATGTCACATAGAAATTCTATCCGAATTGAAAGAAAAATTATTTGAATTCCCATATCTTGTCAGACCACAACAGAATAAACTTAGAATTAAAAAGCTAAAGCAAAAAAAAAAAAAAAACCCTAACCCATGAAGAGTGAACAACACATTGCTGAATGACCAGTGAGGCACTGAATACATTAGAATGAAAATCTGAAAGTTTCTGAAAATTAACAAATTGAACACACAAAATACCAACTCTTCAAAACAGTAAGTGCAGTACTTAGAGGAAAATTTATAGCTCTAAATGCCTACATCAAGCAATTGGGGAAATCTGAAGTCTGTATTTTAATTATATAACTCAAAATTCTTGAAAACAGGAACAAGCCCAAACCCAAAGCATAAGACAGAAACAAATAAAAAAATCAGAAATAACTAAATAAAGATGAACTAAAACATAAAAAGATCAACAAAACAGAATTGGTTGTTTCAATAAATTAACAGACTTGACAGACACCAAATCTAAGAAGATTTAGATAGAAAGATAAATAGAAAGCCCACAGATTGGGAGAAGTTCGTTACTTGCTCTGCAATAGGCAATGGCCTTACATCTCAAATATATTTAGAGCCCCAAATGTTAACTCCCCCCCTAAAAACAAATCTTCAAAGAATCAACCCTCTTAATAAGTTGGCTAAAGATTTAAAGAGAGACCTCTCTGAAGAAGAAATATGAATGGTGAATTGAAACATGAAGAAATATGCCACATTTCTGGCCATAGAAATACAAATAAAAGCAACATTGAGATTCCACCTTCCCCCAGTTTGATAACCATTATGAAGAAAACTAATAATAACAGATGCTGGTCTGGTGGGAATATAGCCAAAAGGGAATGTTACTGCACTATTGGTTGAAAAGTATACTTGTTCAAATACTCCATAAAGAAGTATACATGTTCCTCAGAAGATCTCCCCTATGACCCAGCAATCCCACTCCTGGGCATTTACCCAAATGACCACAGACAAGGCCACACTAAAGTTACTATCACAACTATGTCAATTGTAGCATTATTTACCATAGGTAAGATATGGAACCAACACGGATGCCCCTCAGTAGATGAATCAATCAAGAAAATGCCATATATATTCACAACAAAATTCTATGCTTCCATCAGAAGAATGACATTGCCCCATTTGTAAGGAAATGGAAAGATTTGGAAAACATAATGCGTCAAACAAGCCACACCTAAAGAATCATAGGCTACATGTTTTCACTCATTTAAAAAAACTAGAATATGTCTAGGATATTCTTATAAAAGATCACAACAGCTCTATAGCTATATGCATGTCACCATAGAAAATGATGCTTATTGAAATGAGCTCCAAGAAATGGATACAAGATGATTGTATAGTGAACTGCTTTTATGTATTTCGATTTACTGTTTCCATTTTGGTTTATTCCCTGTAGTCACTGTTTTTTTTTATTGCTATACCCTTTGTCTTATTTACAAGTTTATCTGATTTGGGGAAGGGAAGGGAAATCACAGAAATGTTCGGACAAAGATTAACCAAAGCAATAGTGGTATACACTAAACACTATGTTAGAAATGAACTTTACAACTTTCGGTAAATGGGATATCAGGGTTGGGGGAAGCAGGAAAAAATGAGGAAGTGGTAACACTGTAAAAAAAAGTACTTATTACTTATGTAACTGTGACCCACCCCTTGGAATATCACCTTCATATTAAAATAAAAAGAGAGAGCTGACAGGAAGCTCGCCCTGACTTCTCTGCCATGCTCCCTAGGACAATGGGTGCTATTCAGTCCACTTCTTGTGGTGGGAAGTCCACTTCTTGTCAGTCGTGGGGCTTGAACTCTGGGCCTGTGCACTGTCCCCGAGCTCCTCAGCTCAAGGCTAGTGCTCTACTACGTGAGTCATAGCACCACTTCCGGTTTTCTGGTGGTTCTTTGGAGATAAGAGTCTCACAGATGTTCCTGCCCAGGCTGTCTATAAACCATGGTCCTCATATCTCAGTCCCCTGTGTACTTAGGATTATAGGCCTGTGCCCCCATCACCTGACTTAAGTGTAATTCTGACGCTCGCTCTCTCTCTCTCTCTCTCTCTCTCTCTCTCTCTCTCTCTCTCTCTCTCTCTCTCTCTCTCTCTCTCTCTCTCTCTCTCTCTCTCTCAAGAACTTATTGAATGGGTGCTGGAGGAGGTGGCCCAGCATCCCCATGTGGCTGGAACCAATGTGGCCCTCTCATTCTGGTGGTGGGCTGTGGGTCAGGAGTTGTCTCACTCAGTCTGTTGTTCCAGCTCCATGAGGTAAGCCCCTCTGTGCTCTGGCTAGACCGTGACGGTTATTCATTGTCCATCTAGCCTTACTGGACTCAGTATTGTGTTCAATGACCTTTTCTAGCAAAAATTTCTGGCTAAAATTTTGATACATAGTTACGGAATGAAAAAGTAATGCCATCTTAAGAAAGTCATTTAGGGCTCTGGGAATGTGGCTTCACAGTATGGTGATTGATTAGCATGCATGAAAACTTCGGTTCAATTCATCAGTACTACATAAACAGAGAAAGAATCACTGGAAATGGTGCTGTGTCTCAAGTGGTAGAGGGTTAGCCTTGAACAACAACAACAAAAAAAAAAAAAGCTGAGGAATAATTCCCTATCACTGAGTTTAAGCCCCAGGACTGGCAAAACAACAACAACAACAACAACAAACGTTTAGTTAGTAAATGCAAAATAAAAAACTCATACTTGGAATATACCATTGCTCCTTCCATACTGATACCTGACATTAGTCCCTAATTCATATACTTTACCTATATTAGTATACAATTTTGAAAAAAAAAGTCTAAAAACTTTTGTTCATTAAATCACGGCAATTAATGCCAGGAATGTGCTTAGATGTCAGGTGAAGATTAATTCTGGAAATTCAAAGATTCCAGGCTTTTGGGTGGTCATTGCTAATCACAATCAGAAGCGTAGTATAAGTGAGATTTGGAAATCTTTTTGGTAAGTCATGGCACCAAAAAGGCAGAGGCTAATTAATAGTTTTTACAGAAGAGAAGGAATAACTCCAGATGGAAGGAATAAATGATAATAACTAAGTTATACCACAAAGTGTTCTTGTGAACCATTTTTGGTTATTAAAGAACTAGTCATCAATTAGGATTATTCCTCATTGCCTTTAGCATTCCAGTAATTAGGCTAATTCTTAATCTCTGTGTGATAGGTTGTATATCCTTCTATGCTGTATACCTGAACTCCTTTGCTTTCTAAAAATCTCAGTCTTTTATATTTCTCTATGAACAATTTCTGATACTAAGTTGACCAATGCAGACAGCAGAGGATGCTAATGTAAGAGTCCCATGACATATGAATCATTAATGTAACAACATGGAAAAGGAGGATAAATTTATTGCTACCTCAATTTTTCTGAAAACTTGCAATGTCATCATTTGATTCAAATTTCCATTCTTTGCCTACATAGTGTCAATAAGTGCACATAAATGCAAATATAAGATGGATGCTCATGGCTCACACCTGTAATCCTAGCTACTCAGAAATTTGAGACCAATGGATTGTGGTTCAAAACCAGCCTGGTCAGGAAAGTCCATGAGACTCTTATCTTTAATTAAACAAATGAAACCCAGAAGTGGTGCTGTACCAAAAGTGGCAGAGTGTTCAACTTGAGCTGAAGTACTGAGCAACAGGGTCCAGTATCAGAGTTAAAGACTCACGCCCCCCAAAAAAAGTGCAAATTTGACTTTAAGTTTCCCCAAAAGGAACCACAAAGTCAATAGTAATCTTTCCAAGTAGAAAAAATAATTCCAAAATGATTCAGTGCACCTATTTTTGTTGAGTTATTTAAGTTATGGTTTCTTTGCTGGACATATTCTCTTCTTTTAAAAATTGTCAAATATTAGCTTTATAATAAACTTCACCTAATATTTCTTGGTTCAAAAGAGAAGTCCATACAGTTGAAATCAATTGGATTTATTACTATTTCAGTTCAAAGCCATCCCAGGCAGGAGAGTCTGTCTAACTCTTATCTGTAATTAAATACTAAAAAAGCCAGAAGTGGATTTTAGGCTCAAGGAATAGAGTACTAGCTTTGGGGGCAGGTGGACAGGAAAGGCAACTGTACAGGGACAGGGTCCACCCTCTGGGTTCAAGCCCCCATACCAGCACAAACTAAACAAACAAACAAGCAAATGAAAAAAACCACATATTTCTTTGAGACTATCCTTAAAGCACTGGTTTGAGAAGAGGCTCCTTTTGCTGATCGTACTCACTGGATCCTGCTTTTTGGAATCCTTATTGCTATGGAGAACTCAGGACCAGACTAAAGAATTGGGTAACTGACTCCTGCAACAGGAGAATCATCTCAGGAATGAAATATCCGTGCATGTCTCTTTAAAACCCCCAAATCTTTGTTTTTTGGCAGGAGAACACTTTTAAAACAAATTTATTTCCTTTTATTCTATGCTGGTCTTCAAATGGCATATTGTTTCCTTTTGTTATACTCTCAACTAGAAGTTTACAGAAAAGTTTTATGTAAGTAAAGACACACTTGACAAACTCAGGGACAGAGTTTCCTTCAGGCCTTGGATTCTTTTCTTGTACCATAAAAGGACAGCACAAATTACCTTGAAATTTGTCATTTCTTTATGTTCAATTCCTCTCTTGGGATCAATTTCCACTTGCAATAACAGTTCCTTCCACTTAGTTCCAGTAACAATCTATGGTGCTGCTCCAGGTAAAATGAATATTTTCTGGCTTCATAGAAATAGCAGAAGTTATATCTTTGGACATGAGGTAACATGTGTTTCAGAGATAACTTCATAACGAGAAAATATGGAATTTGCATGGCTTATAAAACCTTATCCATGTACATATGGCCATATAAGATGATGTTAAGTGAAATGGAACCCAAGATATGGACACAACTTGCTTGTTCTTGCTTGTCATTTTTTTAATGTATCTAACAAATAGTATGTGATTTTTTTTGTTTCTCTTCTATTTTCTTCCTCCATGGTATAACCCCTGTTTTCACTATATTTATTGTCAGAGACCTGCATCTTTCATATACATTTTTCTAATGTGGGGAGGGAAAGGGAAATAACAGAATGCTTAAAGAAGTATACAATATGACCTATTGTAACAATGAGTTGTACATGGCACTATGTAGAAAATTAGCTTTACAACTTGAGGAGGGGAGAAGGGAGTTAGTTTGGTGGGGAGGGAAAGGATTGTAGGAGAAAAACAAAAGGGGAGGTAACAATGCTTGATAGATAATGTACTCATTAACTTTCTTATGTAACTCTAGCCCCTCTTTAAACCATTTTTACAAAAATAAACATGAAAAAAACATCCTGGACTACTTTAAGTTCAAATTTTCTAAGTGCTCTTTAATTAAGACCAATTTTATGTGGGAAGAATGTTCTCAGAAACATTTTTGTGAGTGTGTTTTGTGCATTATTTCCCAAGTGTACATAAGTTAGCAGTAGGAGAAACAATAGGAATAATAGGAGAAAAAGAAGTTATGTGCTTAAGTATAATGGTTCAATACACTATAGAAAACTCTTCAAGTAAGACAACTTTGAAACAATAAATCCAAGGCCAGTATGTAGATCTATGGGAGTGATATAGGGAAAGCATTACTACTAAGTGGAACATGAAGGATGAGGCCACTCTTGTTTTCTACTAGATCTAAATCATGGTATCTAAGCATGCAAATATGTAAAAAGTAGAACAGAAGAGTAATTCTGGTTCCAAAACGAGTCAGATATAAGAGCATGGACTTAACTGGAAAAAAAGGCAATGTTGAGAGAGCAGGAAATATAGTAGCAATGAGCTAGTGGATAAGATCACATTTGTTTTTCTTTTTCAGTTTATTTTTATGGTTGTGGGTCTTGAACTCTGGGCCTGGGCGATGTCCCTCCCCTCTTCAGCTCAAGGCTAGAACTCTACCACTTGAGCCACAGTGCCAATTCCAGTTTTCTAGTGGTTAATTAGAGTTAAGTGCCTCAGAAAACTTTCGCACTGGTGTTTGATCTGAACTGCAATCCTCAGATCTCAACCTCCTGAGTAACTAGGATTAAAATTTTGAGACACCAGTACCAGGATTAAGATCACATTTGTAGCAGTGTACACTCAGGATGTGTAATGCGTATGTTCATCTATCTTTGTATGAATTCGTGAGTTAAAAATCTAGGCAACAGGTTAGACTTTACATTCACAAAAATGTTTGTAGTTTAAAACCATACTCCTGGAAAAAATAAAAACTAAGAATATAAAAGAGTCTGGAAAGTTCAGTTTGCATCCAGCCTCGGCAGAACAGTCTTTGCAACACTACCTATAATTAACCAGCCAAAAGCTGCATTGGATGAATGGCTCAAGTGATGGGATACTAGTTATGAAAAAGAGTGCTGAATAATAGCCTGAGGATTTTGCATACATACATACTAACATTTACATGCACACAGAAGCACTTATATGTGCAAACACACATATGAAACAATTCTCAAAATGTGTAGAAAAGTTAGAAAACAATAGAAAATATGTCCTGAGTAAGACTAGAATCAAGTGATAATTTTTAATATTAGAAAGTCGTCAAGTGAACTTTCCCCCCAAAAGCATGAGACTATTACATAAGTAGTGACCAGAGATAGTAAAAGAGCCAAGTAATAATTATTAAAGGGATCAGATCCATGGAAGAATGAATCAGAGACCCCTGCAGGTGCATCTGAAAATGTTCATGTTTTGTGTCAAATGTTAGAACATCTTTGAAAATTGTACACAAACAGTTTGAACAGTCAGTTGTGGATAAGATCATCGGAGAAGTTCAGAATTACTAGTAGGTTTCTCGATCAAATAAACCAAGAAACTATGGCAGGGCAATGCTATACAAGTCTGGAATTCTAGCACTCAGACTAATACAGGAGATTTGAGAGTGGATTAAATAGTAATACGTTCCCTGGACTAGGTAGTATAATTTTGCCTCAATAAAACAAACCAAAGTACAAGAAAGGATTCATAGTTGGAATTTTGGGCAAATTTTTTCATGTTTTGAGAAGTCAAGTTTCCTGTTGAAATACAACTCATATATCATCCTCAGTCATGTTTTAAATGCTCTCTTCATTACAGAATACTTCTAGATGCAAAATCGGTCATGATTCCGAACCAAAAATTTGAAAAATTTAGCATCATTCTGTTGGATTCCAAAGAAATAATGAAGGAATACAAAAGCTTAAGCCAGGAGAAACAGCAAAGTTATCTAATGTAGGACTTTGTAGACCTTACTAAATTAGAATTTAGATTTAAAATAAATATCTTTTGCTTGTAATTTCATATTCTATAGGATACTACAAAATACTTTTTAAATAGAAGTTTTAATTTACCAATTCACAAATGATTCTGGCATTCTATTTGTCTAGAATATTCTTTCAAGAGAGTTGTAATTAGGACTTAGTTTACAGATAATTCCAACAGTAGATGTATAACATGATAATGTGAATAATCTAGAAAAAGTTGACAAAAAATGGATGCTATTAATTTATAAATTTAGAAAAAGAGCCATGTTTTGTGACTTTTGTGTAACATGGTATGAAGAGAATTACTATTTGAAATCTTTTTTCTTCTACCTGTACATAACATAGGAAGAAATTTCCTGAATTATATACCTCTGTATACAATGAAAAAAATCCTAGGTTTGGAGTTTGTCTTCATTTTGTTTTTGTTGCTTTGTTTGCCCTAGGGTTTGACGTCTGGGCACTGGGCACTGTCCCTGAGCCTGTTTTTTGCTCAAGGACACTGCTCTACCACTAGAACCTCAGTACTACTTGTGTCTGGCTTTTCCTGAGCACTTTATTGGAGATAAGAATCTAAGGAACCTTCCTGGCTGGGTGGCCTTTGAACCATAATATACAGATCTTTCCCTCTTGAATATTTATGGTAGACGAAAAGATAAGTATAAATAATATTTTCAAGTTTTCTGATCTCAAGAATACCACTTGAGAGTTCCGGGAAGATGGCAGAAGAGAAGCTGGAATCTGAACAAGCTCTCCCATAGAAAGCAGTTTTAGAGTTCCAGTGAACAGTCCTAAGACAGAGAATCACACCAAGTGTGCCATCACAGGACAGAGAGTTAGACAAGAGAGGGGAAGCCAAGGAAACACATCAGCTGCCGCTGCGGCCGCAGGGTCGCGGCGGTGACCACCACCATGGGGTCATTCCTGAGACACAGAGAGTCCGGGACGAAGGAGCCAGACGCAGCGGATGAGCGGATTCTACTCAACAACAACAAGAACCGACAAGGAGCGTACATCTTCATCCTGCAGTTTGCAGACCAGAGACGACCCAGGATCCAAGACTCGGCGTGAGTACAAGCCTGACGTCCTCACTCCTTCTCAGGGAGCAGAGGAGGGAAGGCCACCCCTCCCCCCCCCAGCACCGGTGATCTCCATCTTGGATACCGACAAAGCTCAGAGGAGCTGCTAGCTCCAGCTCAGGCCTTGGAATAAAAAGAGTCATTTAGCAGGTCACAAGAACTTAACGGCGAAGTGACCTGCCAGACTCAGCTCCATCCAGGGAAAAGTCACCCAGCTCAGGCGCCAGCCATCGGAGTGCCTTACTTCACTGGGTAACCAGAGCCAGAGGCTGCCCCTCCCTCTAGCAGCCTCGACAATCAATTGAAAAACAGAAACCCTGAGAATGGCTCCAGGCTGGGCGCTGTGAGCTTTATCACAAAATAGCCCCAGGGAAAAGTTACTGTTTGTTGAAAGGCCTCAACACTACCCAGAACCTAGCCTCAACACCACATCCCCCTCTTTTGTGATTCTCAAAGCAGATCACCCTCCCAGGAAACTAATCTGGGAAGAGGATCTCAAAATCTTGGGTAAAGCAGAGCATTTTTCTGCCTCTTCCAACCAACCAACTTAAGAAACCAATTAAGCCACAGGACCTCAAGCTGACCAGAGACTCCAACAAGAGACTGGTTACAGACAAAAGGGAGATACAGGATTCTTCCCACTCCTCCCCCCCCAATAAAAAATCAAAAGAATTTTTTTTCTTTTTTTTTCTTCTTCTTCTTTTCTTTTTTTTGCTTGTTTTTTTGTTTTTTGTTACCTTATATACATATATATATATAATATTTTCCCTTCTAAAACTTTTATTAATGTTTAATTTTTGCTTCTTCTGAAAAAAAATTGTTTTCCAGTAACTTTTTTTTTCTCACCTTATAATTTTTATTTTAGGAATATGTGAATGAGCGTTTTCCTTCCTTTTCTTGTCTTCTTTCTCTTTTTCTTTCTTTCTTAATTATCTTTTTGTTTTTTGTCTAGCTTTACTGAACTTCTGATCTTTTCTTCTCCCTTTCCCATCCTTAAAGTTTTTCACATCTGCTCTATGTCCCTCCCCTTCTCTGAACATATTCACATTCCTCTCTAAATAGACGGTCTTTTAACATCTATAATAACATTAATTTTTACATTTCTATTTTTTTTCTGGTTTCTCTTCATTCCCCTTTCCATCTCTTCTTTTTCTCTCTCTTTCTACTTGCTTCCTACCCAACCCATTTCCTGCATTGTGATTAGGACATAGTTAACTCTCCCTGTGCCTCCCCACACCAATCTATTTCTATTTTTTACCCACATCTCTCCCTAATCCTAATAATTTCTGGTTTTCCAAATTCTTTTCTGCGGTTTGAAGTCCTTTAACATAGAGTTGTTTGATGTTGAATAGGTGTATCTGTTGAACTAGATTGTATCTGTAGACTATTGACTGTACAAATGCAAACTTTGGTTGATGGTTGCCTTAAGATAGTGTTCTAGCACAAAACTGGTGCAATCTTCATCTCAAATCGGCCGAGTAAGCCGGAAAAACACAAGAAAAATGGCAAATTCGGGTATCTCAATTCCCAATCTGGATAATCAGGGATTAGAACAGATAAAGAATAATCCAGAGGAGAGTTCCCAAATAGCTCTACAAACACTAATAGCAAACATGATAAAAGAGAAGTTTGACAATGTACAAAGGACTCTGTATGAGCATGATAGGGAGAGAGAGGAGGCATCCCAGAAGTTTATACAGGAATATCATAAGCGTGAGGAAGCTACTCAAAAACTGATACAGGATTTGCGTGAACAACTTGAGAATACTCAAAGAGAAAGGGAGGAATGGTGTGAGCAGGCAGAGAACACTCAAAGAGAACTGCAAGAATCCCATGAACGGGAAGAAAGAGAACTGCAGGAATCCCACAGACGGGAGGAAGCTAATCAAAGAGTAATTCACGAATTGAGAGACCAGGTAGAGAATACACAAAGATCACTAAAGGCATTCATGGAATCCATTAACAAAGAGCTGAAGGAAGTCAGGGAGACCACAAAGGGAATGCTGAATGGAACCCAACAGAAGGAATGGGAGTCCAAAGAAACCATAACCAATCAACTAAGTGATTTGAGAACAAACACTGAACACCAAATTAAGGAAGTAAAGAAATTCATACAAGACCTAAAACAGAGCTTCAACAAAGAACTTGAAGCCATCAAAGCTGACCAATTAGAAGGAAAAGAGATAAAAAACAAAGTAGAGAGTCTTGACAACAGGTTAGACCATGCAGAAGATCGAATCTCAGGGATTGAAGACAGCCTAGATATTATAGAGAAAGAACATACAACCATCCAAGACAAGTCCAAGAAATATGATAGGTCTATCCAACACCTGGAAGACACCATCAGAAGGCCCAATCTAAGGATAATGGGTGTAGAGGAGCACCTAGAAACAGAAGTTAATGGTCTAGGAAATTTTTTTAACAGGATCCTAGCAGAGAACTTCCCAAACATACAAAAAGATAGGCCTATGCAGATACAAGAAGCTTTTAGAACCCCAAATAGACCAGACCAGAATAGGACATCCCACCGTCACATTATAATCCACACAGGATCAACCCAGACCAAGGAAAAGATCCTTAAAGCTGTCGAGGAGAAAAGGGTAATCACCTATAAAGGGAAACCAATTAGAATCACCTCAGATTTCTCAGCAGAGACAATCAAAGCAAGAAGAGCCTGGAATGACGTATGCCATGCACTAAAAACAAACAACTATCAACCAAGAATACTGTACCCAGCTAAACTCTCCTTCATAACTGAAGGCCAAATAAAAATCTTCCATAGTAAAGAAAAATTGAAACAATACATCTCGACCAAACCAGCCCTACAAAAGATTCTTAAGGATGTCCTACACATAGAAAACCAACAAGACCGCAACAAAGGCCAAGAAACTGCACCCAAACTGAGAATCCAAGAACCATAGGAAGAACCCAGTTTTCACAGCCCCCAAGAAGGTGGATAACATGGCAGGAACTCCCAAATACCTCTCAGTCCTATGTCTTAACGTTAACGGACTGAACTCTCCAATTAAGCGACATAGACTGTCTAGTTGGATTAAAAAACAAGACCCTTCTATCTGCTGCCGGCAGGAGTCACATCTTGCCCGTGAAAACAAACACATTTTCAATGTCAAAGGCTGGAACAAAATCTACCAAGCAAAGGGCCCTCATAAACAGGCGGGAGTTGCAATCCTAATATCAGAAAAAATAGACTTCAAATTAAAATTCGTGACAAGGGATAAAGAAGGTCGCTACATACTAATTAAAGGATCTCTCCTTCAGGAGGATATTAGAATTCTAAATATCTATTCGCCAAACAATGGAGCACCCAAATTTATCAAAGAAACACTACTTTCCCTCAAATCCCATATAGATCCAAAGACATTAATTGTTGGGGGTTTTAACACACCACTCTCCCCACTAGATAGATCAACTCGGCAAAAACATAACAGAGAAACCGCAGATCTAAACAGCTTCATATATCAACTAGACTTAACAGACAATTACCGAACATTTCACCCAGCAGCATCAGAATACACGTTCTTCTCAGCAGCACATGGAACGTTTTCTAAAATAGACCACATTTTAGGCCACAAAGTAAACTTGTCTAAATTCAGAAACATTGAAGTTATACCTTGCATTCTCTCTGACCACAAGGGAATAAAATTAGAACAGAACACCAAAAGCCACCAAAGAAAGTCCGGTATCACATGGAGGCTGAACAACACACTGCTGAATCATGAGTGGGTCATGGAAGAGATTAGAAAGGAAATTCAAATGTTCATGCTATTTAACAAAAATGAACACACAAATTACCAGCTCCTCTGGGACACAGCAAAGGCAGTACTCAGAGGCAAGTTTATAGCTCTGAGCTCCTACATCAACAAATTGGAGAGATCTGAAACTAATAATTTAATGACACATCTAAACCTCCTTGAAAAAGAGCAGCAAGATAAACCCCAATCCAGTAGACAGAAAGAAATAATCAAAATTAAATCAGAATTAAATGAATTATTATCCAAAAACTATAGAAAGAATCAACAAAACAAAGAGTTGGTTCTTCGAAAAAATTAACAAAATTGACAAACCCTTAGCAAACCTTATCAGAAAAAGGAGAGAACACACCCAAATTAATAAACTCAGAGATGAGAATGGAAACATCACCACGGAAACAACCAAGATTCAGAACATTATAAGGGAATACTTCTCAAAACTTTATGCTAATAAGTTTGAGAACTTGACAGAAACGGACCTTTTCCTAGCAAATATTGACATGCCAAAACTAAACCAAGATGAGTTAAATCAGCTTAACAGGCCCATATCAAGCATTGAAATAGAAACAGCAATAAGAGACCTCCCAGCTAAGAAAAGTCCAGGACCAGATGGTTTTACATCGGAATTTTACAAGGCCTTCAAAGCAGAGCTCACACCAATACTCCTCCAACTGTTCAATGAAATTGAAAGAGAAAGCTCACTACCGAACACATTCTATGAAGACATCATAACCCTCATCCCAAAACCAGGCAGGGACTCATCAAAGAAAGAGAACTATAGACCCATTTCTTTGATGAACATTGATGCAAAACTTCTCAACAAAATTTTGGCCAATCGACTTCAACAATTCATCCAAAAAATCATACACCATGATCAAACAGGATTCATTTCAGGGATGCAAAACTGGTTCAATATATGCAAATGAATTAATATTATTCATCACATCAACAGGAGCAAGAATAAGAACCACATAGTTATCTCAATAGATGCAGAAAAAGCATTTGACAATATCCAACACCCCTTTATGATGAAGGTTCTGGAAAAATTAGGAATCAATGAATCATTCCTCAATACAATAAAGGCTGTTTTTATCAAACCTACAGCCAGCATTATACTCAATGGTGAAAAACTAAAGCCATTTCCTCTTAACTCAGGAACAAGACAAGGATGTCCACTCTCTCCACTTCTCTTCAATCTAGTATTAGAATGCCTAGCTACAGCAATAAGAAAAGATGCACACATAAAGGGGATCCAAA
Organism: Dipodomys merriami; assembly: GCF_024711535.1. Lineage (NCBI taxonomy): Eukaryota > Metazoa > Chordata > Mammalia > Rodentia > Heteromyidae > Dipodomys > Dipodomys merriami. The sequence goes on along the minus strand of NW_027202538.1, from coordinate 1,058,068 downwards.
TAGGGAAAGAAGAAATAAAACTCTCCCTCTTTGCAGATGACATGATCTTGTATTTAAAGAATCCCATAGACTCCACTCCCAAATTACTCAAGCTGATTCAAAACTTTGGCAAAGTAGCAGGTTATAAAATTAACCCCCCAAAATCAATGGCTTTTCTATATGCCAACAATGAGAAAAGTGTGGCTGAAATTAGGAAAGCAACTCCATTTGTAATAGCCCCACAAAAAATAAAATACCTAGGAATTAACTTAACCAAAGAAGTGAAGGACCTCTATGATGAAAATTTTAAAATCTTGAAAAAGGAAATCAACCCAGAACTTAAAAAATGGCAAAACCTCCCATGCTCCTGGATTGGCAACATCAACATCGTGAAAATGGCAATACTTCCCAAGGCTATCTACAAGTTCAACGTGATACCTATCAAAATTCCACCCTCATTCTTCAAGGAAATAGAAGAGGCAATCCAAAAATTCATATGGAACAATAAAAGACCCCGAATAGCAAAAACGCTCCTCAATGGAAAGAACACTGCTGGAGTAATATCAATACCAAATTTTGAACTCTACTATAAAGCCATAGTAATCAAAACAGCTTGGTATGGGCATAAGAACAGACCTCAGGACCAATGGAATAGAATTGAAAACCCAGAAATGAACCTACAGACCTATAGCCATCTAATCTTCGATAAGGAAGCTAAAACAATAGAATGGAAGAAAGACAGCCTCCTCAGTAAATGGTGCTTGCAAAATTGGTTAACTACATGTAGAAAACTAAAGCTAGATCCTTATATATCACCCTGCACCAGAATCAACTCCAAATGGATCAAAGACCTTGAACTCAAAGCAGACACTCTGAAAACATTACAGGATGGAATAGGAGAATCCCTAGGTCTCCTTGGCTCAGGCCGAAATTTTCTGAATAGAGACCCGGAAGCACAACAAATCAAAGAAAGGTTGGACAAATGGGATTCCATAAGGTTGCAGAGCTTTTGCAGGGCAAATGACATAGCTAGCAAGATCAATAGAAAGCCCACCGATTGGGAGAAGATCTTTACTAGCCATACAACGGACAAGGGTCTCATATCTAAAATATACTTGGAACTCAAAAAATTAAACCACCCAAAAACAAATCCTCAAAGAAACAACTGCCCAATAAATAAGTGGGCGAAAGACTTAAAGAGAAGCTTCTCTGAAGAAGAAAGAAGGAATGCCAATAGACACATGAAGAAATGTTCAACATCCCTAGCCATAAAAGAAATGCAAATCAAAACAACATTGAGATATCACCTCACTCCAGTTAGAACAGCAAAAATCAAGAACTCTAACAACAACAGATGCTGGAGGGGATGTGGACAGAAAGGAACCTTACTTCATTGTTGGTGGGAATGTAAACTTGTTCAACCACTTTGGAAAGCAGTATGGAGGTTCCTCAAAAGACTTCACATAGATCTCCCCTATGATCCAGCAATCCCACTTTTGGGCATTTACCCAAATGTTTACAAACAAGACCACACTAAAGCTACCAGCACAACTATGTTTATTGCAGCATTATTTACCATAGCTGAGATATGGAACCAACCCAGATGCCCCTCAGTAGATGAATGGATCAAGAAAATGTGGTATATATACACAATGGAATTCTATGCCTCCATCAGAAAGAATGACATTTCCCCATTTGTTAGGAAATGGAAAGGTTTGGAAAAAATTATACTAAGTGAAGTAAGCCAGGCCCAAAGAAGCCTAGGTCCCATGGTTTCCCTTACTTGCAATGTCTAGTATGAGTCAAGCGGAAAAGGTCAGATAATGTGATGTTAGGAAAATGAACCCTTAAATATGTATCTTAATGTTTTCGTTTCTTTCATGCATGTGTTTCTAACGCATTTATAAGATTATTTCTTTGTTGCTTTGTATGTCCCTCCCCCACAGTGTAACCCCCGCTTTCACTACATTTGATGTCAGTATAACATGTGGAGGAGATGGGGACAAACAAGTCGTTTAAGGATTCAGGTGGACCTGTTGCAACAATGAGAAGTACAAAATGTCATGTCAAAACCAACTTTACAATGTCGGTGTCGGGGGGGAGAGGGGTATAACTGGGTGGGGGGAGGGGGGAAGCTGGGAAAGGAGGTGAAGGGTAAACAAAGGAGGATGCTGCAATGCTTGGTAAGAAATGTATGCATTTTCCTGCCCATGTAATTGTAGCCCCTCTGTACAGTATGTTCTCAAATAAAATAAAATAAAAATTAAAAAAAAAAAAGAATACCACTTGAGGGAAAACGATGCAGCAAAGTTTAGTGTAGTGTTCTTTCAACAATAAAAAGGGCATAACATCAGCAGAATTGTAGAATTTTTTCACAATAGTGATAAGCTAGTCATGCTGTGAATTTAGGGAATTTTAAGGTGCAGCTTACAAGGTGGAAACTGTTGGGCTAGAATGACTTTACTGCATAAAATGTTGGTATTGATTTTCATTGAAATAATAGCTTACTATGATGAACAAATGTTTACTCTAGAGGAATTAATTATTATAGATACTTCATAGTTTTATCTTCTACCAGAATGTGGCTAGTTTCTCTGTTGACATATAAATATGTAATGTCTCATTGGAAACTGCATCTCTTGCAGAATTACATAAAATGCGTACAAGCACTGTTTTAAATGTCTCTGGTATGGCATACTCAGAATTTAAAAATGAGTAGTTAGTAGAACACATATATTCTGTCCTCTTAACAAATATTCAGTTTTAATAATTAGGAGTTTTCAGGGAATTGAACTCTTTTCTATTTAGTATGAGACAATATTAAAATAATGTTTTCAAAAAAAATAATGGCAAGTATATTCTGAAAAGTTTGTATAGTTTGATAGCATTCAAGTTGATGACCATCTGAAAAAGAAAGGGGCAATTAATTCAAATTAGAAGCCAAATATTGTTCATTTTTTAAAAAATGTAATACACATAGAATATCATTTACTATAGAAATATAGTGAAATTATATTTTATGTAGCTTATATTTAAATTTAATTTTATTGTCAAGGTGGAATATAGAAGGTGTTGCAGTAATTGTAAGGTAGTGAATATCTAAAAGTTGAACTTTTTATGCCCTCCCTCATTTTTCTCACACTTTTACTTCACCCCAATATCCCTCACAAGTTGTAATGTGAATATCCTACATGTTTTCTTGTGAGTATTGCTATTGCATTGGTTGGCCCTTTGTCATAAAAGAAATCACATAGTACTGTAAAAACAATAACCACAAAGAAAAACCTCTGTTTCCATGTCTAGGAGTTCATTTTGCTCAGCATCCTCTTATATGGTTATATATACATAGCCATTCTGCTCATCTGCTAGGACTATCTTAGCCATTACCTAATTATTACACATGAGGAACACCATGGAATCTGTTTCTTTGTGTCTTGCTTATTTTTCTTAGTAGGATTTTTCCAAGTCTTTCCATTTCCTTATTAATTGGAAGCATAGAATTCCACGGTGTGTGTGCTTAATGGATTTGTTCATCTTCTGAGTGGCATATTGGTTTAAATCATGATTGCATGTAAGTATCATTAGGGTCATACAAAAATGACAGATGCCACCTCCCAAGATATACTAAAATCACGATTTCTAAGTAAGATAGTTTTTGATGGTGGGACAAGTATTGAGATACCTGAATAAGTCTAATGTATTTCTTGCACTGAGTTAGGCAGGAAGACATCATATAGGATAGAAATGGTACTGACAAAATATTCCCTTGAGAAAGATTTAGGAGGCTTCCAGAAATATGAAGAAATTCAGATAATTTGGAAGAATTTAGAAATGCAAGTTCAAGTATGTCTCTTTAAATAAAAATTATGTAAGTGGAAGGGCAAAAGAAGAGGAAGGGAAGAAATAACCGACAGCAGATCATTGTTCCAAGTTAGAGTATAAAAAGAAATAATCTATAACTTCCCAGGTAAAAGGAGACCAATATAATACGTCCCACTTAATTTAGGTACATGCAAAATATTTACTTGGCTTTTTCCTACTTTAATGCTCCAAAATAAAGACTTATAAGAAAATGTATGTGATTGCCATTACTTCAACCAGAACACTAATTGTGATGAGCCCTCTTTTTCTCACATTGCACTTGGAAAATAGTCCATAAGTTGAAGATGTTGTGGCTGATTAGAATCAGAGTTAGGGGCTTCTACTTGTACAAGTATCCCAAAATAGTTTAAAGCAGTCTTTCCCCCAAGATATCCAACTGCATTGTCTGAAGCTGTACTTTGAACACACCCTCAAACGTGAGTACGTAATTTGAAATTATACTTCAGCATTTCCTTGGCACATTCTACTTTGTGCCTTTATCTTTTTTGCACATTCCTTTTGAGTTCATAGTTGCTCTATTTCAATTTCATCTTTATATACAACTAAGAACATTGTTCAACTACCACTTCTTGTTTGCACACACCCAGTGTCTGTATCAAGGTACTTTGTCTATGATAAACAATAGGGTAGTACTCACTCTCTGAGGAAAAAATTGCACAGTATAACCCTATGCCCACATTAGAGGGTGTAGAATTTAAAGCAGTTTGAGACAAACAGTGATATTAGAAGTGAAAGCCTCCCTAGGGACATTTGCTTGGAGCTCATTAGTTTTCCCAGGAGAAATATAAATATCCACAAAATTTGGAGCTAATTAGTAAGTAATCAAATTAATACTAGATCCTAGAAGTTGTGTTAATTCAAGTCAGCATTGTATTATTGTTATATCAGAATTTTTCCCTATTTGCCAATGTGTATGAGAAAATGAAAGATTTGGATTAAATGGTGAGGCTAATGTCTGAACTCTTCCATTCAATAAAAGTTTGAAGTTTATTATAGCAGTTCCTACATATAAGAATTTGTGGCAGGGGCTGGGAATGTGGCTCAGTGGTAGAGTGCTTGCCTTGCATGCATGAGGCCCTGTGTTCGATTCCTCAGCACCACATAAGCAAAAATAAAAAAGCCAGAAGTGGTGCTGTGGTTCAAGTGATAGCGCTAGCCATGAGCTGAAGAGCTGAGGGACAGCGCCCAGGCCTAGAGTTCAGGCCCCACGACCGGACTCCCCCCCCAAAAAAAAAAGAAAAAAAAATTTGTGGCAGGTTGATTGACAGGGTTACTTAAGCATGGAGATATCCCTAACAAGAATTAGATTTCAATAAGTTATATTGCAGTTATGATTTGTTAATGTTTATTGAGGCATTTTCTGTTATAAAGAAGAATCAATTCAAGTGAAGTAAGCCAAGCCCAAAGAAACATAGGTCACATGATTTCCCTTATTTGCAATATCTAGTATGTGTGTGTGTGTGTGTGTGTGTGTGTGTGTGTGTGTGAGAGAGAGAGCACATGACGGTGTGTGTGTGCGCGGGTGTGTGTGTGCGTGCACACATACATGAGTCCTGAAACTTGACCTCAGGACCTGAGCACCGTACCTAGTTTCTCTTGTATAATGATATCCCTATCTCACTTGAGCCACAGAGCCTCTTCAGGCTTTGTCCTAGTGATGTGCTCCTGAGAAATGAAGCCCAGGATTTCATATATGGAAAGCACTCTACCACTAAAGCACATTCCCAGCCCTCTACTTCAGCTTTGTTAGTTTAGTTCTGTCTTTTTTTATTGTTGTTGTTGTCGGTTGAATGAGATGAAGTCTTGGCCTGGGTGCTGTCCCTGACCTCTTTAGTTCAAATCTTGTGCTCTACCACTTGAGCCACAGAGCTTCTTCCGGTTTTCTGGTTGTTCATTGGAGCTATGTTTCTCAAGGGCTTTCCTGCCTAGGCTAGCTTTGAACCATGATCCTCAGATCTCATCCTCCTGAGTAGCAAAGATGAGAGACATCAGCCAAAAGCACCCAGCTTCCCGTTCAGGTTCTTAGTAGTGAATTGGAGATAATAGTCTTATGGACTTTAGAACTCAGCTTCCTGAGAAGGCAGGATGAGAGACTTCAGCTACTGACCCCTTGGCTGTGGCCTCTGTTGCAAGGGAATCCATGGCTCCACATGGTAGAGTGCTAGCCATGAGCCCAAGACATAAGGGTCAGCCCTTAAGCCCTGAGTTCAAGGTTCATGACCGAGAAAAAACAAAACAATACCATTGTCTGCTGTAGACAACTCACTAATCTTCGGTAACACATAACTTTATCCCTGACATGGGGATCTATCTGAGCCTCAATATTCTTGTCTGTATAATCATCTAAGTTGTGGAGCTCTTACATAGACAAGATGTAAGAATGCACCCGGTTACGGACACAGCACATGGCACTCGTTGTACCACTCAGCACACAACATCCTGTTAAAGACTCAGCACCCAGCACCCAATGCAGGACTCAGCACACTGCATCCTATGAAAGACTCAGCACAAAGCACCCTGTGCGGGACTCAGAATAGAGCAGCCTATGGAGGACTCAGCACATAGCTCCATTCCACAAGCTGTCATTAGAATTAGGGTGCTTTCATCAGTATCACCATTCTTTGAGGAAAATTTTACAAACCATACAAGTTCACATCTAATGGTTTAGTGGGGTGTTTTGGGGGGGGGAGGGGTTGTTAGCCATGGGGCTTGAACTCAAAGCATGGGGTACTGTTCCAATAACATTTGCTCAAGGCTAGAGCTCTACCTCTTGGAGCCACATTTTGAGGTGTCTCAGACTTCCTTCAAAGACTGGGTTTTAAAGCTCCTGAGCAGCCAGGATGATGGGCATAAGCCAGGATGATATAGGTAACCCGTGGAGCTGGGTTGCAGCGGTTTACATGTGGTTAAGTCAGGTTAGGTGGCTGCTATCAGCACCAGTCTCCTAGCTTGATCTGTAATGAGGTATTTGAAGTTCTGTCCTTCTATAATTGCAGTTAGACCATTCTACCTTTTTTGTTATCAGACCTGGGGCATGAGTAAGAGCTTAGACACTGTCCCTAAACGTTTGTGCTCAAGGCTAGCACTCAATTGATTGAAAGACAGCAGAACTTCTGGGTTTTCTGTTTTGTGGCACTGAGGAATCGAACCCAGAGCTTCGTGCTTATTAGGGGAGCACTCAACCACTGAGCCCCAGGAGTGGATGAGGTACAAATAGATAGAGATTGCTGTATATAAATATAATATATACAAAATGAGATTTCTGCATATTATTAAATTATAGATAATATTGCTACCAATTATTTGGTATTAAATTATGTCTAGCATTAATTAATAATTACTCAATATCCCATTATTGTTTATCATATATGTACATATATAATTAGATATTTCATAGAATGAGACCAATGTCTATATATTATTAAATTATGCATCATGTGTTACTACCAATTATTAGTTATTTAATTATGTCTCCATGTAATTTTTATTCTGTTAATGCTTAATAAAATAGCAATTAAACTTAGTCCACATCCTACACTTATTGCATCTAATTTTATCCTAGAATGATTCACTACTAATTCAATCTGTTTATTATTTACTGTAGTGGCAATTCTTCAACCTATGATGTTTTTTTACCTTTATTACATCCTATTACATAGAATATAGATTTGCATCCAAATTATACACCCTACCTGACACAGAGCACATTCACAGAAAAGGAAAACATGTGTCATGCTCAGCTTCTCACTCCAAAATTACATTTTGGCAGTGCTGGGATCTAAACTCAGGCAAAGAAGGCTCAGTTCATGAATGGGTTAATGCCAGCACAGCAGCCACTAGTCAATTCAGCTGCCAGGCAGTTCCCAGGCCCTGAGATAGAGCCCTGTATGTTGACTCCAAATTGTGCGTAATGAAATTATTCAATTTTTATTCATTTATCATTTATTTTATTGACTGCTACAACACATGGAATATTTACTACATTTATTAAATAAGATATAGAATTGCCTATTCATGAAACTTCACACCTGACACTCAGGACTTTCACAGAAAAAGAAAACATGTGTCACCCTGTGTCTTACTGCACGATTCAATTTTTGTGAGTACTGGCATCTGAACTCACAGGCTACAAGGCCCAATTCATGAATGGGTGAGTGTCAGCATGCCAGCCTGGGGCATATTGAACTGACAAGCAGTTCCCAGCACCTGAGATTGAGCCCCAGGGGTTGACAAAACAAGAACAGATTGACATGTAGATGGTAATACACAAATAAATACAGATCTTTATAGAGTGCCAGAGATGTCTGTACATTATTCAGTTATATAGGCTACATTCCTATTAATTCTTGGGTATTTATTATGCCTCCATGTAATTAATATTACTGTTTTCATCCTTAATGAATTATTAATTAAATCGACCACTGTCCCAAAACTATTGTGTCCACATAATTAATAGTATTCTTTTAATGTGCCAAAAAATATTCATTAAAATCCTTCAGACTCCTAAAATCACTCTCTAATTTTATACTAGTATCATTCAGGAACAACCAATTAAACCTTGACATTCATAATCTTTCATCAGTATTCCTATGAATAAGAACGAGACTCTTAGGATCTCCCTTCACTGGTAGGGGTCAGGACCCAGCTTCGAACACAGGGCCTATGTTGTGGTGTTGGCCCATTACTTCCCTGAAAGCCCAACAGCATTCAGCAATGGCAGGTTACCAACACTTTTCAGCCCTGTCTTTTAGATCCAGGATGGTCACCTTGAAAAGAGAACAAATGTAAAACCGGCAGACATCTGAAAGTTACTGGGTTTTTTTCTGTGTCTTTTTATTTATTTATTTTTTCTGTCAGCCTTTTAGGCCCAGGAACCTAGGTTCGGATGTGGGTCCAGTGGCTACAACCCAGCCTAGAGTGATCAAAGCTGAGGCTGAGCTGCCATTGAGCTTGACAAAATAAAAATACATAATACATACATGCATACATACATATATACATAGATACATTAAAAATATTTAAATAATTATGAGGCTACTTGGCGTAATTGAGCCATTTTTTCTGCCGAGCCTGGGATTTGAACTCAGGGTCTGGGTAAATCTGCAGTACTGTGGGGGAAGGGAAAGCTCACAATGCTGGAAGACAAAAAAGACAGGCCTGTTCCCAGGGTCTGAATTCAAGCCCTAGCACTGGCAAAAATAATATTCGTATACATTTTAAAAACATGATTTATATTTACATATGCATGTTTATGACATATTGCATTTAGGGTAGGTATTAATTTTATTTTGTTTTTTATTTATTTATTATATATTTTAGAGAGTATGATTACATGTATAACATTATTTACATCCTATTAAATAGGACACAGATTTGCCTATGTATTATACATCATTCCTGAGACCCAGGACTTTCACTGATAAGGAAAACAAGTGGGACAATTGGCTTCTTCTACCATGATTAAGTTCTTGGCAGTTCTGTGATTTAAACTCTGGCCCTAGAAGGCCCACTTCATGAATGTGTCAATGTTAGCACACCAGTCTGATGCAAGTGAAGTTGTCAGGCAAATTTGAGGACCTGAGATAAAGCCCTAGGAGTGGCCAATATATAAACAGATATGTATATTGCAGGGTGTGTATTTACATATGTATATGAATCTATAAATAAAGTTATAGAGAGAGACAGATAGACATTTATATAGATTCTACTGTATAATGATGTCTATATCTTATTTTTATATACTCTATTATTATGGATTATTTGGTCTAAAATTATGCCTCCATTAATTAATCACAGTGGGAGACAATAAAATATTAAATTAATCAATGACCTATATTTATTGCATACAATCTTATACTACAATGACTAGCTAATTAGTAGTTCAATTTGTACATTACAAAGATTCTATTATTGTTCCTATAGATAGGAATGAGTAGGTGGAAGTCCCAGCATCAAACTCAGGGCCTAGGTGTCTTGGTTGGGCTCAGGCTTCACTGACAGCTTGCCAGCCTTCGGCCATGCAAGGACATGTGCAATTTTCAAGCCGAGTCATTGAGAGCCAGGATGGTCACAGTGCAAAGGAAACAAAGGTAAAACTGTTGTCTAAAATTTCCTGGTTTTTCCTCCTCAATCTTGGTTGCTTTACTTTTTTGCCAGAGCTGGGAGTTGAACACAGGTCCTAGGATCCCTGGATCATCTGTGGGTTTAAAAGCTGCACCCCAGCCTAGGGTAATCAGGGCTGAGTCAGAGTTCTGGCGACCTGAGTTCAACCCCCGTGCCTGCCCCCCCAAAAAAGTTAAGGTCCTGGCTAGGAGTTTGGGCCAATTTATCTGCCATACCTTTAATTTGAACTCAGAGACTAGGTAACACTATTGTGCTCTGGGTAAAGTGAAAGCTAACCTAGAAGAAAAAAATAACCGGAGCATTTCCTAGTGTGTGAATTCCAGCCCTAGAACTGGCAAAAATAATATTTATATACATGTATAATATATATCATACATATGTATTTGCATAGATATTACATATTGTACCTAGGGCACAATATTTCCACGGAAAGGAAATTAGGTCAACATTGGCTTCTTACTCCACCAATTGACTTCAGCACTCCTGAGATTTGAACTCAGGACCTGGAATGTCCAATTCATCAAGGGGTCAGTTTAAGCACAGCAGCCTCAAACAAATTCAATGCCAGGCAGTTCCCAAGACCTGAGTTCTAGCCCCAGGAGTGGTCAGTATATAAATTGATAGATGTGTAAATTGGCGCAAATACATGTATATTTATATATATATATATATAGAGAGAGAGAGATGTATATGTATATTCCACTGTACATTTAAATATAAATATATTATAGAATGTGAGATGTCTGTATATTATTAAATGACATTTAACATATTACTAATAATTATTAGGTATTAAATTATTCCTCCATTTAATGAAGTATCATTGATTAAGGCACAATAAAGTATTGCCTTGTGTAAATGGACCTCAGAGATAATTTCTAGGCTCATAGTTCAAACCTCAGGATCTGCACTAAAAAGAAAGAGCCAGTAATTCCATGTGTCTGTGTATATATGCATGTATTTCTATCAGTGAACAACCATAGTCATTAGGAAAAATAGCACCCAGCTAAGAAATTTGCTTTGAATAGAATGATATCATAGCACAGAGAGTGCTTTCAAGATAGTGCATGTCCCTGGTCAAAAAATTAAGACACTGGCTTGGAATTTGCACCATTTTTCTGGCAGGCCTGGGATTTCAACTCAGGGTCTGATTAACTCTTTGGCACTGTAGGGGAGGAGAAACTCACCATCGTTGAAGACAAGAATTTCAGACCAGTTTCCAGGGCCTGAATTCAAGCACTAGCCCTGGAAAAAATAATATTCATACATGAGATCTATTTACATACATGTGTTTACTCCCTATGACATTTATTACCCTTATTTATTTTTTATTTATTTTATTTTGTATTATTACATATATCACATTTATTTCATTTATTACATCTTATCACATGGATTTATTTGCATATGGATTATACATCATCCTGAGACCCACAACTTTCACAGAGAAGGACAAAAATGGGTCAAAATTGGCTTCTGACTCCACATATAAACTTTTGGCCATGCTGGGATTTGAACTCACAGCCCACAATGCACAAATCATGAATGGGTCAGTTGTAAAACAAAAGCCTTTGGCAAACTGAACTGCCAGCCAGTTCTGAATACCTGTGATCAAGCAATAGTAGTGGCGGATAGATAGATAGATAGATAGATAGATAGATAGATAGATAGATAGATAGATAGATAGATAGATAGATAGATAGATAGATAGATAGATAGATAGATGTGTAGTTTGCTATGTATATGAGAGAGAATGTGAGAATATTGAATTATATATATTATGAATTATTAATTATTAAATTATGCCTCCTTTTAATGAAGTATCATGGTTGAATACTTATTAAAGTATTAATGTAAAAGTAGTCAGTATTCCATAATTGGGAGAATCAAACCATGTTGCTAGAATGGAAGACATTATCCAATACTTTTTGTGTGGCATTCTATAAGAGAATTATTAACTAATTGCAAATTTAATTGCTACTTTTATAACATTTCATTAGGCATTCCCACGGATATGAATGATTTTCTCAAGATCTCCCTCCATTTGTAGGTGGCAGTACTGTCACTTTAACTCCAGGCCTGGATATTTTACTTTGAAATGCAAACCATTGGAATTACACTGTGAAGATTTCAGATTGTCATGGTGAAAGAAAAGAATGAGAAGGAAAGAAAGCCAAGTGTCAGTGGATCCTACCTGTAATCCTAGCTCTTCAGGAGGCTGAGAGGTAGAGAATGCCAGTTTGAATTCAGCCAGGACAGGAAAATCCACCACACTCTTATTTCTGAGGGATTACAGGAATAAAAAATCCCCATGAATGGGGCTATGGCTCAAGGGCAGAGCATTAACCTTAAGCACAAGAACTCAGGGACAGTGCCTAGGCTCATAGTAAAACTCCCGAGCCTGGCAATTAAAAGAAAAGCCAGTAACAACATGTCTCCCCATGTATGTACACATGTATTTCTATTGGTGAAGGTCCAAAATCCCTATAATGAAAGGCATCCAGCTAGGATATTTGCTTTGAACAAAATGATTTCATAGCACAGAGAGAGTTTTCAAGACAGTGCATCTTCCGGGGCTCCTCTCACTGTTCCCATTGTAGCCTGGGACTGCTGGAAGAAGACTTCCTCATTATTGGAACAGGCAGACAAAAGGCCTCACTCCTGTAGAGCTGAGTGACAAAAAACTCTTTCTAGGCCAATTAGTGAGGAGTGTGGGTGGGCTCTGAAGGCCAGGAGAAAAAGGCCTCTTTGTATCTCAAGCTATCTCTCTGCTGAGAGATCTGTTGTGACAGGAAGACTTCATTTGTGCCACCTCCCGTGGCAGGCCAAGTTCCCTGCACTTATCCTGTATTTGTTAGACTATGTTCCAGTGTTGAAAAAACCTGCTACAATTAATTCAAGGGTCCTTTTGGCAGACAACTAAGGAGCTGAACCTAATAAAATGATCCATTATTGGCAATGATGCTTCCCTGGGTTTCCAGAAGCTTGCTAAATCAAAGTACATGTGTAATATTACTATGCTTCATGTCATCTATGGCTGGTGAAACTTAGCAGGTTTTGAAACTTTGACCTCTCCTAGTTGGGCCCTGGGTGGCTGTGTTTCAGGGTTGAACACAGGACCTGGATACTGACCATGAGCTCAGAGCAGAAGCTCAGTGTTTTATCATTTCTTGTCACAGCTTCACTTCTGTTATCTGTGTGTGTGTGTGTGTGTGTGTGTGTGTGGGTGCATGTATGTGTGTTCATACACTTGTCCTGGAGCTTCAACTCAGGACTTGAACACTGTACCTGAGTTTCTCCTGTACAAGGATAGCACTCTACCACTTGAGGCACACAGCCACTTCAGGATTTTTTCTAGTGTAGTACTAAGGAATCAAACCCAGGGATTCATACATGCAAAGCACTCTACTCCTAAGACACATTCCCAGCACTCTACTTCAGGTTTCTTTCTTTCTTTTGTTGGAAGTTGGAGGAATTTAAGTCTAGGCCTGGGTGCTGTCCTTGAGCTCTTTAGCTAAAGCCAATCACTCTACCACTTGAGCAACAGCACCCCTTGAGGTTTTTGGTGTGTCACTAGAGAAAAGCATCTCAAGGAATTTCCTGCCCAGGCTGGCTTTGGACCGTGATCCTCAGCTCTCAGCATCCGGAGTACCTAGGATGACAGGCACAAGTCAGCAGCAACTAGCTTCCACTTCAAGTTCCTAAGTAGTGAATAGGAGATAAAAGTCTCATGGGACCTTTTGTGTCTGGGATAGTTTTGAACCCAGACCGTCAGATCTCAGCTTCCTGAGTAGACAGGATGACACAACTCATCTACTGCACGCCTAGACTGTAACACTCTGTTGCAAGGGGGTCCTTGCCTCCTTGTGGTAAGGTGCTACCCATGATCCCCAAATGTAAAAGTCAGTGGCTAGGCCCTGAGTTCAAGGTTCATTATCAAGAAATATAATACAAAACAATTGTCTGCAGGAGACAACTCACTACAGTTAGGTACATACATAATTTTGGCCATGAAATGGTGCCACAAGTTTCTCATCTGCACAATCATCTTACTTGTGGAGCTCTTTCAAGAACCAGATGAAAAAATGCACTCCAAGAAGTACTCAGCACACAACACCTCATGAAATTCTCATCACATAGCTGAAGCCCACATAATATCATTAGAATTAGGGTGCTTTCATCAGTATCATCATTCTTTCAGAAACACACCACAAACAGTCCAAATTTAGATTTTGGAGGGGTGAGGTTTTTTGGGGGGAGGAGTCAGCCACGGGGATTGCACTGAAATTTTGGGGGTACTGTCCTAAGGTCTTTTGATCAGGCTAGAACTCTGCGACTTTAAGTCACAGCTCAGAGTTTCACAGACTTCCTGCCAAGCCTAGGTTTTAAACCCACCAGTGTAGGATCTCAGCCCCCTAGTATCTTGGATGACAGGGTGAGCAAGCCAGCAGCATCTAGTCCATGGAACTGGGTTCAAGCAGTTTACCTCTGTCTAATTCAGGTTAGATGGCAAACGTCAGCACTAGATTCCCAGCTTGCTCTGTGATGAGGTATTTGCAGCCCTATCCATATGTAGTTGCAGTCAGAACATTCTAACTTTTCCTTTTTTATTTTTTGTTTTGGTGCCAGTCCTGGCTCTTGAGTAAGGGTCTAGTCACAGTCCCTAAGCCTTTATGCTCAAAGCTAGTGCTGGAGTGTTTGAGCTACAGCAAAACTTCTGGATTTTTCTATGCAAATGGTAGTGAGGAATTGAACCCAAGGCTTCGTAATTACTAGGCGAGCACTCTACCATGGAGTCCCAGTAGTCACAAGTGTATAAACAGATAAATGTGTAGATTGGTAGACAGACAGACAGATAGATAGATAGATAGATAGATAGATAGATAGATAGATGTAGATATATTTAATGAGAGATATCTGTAAATTATGAAATTGCATATATGATATTTCTATCAAATATTGCCAATTAAATTAAATATTGCCAATTAAATTATTCCTTCCTTTTTAAGGTATCATGATTGACTACATAATAAAGTATTAATTGAAAATTAGTCAATGTAGTATACCTGTTGTGTATAATTTTCTAATATAATTGTACACTAACTACTAATGTAATTGTTACTTTTATAACATTCCACTTGTACAGATGTCTATTGGAAAGCGTTTCTTAGAATCTCCCGACAGCCATTCATTAGTGGGAGTCCCGGGATTCAAGCTCCAGGCCTAAGTTGCCGATTTCAGCTTGGCTTCGCTAATAGCCTGCCAAACATCAGCAATGTAAGGTCATGTACATTGTCTGGGCATTGTTATTTAGACCCAGGATGGTACAATACAAAGGAAAAAACGTGTAATCACCTCATTGAACTTCTCAGTTTTATTTTTTTCCTTTTTATTTTTATTTTTTTGCGAGCCCTGAGATTTGAACTCGGGACCTAGGATCCCAGGATTGGCTTTGGCAGAGATGCCAAGACTTGAGTTCAAGCTCGGTACTTGGCCTAAAACCAAATAATAATAATAATGATAACAACAACAACAATAACAATAATAATATGGCCCTGGCTTGGTATTTGCACCATTATACTGGCAGGCCTGGCATTTAAACTCAGAGTCTGGGTAACTCTGTGGCACTGTGGGTGAAGGGGAAGATTGCCTTCCTTGAAGACTAGTTCAGAAAAGTTCCAAGCGCCTGAATTGAAGCCCCAGTACTGAAAAAAATGATACTCACATATGAGATCTATTTACATACATGGGTTTACTCCATATGACAGTTATTACCCTTATTTATTTAGTATTATTGCACATAAATCATTTATTTTATTACATCATATCACATATACTGAGACCCAGAACTTTCACAGAGAAGGAAAAAAATGTGTCAAAATTGGCTTCTTACTCCATGCATACGTTATTGGCCATGCTGGGATTTCAACGCATGGCCTAAAATGCCCAATCCATAAATGGGGTCACAGATTTAGCACACCAGCCTCCAGAAAACTGAGCTGCCAGGAAGTTCTGAGGACCTGTGATCAAGCCACAGTAACGCCAAATATATATATATATATATATATATATATATATATATATATATACACATACATACATACATATATAGAGAGAGAGACAGGAAATGTGAGGATATTATTAAATTATATATTATTACAAATTATTAGTTATTAAATTATGCTTCCATTTAATGAAGTATTGAAGAGTTAAAGTAACTCCATTTTGAGGCGGCAGCCATTCTGTCCTTTATGTTAAATTATGAGTGACCCAGAGCAAACATAAATTCCAGGAACTGACTTGTCCATGTTGAAGTTAACCAGAGCTCACATAAATCCCAAGGACAGAGTTATCTGTGGCCACAAACTTCCCTTGCTTCACAGATAACCCCTGCCCTTTATTGCCCTAGCCCAAATGGTATGATAACCCCCTGCCCTTTATTGTCCTAGCCCAAATGGTCTGATAACACCCTGCCCTTTAATGCCCTAGCCCAAATGGTCTGATCACCCCCTATCACCCCTTATCAACCTAGGATGTCCTGTTAACACATCTGGTTACTGTAACTTTGTAGTTTTTGTCTTTATAAGCCCTATGAAATTTCAGCTCGGGGCTTCCTCCTAAAGCTCCACTGTGTCGGTGTGTAAGACGTGGCCTGAGCTGCAGCCTGACTGAATGAAGCCTTGTTTTTGTATTTCAGAACGTCCGACTCTCGGCGGTCTTCTTGGTGGGGGTCCTGTGACGGGGGCACTTCAGTATCATCATTTAATACTTATAAAATCATTAATAAAAATCAGTCAATATCCTTAATCATACCATGGTGCTAGAATGGAAGATATAAATTCAATAATTTTTGTGTGGCATTCTAAAGTAGAATCATGAATTAACTGCAAATTTAATTATTACTTTCATAACATTCCATTAGCATTCGCATGAATAGGAATGAGTTTGTTAGGATCTCCCTCCATTTGTGGGTGGTAGTCCTAGCATTCGAATTCCAGGCCTGGGAAGTTTACTTCTAATACAAACCATTGGAATGACACCTTGAAGATTTCAGATTGTCACGAAAAAAAAAAGAACAACAAGATGAAAAGGAAGCCAAGTGTCAGTGGCTCTTGCCTGTAATCCTATCTCCTCAGGAGGCTGAGATGCCAAGTTGAATTCAGCCTGGGTAGGACAGACTGGGACACTCATATTTCTTAAGAGATCACAGGAAATCAAAATAAAATAACAACAAAAACACCCTGAGTGGCCCTGTGGCTCAAGTTGCAGAGCACTACCCTTGAGCAAAAGTCTCCGGGACAGGGCCAGGATGATGGGCATTCAGCAGGTTGGCCATGCCCAGCCCCCCAAACTGGGCAAGCTGGAACAGGCCCTCAGAGAGTACTAAGTCTGAGCAGGCAGCTTGAATAAGCATCCTTCACTGGAAATTAAGAACTGAAGCCATGAAGGCTTTGCCTGGGCTGGTGTGTGCAACTGGTGTGTACAACGGGTGCATTATGTCCTGGCACTTCTCAAGGGAAACCACAATTCTTAGGCTGTAGAAGTTGTTGAAGGTTGTGGCTCTAAATCCTCTATCCCTCATTAAGATGTGAGCCTAGGTCTCTGGGGCCTGGTGGCCATCACTCATTCATCATTCTTCATTGTTGAGTCTCAGGCTGGTCCCAAATCCTGGGAAAGATAGGAAATAGCCAGCAATTTCTGTGCCAAAAGGGGTAATCCAAAATCCCACCATCATAACTCCCATTAGAAGTAAGCTTTGGGCTTCGAATGTGGCTTACTGGTAGAGTGCTTACTTAGCACACATGAAGCCCTGAATTCGATTCCTTCCTAACACAGAAACAGAAAAAGCCAAAAGTGAAACTGTGGCTTAAGCAATAAAAGTGCTAACCTTGAGCAAAAAAAGGTCAGGAACATGCCCAGACCCTGAGTTCAAGCCCTAAGATTAGCAACAACAACAACAACAGCAACAAAAAATGTGAGCATAGTGAGACATATTCTTCTTGGACTTAGAGGAGGGCCGAGGTTATGGGTAATAGGTAGAGGGCAGATGCTGTTTGCTCACTCCTGTAACCTTAGCTACTCAGGAGGCTGAGATCTGAGGATGCCAAATTCAAGCAGGAAAGTCTATATGAGATTTTTTTCTCCAATTAAACACCCACAAAGCCAGAAGTAGAGCTGTGGTTGAAGTAGTAGAGTGCTAGTCTTGAGCACAAAAGATCAGGGATAGCATCCAGGCCCTGAATTCAAACCCTAGGAGTTGCACAGGCACAGGCACACACACACACATACACACACACACACACACACACACACACACACACACACACACACACACACACACACACACCAAGATAGAGAATTTGACAGTCAACCTGCACAAATTCCACCTCTAGAAACTCAGTATTTTTTTTAAAAAAAGATGGAGAAGGAAAGGAAAGACTTGCTCCAGGAAGTGATATAACCAGTGCCAAAATTCCATAGGAGTTCTAAGTTGTGGAACAGGACAGAGAGCCTCAGGCACAAGGTACACCATGGGCAAAGGTCCTGAGGTGTGGTGTAGAGCAGGTTGTGTGGATGGAATGATGGTTCTGTGGCTTCAGACAAGTCTGGCAGAACACTGAAGGCTGGGTCAAGATTTGTACTTGAGTCACAAGTAGGGCAGAGGGTGAGGTCCCAGAATGAGGCCCAGGGAAATATTAGCTTGACATTTCACCAAAGACCCCAGCCAATTTCTGTGGCTGGAAGCCTATTTTTCACAGCTCCTGACCCTCAGGCCCTCTTTGCATGGAGGACTCAGGGCAAATGCAGGGAAGAACTCTCTTAAGAAAAGCTTCTAGCCCAATGCCACCAGTGGCTCAACCCCCGTAAATCCTAGCTACTCAGGAGACTGAGATCAGAGATTGTGGGTCAAAGCCATCTCAAGGGAGGAAAGTTAGTGAGACTTTCTTGCCCATGAACTAACAAAAGCCAGAAATGGAGCTTTGGCTCAAGTGGTAGCATGTCCTCATTGAGAGAAAATGTTAAGAAACTACAGGCCAGACCATGAGTTCAGGCCCCAGTACTGGCACCTACAAAATAAAGAAAAGCTTTCAGGAGCTCCTAGTCCACTGTGGTGAATGGACAGATAGGCCAGGCATGGGTGGCTTATGCTGGTCCTCCTAGCACATCAGGAGGCTGAGATGTGAGGATTGCCATTCAAAGCCATCCTGGGCAGGAATGTCCGGGAGATTCTGATCTCCAAAGATCCACCAGAAAACCAGAAGCGGCTGAAGTGCTAAGCTGAAGAGCTGAGAGACGGTGCCCAGGCCCAGACTTAGAGCCCCATGACCAATACCTGGCCTGCTTTGACCTCATGTTATGGCTCTAGCAAGTACTTTCCAGTGTGCTCCTGATGGTCTTCCAATGTCTATGTGTCCTACAAGTCTTGAGAGCAGCCTCCTTGAAGGCCTTTGCCTACAGAGCAGGACACAGTACCAGAAAAGGTCATGCCTTGTGGCATGCAGGTCATCCGCCGTTCATCAGAAGGGCATCTGTCATGAGCGCAGTGTGGATCTAAGCACTAAATCAACGTCTCAGACCACGGTTCTGGGCCAGAAGGGGTAGACCAGTTAAGGCCAGCTCACAAGGGAATCACAAGAATGTGAATTTGTCAGGCACACCTTGGGCAGGTTTTGAGTTGGGCTCATGAAAGACTTGTAGGCTGAGGAACAAAAGCAGGTTGGCTGCTGCTTGTAGCAGTCGCTATATTCCAGGAGTCCCAGGACTCGGAGCCCTGCTTAACTCACCAGTGTTCAGGGCAGATGAAGGTCTGCAATCATGGGACAACTACAAAGGAGCATCCATAGTGGCCTTCCCTTGGTTCTATGTCCCCGTGCTGGGATGGAGGGGCTGGTTCCATGCAATTTACTGCCATAGCCCAGACCCCTCAGCCCAAGAAGCACTTAAGGAGAAACAACTGATGTGGCTTGAGAGTTTATTATGATTATGCCTCAGGACTGCCCCCAGTTCTAGCTCAGCTTATCATTACTACCTTCCTCTCTCTCTCTCTGTGTGTGTGTGTGTGTGTGTGTGTGTGTGTGTGTGTGTGTGTGTGTGTGCATGTGCATGAGTGTATCTTAGTAGTAGGGCTTGAATCCAGGGCCCATGCTCTGTCCCTCAGTTTTTTCATTCAAGGATTCCACTCTACCACTTAAGCCAGAGCTTTTCTTCCAGCTTTCAGGTGGTTCTTGGGAGAGGAGAGTTTCACAGACAATTCTTGCTGGGCTGCATCTGAACGTTAATCCTCCAATCTCAGCCTGCTGAACGAGCTAGGATTATGAGAGCATGAGCCATTAGCATCTGGGCACGCATTCCTTTTTGGATAAAACAGAGTACCTATTTCCTAGCCGAGCACCCATCTACAGCTATCCCTCGTACCCCTTCCCTTACCCCTCCGGTCTTCAGAGGAGACATACCCTCCCCTGAGGACAAAGAAATAGGATGCACTGACAATTTTTGAACATTATGGTCTCCACACAGTCAGGTGCTGCTGGGAGCTGATGTGGAGGTCAGCGATCTAGGCCAAGGCAAGTAGACAGCTGTTAGAACAGAAAGTATGAAAAGACATCCATGCAGCTGGATGTCAGTGGCACATGCCTATAATCCTAGCTACTCAAGGCTGACACTGGAAGATCAATCAAGATTCAAACCTAGCCTGGGCATACTCTTATCTCCAAAGAATCACCAAAAAGCTGGGAAGAAGTAATACTATAGTTCAAGTGTTAGAGCACCAAACTTGTGCAAACAAGCTAAAGGTTACCACATAAGCTCTTCAAACCTTGGTAAACACACACATACACACAAACACACACACACACAAACACATACACACACACACATACACACACACACACACACACACACACCCATATGCATGCAAAATCAGAGATTTCTACACTGTAACCTTTGGGTATTCTATACCTTTTTCCCACTAAGTCTGGTGGTTGTTGGCCTAGTAGTTAGATGCATCCAACACCACCTGACATCTATAATTTTGGGGAACAGAATGGCTAGAATGTCAGCCTTCCCCAGTCCCAGCTCCTTGATTGGGTCTTGGTCTATCCAGGCCCTTTAGGGTTCCATTTACAGACTTGCCAAGATCCTTTAAAAAGGCAGCATATGCTGGGCAGTTGTGGCTCACGACTGACATCCTTGCTACTCAGGAAGGTAAGATCTGGCTTCCAAGCCAGCTTGGGCAGGAAAGTGTGTGAGACTCTTATCCTCTATGAACCATCAGAAAACAAGAACTGTCCCTTGGCTAAAGTGGTAGAGTGCAAGCCTTGAGAAAAAGAGCTCAGGGACAACACTCATGGATAATAACAAGGAGAGGCATTGCATGTTGGCTTTGGGATTGGCATGGGCCAAATATTGGAAATTTCAAGTGCACCAAGATAAAGCAGTACCTCCTCTAGTCCCGTGCTCCTCTATCTTCTCCACCCCCTGCCCTTGGCTGGGTTTTGGGTCAGGATGGCTCTGGCTTGACAGGAGGACTCCAAGGAGGAAGATCCCAGACCAATTGCCCTGGGTCCTTCCTCCCTGCTTACCCTGCTGCATCTGCTCTTTTCCATAAACCTTCTTCCTGAAATCCATCCATGAGATCATTGACACCAACACAGTGGTGAGTGGTGGGTCCAGCCTAACTCTGGGAAGTCAGAGGTGGAAGTCAGTTTGGGACTAGGAGCTTCTACCCTGGGTGTGGGATGAGGCTAGGGCTGACATTTATTTCATTCTGAGCTTTGCAGGAGTAGGGAGACAGTGTAGACACAACATTGAGTCAGGTAAGATGGGAATCTGTAGGACGACTTGTGTGGGGGAAGCTGTGGGGCTCAGGGGGCCACTGTTCTTGGTACTCCTCGCTCAGATGTCCCTCTCCCTCTCTCATCCCTCAATAGTAAAAGAGAAACTTTAAATAAGGGTGTCGAAGAGGGGGCAGGGGATTGTTTCTGTGTGAACCAGACTTGTGCTTCATATTCATCCTAGCCCCTACTTCCTATTTATCTGAGGAATGGCCATATGGGTTTGGGGGCAGGAGATCATCCTAGCTGAGAATGTGGCTCAGAGATAGAATGGTTGCCTAGCAAGCCTGAAGCCCTGGGTTCGATTCCACAAAGAAAAAGCTGGAAGGGGAGATGGTGCTCAACTTGTAGACCACCAGTCTTGATCAAATAGAGCTCAAGGACAGTGGACAGGCCCTGAGTTCAAGCCCCATAACTGGAAGAACAAATCTTTGTGGAGGCATTTTTTCCCCTTTGGAAACAATTTATTCTTTTTGATAAGCATAACACGGGCCTCTTCCCTGGCCACCAATGAGCCATTAGATGTTCCTGGAATTTGGGCCTCCTCCCAGCAGCCTCTGCTCTATCAGGCCCATAGTTTACCCTTCCTATCACCAGGCAGATGGAGGCCTAGAGAAGCCCACCTGGCCACCTAGTTCTGGTGGCTGCTGAGGATTTTGGGACTCAGTAAGTCACATAGGGAGTCATCATCCCCATCTGTCTACAGAAAAAAGGTACAGAGCAATGCAAGCCTGAGCACACCAGCTGTGGGCAGTTCTGCATGTGGGGATCTGCAGTAGGACATGCTCTGTGGGGGAGTCCTGTACGGGGCAGGGAAACTTGACCTCTCCTCTTGCAGTTTCCACACTATCCTGAATTTGCAATTCTTCAAAACCTTTCTGCTTCTCCCTGATTTTGACTCCCCAGGACCCTGAGGCCTCTGAAGCAGCTGCACTGGTGGGGAGCTCAGCCTGTGTCAGCATCTGGAGCCCCGTGTAGGAGCGACAGAAGCTCTGGCAGCTATCTACTCTTCATATTCTCCTGGGATAGCTGGCACATGCACTCGGCTTTCTCCTGACACAGCTGATCCAGAATGAACATCTGTCCTTTACATGTCAGGAGGGACTCCTGGATGGTGCAGATATGTGCCGACAGCTGGTTGCATCGATGGTGGAGCTCATCTGCAGGACTCTGGAAGTCCACCTCATCAGGCAGGTTGTGGATGAAGAAGATTTTCTTCTTGGACGCCCACGTGTCCCACTTCCCATCCTCACACATGCTGTGGTGGCAGCTCATTGGGCGGGGGACCTGTGGCTCCAGCTCTATCTGGCACTGAGCTGTCGGTGGGAGGGGGAGTGCCTGCAGCAGTCTCGCTGCTCCTGTGGCAGGAGTATCCCCCTGTGGATCTCAGCCTCCGAGAGTGCTAAGAGCTCCACGTCCCTCTGAGTTTGGGGGACATCTCCATCCTCTGCCATGGGCACATCGAGGAGAGTCGCTTCCTCAGCTTTTGCTTCTCCAGGGTTCACAGCTTCTCCTTCCCCAGGGAAAGCCAGGAAGCTCAGCTGGGCCTGCATGTGCTCCTCCTCTGGACTGGTCACATCCAGGCACTTGAAACTGTCCTGCCACTTTGGGGGCACCATCTTGTCCCCCCAGTTGGTTGGACCCTGCACTTGTTTCAGGTGCTCCAACAGCTGGGTCTGCCTCTGCAGGTGCTACTGCAGGACCTACTACTTGGAGCACAGCTGCTCATTGGAGGTGATGTGCTGCTCACAGGTGACTCTGAGCTCCTGAAGCTGGGCCAGAGACTGCTCCTGCTGCTCCCGGAGATCCTGAGTCACTTGGCTTTCTCTCTCAGCTACCTCTTTCCCTTTCTATATCTTCTCCTCTCAGCAGTACAGCTATTCCTGTAGATGTTTCTTCACCTGCTGCTCTGAGTCCACGATGCTGGTGAGATCCTCCTTCTCACTGCTCACCCTGTAGAGAGCGTCCTGCAGCAAGGCCAGCTGTTCCTCCAGCTGTGGGTTTCATACACATGCACATCGTGGGGTCTCGGGGATTTCCTGTGGATCCTTGGTTTTCTCTTCCAATCCTCCCACTTGCTCCCGCTGCTCTGCATAATGGAGACGGAGTTTCTAGTTTTCCTGTACCTGGATGTGAAGTTGTTTCTCCAGGTTTTTCAACCCCATCTGCGTGCTGTAGGTGTGGGCCCGCAGGTGCTGCTCCTCCTGAGATGGACCTGCAGAGGGCCATGGCTTTGCCAACTTCCTTCTCAGTTCCCCCAGCTCATTCTCTAGGTGCAGCACCTAGCTTCATCCTCACTCCTTTTCCTCTGCCAGTTGGTTCACCTGCTCGGTCTGCCACCAGGGCTCCTCCTTTTGCGTGGACCTCTCAATGCTCAGGTTCTGCAAGAATGTGTCTGTCTCCAGATTCGCTGCAGACACCATTCAACTCAGGTTGTCCTGAAGTCTCCTTAGTACCTCACACCCCTACAGCACTTGTTGGAACTTGCAGATTCTGTTCTTCCTGTTGCTCCTCTATGTCCAGAATGCTTACACCTTCTCCTAAAATTCTGTGTTCACTTGCTGCAGGTCATAGAAGCTTCTCTTCTTTTTCTTGAGCTGAAGTGTTACGTCATTTAGCTGTTTGAACATTTTGGTCACCTTCTGTAAGTAGTAACCACAGAAGCCACCATCTCCAGCTCTGCCATGCGCTGCTCTGCGGCCTGTAGGCAGCTGGTGAGAGCTTCATGCTCCATTTAGCTGTCATCGGCCATGAGCTGCATGTGGGCTGGTGCTGATTGTAAATCACTTTCTGCAGAAACCAACCTCTATATGGGTGGCTTGTGGATGTCTAGCTCTGTTTTTGTTGCTTTGTGTACTTTGGCTACCTTCTCCTTCTCTTTCTCTCGTCAATCCTGCAGGTCTGTCTTTTCCTGTTTCAGTGGTTGGATCTTGGCATAGAGCACCTGGTTTCTCCTTTTGCTGTGGTCCAGGGCAGGCACCACATGTTGCTAGCACCTCTGCATATTCTTGGTGGTATTGGGACCCTTGACAATCTGGACCCTGGTGGCTGTGACTGTGTCCAAAGGCAGGGGAGGCCAGTGGTCAGCATCACCCATGGCCAGACCCTTGGTTGAATCACCCTTCCCAGAGGTATTTGTCTTTGGGATCCTTCCCTTTTATGTATTCTTTGTTTTCTTGAATGCTGAAGGTCTGATGGGAGGATTTCTTCTGCTGGTGTTCTGGCAGTAGTTTATTGCCCACAGCTCTCTCACGGAGTCTTGTTGTTTCAGATATCTGAGCGCTGGGATGGGAAAGATGGGCTGGCCACATTCCCAGGCTCTGGGAAATCCTCTATTCTCCCACTCTCTTACTAGGTTGTCAATTTCCTATTGTACTCCAAATTCGCCTCGAGACTCTTGTTTATCACTCAGTTACCTCTACCTTCCTCAACTGCTGGTAGTGGTGTCACCCAACAGAGGGAATCTTGGTGCTACAGGGCAGCATGGAATGTGGGTGGCCACGATTCTTGTATCCCATTGGTCAGAAAGAACCATAAGAAAAAGGGGGTATGGCTGGTATCCTGTGATGCAGGCAGAATGGGCGGAGTCAAGATGACAGCAGCCCCTTTCCCAGGGAACTCTGTGCAATCCAGTTGGGAACAAGAGGGAGACCTGCTTTAGCCATATAGCTGCACAGATTTTTGTGTGTATGCCTGTTTGTTGCCAGTCCCGGACATTGAACTCAGGACCTAGGCACAGTTGGTGAGCTGCTTTTGTTCAATGCTACCCTTCTACCACTGGAGCCACACGGCTCTACTTCTGGCTTTGTTGACACTGAAGTTGGACAGGCGTCTCAAGTACTTTCCAGCCTAGGGTGACTTTGACCATGAATCTCCTTTCACAGCCTTGTAAGTATCATGGAGGTCTGCTGATAGCCACTGGTGCCTGCTTAAGCATTGGTCTTGCTGATGTTCTTGGACAGACTGGTAAATTCCCTATCTTCGGGGTTAAGTAGTGGGAGCTGGAGCCCACAATTCAAATCCTGGTCCTGCCACCTCCAAATGGCAGAAGATCCTAAAAACTCATTTCTATCCATATGAATACCAATGGAATGTGATGTATATCATGATTGAATGGACAGTTTTTGAATGATTCTAGGATAAAATCATACACAATTATATTCTAGGACACTGATTGATTTTAATCAATACTTTATGAAGCATTTAAAAAATTACATTCATTAAATGGAGAAATAATGAAATACCTAAGAATTTGGCATCACATAGCACAGAGATGCCATTTTTTTCTGCCAGGACTGAGATTGGAACTCATGGTCTGGGTAAATCTGTTGCACTGTGTAGCAAGGGGAGGCTTGCTTTTTTGAAGTCAAGAAATTCAAGTCTGTTCCTTAAGCCTGAAATTGGTCCCCACGCCTAGAATACATCATATTTGTGTACATTTTAAGTATATGATTTATATTTACATACATATATTGACTCCATATTGCATTTAATGTAGTTATTCATTTTATTTTTTGTTTTGTTCATGTAGTGACCATTTATTTTATTGACTATTATGGCACATATAATATTGATTACATAGGATATAGGTCTGCATATGTATTTCACTTCATACCTGACACACAGGACTTTCACAGAAAAGGAAAACATGTGTCACCATCTGCTTCTTACTCCATGATTTCTTGTTTGGGAGTGCTGGCATTTGAACTCATGGCCTACAGGGCCAAATTCATGAATGATTGTCAGCATGACATACTGACAGGCATTTCCCAGGACCTGAGATTGAGCCCCAGGGGTTGACAAAATAAAAACAGATTGACACACAGATGTTAGTATGCTAATAAATATATATCTTTATAGTGTGCCAGAGATGTCTATCCATTATTCAGTTATATACACTACATTCTTAACAATTCTTGGGTATTTATTATGTCTCCATATAATTAATATTATTGTTTTCATCCTTAATAAACTATTAAGTAAATAAGTGTTCTGAAATTAATGTGTCCCTGTAAGAAATAGTAGTCTTTTCAAAAACATAAACTCTGGGCTTGGCGCTGTCCCTGCACTATTCAGCTCAAAGCGAGCACTCTATCACTTGAGCCACAGAGCCACTTCCAAAAATAGTAGTCTTTTAATGCTTCATATTAAATAAAATTAGTCAGCCTACTGAAATCATAATGTCTAATTTTATACGAGTATCACTCATGAGCAACTCATTCAACCGTGACACTTACAACATTCAATCATTATTCCTATAAATGGGAATGGGTCTCTTAGGATCTCCCACCATCTGGAAGTGACATGACTTAGATTCGACTCTAGGCTTATATTGCCGTGCAGGACTATGTCTTCCCCAGTACCCTGCCAGCCTTCAGCAATACAAAGTGAAGTACCCTTTGGAGCCGTATCATTCAGACCCAAATGGTCATGGTGCAAAATGGTAAAACTTCATCCCACCACTTATTCTCTGTGCATTTTTCCCCTCCAGAAGGCCTGGAGGTCTCGGATCCCAGGATTGCCTGTGGTTCCAGTGGCTGCACCCCAGACTAGAGTGATGGAAGATGAGGCAGAGTTGCCATGACCTGAGTTCAAGACCTTGCTTCGCACAAAATAAATAAATAAATAGATTGATAGATAAATAAATAAATAAATAATCTCCCTGGCTTGCAATTGGTGCCGTTTTTTCTGCCAGGCTTTGGATTTGAACTCAGGGTCTGGGTAACTTTGCAGCACTGTGGACAAAGGAGAAGCTCACCGTGCTTGAAGTCAAGAAAGTCAGGCTTGCTCTCTAGGCTTGAATTCAAGCCCCAGCTCTGGGAAACATACTATTTATATATATTGTAATGATAAGATTTATACTTACTTATAGATGTTCAGTACATATCCTGTTTGTTGTGGTTATTTATTGTATTGCTGTTTTATTCATTAACCATTTATTTTATTGACTGTGATAACCTTATTCCATTTATTATTTTGATGACATCCTATCACATAGTATTTAGATTTGTAGAAGTGTTCTCAATCATGTCTGACATCCAGAACGCTCAGAACAAAGGAAAACAGGTGTCACGCTTGGCTTCTTACACCATGATCCAATTGTTGGCAGTGCTGGAATCTGAACTCAGGGCCTAGCAGAACCAATTCATGAATGGGTGTGTCAAAACGACAACCTTTAGCCCAGGAAACTGCCAGGCAGTTCCCAGACTCTGACATCAAGCCACAGGGGTGGACAAAATAGCCATACATGGATAGGCAGGTGGTAGTATACCAATAAATATATATTTGTATAGAGTGCCAGAGACATCTACCTAGGATTCAATGACATCAACTACATTCCTACCAACACTTAGGTAGTTATTATGTGCCATTGAAGGAATAGGATTCTTTTCATGCTTAATAAACTATTCAATAAGATCAATGTGTCTAATTTTAGACTAGACCTATGCATGCAGAAACTTCTCAATCATAGTTTGTTAATATTCCATCGGTATTCCGATGCATAGGAATAAGTCTCGGGAAATCCCCCGATTGGTAGGTGTCAGGACCAACAGTTAAACTCAGGGCCTACATTGCTGCATGGGACTATGGCTTCCCTGATAGCCCACTAGCCTTCGCCAATGCACGGTGAAGTACCCTTTGTAGACATGTCATTCAGACCCAGGATGGTCATCATAGAAAGGGAAAAAAAATGTAAAAATTCCATCCCGCGGCTTCTCTCTCTCTCTCTCTCTCTCTCTCTCTCTCTCTCTCTCTCTCTCTCTCTCTCTCTCTCTCTCTCTCTCTCTCTCTCTTTCTCTGTGTGTGTTTGTGTGTTTGTGTGTGTGTGTGTGTGTGTGTGTGTGTGTGTGTGTGTGTGTGTGTGTGTGTGTTTTCCTGCAAGACTTCAAAGCCTAGCATCCCAGGATTGGCTATGGGCCCATGGCAGCCTGTCACCCTGAGGTGATTGAAGCTAAGGCAGAGTTACCACAAACTGAGTTCAAATCCCTTCCTTGGCAAATAATAATAGTAATAGTAATAATAATAACAATAACAACAACAACAACAACAACAACAATAATAATAATAATAATAATAATAATAATAATAATAAACACCCTGGCTCAGAACTCGCACCATTTTTCTACCACTGCTGGGTTTCCAACTCAGGTCTGGGTAAATCTATAGCACTGTGGAGGAAAGGGAAGCTCACCATCCTTGAAGACTACAATATCAGGCTAAGTCACAGGGCCTGAATTGAAGCCGCAGTATTGGCAAAAATAATATACCCACCTATTTTACATATAGGATCTCTATTTACATAGATGTGTGGAATGCCTCATGCATTCAGTATAGTTACTCTTTTTATTGTGTGTCTTAGTCATGTATGCATTTTGTGTTTTATTGAGCATGATGACAGACATAACTGTGCCGAAACGGATGACCACCTATTCCTATGGCTATCGAGTTGCCTATATAGCATTCTCCATCCTCCCTGAGAACCTGGACTTTCATAGGAAAACAGGTGGATCGATGTGTTTCTCACATGAGAGTTCATCTATTGGCAGTATTGGGATTTTAACTCAGAGCCCAGCAGGGCAAATTGGCGAAAAGGTCTAGGTGAGGATACCAGCCTGTGAGCAACTAAGGAGCTAGACCTTTCCTAGGACCTGACATCGAACCCCAGGGAGGGCCAGGATAGTCCTAAATTCATAATTTAAACACAGGATCTATATTGACATACATGTGCAGTCATCATTTTGCTTTCAGTGCACTTCTCCTTAATTTGTGTCTAATTCATGGAGGTATGGTGTATTTTACTGAGTATGGTGACAGCTATAACTGTGCTGACATGGATGACAAAGTTTTCCCATGGTTACAGGGTTGCCTATGCATTCATTCTCCAGCCTAGCTGAGACCCAGGACTTTCACAGGAGAGGAAAACAGGTACAACGACTGGCTTCTGACATCAGGATGAATCTTTTGTCAGTGCTGGGATTTGAACTCAGGTATGGGTAACTCTGTTGCACTGTGGGGGAAGGGGAGGCTCACCATCCTTGAAGAATAGAATGTCAGGCCTAGTCCGGGGCCTGATCTGAAGTCACAGCACTGGACAAAATAAGAAGCCCAGCTCTTTTAAACATAGGATCTCTATTTACGTAAGGTGTGGTATGCATCTTGCATTCAGTGTAGTTATTCTTTTTATTTTGTGTCTTTTTCAAGGATGTATTGTGTATTTTATTGAGCATAGAATGACATATAAAACTGTGCTGACATGGATGACAACCTATTCTCATGGGTATAGAGTTGCCAGTGTTTCTTGATTCTTGCTGAGACCCAGCACTTGCACAGTACAGGAAAACAGGTGCAAGAATTGGCTTCTCACATCAAGATAAACCTTTTGGTAGTGCTGGGATTTGAACTTGGGGTCTAGGAAGCCCAACAGCCAAATAGGTCAACATGAGCCCATCAGCTTGTGAGCTAAGACATACCCAGACCTGAGATAGAGCCCCAGTGTGGGGATGGGGCACAATATTCATCCATTCATAAGCTGAAGCTAGTATGCTAATTACCTATTTGGATAGAGTAGGAGATGTAGCGAGCTGTGTTCAAATCCTATCTACCATTCAAGTACCGATTCTTGGATCTTTCCCAATGCCTCCATTTCCTGAATGTGATTCTTATTGTCACACTTCATGAACTCTTAATTAAAAATAATTTTTGTGCCATACATCTTGCCTATCATTTCCAATGAGAATCATGCATGAACTAAACTCTTCCCTAGGCCTGAATTCAAGCATTTCATAACATTTATAGACATGTTAAATATATGATTTCTACTTACATCAATATATTCAATCTATATCATGTTTTTTGAGTGATACATTATATTTTATCATTTATTTATTTATTTAGCATTTATTTTATGGACCGTGAGTGCACCTATAACATTTATTACATTTATTCCCATCTATTCCATAGCGTGTAGCTTTGCAGACATATTATGAACTTGTATAGAAAAGGAAAACAGGTGTCACCCTTGAAATATTACACCAGGAAGAAATTTTTGGCAATAATAGGACCTGATGTGAATGCCTGAGAGGCCGAATTCATGAATGGGTGAGTGTCAGCACCGCAGCCTCTAGCCCATTCAGCTGCCAAGTGGATCTCAGGACCTGGGATCAAGCCCCAGGTTTGGCCAAAATAGCAGTAACTTTCTATGACGATGGAGATATATAAATAAATAAAATGTATGTATTTATTTTGGTGTCTGGTCATGGGGCCTGAACTTTGGGCCTGGTTGCTTGACCTCAGCTCAGGGCTAGCACTCTACCACTTGAGCCACAGCACCACTTCTGGCTTTTTCTTTTTGCTTATGTGGTGCTGAAGAATCAAACGCAGGACCTCAGGCATGCAAGGTAAGAGCTCTACAACGGAGCCACTTTTCCAGCCCAAATATAAATTTAGATATTTAGGTACTGCCAGAGGTGTCTATCTAGTATTCAATGACATATACTACCTTCCTACCGATTCTCATGTATTTAGTGAGAACTCCATTTAATCAATAGTATTCTTTTAATACATAATGTACTATGAATTAAAGTCAATCCCTGTCCAGTGATTATTGGGTCTAATTTTAAGCAAGACAGATTGACGGACTACTCATCCAACCATGACATTAACCACATTCTTCTAGTGTTCCTATGGACAAGAATATTTTCTTAGGCTCTTCAGCCCCTTGTAAGTGGCATGACCGGGATTCGAACTCAGGGCCTAGTGTCCACGTTGGCCTATGGCTTCGCTGATAGAGCCAGCCTTCAGAAATGCCAGATGACCTACAGGTTGCAGCCATGTCATTCACATCCATGATGGTCAACGTGCAAGGAAGGAAAACAGAAACTGCTGACCGTCCTTGGTTTGTGGCTTTTTTTCGATGCTGTTTTCATTTTCTTTTCCTGTGAGCCCCTGAGGTCTAGGACCACAGGATGGGCTATGGGTCCAGAGGCTGCACTATCCCAGCCTAGTGTGATGGAAAATGACGAGGAGTTGCCAAAACCTGAGTGCAAACCCTGTGCTTGGCAAAAATTAATTAATTAATTAACAACACTATTGAAACTCCCTGTCTTGGATTTCGTGCCATTTTATTGTCTGCCATGCCAGGGATGTCACCTTGGGATCTAGGTAACTCTGATGCACTTGGGGGAGCCGGAGGAAAGGAAGATCTCCTCCCTTGAATGCAAGCAATTCAGGCCTGTTCCCTAGGCCTGAATTCAAGCCCCCCCCTGGAGAACATAACATTTATAACCATTTTTATTTTATCATTTATACTTACATCCATACATTCAGTCTATATCTTGTTTGTTGGAATGATTAATTATATTTTATTATATATTTATTTGTTTACAATTTATTTTATGGACTGTGAGTACACCTATTACATTTATTACATTCATTCAAATCTATTCCATAGCAGGTAGCTTTGCAGACATATTATAAATATCATACCTGACACCCAGCACTTGCACAGAAAAGGAAAACAGGTATCATACTTGCAATCTGACTCCAGGAAGACATTTTTAGCAATGCTGGAAACTGAACTGAGGGCCTAGAGGCCCCATTCACAAATGGGTGAGTGTCAGCACAGCAGCCTCTAGCACATTCAGGTGCCAGGTGGATCCCAGGACCTTGGATGGAGACACAGGTTTGGCCAAAATAGCAATACCTTTCTATGCAGACAGTGGTATACAAATATATATTTAGATATGTAGATATTGCCAGTGATGTCTATCTGTTATTCAATGACATATACTACCTTCCTAGAGATTCTCAGGTATTTAGTGAGGACTCCATTTAATCAATAGTATTCTTTTAGGGGATGGGAAGGTGGCTCATTGGGAGAGTGTTACCTTGCATGCATGAGTCCCGGTTTCGATTCTTCAGCAACACATGATCAGAAAAAGCTGGGAATGGCACTGTGTCTCACATGGTACTGCCCTAACCCTGAGCTGAAAAGCTGAGGGATAACGCCCAGGTACGAGTTCAGTCCACACTACTGACAAAACACACACACACACACACACACACACACACACACACACACACACACACACACACACACACACAATGTATTCTTTTAATGTATAATAAACTATAAATTAAAATCAATCCACATCTTGTGAATACTGGATTTAGTTTTTGCTAGACTAATTGACAAACTACTCATCCAACCATAACATTGATCACATTCCTATGGGGTTCCTATGGACAGGCAATAGTTTCTTACACTCTCCAGCCCTTTGTAAGTGGCAAGACCGGGATTCAAACTCAGGGCCTAGGTGTGCAGATGGGCCTATGGCTTTGCTGACAGCCCACTGACAGCAGTGCCAGGTGACTTACAGTTTGCAGTCGTGTCATTTGGACCCGGGATGGTCACCATGCATGGAAGGAAAACCGAGAAACCTCTAACTGTTTGCAATTCGTGGCTATTTTTCCTTGTATTTTCTTTTTTCTTCCTGTCAGCCATGAGGCCTAGGCTCCCAGGATGGGCTGTGGGTCCAAAGGCTGCACAAACCCAGCCTAAGCTGATGGAAGCTAAGGCAGAGTTGCCACGACCTAAGTTCAAATCCCGTGCTTGGCAAAATACATACATACATACATACATACATACATACATACATACATACATACATACATACATAGAAAATAAAATAAAATGAATTTTAAAAATTTAAAAATACTAATGGTGCTCTCTGGCTTGGATTTCATGCTCGTTTTTTTCTGCTTGGCCTGGGATTTGCACTTGGAGTATGGGAAAATCTAATGCACTCTGGGGGATGGAGAAACTCACCCTCTTTGAATACAAGCAATTCAGGCCTGTTCCCTAGACCTGAATTCAATCCCAACCCTGTTAATTAATATTCATCCACATTTGAAATGATTAATATCTACATATTTATGTTTACTGCATATTGCTTTGAGTGTGTTTATTTTTTGTATTATTAATTCATTATATTTGTTGACTATTAATACACTTATAACATGTATTAAATTTATTACATCTTATGAAAATTATACAGATTTGCATATGTATTATATATCTTACTTCAGACCCAGGTCATTCACAGAAATTTTATAGTAAATGATCCCATGCCAAAAAAAACACAAAGAATACACTTACCAAAGTCTAAATTATCCCTAGGCACCCCAGTGGCTCACATATTTAATCCTAGCTACTCAGGAGGCTGAGAACTGGAAGATGAAATTTCAAAGCCAATGAAGGCAGAAAAGCCTGAGAGACATCATCTCCAATTAAGTGCCAAAATGCCAGGCTAAGGTATAGCTGAAGTGGTAGAAAATCAGCTATGAACAACGAAGCCAAGGAAGAGCAAGCTGTGTTCAAATGTGAGGAGAGGGGGTTGGGAGAACACAGAACAAAACAATACACAAATCCCACCTAATTTATGGTACCAACCAAACTGAAAAGAAAAATGAATCTTTTTCATTTGTATAAATTTACATGAGCACATATGCTCTTAGGTACACTTCAAAGCTATGTTTTTAATAATATATATACATATACAATTTAATAATGAATATATATATATATATATATATATATAATTTTAAATAAACTAAGAAACCAGCCAATGAATAAATACTTCTGAATTAGTGCCTTAACCATGGCACTGTAAATTATTATTTTTTTTTTTTGGGTCCGGTTGTGGGGCCTGAACTCTGGGCCTGGGCACTGTCCCTCAGCTCTTCAGCTCAAGGTTAGCACTCTACCACTTGAGCCACAGCGCCACTTCTGGCTTTTTCCTTTTTGCTTATGTGGTGCTGAGGAATCGAACCCAGGGCCTCATGCATGCAAGGCAAGCGCTCTACCACTGAGCCACCTTCCCAGCCCCGGCACTGTAAATTATTTATACTAAAAGTGTTTTCCAAGTTTCTTTTCTCAGAATCCATCTTTAAGAAGTTTTTTCATGTGCCTGGCACCAGTGACTCATGCCTATAATCCTAACTACTCAGGAGGCTGTGATCTGAGTTTGGCGGTTCAAAGTCAGCCCAAGCACAAAAGTCTGTGAGACTCTTATCTCCAATAAACCACTAGAAAACCGAAGTGGTACTGTGACTCAAGCAGTAGATCGCTTGCCTTGAGCTGAAGAGCACAGGGATAACCCCTGAGTTCAAACCACAGGACCCCCCAAGAAATGTTTGTTCCTGCAGATCATAAAATTCTAACATTCTGAGCTTTAGGAAACTTTTCTGCCAGGTTCTTATGCTCTTTAGCAAAGTACTCCACTACTGAGATACATCACAGTCCCATTGTTTTCGTTTTTCATTTTACAATCCAGTTTATTCCCAAAATGCTTAGAAGTACCTACTGTCCTCACAGAAGTGAGGTTTTATTCAGAAATCCTACCTTTTGTGCTATGAGGACTCCCCTAGTGTATTTCATGGTAGGCACTGAGGAAAACTCATACGACACAAATGCAGAGATTTTATAATTGTAGAAAAAACTCTAAATAGAAATAAATTCAACTGTCCTGATCTTCTAGGGAGAAATGTCCTTATTTTCATTCTCACTCTTCAGGGCAGATGGTCAAAATAGAAACACCAATGTGCTATGCTGAAATGTAAAAGTTTAGACCCCTTTTTTTGAAAAATTCTCATATGATAAAATCAATACGTATCAAATAAAGGTGAAGTGAACTTAAAAAATATTAAAAATGCTAATGAAGCTCCCTGGCTTGGAATGTGTGCCATATTTTGTCTGCAAGTCCTGGAATTTGAACCCTGGGTCTGGGTAACTCTATTGCACTGTCAGGGAAGGGGAAGCTCGCCCTGCTTGAAGAACAGTAAGTCATGCCTATTCCCTAGGCCTGAATTCAAGCCCCAGACCTGGAAAAACATACTCCTTATATACATTTTAAAGATAGGATTGAACTTCCATACAGATGTTCAGTCTATATTATGTTTGGTGTGTTTAAACATTATATATTTTATTTTTTCATTTATTTACCGTTTATTTTACTGACACTTATGCATCCTAACTATGTATTACATTGTTTACATGCTATCATATACCATCTAGATTTGTAGATGTGTTCTCCATCATGCCTGACACACAGAACTCTTCCAGAAAAGGAAAACAGGTGTCGCATTTGGCTTCTTACTCCAAGATTAAATTTTTGGCAGTGCTGGGATCTGAACTCAGGGTCTAGCAGGTCCAATTCATGAATGGGTGAGTGTGAGCACAACAGCCTCTAGCCAATGAAGCTGTGAGGTGGTTCCTAGGTGCTGAGATAGTGATCCAGGATTGGCCAAAACAGCGATACAAGGATAGGCAGACAGTAGTATACAAATAAATATATATTGGTAAAGGGGCTGGGAAGGTGGCTCAGTGATAGAGTGCTTGCCTTGCACGCATGAGGCCCTGAGTTCGATTCCTCAGCACCACATAAGCAGAAAAAGCTGGAAGTGGTGCTGTGGCTCAAGTGGTAGAGCACTAGCCTTGAGCTGAAGAGCTGAGGGACAGTGCCCAGGCCCAGAGTTCAGGCACCATGACTGGCAAAAAAAAAAAAAAAAAAAAAAAAAAATATATATATATATATATATATATATAGGTAAAAAGCACCATAGCCTCCTATCTATGATTGAATGACATATACTACATTCTTCCCAACTCTTAGGTATTTATTATAACACAATTAAAGGAATGCTATTCTTTTCATGCTTAATAAAGCATGAAATTAAGATCAATCAGTGTCCTAGGATTATTGCATCCAATTTTAGGCTTGACCAATGCACAAACTTCTCTTTCAATTGATATTCCTATGCATAGGAATGAGCGTCTTGTGATCTCCTGCCATTGGTAGTTGTCAAGACCTGGATTTGAACCCAGGGCCTATGTTGACAGGTTGGCCTATGGCTTCCCTGCTAATCCGCCAGCCCTCAGGAATGGCAAGTCAGGTGTACTTTGCACCCATGGCATTCAGACCCAGGATGGTCACCGTGCAAAGATTAAAAAAAAATTAAACCCCCATCCCTCTGCAGCTTGCCACTTTTTGTGCTATCCCACTTTTTTTTTTTCTTTCCGCAAGCCCTCTGGGCCTAGGATTCCAGGATTGGGTATGGGTCCCGAGGCTGCACCTAGCCTAGGGTGATCAAAGCTGAGGCAGAGTTGCCACGACCTGAGTTCAAGCCCTAAAAAAGCCACAAAAAAGAAAAAAAGAAAAAAATGATTATTTAACTAAATTAAAAAAAAAATAGTGCTCTCTGGTTTTGAATTTCTGCCAGTTTTCTTTCCTAGACTGGGATTTGAACTCAGGAACTTGTAGCAATGTGAGGGAAAGTGCAGATTTGTTACTATTTGAGTTCAAACACCTTGCCAAGCCAAAACTAAAAAATAAGTCACTGAGCTTGGTAAGGGGAGTAGTTGTGGAGATGGGAGGTAAAGGATGGTAGGGGGAAAACAAAGGAGAAGGTAACAATGCTCAATAGGAAATATACTCATGACCTTGCTCATGTAACTGTGACCATTCTGTACAACATTTTTACAATAAAAAACATACAAAAAAGAAACCATGTAGTATTTCGAGAAGCACTTTGGGGGTAAGGGTAGGATGTCTGAATAGATGTACAAAATTCTACACTGCTTTTTATTTAATGTTCAGTATGGAATTCAATAAACATAACTGCTTCCATTAAAAGATTAAGTCACTGTCCTGGAACTGGGGCCAGTATTTCTACCATTGTTGGGATTTGATCTCACCGTCCAGGTAACTCTTTTGTACCATGAGTAAAGGAAAAAATTACTGTCCTTGAGGAAAAGAAATTCAGGCTAGAGTTCCCATGGAGTGAATGAAGGCCCTGCAATGGAAAAAATATTTCTATACATGTGTAATAGATGATATATATGTACATATGTATGTTTATTACATGTTATGATTTTCATTATTGATTTTGTATTTATTTTATTTTTTATTTCATTGATTTTTATTGTTTATTTTATTTATATTATTCCTATTTACATTTTGCACATCTATTATAAAATTATACACAATAATTTAGGACATTGACTCATTTATCATTAAAACTTTTTGTGTTGAAACATGATACATAATTAAATGGAGGCATTTGTCACAGTCTTCTCACGTTTAGAGTCTCTCCCAAGAATGAGCTTTGTCTTATTTATCTTTGGACACCTTCCTATAGGGGTGTTTTTAGATGATTTATACTGAGAAGGCTTTCTTGAGGACAGGAAACTTGTGGGATAAAATTGTAAGGGGGAAGCTAGAAATGTGGCTTAGTGCTAAAGAGCTCATTCAACATGCATGCATACCAGGGTTTGAATCCTCAATGCCACATATTCAAAAAATAACAGACGCAGTGGAGTGGCTCAAGTGGTAGAGTGCTAGCCTTGAGAAAAAAAATCCCCAGGACTGTCAAAAACAATAGGCCAGATGCTGGTGGCTCACACCTGGAAAACTACCTTCTCATGAGGCTCAGATTTGAAGACCACAGTTCAAAGACAGCCTAGGCAAGAAAAGCCTGTTAGACTCTTATCTCCAATGAACCACTAAAAAAATCCCATGTAGAGCTGTGGCTCAAGTGGTAGAGGGTTAGACATGACTGAATTGCTCAGAAACAGTGCCCAGGGTTGATACAAGACACACAACTGGAAAAAATTGAGGGTTAATCAAAGTACTTTTCCTATTTGCTAATTATGAGAATATTCTCTGGAAAATCAACACTAATATACACCAGAATTGGAGTCAGACCTCCAGACTTAAGTGTAGCAGATCCACATGCCCAGCCTCACTGGCTCTAGCATTGTAACCTTGTGTCCACAGGGTTCTGAAAGGTCCAATGTTGAAAGGCTTAATATGCTCCCCAAACACTTTTGTGATAAGCAGTTGACTTGTATTGTTAATGTCATTACTCATCTGAACCTAGCAGAGCACCAGTAGCTCTTGCCCATCACCCTAGCTCAGGAGGCTGAGGTCTCAGGATCACACTGAAGCCAGCCAGGGCAGAAAATTCTATGACACTCTGACTTCCACTTCTGCAAAGTCAGATGTTCAAGAGCTTCTTGTTTTTCCCTTGGTGATGAGAAGTTACTCTAAATGTTCTTAGTGTTCTTGACCCATTGCCCCATCCTGGGTTCAAATGAAGTTCTCAGGATCCAAGTCCTGGCACAGTCAGCAGGAAGAACTCCAGTATAACACTATATTTGAAGGACAGAAAACAATTTCAAAAGCCAGAAAAGGAGGCAGAATATACACACTCAACAGGGAAGTGAGCTGCAACACCACTTCATTCATTCCAGGGACAGCCAGCAATGGGGGAAACCTGAAATCTTTGTTACAGTTACACCAGGATCAGGCTTTTCTCAGCTTCCTCAAACAATGATTAACCTTCCTCACTCAGGTGAAGAGAGCTTCAGGCTATCTTTAGGTTACCCCAATAGAGAGCCAGTTTAGGGAGGGAGAGGGAACAGAGTAGAAAAGCCCTGCTCTCTGGTCTTAGGGAGTGGGTGTTTTACTCTACATCTATCAGATTTGAAGGACCTTCTTCTACCTCTGACAGTCTTTTCTCCTTCCATCATTCTCCACATCATTAATGCTAATCCCCAGTCCAAGGTGAGGCAGGGTAATTTCTCTTTTGTCCCCAAGCAGCTGAGTTAGAACCTGGCTCTGCCCTCTTGGCTCTGCGGCATTGGGCTGCCTGAGAAGTGGTAAAGAGACATTTTTCCTGCTTTGTGGTTGTGTGAAGGTGATGCTGGTGTCCTGGCACACTGCAGAAGCTTCATGACTGGGAATAGTTCCCTTCTTTCCTCCTGAAGTCAAGACCAGATTCATCTATCATTTTTCTATCTATCTATCTATCTATCTATCTATCTATCTATCTATCTATCTATCTATCTATCTATCTATCTATCTATCTATCTATCTATCTATCGACCTCTCTTTCTTTCTCTCTCTTTCTCTTTCTTTCTCTCTTTCTTTCTCTCTTTCTCTCTTTCTTTCTCTCTTTCTTTCTCTCTTTCTCTCTCTCTTTCTCTTTCTTTCTTTCTTTCTTTCTTTCTTTCTTTCTTTCTTTCTTTCTTTCTTTCTTTCTTTCTTTCTTTCTTTCTTTCTATGTATCTATCTATGTACCAACTTACCTACCTGCCTACCTACCTACCTAACTAACTACCTAACTACCTAACTACCTACTTAGTTATCTCTTTGACATTTCTTGGGCTGAACTCAAGGCCTGGGCATTGTCTCTAGCACTCTGCTACTTGAGCCACAGCACCAATTCTGGATTTTTCTGTGTATGTGTTACTGAGGAATCGAACCCAGGGCCTCTTGAATGCTAGGCAAGCACTCTCCCACTAATCCACATTCCCAGCCCCCTCATCTTTTTTTCTTAATGGTAGTTTTTACATATATATGCTACCATTTTGTGTCCCCAAGTATAATTTTCTGAATACCGCTTATTTCTATGAACTCTGATCTTTTCCCCTGCCTGATTTGTGACTGCTCCTGCATTGGCCTCATAATAAAATGTAAATAAAGGCTGCTGAGAGCTTCAGTGTGCATCATATAAGGAAACAGGCTTAGAATCCTGGAAGAGAAAATCAATGGGGCTGAAATGAAGAAAATGATGCAGTATGTACAATGAGCATATCTAAAACATAAATCTGTAAATAAAAGCAGAAGTTTTGCATACAGCCTCTTTGCACTTAGGGAAGTAATATACACACGTAAGTAAGTAGGACACTGATACATAAACTTGGCCTTCTCTTTTTGAATTTCTTTTGTGGCCATCCTATGGCTTAAACTGAGGAAGTGATGCATTCCTCAGCTGTTTTTCACAAGGCAGAGGTTCTACCACTGGCACAGCTCCACTTCCAGCCATCTGGTTCTTCAATGGACATAAGCACCTCTCAGGCTTTCCTGCCTGGTCTGGCCTGTATCGCCTGCTTGGCTTTCTCTCTCAAAGCTGGAGCTCCACCCTCTAGGCCACTGCTCCACTTCGGGTTTTCTGGTGGTTTATTGGAGACAATAAACCTTTCCTGCTAGGGCTGGCTTTGAATGGAGATCTTCTGAGGAGGCTTCAAGTGTATTTCCTCAGGGATTCATCTAGGAGCCGCTCCACCCAAACCTTTAGTCTAAATCTCGAGAGGTACTAGTGAAAAACGGAAACAGGAACATGCTTCTAGTGTGTCCTAGATACTTAAGGTTGGAGATACAAAACAATCATAATTATTAAATCATTTTATAGGCAAAAGGAGCAATGCAGATAGTATAAGGATCGCTCCAGCTTTCAGTCCTCATATCCTGAGACAGTAAATTCACTGCAGCTCAATGCTAAGTGAAAGAACTGGCATGTCCTGTGGATATTTGCTCCTAAATCCTGTTACACTCATTTCTCACTTTTGGCTTCAACCCTGTGACCAGAGAGTAAGATGAAGAGAGAAAATACTCTCAGAGAAAGCAGGTATAAAGAACGTTGGGTAGTTTACTTATAAGTCTCAACCATAGGAATGACCTTATTAAGAAGTAAGTCCAGATTATAAAACAAAGAAGAAAAAAAGGTGAAAGTGCCTGCTGACTATAATCCCAGCTACTCAGGAGGCTGAGATGTAGAGAATTTGAGTTTGAAACCAGCCAGTGTAAGAAAGTCCTTGACAATGTTATTTCTAAGAGATCA
This sequence comes from Dipodomys merriami, assembly GCF_024711535.1. NCBI lineage: Eukaryota > Metazoa > Chordata > Mammalia > Rodentia > Heteromyidae > Dipodomys > Dipodomys merriami. Next base: position 1,016,567 of record NW_027202538.1, on the reverse strand, counting down.
CAGAAAAACCCAGAAGTGGGGTTGTGACTCAAGCTTAATGCAGTACCCTTGAGCAAAAGGAGCTCTTGGACCAGGCTTAGGCTCATAGTTCAAACCCAGGACTGCCCCCTCAAAAAAAATTGTACCTCAATTTCTTTGTGTATGTATGGATGTATTACTCTAGGTGAAACTCCTGAGTAGGTATGATGAGTGGCACCAAGCAGGGAAAATTGTATTCAATACAATGAGTTCATAACACAGAGACTGCTTTTATGATATTGCGTATTCCAGGGCTCCCCTCACTGCTCCCAATGTAACCTGAGGGGTTCTCTTCATCACAGGCCTGCTGGAAGAAGTCTCCCTCATTGTCTGGACAGGCACACAGAAGCCCTCACTCCTGTACAGCTGTGTACCAAATAACTCCATCTGGGCCAATTAGTGAAGCTGTGTGGGCGGGCTCTGAAGGTCAGGAGAAAAAGCCTTGTTTTTACCCTTAGCTATCTCTCTTCCCAGTGCTCTGTTTTAACAGGAGACCTTCATTTTTGCCACCTCCCATTGCAGGCCAAGTTCTGTGCTCTTATCCTGCCTCTATGAGACTATATTCCAGTGTACAGATACAGTGCTCAATATAATTCAGGAATCCTTCAGGCAGACAACTAGGGCACTGAACATAATGAAACGTTTCATCGTCGGCAATGATGGGCCTATAATGCTTCTCCTAGGTTTCCAGAACCTTGGGAAATCCAAGCACATGTTGGATATCACAAAGCTTCCTGTCATCTAGGACTGATGAAGCTCATCAGGTTTTGAAACCTTTGCTCTCTCCTAGTTGGGCCTTTGGTGGCTAGGTTTTGAGGTTAAACATAGGCCCTGGGTGCTGACCATGAGATCAGAGCTGAACTCTAGTGCTTTACCACTTTGTCACAGCTTCACTTCTGCTTTCTCTCTGTGTGTGAGTGTGTGTATGTGCATGTGTGTGCATACACTAGTCCTGGAGCTTGAACTCAAGACATGAGCACTGTACCTAGTTTCTCTTGTACAATGATTGCTCTCTCCCACTTGAACCACAGAGCCCCTTCAAGCTTTTTCCTAGTGATGTGGTTCTGAGAAATCAAGCCCAGGGTTTCATATATGCTAAGCACTCTACCTCTAAGGCACATTCCCAGCCCTCTACTTCAAGTGTGTTAGTTTGTTTCTGTCTTTTTTAGTTGTTGTTGTCATTGTATAAGTTGAAATCTGAGCCTGGAAGCTGTCCCTGAGCTCTTCAGCTCAAATCTTGTGCTCTACCACTTGAGCCACAGAGCCACTTCCAGTTTTTGGGTGGTTCATTGGAGCTAAGTGTCTCAAGGACGTTCCTGGCTAAGCTAACTTTGAACCATGATCCTCAGATCTCATCCTCCTGAGTAGCTAGGATGATCGGCATGAGCCACAAGCACCTAGCTTCCACTTCAGGTTTCTTAGTGGTGAATAAGATATAATAGTCTCATGGTACCTTTTGTGTCAGGGATAGTTTGGAACCCAGACCTCAGCTTCTTGAGAAGGCAGGATGACAGACCTCGGTTATAGAACCCTATTCTGTGACACTCTGCTGCAAGGGGGTCCTTGGCTCTGTGTGGTGAGTGCTAGCCATGAGCCCAAGAGGTATGGGTCAGTGCGTTATCCCTGAGTTCAAGGTTCATGACTTAGAAAAAACAAGACAAAACAATTGTCTCGTGTAGACAACTCACTAGTCATCAGTAATACATAATTTTGTCCCTGCCCTGGGGACAGATCTGAGTCTCAATATTCTTTTCTGCATAGTCATGTCAGTTGGAGTTCTTACAAGGACAAGATGAAAGTATGCACCCTTTGAAGAACAAAATACATAACACTTTTTTTGTCAATCATGGGCCTTGAAATCTGGGCCTGAACACAGTCCTTCAGCTCTTCAGCTCAAGGCTAGTGCTCTACCACTTGAGATACAGCGACACTTCCAGTTGTCTGGTGGTTTATTGGAGATCAGACTTTCAGCGACTTTCCTGCCAGGGCTGGCTTTGAACCACTATCCTCAAATATCAGCCTCCAGAGTAGTTAGGAGTAGAGGCGTGAGCCACTGGTGCCCGGCTCCAAATAACCCTCTTTACAGGACTCAGCACACAGCATCCTGTGAAAGACTCATCACCCAGCACCCAATGCAAGACTCAGCACACTGCACCCTGTGAAGGACTCAACACATAGCATCCTGTGCAGGACTCAGCACACAGCACCCCGTGAGGGCCCAAGCATTCCAGGAAGGACTCATCACATAGATGCATCCCACAAGCTGTCATTAGTATTAGGGTGCTTTTATCAGTATCACCATTCTTTCAGAAACACATCACAAACTGCACAAAGTTCCCATCTAATGAGTCAGAGGAGCATTTTTGGGGGGGAGTCAGCCACAGGGATTGCACTGAAATGTTGGGGGTACTGTCCTAAGATCTTTTGCTCAAGGCTAGAGATCTATCACTTTGATCCACAGCTCAGAGTTTCACAGACATCCCGCCAGGACTGGGTTTTAAATACACCAGTGTCAGATCTCAGCTCCCGAGTAGCTTGGATGACAGGGGTGAGCAAGCCAGAAGCATCTGGTTCTATGGGGCTGAGTTGCAGTCGTATACCTCTGAATAAGTCAGGTTAGATGGCAGCTGTCAGCACCAGACTCCCGGCTTGCTCTGTGATGAGGTATTTGAAGTCCTATCCTTATAGAGTTGCAGTCACAACATTCAATATTTTTTCATGCCCATCCTGGACCTTGAGTAAGAGTCTAGACACAGTCCCTAGGCTTTATGCTCAAAGCTAATGCTCGACTGCTTGAGCGAGAGCACAACTTCTGGATTTTTATGTGCTTGTGGTAGTGAGGAATCGAATCCAGGGCTTTGTATGTACTAGCTATCATTATATCACTGAGCCCCAGGAGTGACAAGTGTATGAACAGATAAATGTGTAGATTGGCATATATGTATATGTATATACATATATATATATACACATATATGTATGTATAAGGCAAGAGAAATGTGTCTGTATATTATGAAATTACATATATTATATTACTATCCATTATTGACATTCAAATTATTCCTTCCACTTTTAAGTATCATGGTTGAATACATAGTAAAGTATTAATTTAAAATTAATCAATGTAATACAATTGTCGTGTATAATTTTATAGTATACTCATACACTAACTACTAATTTGTTACTTTTATAAAATTCCATTCGAAAGGATGTACATGGAAATGGGTTTCTTGGAATCTCCCGCCAATTATTTAGTGGCAGCCCTGGGATTCAACCTCCAGGCCTAAGTTATAGTTTTGGTTATGGCGTCCCTAATAGCCAGCCAAACATCAGCATGCAATGTCATGTACACTTTCAGGGCTTTGTCATTTACACGCAGGATGGTCACAATGCAAAGGGAAAAAAAGTAAAACCACCTTCTTGAATTTCTCCATTTTATCCTTTTCCTATTTATTTTATTGCTTGCCAACCCCAATATTTGAACTTGGGTCCTAGAATCCTAGGGCCAGCTGTGGCAGAGAAGCCAAGACCTGAGTTCAAGTCCCGTGCTTGGCAAAAAAATAATAAAATAAAATAAGGCCATGACTTGGAATTTGCACCATTTTTCTGGCAGGCCTGGGATTTGAACTCAGCATCTGGGTATCTCTGTGTCACTGTGGGTGAAGGGGAAGCTCACCCTCCTTGAAGACAAGAAATTCAAACCAGTTCCCAGGGCCTGAATTGGAGCTCCAGCACTGGAAAAAAATACACACATGAGTTTAGCGAATATGATGTTTATTACCCTTATTCATTTATTATTATTACACATATAACATTTCATTTATTACATCTTATCATACATGATATATTTGCATATGAATTATACATCATACTGACACCCAGGACATTTTTTTAGGAAAAAAATATGTCAAAAGTACCTTCTTACTACATGAATAAATTTTGGCAATGCTGGGATTTCAACTCACGGCCTACAATGTCCAATACATAAATGGGATCAAAGTCTTAACACACCAATCTCTGGAAAACTGAGATGCCAGGAAGTTCTAAGGACCTGTTAACTGTTATCAAGCCACAGTAGTTCCCAATATATATATAAATATACATATATATATACATATATATATGTATGTGTGTAGATTGCTGTATACATATATATATATATGTAGAGAGAGAGAATGTGAGGATATTATTAAATGTTATATATATAGTTACCAATAATTAGTTATTAAGTTATGTCTCCATTTAATGATATATTGTTACCAATAATTATTTATTAAATTATGTCTCTGTTTAATGAAGTATCATGGTTGAATACTTATGAAAGCATTAATTAAAAATTAATCAATATCCTTCCATTAGGGAAATCATAACATGGTACTAGAATGGAAGATATAAATCCAATGATTTATGTGTTGCTTTCTAAAATAGAATCATGAATTAACTGCAAATTTAATTACTTTTATAACATTCCATTATCCTTCACATAAATAGGAATTAGTTTGTCAGGATCTCCCTCCATTTCTGTGTGGCAGTCCTGGGGTTCAAACTCCAGGCCTGGGAAGTTTACTTTGAATGCAAACCATTGGAATGACACTGAAGATTTCAGATTGTCATGATTAAAAAAAGAACAAGAAGAAGCAAAGAAAGCCAGGTGTCAGTGGCTCCTGTTTGTAATCCCAGCTCCTCAGGAGCCTGAGATGTAGAGAATGCCAATTTGAATTCAGGCAGGGCAGGAAAGTCTGCAAAACTCTTATTTCTAAGAGATCACAGGAAAATATCCCCATGTGTTGGGGCTGTGGCTCAAGGGCAGAGTGCTACTTTTGAGAAAGAGTAGATTAAGGATAAGGCCTAGGTTCATATTTCAGCCTGAGACCTGCCAAAGAAAAAAAGAAGGCAGTAACTTCATGTCTCTGTGTATGTATGGATGATGTATGGATGATATGCATTCAGCAGGTTGCCCATGAACAGACCCCCAACATGTGAATGCTGGGACAAGCCCTCAGAGAGTACTAAGCCAGTAGCTTGAACAAAGCATCCTTCTCTGCCATTTAATAACTGAAGCCCAGAAGGCTTGCCTTGGCTGGTGTATTCAACGGATTCATTATGTTCTGGCTGAGGTGTCCCATTGGGACATCTAGCAGCCAGCCACTGCCTCCAGGGAGACCACTGTTCCTAGGCTGTAGGTATTGTGGAAGTTTCTGGCTCCATATTCCCTATCCCTCTGTAGGACGTGAGCCTAGATCTCTGGGGCCTGGTGGCTATCACTCATTCATCATTCCTCATTGCCGAGTCCCACTCTGGTCCCAAATCCTGGCAAAGATTTGAAATGCCCATCGATTTCTGTGCTGAAAAGAGTATGCCAATTAATCCCACCCTCATAGTTCCTGTTAGAAATAATCCTTGGGCTGTGAATGTGGCTAAGTGGTAGAGTGCTTACCAAGCAAGCATGAAGCCCTGGGTTGGATTCCTCAGTATCACATAAACAGAAACAGCCAAAAGTGTCACTGTGGCTTCAGAGATAGAATGTAGCCTTGAGCAAAAGCAGCTCAGGAACATGCCTAGACCCTGAGATCAAGCCACAACACTGGCAAAAAAAATGTGAGCTTGGTGAGACATACACTTCTGGAACTCAGAGGAGAGCTGAAGTAGGTAAGAGGTAGAGGGCAGGTGGTGGTGGCTCAGCCCTGTAATAATAGCACTCAGGAAGTTGAGATCTGAAGATTATAACTGCAAGCCTGTGCAGGCAGGAAAGTCTATATGAGACTCTTTTCTCCAATTAAGCACCAAAAAAACCAGAGCTGTGTTACAAGTAATAGAATGCTATCCTTGAGCATAAAAACTCAGGGATAACATCAAGGCCATGAATTCTAACCCCAGGACTGGCACCCCCCCACAGGCACACACCAACATAGAGCATTTGACAGTCAGCCTGCACTAGTTCGATTTCTAGCAACTCAGTATTAAAAAAAAGTGAGAGAAAGAAAGGAAAGACTTGCTCCAGGAGGTGATATGACCAGTGCCAAAATTCCACAAGAGTTCTAAGATGTGGAACAGGACAGAGGGCCTAGGGAAGAAGGTGCAGAGCATGTGCAAAGGTCCTGAGGGTTGGTTTAAAGCAGGTGGTGTGGGTGGAATGAAGGTTCTATGGCCTCAGACAAGTCTGGCAGAACACTGAAGGCTGGGTCAAGGATTGTACTTGAGTCACAGGTAGGGCAGAGGGTGGGGTCCCAGAATGGGGCTCAGGGGAAGATTAACTTGACTTTTTACCAAAGACCCCAGCCAATTTCTGTGGCTGGAAGCCTATTTTACACAGCTCCTGACCTTAAGGCCCCCTTTGCATGGAGGAGTCAAGGCAAATGAAGGGAAGAACTCTTGCTCAAGAGAAGCTTCTACCCAATGCCTCCAGTGGCTCAACCCCTGTAAATCCTAGCTATTCAGAAGTCTGAGATCAGAGATCATTGGTCAAAGCCAGCTCAGTGGAGGAAAATTAGTGACACTCTTCTATCCAATGAACTACCAAAATCCAGAAATCAAACTGTGGCTCAAGTGGTAGAGTACCAGCCTTGAGGGAAAAAGTTAAAAGACCAGAGCCCAGACCCTGAGTTCAAGCCCCGGTACTGGCACAGAAAAAATAAAGGAAGTTTTCAGGAGATCCCAGTCCACTGTGGTGAAAGGCCATTATCAGTTGGGCGCCTGTGGCTCATGCCTGTCATCCTAGCTATTCAAGCCTGAGACCTGAGGATCAATCAAAATTAAAAGCTAGCTTGGGCCCTCTTATGTCCAATGAATCACCAAAAAGCTGGGAAAAAGCTCTACTGTAGTTCAAGTGGTACAGCACCAACCTTGTGAAAACAAGATAAAGGATAGCACCTAGGCTCTGAGTTCAAGTCCCGGTAAACACACACACACACACACACACGCACACACACACACACACACACACACACACACACACACACACACACACACACACACACACACACACACACACACACTAATATCCTTAATAGGTGCCAGTGGCTTATCCCAGCAATCCTACCTACTCAATAGGCTGAGATCTTAGGATGGCAGCGTGAAGTCAGAACAGGCAGGAAAGTCCATGAGATTCTTATCTCCACTAAACTACAAAAAAAAACATGATAGGTGAGTTCTGGTTTAAGTGGTAGAATGTTAGCTTTGAGCAAAAGAAGCTCGGGGACATTGCCTAGGCCCTGAGCCCCAGCTCTAAGATTTTTTTGGAAAGTCATCCTTTGCCACCCCCAAAGGTCATAAATCTTGATTTTGGTCATCCTAGACCTCACATCCACTCCTGCCACTTCCACAGTACTGCCACAATTGGCCGGTGTGTGGACAACACTGGGTTAAGAAGTGAAAGTACACAAGGGGGTGTATAGCCAGGTCAACACTAATACCCCAAAGCAATGAGGTATTGGCCATACCAGCCTCTCATCCCCCAGTTCCCTGGTCCTGGAATCTAAAGTTTGTGCCTCTGTATTCTGAGCATCTGCAATTTTTTAGAATGATCTGTGAGGCCCAGTTGGGACCGGAAGATAGACTGTCCTGTTATAAAGTACATTTACATTTCCTAGACACTGACCTATACTTCCAAGCCTCCTTGACCTCACCTCCCATGTAGCCCTAGATCCTCCTTGCTTGGGCAGCCTTCAGTCAGCTGTCAATCTCGAGTTGGCCAGAGCCACCAGCAATCCCTGATTCCCCACTCCACTGCCAGCCTGATGAGAGGGATGTGCAGTCAGAGGCCTAGCTGAGGAAAAGGATAGGACATCGCATGACTGAGGCTATCCCTCTCAGGCAGAGGAGACCCTATGCCAGCTGGCATCACTAACCCAGAATCCCCTGTAGGCAGCCAAATATTGCGACAGCAAGACTTGTGCCCTAGAGAAAAGTTGGAACACAGGCCTGTGGCAATTTAGGACTCATTGTAGACCCTGATAGGGGGCTAAAAGGAAGGTCGGTGTGAAGGAAGGGCACCATCTGAGGTCAGAAAGAGGCAGACCAGCAACCAGGAAGGGGACAAAAAAAGACGAGGGAAAATTACACACACACACACACACACACACACACACACACACACACACACACACACACACACACACACACACACACACACGGATATTCCAAGCCCTTAGCAGTTCCTGACAACAATACCATGAATTCCCTCTATTAGGATCACATCCAACCCCTGAGAAGATGGCACTATCATACTCAGACTAACTGTAGACACAGCATTGAGCCTCTCATAGCTGGAATGCTCATAACCCAGCATGGAATTTCCTACCATACACATTGCAATGTGGAAAACTCAGCCAACCTCTTTGTTTATTGTTGGTCATGGGGTTTGAACTCTGGGTTAGGGAGCTGTCCTTCAGCTCTTCAGCTGAAAATGAGCACTCTACAATTTGAGCCATAGTGCCGTTTCCTGTTTTCTGGTGGCTCATTGTATATCAAGACCCACAGACTTTCCTGCCCAAGCTGGCTTTGAACCTTGGTCTTTACATCTTAGATTTATGAGTAGCTAGGATGACAATTGTGAGCCACAGCAGGTGCCAGATTCATCCATCTTCATATACCCAGAGGAAACCAAATTCATCAGGCCACAAATTTCTTGCAACTCTTTACTTCAGGCTTTGACACCCAGCATCCAAATCCATCCTTCATTAGGGAGAATACAGAAACAACAATCCCACCCCTGCACCCATTTGCCCACTCCCTGCCTGCCATAGGCTTCGACCACTTGAGTTCTTGGCAAGGCCCCATCCATTCTACTGTGGCTTCAAAGTGGTGCAAACTTGGGGAGTTCTTAGAAATGTCTGTAAAGTGAGGCCAGCACCTGGTCTCTCAATCACAACACCCTCCCACACATACCTCTACATCTTTGCAGCGAAGATGCTTTACTTTCTTTCTTTTTTTCGATTGTGGGCTTGAACGCTGGGCCTGGGTGCTGCCCCTGAGCTCTTCAGCTCAAGGCAAGCACTCTACTACTTGAGCCACAGCACCCCTTTCAGGTTTCTGGTTGTTTGTTGGAGATAAGAGTCTCAGGGTCCTTCTTGCCCAGTCTGGCTTTGAGCCGTGATCCTCAGATCTCAACTCCTGAGTACTTAGGATGACAGCCATGAGCAACTGGCACCCAGCAAAACATATTTTTCAATGCCTGTCATCCTATCCTCTCAGGAGACTGAGATCTGAGGACTGCAGTTGGATGCCACCCTTGGAAGCATAGTGCATGAGAACTCTTTATCTCCAATTAAACACCCAAAAAACCTGGAAGTGGTGCTGTGGCTCAAGCAGTAGAGGGCTCGCCTTGAGCTGAAGAGCTGAGGGATAGTGCCCAAGCCCAGAGTTCAAGCCCCATGCCTGACCAAAAAAGTATTCAGTTTTCACTAACAAGTAGGAACAAATATGAGAGATTGAAAAGTAACTAGAGCATTATCATTATATTTATTTCTCAGTGATCATTCTTGTAATGATTAATGAGAGTTTTCCAGCCAGGTTAAACTTGAGAGTTAGTGAGGTAATGGATTAGATGGTAAGTAAATCTGAAATTGTTTTAGGGTACAGGGGTTCAGAAAAATGTAGGATCATTGGAAACTACAGTATTTTTCCTGATAAGAGAATTTGAGGACAAAGAATATAATACTTCATGTTAGGGAACAAGATAACTTGAGAGGTAGAGTCAGAAAATTTGTGGGAATTAGGGCAAATTGAAACGCATTTCCAGAGTGCTAACTGGAGTATCCATTAGAATGATTAAAAACTAGAGTTTTTTTCTTAAACATTAGAATTGGACTATCATTAGAGTGAAAGTTAGGTTTCAGTTCCAGCTGGAGTTAGAGTTAGCCTTAGGGAAATGGAAAGTTTAGGGTCAAACTGAAAGTAAATCTTCGAATAACAAATCTAGTTAGAATTAGGATGAATGTGAAATAAGAAACTGATAATAATATTAAGATTAGGGTATGATTAATGCAAGGGTTATCCTCAATATTCCAGTTAGGGTTCGGGTTAAAAAAATGGGAAGAGGAGTTCCGGGGAGATGGCAGAGGAGAAGCTGGAATCTGAACAAGCTCTCGCATAGAAAGCAGTTTTAGAGTTCCAGTGAACAGTACTAAGCCAGAGAATCACACCAAGTGTGCCATCACAGGACAGAGAGTTAGACAAGAGAGGGGAAGCCAAGGCAAGGAGACACATCTGAGCACTTGTCAGCAGCTGCCGCGGCGGCGACAGGGTCGCGGCGCTGACCTCAGCCATACCTAAGCCACAGAGTCCGGGACTAAGGAGCCAGACGCAGTGAGCGAGCAGATTCTACTCAACACCAGCAAGAACCGACAAGGAGCGGACATCTTCATCCTGCAGTTTGCAGACCAGAGACAACCCAGGATCCAAGACTCGGCGTGAGTAGAAGCCCGACGTCCTCACTCCTTCTCAGGGAGCAGAGGAGGGAAGGCCACCCCTCCCCCCCAGCACTGGTGATCTCCATCTTGGATATCAACAAAGATCAGAGGAGCTGCCAGCTCCAACTCAGGCCTAGGAATAAAACGAGTCATTTAGCAGGTCACAAGAATTTAACGGTGAAGTGACCTGCCAGACTCAGCTCCATCCAGGCAAAAGTCACCCAGCTCAGGTGCCAGCCATTGGAGTGCCTTGCCTCACTGGGTAACCAGAGCCATAGGCTGCCCCTCCCTCTAGCAGCCTCCACAATCAATTGAAAAACAGAAACCCTGAGAATGGCTCCAGGCTGGGCTCTGTGAGTTTTTCACAAAATAGCCCCAGGGAAAAGCTACTGTTTGTTGAAAGGCCTCAACTCTACCCAGAACATAGCCTCATCACTGCATCCCCCTCTTTTGTAATTCTCAAAGCAGATCACCCTCCCATTAAACTAACCTGGGAGCAGGAATCTCAAAATCTTGGGTAAAGAAGACCATTTTTCTGCCTGTTCGAACAAACCAACACAAGAAACCAATCAAGCCACAGGACCTCAAGCTGACCAGAGACTCCAATAAGAGGCAGTTTATAGACAAAAGGGAGATACAGGATTCTTCCCACCCCTCCCAAAAAAATCAAAAAAAAAAATCAAAGAACTTTTTTTTTTCTTTTTTCTTTTTCTCCTTTTCTTTTTTCTTTCTTTCTTTTTTTTTTTTTTTGGTACCTTATATATATAAAATTTTTTTTCCTTTTCTAAAACTTTTATTAATCTTTAATTTTTGCCTTTTTTGAAAAAAAATTGTTTTCCAGTAACTTTTTTTCCTCTTATAATTTTTATTTTAGGAATACGTGAATGTGCGTTTTCCTTTCTTTTCTTGTCTTCTCTCTCTATTTCTTTCTTTCTTAATTATCTTTTTGTCTTTTGTCTAGCTCTACTGAACTTCTGATCTTTTTCTCTCCCATTCTTATCTTTTTCACCTTTTCCTCCCTTTTGTTCTTCCTTATGTGACTTAACTCTTGTCCTGCACATCCTCAGATAAACCCGTAGTTAACTAGTAGACCCTATCCCCAATTGTGTACACACTTAATCCACAAATTTATTACTCAATTCAAAACCCTGAGACTTAAATTCCTTAATAGCAGTACTACCTCTTTATACCTATATAATATTTTAAGCATTTCTTAAGTTTTTCACTTCTCCTCTATGTCCCTACACTTGTATTAATATACTCACATTCCTCTCTAAATAGATGGTCTTTTAATCTCCATAATAATATTAATTTTTACGTTTCTATTTTTTTCTGGTCTTTTTTCATATCCCTTTCCCTTTCTTCTTTTTCTCTCTCTCTCTACATGCATCCTACCCAACCTATTTCCTGCATTGAGATTAGGACATAGTTAACTCTCCCTGTGCCTCCCCACACCAATCTGTTCCTATTTTTTACCCACATCTCTCCCTAACCCTAAAAATTTCTGGTTTTCCAAATTCTTCTCTGTGGTTCGAAGCCCATTAACATATAGTTGTTTGATGTTGAATATATGTATCTGTTGAACTAGATTGTATCTGTAGACTATTGACTGTATAAATGCAAACGTTGGTTGATGGTTGCCTTAAAATAGAGTTCTAGCACAAAACTGGTGCTATTTCATCTCAAATGGGCAGAGTAAGCTGGAAAAACACACAAAAAAAGGCAAATCTGGGTATCTCAATTCCCAATCTCGATAATCAGGGGTCAGAACAGATAATGAATAATCCAGAGGAGAGTTCCCAAATAGCTCTACAAACACTGCTGGAAAATATTATAAATGAGAAGTTTGACAACTTTAAAAGGACTCTGTATGAGCGTGATAGGGAGAGACAGGAGGCATCCCAAAAACTTATACAGGAATATCATAAGCGTGAGGAAGCTACTCAAAAACTGATACAGGATTTGCGTGAACAACTTGAGAATACTCAAAGAGAAAGGGAGGAATGGCATGAGCAGTCTGAGAACACATAAAGAGACTGGAGGAATCCCACGAATGGGAAGAAAGAGAACTGCAGGAATCCCACAAACGGGAGGAATCTAATCATAGAGTAATACAGGAATTGAGAGACCAAGGAGAGAATACACAAAGATCACTAAAGGCATTCATGGAATCCATTAACAAAGAGCTGAAGGAAGTCAGGGAGACCACAAAGGGAATGCTGAATGGAACCCAACAGAAGGAATGGGAGTCCAAAGAAACCATAACCAATCAACTAAGTGATTTGAGAACAAACACTGAACACCAAATTAAGGAAGTAAAGAAATTCATACAAGACCTAAAACACAGCTTCAACAAAGAACTTGAAGCCATCAAAGCTGACCAATTAGAAGGAAAAGAGATAAAAAACAAAGTAGAGAGTCTTGACAGCAGGTTAGACCATGCAGAAGATCGAATCTCAGGGATTGAAGACAGCCTAGATATTATAGAGAAAGAACATACAACCATCAAAGACAAGTCCAAGAAATATGATAGATCTATCCAAAACCTGGAAGACACCATCAGAAGGCCTACTCTAAGAATAATATGTGTAGAGGAGCACCTAGAAACAGAAGTTAATGGTCTAGGAAATTTGTTTAACAGGATCCTAGCAGAGAACTTCCCAAACATACAAAAAGATAGGCCTATTCAGATACAAGAATCTTTTAGAATCCCAAATAGACAAGACCAGAATAGTACATCCCACCGTCACATCATAATCCACACAGGATCAACTCAGACCTAGGCAAAGATACTTAAAGCTGACAAGGAGAAAAATTTAATCACCTATAAAGGGAAACCAATTAGAATCACCTCAGATTTCTCAGCAGAGACAATCAAAGCACGAAGAGCCTGGAATGATGTATGCCATGCCCTAAAAACAAACAACTATCAACCAAGAATACTGTACCGAGATAAACTCTCCTTCATAACTGAAGGCCAAATAAAAACCTTCCATAGCAAAGAAAAATTGAAACAATACATCTCCACCAAACCAGCCCTACAAAAGATTATTAAAGATGTCCTACACATAGAAAACCAACAAGACCGCAATAAAGTCCCAGAAACTGCACCCAAACGGAGAATCCAAGAACCATAGGAAGAACCCAGGTTTTGCAGCCCCCAAGAAGGCAAAGAACATGGCAGGAACTCCCAAATATCTCTTAATGTTAACAGACTCAACTGTCCAATTAAGCGACATAGACTGTCTGGTTGGATTAAAAAACAAGACCCTTCTATCTGCTGCCTGCAGGAGTCACAACTTGCCCGTAAAAACAAACACATTTTCAATGTTAAAGCCTGGAACAAAATCTACCAAGCAAACGGCCCCCATAAAAAATAAAATACCTAGGAATTAACTTAACCAAAGAAGTGAAGGACCTCTATGATGAAAACTTTAAAATCTTGAAAAAGGAAATCAACACAGAACTTAAAAAATGGCAAAACCTCCCATGCTCCTGGATTGGCAAGATCAACATCGTGAAATGGCAATACTTCCCAAGGCTATCTACAAGTTCAACGCGATACCTATCAAAATTCCACCCTCATTCTTCAAGGAAATAGAAGAGGCAATACAAAAATTCATATGGAACAATAAAAGACCCCGAATAGCAAAAACGCTCCTCAACGGAAAGAACACTGCTGGAGGAATATAAATATCAAATTTCAAACTCTACTATAAAGCCATAGTAATCAAAACAGCTTGGTATTGGTATAAGAACAGACCTCAGGACCAATGGAATAGAATTGGAAACCCAGAAATGAACCTACAGACCTGTAGCCATCTAATCTTTGATAAGGGAGCTAAAACAATAGAATGGAAGAAAGACAGCCTTTTCAGTAAATGGTGCTGGCAAAATTGGTTAACTACATGTAGAAAACTAAAGCTAGATCCTTATATATCACCCTGCACCAGAAACAACTCCAAATGGATCAAAGACCTTGAACTCAAAGCAGACACTCTGAAAACATTACAGGATGGAAAAGGAGAAACCCTAGGTCTCCTTGGCTCAGGCCGAAACTTTCGGTATAGAAACCCCGAAACACAACAAATCAAAGAAAGGTTGGACAAATGGAATTGCATAAAGTTGCCGAGCTTCTGCAGGGCAAATGACATAGCTAGCAAGATCAATAGAAAGCCCACCGATTGGGAGAAGATCTTTACTAGCCATACAACGGACAAGGGTCTCATATCTAAAATATAGTTGGAACTCAAAAAATTAAACCCCAAAACAACAAATCCTGAAAGAAACAACTGTCCAATAAATAAGTGGGCTAAAAACTTAAAGAGAAACTTCTCTGAAGAAGAAAGAAAGATGGCCAATAGACACATGAAGAAATGTTCAACATCCCTAGTCATAAAAGCAATGCAAATCAAAACAATATTGAGATATCACTTCACTCCAGTTAGAATGGCAAAAATCAAGAACTCTAACAACAACAGATGCTGGAGGGGATGTGGACAGAAAGGAACCTTAATTCATTGTTGGTGGGAATGTAAACTTGTTCAACCACTTTGGAAAGCAGTGTGGAGGTTCCTCAAAAGACTTCACATAGAACTCCCCTATGACCCAGCAATCCCACTTTTGGGCATTTACCCAAATGTTTACAAACAAGACCACACTAAAGCTACCAGAACAACTATGTTTATTGCAGCATTATTTACCAAAGCTAAGGTATGGAACCAACCCAGATGCCCCTCAGTAGATGAATGGATCAAGAAAATGTGGTATATATACACAATGGAATTCTATGCCTCCATCAGAAAGAATGACATTGCCCCATTTGTTAGGAAATGGAAAAACTTGGAAAAAACTATATTAAGTGAAATAAGCCAGGCCCAAAAAACATAGGTCCCATGGTTTCCCTTATTTGTAATACCTAGTAGATGTGTGAGTCAAGCGGAAAAGGTCAGATAATGAGATGTCAGGAAAATGAACCCTTAGGTATGTATTTTAATGTTTTTTTTCTTTAATGCATGTGTTTCTAACGCATTTATAAGATTATCTCTTTGTTGCTTTGTATGTCCCTCCCCCACAATATAATGGCTGCTTTTACTATATTTGATGTCAGTATAACTTGTGGAGGAGATGGAGAAAAACCAGTTGTTTAAGGATACAGGTGGACCTGTTGCAACCATGAGAAGTACAAGTTGTCATGTCCAAATCGAGCTTTACAAGGTCGGTACGGGTGGGGGGGGAGGGAAAGGGGGAGGAAGGAGAAGGATTGGGATTGGGGGGAAGGGGGGAGGTTGGGAAGGTATGTGAAGGGTAAACAAAGGAGGAAGCTGCAATGCTTGGTAAGAAATGTACACATTATCCTGCCCATGTTATTGTAACTCCTCTGTACAGTATGTTCACAAATAAAATTAAATTAAATTTAAACAATGGCAAGATACTGAGTAAAACTGCAAACTATTTTTATAAAAATGAGTTGAATCAAAATTAAGATGAATAAATACTAATGTATTTGTATAGCTTTTAGAATCCAAAGGCTATTAGTTCTAGATTTAGGGTTACTGTTCTAGGTCAGGGTAGACTTAGGCTTAGGGAAGGGTAAGCTCTACGGTAAAACTGAGTTTTCTGCTAATATTTTCAAGTAAAATAAGTTTGAGATTTAACAAAAACTACAGAGTTTTACTTTTTAAGGTTGAATTGGGTTAAATTTAGATTTAGGTTTCTAGTAAGATTTATATATAGTTAGTGTTACGTATTGAAGTATATTTTAAATAAACCTTTAACTCCTTTTTGGAGATATAGGAGTTCTGTAAACGTTAAGATCAGTGGAAACTGAGATAGTTTTCATGATATGAAGATATGAGGTTAATGATTCATCATAGGGAACTATTTCAGGGTCCAAGTCAGGGAATTTGTAGGATTTGGAACAAACTGCAAATCATTTCAAAGACAATGAGTATCTGTTAGATACTCGAGTGTTTTCCATTAATTTTAGGATTAGGTTACTATTATCATCAAGGTTACTCTTAGGGTTCTGTCCAAGATTAGAGTTAGGATTAGGGAAATGGAAGGTTGAGAAATTGAGTGACTTACTTTCTTTGTGTATATATATGCACTATTCTAAGGCTTGAACTCAAGGCTTGGTTTCTGCCCCTGAGCTTTTTGCTGTAGGCTAGCATTCTACCACTTAACTCATGATTCCCCTTCCAGCTTTCTTTGACAGTGAATTGGAGATGAGAGTCTCACAGACGTTCCAATCTAAGATGACATTGAACTGAGATCCCCAGATCTCTGCCTTCTGATATAAGGTACTACTAATGCCCAGGAAAGTGCCCAAATTATACTTATTGTTTTTACTAGTGTTCGAGATTGAGACTTGAATTCATTATCTGACAGCTTTGCTCACTAAGTAGCACTCTGCCACTTGAGCCATATCTTCAAAAGTGATTATTTTAAATAGTTGGAAATCGTTAAATTTTCTTCAGATGATAAGTATCATTAGTGTTGTTCTAAAACTTATCCTAATCAAAAAGATTTATTGACCCTAGAGATTATCTGAGCAGATTCTCCTGCTTTGCTTCTAATTGCATAACATTGTAGGGACATGATTTTTTAATTATTAAGTAGCAAAGCAGTTATCATTAAACAAAACAGTTTATGCGTACAATATACCTTGATCAATGTCAACTCTTTCAACATTCTCATCCATCCCTCCCCTATACACCTCTTCCTTCACTCTTCTTAATTTTGTAGGATATTTACTGGATTCCTCTCTGCATTTTACCCCTTTTCTCCTATTCAATCTTCTACCTTTTCCCACTTCACTCCTCTATTGACTACCCACTTCCATATGATCCAGGAATTCTACTCCTGGGCATTTACCCAAAAGATTACAAACCAGGATATAGTAACGTTTTCAGCACAACCATGCTTACAGAATCAGCCCAAATACTCCTCAAGAGAGAAATGAACCAAGTAAATGTAATACACCCACCCACCCACACACACACACACACACTCATACACACACACACACACACACACACACACACACACTCATAAACACCCTGGAAATTCTACTTACCCATCAGAAGAATACTGTACCATTTGTATCTCTCATTTCTCATTTCATCTGCCTGGTATCTCATTTGCCATTGTATTGTCCCTGTACTGCAGTAACTGACACATGCAAACTGATGTAAAAGATTTTCAGGTTATGGGCTAACCATTGATTCCTGAGTATGAGTTCTCTGCTCATTCTCTTTGTCTATTCATGCCTTTGAGTAGTGATTGTACAGATTCATTTGAACAATTTGCTACACAGAAAAGAGATGAACCATACATATATATGTATGTATATATATATATGATTATATATATACACACACATATATATACATACATGGATATATGCACACATATGGATATATATTAAATACTTGAGTATATTTTATGTTTTCAAGAATTATGGAGTTAACAAACATCACATGCATTTTCCTATCTTTTCAACTTTTTCAAAACCTAAAGAACTTTGTCTCTTTTGAATACCCAATTTTTAAGATATCACCATCTCTGATCTGTCAGTGGCCTTGAAATTAGATGTTCAAATAGGACAAAGTTATTTAGGCTTTTTGGTGGAAGAGAGGAGTATTACTAGGGTTCTATTCAGGTGTTCTCTGCTTGCTAGATAGGACTTTAGTTGTATAGCAACAAGCAGTTCAATTACTTTTGCCATACTTCTGGTCCATTTTATTTACTTGAGGTCTTGAACTTTTTTCCCGGGTTTGATCTCAGATTGACTGAATGATCTTAGATTGCTTCTTTTGTCTCCCACACAATTAGCTAGGATTAAAGTTGTGAACTAATATGGCCAGCTCATTTGTTGAGATGGCTGTCTTGGCAATTATTTCTTTGGCCTGGCCTGAGAAAAAGATCCTTGTCATTTCTGCTTCCCAATCAGCTGGGATTACAGATGGGGCTACTATACTTGGTGTACATGACAACTTCTGTTTTGTGTGTGTGTGTGTGTCGGTCGCGGGGCTTGAACTCTGGGCACAAGCATTGTCCCTGCACTCTTCAGCTCAAGAGGAGTGCTCTACCGCTTGAGCCACAGCACCAGCATCGGTTTTATAGTGGTTTTATTGGAGATAAGAGTCTCACGGACTTTTTCTCGAACTGTCTTTGAACCGTGATCCTCAGAACTCAGCATCCTGAGTAGCTAGGATTACAGGCCTGAGCCAACGATGCTCGACACACCTTCTATCTTTAAAAAGAGGTTTTCATTGTAAAAATGCTGTGTAGAGGGGTTATAGTTACATGAGCAAGTTAATGAGTACATTTTCTATCAAGCATTGTTACCTCCTCCTTTGTTTTTCCGCTCCCCTTCCCTCCCACCTCCACAAATACACTCCCCTCTACTCCCTTCCCCTCTTCCCCACCTATATTGTAAATATACTTTTTCAACATAGTGTCTTGTGCATCTCATTGTTACAATACATCAGCCTGTATCACTATTTATCTATTTTGTTTTGTCCCTTCCCCTCCCGAAGCTAGAGAAGGGTGTATACAAGATGCAGGGCACCGACAGTAAATACAGTGAAAACAAAGGTTAAACCATGGGGGAGGAACATATAAAAAACACATGGTAGATTATAAATCCTATCTTGGGGTTCATTTTGCTTAACAGCATCTTATCTGGTCATATGGACAGAGCTTTTGAACTTTTATGCTTGTCCCAGACATATAATAGTTATTGCAAATAAGGGAAAACATAGGACCAATGTTTCTTTGGTTTTGGCTTACTTCACTTGATATAAAGTTTTCTAAGACCTCACTTAGAGCCACTCTATGATCCAGCAGTCCCCATTTTTGCGCATTTACACAAATGATCACAAACAAGACCATACTAAGCTACCGGTACAACTATGTTTATTGCAGCATTATTTACCATAGCTAAGATATGGAACAAACCCAGATGTCCCTCAGTAGATGAATGGATCAAGAAAATGTGACACACACACACACACACACACACACACACACACACACACACACACACACACTCACACACACACACTGGAATTCTATGCGTCCAATCAGAAAAAATGGCATCGCCCCATTTGCTAGGAAATGGAAAGACGCAGAAACAATTATATTAAGTGATTAAGGTCCCATGGTTAATCTTACTTGGAGTAACTTGTACATGGTACTGTATAAGAGGATGCTATGTGAAAGGAACCCCAAGATAGGGACACAAATGTTTTTATTACATGAGATTCTTATCTCTATATAATCCCCCAAATAAAGTTGGAAGGGGAGCTGTCATTCAAATACAGAGCACCACCTTTGAGGGAAAAAGCCTAAGTGACAAGGTAAGGTCCTAAGTTTAAACCATAATATCAGCCCTCAAAAAAGTTGATTTCTTTTCCTTGAGGTTTTTATTAAATTGCTCCGGAAAATAATCGACGTTGCATTTATGTTTAGCATTACTATTAAAATCATGTTATATTTATTTATGTTATTCTTTATTTTCTTAAATTTTACTTACACTTTAATATCCAGTAATGATAAGAGATTATTACTGTTTCACAAGTTTTTATGTCAGTTGAATATATGGATGAGAGGTGCACACAAGGAGTTTGGACTGAAAATAGATATTTGCAAGGTCTTCACATAAGAATTGATAGTTGAAGGAGCTGTGGGCATGTATGAAATAAACTAAAGAAACCATCAAGGAAAGAAAAGGTATGATTTTGGAAAGCAAACAATTTTGAAAGAAAAACAAAGCAAGGAAAATATGTATCTTTTGGTAAGAACTTTGTAACCCACCTACACATTTAATTCCTTATTTCTAGTGGAAGGCATTTCAGTTAACTTTATTTTACAAAGTTAAACATGAATGACATTTAATACTAACTGGCCTCTGTCTCAGGTAAGCAATTATTCTAGCCAGGTGCAAGGGCTCATGCCTATAATCCTAGTTATGCAGAGAGCTGAAACATCTAGATCATAGTTCAAAGCCAGTATGGAGAGGAAAATTGGTGAGACTTTACTGTGGCACTGTGGCTCAAAGTGGCAGCACTAGCCTTTAGTAATAAATATCAGAGACAGAACCCAGGCCCTGAGTTCAAGCTCTCTGAAATTATTCTTAAAATACATGTTCTCAATATTTCTTCAATTTGTCTAGAAGAATGCTTTAAACTTAGGGATTTTTTATTGCATGTTGTCAGAATTGATTTTTAAGATGTTCAAAGAAAAATTATATATAGTAAGAACTGGTTTGTATTGCTTTGTATTATGTTTTGCTTCTACACCTATAGATCAGCTGGAAAGTAGATGGCCAAACCCCTCCTCCCTCCACCAAAGTTGTAAAGTTCATTTTTAAACATAATGACTTGTATATCTCATTGTTGCAATGTGTCCACCTGTACCCGTCGTTAAACGATTTGTTTATGCCCTTCCCCTACACAAATGGTACCAATATCAAATACAGTGAAAGCAGGGGGAGAGACATAAAAAGCAATATAGAAATCATCTTAAAAATATGTTAGAAACAACTGCATTAAATAAAAAAGTTGAATACTTATCTTGGGGTTCATTTCCCTAACATCCATTTATCTGAATTTTTTGCTTGCCTCAGACATATACTAGTTATTGCAAATAAGGGAAGCCATGGGACCTATGTTTCTTTGGGTCTGGCTTACTACACTTAATATAATTTTTCCAAGTCTTTCCATTTCCTAACAAATGGGGCAATGTCATTCTTTCTGATGGAGGCATAGAATTCCATTGTGTATATATACCACATTTTCTTGATCCATTCATCTACTGAGGGGCATCTGGGTTGGTTCCATATCATAGCTATGGTAAATAATTCTACAATAAGCATAGGTGTGCTGATAGGTTTACTATGATCTTGTTTGTGATCATGTGGTTAAATGCCCCACAGTGAGATTGCTGGGTCATAGGGGAGCTCTATGTGGAGTATTTTGATGAACCTACATGCTGCTTTCCAAAGTGTTTGAACAAGTTTACACTCCCACCAACAATGCAGTAAGGTTCCCTTCTCACTACATCCCCTCCAGCATCTGTTGTTATTAGAGTACTTGAGTATAGCCATTCTAATTGGCTGAGGTGGTACCTCAATGTTGTTTTTATTTGTAATTCTTTTTTGGCTAGAGAGGTTGAGTATTACTTCATGTGTTTATTGGCCATCCTTCTTTCCCCTTCAGAGAAGTTTCTCGTTAAGTCTTTAGCCCACTTATTTAATGGGCAGTAGTTTCTCTGAAGATTTGTTGTTGAGGGATTTAATTTTTTGAGTCCCAGGTATATTTTAGATATGAGACCCTTATCCTTTGAATGACTAGTGCATATCTTCTCCCAATCCATGGGCTTTCTAGTGATCTTGCTAGCTATGTCCTTTGCCATGCAGAAGCTCTGCAATTTCATGAAATCCAATTTGTCACATTTGTCTTTGATTTTTTGTTTTTCTGGGTTTCTGTTAAGAAAATTTCGGCCTGTGCCAAGGAGACCTAGGGTTCCTCCTATTCCTTCCTGTAATGTTTTCAGAGTAAGACTTCAAAGTTTAAAGTTTCAAGTATTACAAGAAGATCTTTGATTCATGTTGAATGGATGTGAGTAGCTTGAGCTGTTGCATAATTTGTGTGTGTGTGTGTGTGTGTGTGTGTGTGTGTGTGTGTGTGTGTGTGTTTGTAAGGGGGGTTATGTGTATCATTGACATCAAGGATAAGGAACTTGGTTCCTTTTTCTGAGATATACATTATGATGTTTCTTTGTTGGTGGTAGACTCTGATTGCTTGCCTTTTCCTGATGTGAACATTCTAGCTCAATTTTTCAATTAAAGTTTCTTAATTATTATTGAACATATAATGCTCTAATATTGCTTTGTCTTTAGTCCGACATCTAGGATCTTCTTTTCTTCTTAAATATTAACATTCAATATGAATTTTATCTCCTGACTAATTTTCCCCTTTAATTTGCATTTTGAAATAAGAATTATAATATCTTTGATCTCCGTATTCATGAAGAAAAACCGTTTTGCATTCTCTATTTAATGTAATAACACCTGGACAGATTTGTTAGCACCAAGAACTTAAATTTTCTTTTGTAGTTTTAGTTTAAAATACCATCTTCTATGTTTTTAGAATGGGTAGACAAAGAATTCCCACAATGCCTCACAACTTTTATCTTTCATTTTGTCTGTGCTTCCTTGTCACTGCTAAATTGTTCTGGATACATGTATTAGCTGCCCCAACCCCTGCAAAGCTGTTGCTGCTACCCAATTTACTGACAATACAACTCAGCAATTACAGTCACAATTACCCTTTCCCTGGTATCCTATTTTCTGCTACTCATTTTGCTACCCATAATTCTTAACACCATGGTTCCAGCCACCTGATCTCTGACACCCCTGTCTCTGCTTCCACATTCACAAACAAAGCAAAGCAAGAGTAGGCACAGACAATCGACTTGGGTACTTCTCTTGCAGGCACAATGGGACGTTATTCCTCAGGTATTTAACATGAGGGACTAACTAGTGGTGGAAAGAAAAGACGTTACTCAGAGGGGACTAAAATCTAAGGATATCAACTTATAACTTGTTGCTAGGAAAAGCAGGTCCTAAGGTGAATGTTAATGAGAAAAGAAAATTTCACAAAATATTGGGGATGATATAAATAAAAATTTTAGCTTAATCTCTTCTACCAGTGATCTGAATTATTTTATGACATATATATGTAACTACTTTGCATTTTTAAAAGTATATGAAGATGCACATTTATGTGGTACTTATATTAATTTATGGAATATTTGCATATGACCATGTTAATGATTCTCAATAGTTTATGCTTTATGAAATGCTCATGAGTCTGCCTTTGGCAATATGAATTGAGCTCTCTAATAATTAATGGGATTTCATTGTCAAATCCTACAAGGATATTACTGAAGCAAATACCAAAATGAATGCTGGAACAAGAAAACTGAACAAAGCTACAAGTTTGAAGGGAAGGGATCAGTGGTAAGGGCTATGATAAAAGAGAAATTCTTCACCATGTAATCTTTGTTGAATTACTAGCTTATTAAACATTCTTAGAAAGCAGAACATGATTTTTGAATCTAGACTTTTGGAACCTCTTTAATGAGTGGTTAAACAAAAAATTATCAAAATGACTGAAAATCCACTGTTAGATTAACATTATACTCAAAGTTCCCTTGAGATGCAGGTAGGCTGGATTCCTTTTCTATTAAATTAATTGAATAATCTTCCTTTTGCTTGGTTGGACAGTCCATGACACTTGTTCCAAAACAAGAAAAGATACTGGAGAGAAAAAAAGAGGAAAGAGAGCCAAGGCTGCTGAAATTAGCATATTTCCCATTTGGACTTTAATGCGTTGTGACTACAAAGAATTAGAATTTCATCTTAAGATAATAATTTCAAAATGGATGTGCTAAAGGATAGCGTCGAAATGTAATATTTAATACTTTTGGATTACTTGAATACAAAGGTTTACAGCAAACTTTAAATTCCAGAAAAACTGTAATGTTCCAATAAACACCTAGGAGAAATATAATTTAAAAATTCATCTGTTCAAAGCAAATCCTGGCATGAAAGTCTGTGAGTCAGTTATCTCCAAACAGAAAGTGGCACTGTAGCTCAATTGGGAGTGGGCTCCCCTTGAGCTAAAGAAATCTGGGATATGTTAATACCCAAGCCCTGAGTTCAAGGCCCATAATTGACAAAAATAAATTTTAAAGAATTAAATCATTAGGGCTGGAAGAAGACTCAGTGGTAGAGTCAGTATATTGCATGCATGAGGTCTTAGGTTCAATTCTTCAGCACCATATAAGCAGAAAAAACTGGAAGTGGCACTGTGGCTAAAGTGGTAGTGCGCTAGCCTTGAGCTGAACAGCTCAGGGACAGCACCCAGACCCAGAGTTCAGGCACCCCTACCAACAACATCAACAACAACAACAACAAATTAAGGCATCAAACAACCTGAAGATGTTATCCAGAATAATGAATGCAGCATTATCCGTTGACATGACTCAGTGACTTGAAACCAAGTTTACCAGGGGAGATGGTGTGCATTTTGTGTGTGTGTCAAAACCTGCAAAATTATTTTCTACTTTCCCAGGGAAGGAGAAAGGAGGAAATGGGGGGGAAGAGTGAGGTGTTTGGTGGACTTGCCTTTTGGTTCACTGATAGATTTCTGGAGTCAAATTCAGAGAAATTCTGCTTGCAATCCTAGTTGCCTGTGTAATGACGAAGGCATGTCCTGGAAGTGGTTTTGTCCTGTCCTTGGCCTGGTTCCAACCACCACTGGATAATCCAAGTCCCACTGGAAGACCAAGATGCCTTGAAGACTACTGATCCATTGTGCAGGTGGACCTAACCACAGCCAGAATAGGCAGAAAATGCAATTCCGAGGGCAGCACTGGAAATCTACAGCAGGCAGAGATTTTTTAAAATATATTTTTATTGTAAAAATACTGTACAGAGGGCTCAGAGTTACAGGACTAGGTAATGAGTACATTTCGTATACAGCATTGTTACCTCCTCCTTTGTTTTTCTCCTACCATCCTTTCCTTCCCCACATCTCCAACTCCTCCCTCCTCGACACCTGCCTGAGATTGTCAATTCATTTTCTGCACAGTGTCCTGTACATCTCACTGTCACAATGGTCAACCTGAATCCCCATTTAAGCATTCTGCTATATCCCTTCCTCTCTCCAAATTACAGATATATATATATATATATATATATATATATATATATATATATATATATACTTCTTCTTTTTTATTTCATCTTCAAAGAAGTCTCTCTTTAAGTCTTCAGCCAATTTAGATATTGGACAGTTGTTCCTTTGAGGATGTGTTGTTGGGGTATTTATGATTTTGAGTCCTAAGTATATTTTATATATAAGACTTTGTCTGTTTTATGACTCATGAAGAACTTCTCCCAGTAAGTGGGCTTTTTATTGATCTTGTTGTCTATGAACTTTACCTTACAGAAGCTCTGCTGTTTGATGCAATACCATTTGTCCAACCTCTCTTTGATTTGTTTTGTTTGTGGTTCTCTATTAAGATATATATATATATATATATATATATATATATATATATCACCCTGCATTATATATATGATATATAAATATGTATATGGATCTAGCTTTAGTTTTCAACAGGTGTATAACCAATTTTACTAGCACCATTTACTGAAAAGGCTGTCTTTCTTCCGTTCTATTTTTTTTTTGCTCCCTTGTCAAAGATTAGGTGGCAATATGTCAGTGTGCTTATTTTTGAGTCTTCAGTCCTATTCATTGGTCCTCAGAACTGTTCTTGTGCCAGTACCAAGCTCTTCTTATTATTGTGGCTTTTTAGTATAGTTTGAAATTTGGAACTGATATTGCTCCAGTGCTCTTCTTTCTTCTAAGAATTGATGAACCTACAGCCAGCATTATACTTAAAGGTGAAAAGTTAAAGCCATTTCTTATTAATTAAGGAAAGAGATAAGGATGTCTGCTCTCTCCACTCCTCTTCAACTACTTAGTATTAGAATGCTAGCTGGGACAATAAGACAAGATGCAAATTTAAAGGGAATCCAAATAGTGAAAGATGAAGTAAAACATAAAAGGTGACCAACGGAATAGAATTGAAAACACAGAAATGAACCTACAGTCCCATAGCCATCTAATTTTCGATAAGGGAGCTAAAAAATAGAATGGAAGAAAGACAGCCTCTTCAGTAAATGGTGCTGGCAAAATTCATCAACTACTTGTAGAAAACTAAAGCTAGATCCTTATTTATCACCCTGCAACAGAATCAACTCCAAATGGATTAAAGACCTCAGAGTCAAAGTAGACAGTCTGAAAATATTACAGGATGGAATAGGAGAAACCCTAGGTGTCCTTGGCACAGGCTGAAATTTTCTTAATAGAGACCCAAAAACACAAAAAATAAAATAAAAAAAAGGTTGGACAAATGGGATTGCATGCAATTGCAGAGCTTCTGCCTGGCCAAGGACATAGCTAGCCAGATCACTAGAAAGCCCACGGATTGGGAGAAGATATTCACTAGCCATACAATTTACAAGGGTCTCATATCTAAAATATAATTGGCACTCAAAATATTAAATCCCCCAACAACAAATCCTCAAAGAAACAACTGCCCAATAAATAAGTGGGCTAAAGACTTAAAGAGAAACTTCTGTGAAGAAGAAAGAAGGATGGCCAATAGACACATGAAGAAATGCTCAACATCCCTAGCCATAAAAGAAATGCAAATCAAAACAACATTGAGATACCACCTCACTCCAGTTAGAATGGCAAAAATCAAGAACTCTAACAACAACAGATGCTGGAGGGGATATGGACAGAAGGGAACCTTACTTCACTGTTGGTGGGAATGTAAACTTGCTCAACCACTTTGGAAAGAAGTATGGAGGTTCCTCAAAAGACTTCACATAGACCTCCCCTATGACCCAGCAATCCCACTTTTGGGCATTTACCCAAATGTTTACAAAGACCACACTAAAGCTACCAGCACAACTATGTATATTGCAGCATTATTTACCATAGCTAAGATATGGAACCAACCCAGATGCCCTTCAGTAGATGAATGTATCAAGAAAATATGTTATATATACACAATGGAATGCTATACCTCCATCAGAAAGAATGACATTGCCCCATTTGTTAGGAAATGGAAAAACTTGGAAAAAATTATAGTAAGTGAAGTAAGCCAGGCACAAAGTAACACAGGTCCCATGGTTTCCCTTATTTGCAATATCTAGTATATGTATGAGTCAAGCGGAAAAAGTCAGATAATGTGATGTTAGGAAAATGAATCCTTAGATAGGTATTTTAATGTTTTTTTTTGTTTCATGCATGTGTTTCTAACGCATTTATAAGATTATTTCTTTGTTGCTTTGTATGTCCCTCCCCCACAGTATAACCCCTACTTTCAATATATTTGATGTCAGTATAACTTGTGGAGGAGATGGGGAAAAACAAGTCGTTTAAGGATTCAGGTGGACCTGTTGCAACAATGAGAAGTACAAATTGTCATGTCAAAAATGAGCTTTACAATGTCGGTGGGGGGGATGGGAGGAAGGATTGGGTGGGGGGTGAGTGGGAGGCTGTGAAGGGAGGTAAAGGGTAAACAAAGGAGGAGGCTGCAATGCTTGGTAAGAAATGTATGCATTATCTTGCCCATGTAATTGTAACCCCTCTGTACAGTATGTTCACAAATAAAATAAAAATTTTAAAAAAACATGGGTACTCCACCACTTTTTGGTTCAATCACTTCTAACCACAAAGATATACTTTGCTAACAAAATGCTTAGAGGAAACCGAAGAATACTTCACTTTTATCTTCTCTCTTAAGACTCTCTTTAGATACCATATCAGGATCAGTGAAGTTATTCTTTCAAAAATTATTTCAATAGATTATCTTTCTCTTGGTCTTGCATTTGCTCAGAAGGATGTATGGAAAAGAATAGAGTTAAATCATCCATACCTTTTATGACAGTGTTTGTTACAAAATGACAATGCTCCTATGTCCTATGTCTCTGTCCTTCTCTTAGCTCTTGCTTGATTTCCAACTAATCACAGATTCTTGGCTTCAAGTCTAGTGAAATTGAAGGACTATAAGTCCTTCCCCACTGCTACATCTTCATGGTTTGTTTCTCTTTTAAAACTCTTTTATTTGGATGTGGAATTTATTTTCATGTCTTCATTCAATCCATTCTAAATTGTAGTGAGCTAAATAGGCTCTGTAAAATCACTTTAGGTAGCAAAAATATTAAGACAATATATCAAAAAGTTTGGTCTCCCTCCACTGCTGAAGCCAATATGCTTAGCTAGGGCTTCTAAGAACGCGTTTTCTTGACTTTTCAATTTGCTCAATTCTTTTCTGATCCCAAAACTTTTTGGCTTATGTAATAAGAGAAGTCTTCACTATCTCAAGTTAATAAGGATATTATATTTTTGAGCTACTAAGAAATGTGAAATCATTGGTTTCAAGTATCCAATCAGGTTTTTTTCTGTAGTTCAGTGCTTCACATGCAAAGACATTGTAGAACGTATTACAAACATTTTTGAGTGCACTTTTTCCCTAAATATTTTGACCCAAATTATCTTTTTCAGAGAATTACTGTTTTGTAATTAAATCAATACACAAATTTTGATTTTTTTTAAGAACATTGAATTTAAATTCCACTACAACCTTGTTTCACACAGTGAGTAGATTTCCTGGGTAAGGACAATTCTCAAGGGAACCTACAGGACTTATAACAAGGGTTCTGAGGTTTGTTTGTTTAGTATGAACATGAGCCATCTTCACCCACTTTGCTCCCTCTCAGTTAAGTCTCCATTGATTATTTTGCATGAAAGCCTATTTTCCCAAGAAATTTTAAATTTTCATAATAGGCTAAGTTGTTAAAAAGTTTGAACAAATTAAAATTTACCTGTCAGTTTTGGGGGGTGTGCAGTCGTGGGGCCTGAACTCTGGGCCTGGGCGCTGTAGCTCAGCTCTTCAGCTCAAGGCTAGCGCTCTACCACCTGAGCCACAGCACCACTTCCGGCTTTTTTTTCTTTTTGCTTATGTGGTGCTGAGGAATCGAACCCAGGGCCTCAGGCATGCAAGGCAAGCGCTCTTACCACTGAGCCACCTTGCCAGCCAAACCTGTCATAATTTTAAAACTCTTTTGAAATTCCTTTATTAGAACCACAAGTTCATCAATCCTAACTCCACCTTTAATATCAAAAACAGTTAACAAGTTGTTTTCATGATATAGTGTCCATGAAACTACTATTTTCCAGTGGCTTTGTTATGCATATATATAACCTTATAATCTTATGATAAGCAAAATGAACTCCAAGATATGGAAACAGAGAGTATTATTTGCGATTGTTGTTTTTAATGTACTATGTGATTTCCATTTTCTTTTGGGGTTTTCCCCTATGCTTTTTTCCCTGCTGTATTTGATTTTGGTAGCCTGTGTATTGTGTATATATTTACCTTAATTAGGGAAGGGAAGAGGAACTACAAAATGGTGAGACAAAGGACAAAGGCAAACCAATGCAATAGCAATACTCACAAGACAATATGTTGGAAATGTACATTACAACTTGTGAGGGGTACTGGGGTGAAGGAAAACTGTGAAGAAAATGAGGGAAGGGGTAACAAGTTTGAAAAGCTATGGATTCACTACCTTAAAATTACTGTAACCACACTGTACATCACTTTGACAATAAAATTAAATTTAAAAAATAAGCTGCATGAAATAAAATTTCACTGTATTGGTAAAGTACATAGTACTCTTTATGTAGTAACTTTTTAAAATTCCATACTTTTGGTGTCTAATTTGAATTAATTACCCCTTTTTAATCAGAGGACCATCAACTTGAATGCTATCCGACTAGACAATATTTTCACAATATACTTACCAATATTTTGAAAAAAGAATAAATATAGTACTTTCTCATACTAAAAGCGAAAACAGTTTAATTCTATGGAAGCAAATAACTTGTAAAAGTAAATAAGTTGTTAAGAAGACAGAATATATGTGTTCGTCAACATTCCAATGACTAGTAATTACTCATTTTCAAATTCTGAAGATTCCATACCTGAGAGATTCAAAACAATACCGGCTTGCATGTTATGTAATTTTGCAATAGATGCATTTTCCAATTGGGTGTTACAGATTGAGAGACAACAGAAAAATAACCATGTTCTGGTAGAGGATAAAACTATGTAGCATCGGTAATAATGAATTCTTCAAGAGTAAGCAATTGTTTATCACAATAAGCTATTATTTTTATGACCACCAATACCAATATTTATGATATAGAGTCATCCTAGCCCAAAATTCTCCAACTTTTAGGGTGCATCTCAAACTTCCCTTAATTCATATGATGAATAGCTTATCTCTATTGTGAAAAAATACAGCTCTGCTAATGTGATGCGATTCATGTTCTGGTAAGAACACCACAATAAACTGGGTTGCATCATTTTCCCCCCACTGGTATTTTTAAGATCAGAACATTTGCAAATATTACTTATATTTATAATTTTTAGCTATCATATAAATTCTGGATGCTAAGATTGGAAGATTATAGTTGAAAGCCCACCCAGGCAAGAATATTCCCTAGATTCTTATCTCCAATAAACTTCTCAGCAAAACCCAGATGCAAGTGGCACTGAGGTTGAAGTGGTAGGGCACGAGCCTTGAGCATAAACAGGCTCAGAGACAGTGTCCAGGCCCAGAGTAAAAGCCCTAGGACAAACCAATAAAACAAAAACAAAAATAAAATCAAACCCCAAACGTAACATTTTTCTCAGTGTATACAGTAGCAAATAATTAAGGAAATTGCTTCCTGTGTTACATACAGGTAGAAGAAAGAAGATGTCACACGATTATGCTCTTCATACCATGTTATACCAAAGACTCCAAAAATTTCCTCTTATTCTAAATTTATAAATTAATGTCATCAATTTGTTGGCAACTCTGTCTACAACATTCACATTATCATTTCATACATGAACTGTTGGAATTATCTATTTACTAAGTTTTTGAAAGAATATTCTAGGCACATAGAATGCAAAATCATTTGTGAATGTCAATTAAACCCTCTACTTAAAAACAATTTTGTAGAATCCTATAGAATATAAAATTACAAACAAAACCAAAATATTTTAAATCTAAATTCTAATTTAGCAAGATCTTCAAAATCCTTCATTAGATGAACTTTGCTATTTTTCCAAGCTTAAGCTTGTGTAATTCTTCATCATTTCTTTGGGTTACAACAGAATGATGATAACTTATTTTTTCAAATTTTGGATGGGAATCATGAGTCATTTTGCATCTAGGAATGTTCTGTAATGAAGAGAGAATTTAAAACACAAGTGAGGATTAAGTATGAGTTGCATTTCAACAGGAAATTTGACTTCTCAAAACATAATGACAAAATTAGCCCAAATGTCCAACTATGTATTCCTTTCTTGTTTGTTTTGTTTTATTAAGACAAAATTATACACCTTGGTCCAGGGAAGGTATCACTATGAAATTCCATTATCTAATCTCCTGTCTTAATCTCAGTGCTAGAATTCTAAGCTTGTATCACATTGCCCTGCCATAGTTTCTTGGTTTATTTAATCTAGATATAGACTACCAATTCTGAACTTCTCCAGTGATATTATACACCAGAGTGACTGCTTAGACTTTATCTACTATTTTCAAAGATGTTCTAACATTTGATAGAGGATATGAACATTTTCAAATGCACCGGCCAGATCTCTGATTCATTCCTCCATGGATCTGATCCCTTTATAATGATTATTGATTTTTACTATCTCTGATCCCTACCAATGTAATATTCTCAAACTTATTTGAAGGAAGTTCATTTGAGGACTTTCAAATATTAAAAATTATCACTTGATTCTAGTCTTGTTCAGGACATATATTTATTGTTTTGTAACTTTTCTACACATTCTGAGAGTTGTTTCATTTGTGTATTTGTGTGTACATATATAAGTGCCTCTGGGTGTATGTGTATGTCTGTATGTATATATGCAAAAGCCTCAAGCTTTTATTCAGCAATCTTGCTCATGACTGATATTCCATCAATTGAGCCATTCTTCCAATCCAGATTTTGACTGCTTAATTTTATATACTGTTGCAAAGAGTGTTCTGCCCAGGCTGGATGCCAATAGAACTTCCCAGACTCCTTTACATTCTTAGGTTTTATTTCTCCAGGAGTATCAACTTTTAAACGACAAACATTTTTGTGAGAGTAATGTCTAAGCTGTAGCCCATATTTTTAACTCAAGAATTCTTTTTTGTTGTTGTTTTGGTGGGGTGTCTGGTCATGGTGCCTGAACTCTTGTCCTGGGCTCTGTCCCTCAGCAATTCAGCTCACGGCTAGCCCTCTACCACCTGAGTCACAGCGCCAATTTTGTCTTTTTTCTTTTTTGCTTAAGTGGTACTGAGGAATCGAACCAAGGGCCTCATGCATGCGAGGCAAGCTCTGTACCTATGAGATACCTTTCATCCCTAACTAAAGAATTCTTATAAAGATAGATGAACAGACACATTACACATCTTGAGTGTACACTGTTAGGAATGTGATCGTAAGCTGGGTCATGGTGAGATATGAGGATTGAGGTTCAAAGCCAGCCCCGGTAGGAAACTCCCAGAGACTCTTGTCTCAAATTAACTAAAAGAAAACTGGAATTGGCACTGTGGATCAAGTAGTAGAGCATTAGCTTGAGCTGAATAGCAGAGAGACAGCTCGCAGGCCCAGAGTTCAAGTCCCAAGATCACCGCCAACAAATATATATATATATATATATATATATATATATGTGTGTGTGTGTGTGTGTGTGTGTGTATGTGTGTGTGTTTGTGTCTGTGTGTCTGTGTGTCTGTGTGTGTGTGTAAAGAAAAAAAAGAAATGAGATCTTAGGCACCAGTTTATTGCTAGCATAATCCCTGCTCTCACAAGATGGACATTTTTCCAGTTAAATCCATGCTTTTATATCTGACTTGCATTGAAAACAGAATTATTCTTCCATTGTACTTTCTACAAAGTTGCATGATTAGCAAGCATGATTTAGAATGGGAGTGGCCTCATACTTCATGTTCCACATAGGAGTCTTGCTTTCTGTATATCACTCTCATAAATCTACATACTGGACTTGGCTTTATTGTTTCAATGTTGCTTATTTGTAGTCTTCTATACTGTATGGAACCCTTATACTTAAACACAGAACTTCTCTTTCTCCTATTATTGCTATTGTTTCCCTACTGTTAGCTCATGCATACTTGGGAAATAATGAACAGCACGTACAGTCACAAAAAGAATGTTCTGAAAACCTTCTTCCTATTTAAAATTCGCCTTAACTTACAGAGAACTTACAAAGTTTGAACTCAATGTACTCATGTATAATATATTTATAAGCAATATAAATTTCATATTTTCTCTTTACTAAATTTTCTCTGAAATACGTTTTACCTCAGGTCCATAGGTGTTCTAGTCTTCTTGCAGTGAAGCCAGAAAACATTCAGTATACCTCAAGCAGCACCATCGATTGTTACTGGAAGTAACTGTTACTGGATGTGGAAACTGACCCCAGGAGAGGAATGGAACATAGAGGAAAAACAAAGTTCAAGTTACCTTGTGCTTTCCTTTTTACTGTACAAAAAAGTATCCCAAGGCTTGAAGGAAACTCTGTCCCTGGCTTTTTGAGTGTGTTCTTTACTCATATAATTTTTTTCTGTAAACTTCTAGTTCATAGTGTTACAAAAAGAAATAATGTACCATTTGAAGGCCAGTATAAAACAAAAGGAAATAACATTGTTTTAAAAGTGTTCTCCTGCAAAGTAACAAAGACATAGAGGTTTTAAAGTGTCTTATAGATGGATATTTCACCCCTGAGATGATTCTCGATGCAGGAGTCAGTTATCAATTCCTTTGGTCTGGTTCTGAGTTCTCCAGAGCAACAAGGATTCCAAAAAAGCAGGATCCAGTCAATATGATCAGCAAAAGAAGCCTCTACTCTGACCAGTTCACCTTTAAGGAGGGCCCCAAAGATAAATCTGGGATTTTTATTTGCTTGTTTGTTTAGTTTGTGCTAGTCCTGAGCCTTGAACCCAGAGGCTGGATCCTGTCCCTGAACAGTTGTCTTTCCTGCCCACCTGCCCCCAAAGCTAGAAATCTACTGTTTGAGCCAAAACTCCACTTCTGGTTTTTTGGTGTTCAATTTGCGATAAGAGTTTGACATACTCTCCTGCCTGGTTTGGCTTTGAATTAAGATAGTAAGAAAGCTAAGTGACATCAACTGTATAGACTTCTCTTTTGAAACAAAAAATATTAGATGAAGTTTATTGTAAAGCTAGTATTTGACAATTTTTAAAGGAAGAGAATATGTCTAGCAAAGAAGCCATAACTTAAATAACTCAGCAAAAGTAGGTGCACTGAATCCTTTTGAAATTATTTTTTCTGCTTGGGAAGATTATTGATCTTGTCCTTCCTTTTGGGGAAACTTAAGGTAATATTTGCACTTTTTGTTGGTTGTGGGGCTTGAACTCTGATCCTGGGCACACTCGCACAGCTCTTCAGCTCAAATTGAGTGCTCTACCGCTTAAGCTACAGCACCACTTCCGGGTTTCAGGTGGTTAATTAAAGATAAGTGTCTCATGGACATTCCTGACCAGGCTGTCTTTGAACCACAATTCTCTGGTTTCCTGAATAGCTAGGATTCCAGGCGTGATCCACCAGCACCCAGCTCATATTTGCATTTATGTGCACTGAATGACACTATGTAGACAAATAACGGAAATTTGAATCAAATGATGGCATTGCAGCTTTTCAGAAAATTTGAGGTAACAATAAATATGTCCTCCTTTTCCATGTTGTTTCATTAATGACTCATGAGCTATGGGACCCTTAGTTAGCATTCTCTGCAGTCTGTGTAGGTGTATTTAGTATCAGGAAATGTTCATAGAGAAATATAGAAAGACTAAGATTTTTAGAAAGCAAAGAATTTAAGGTAAGAAAAAACAGCACAGAAGGAGATACATGTATTACACAGAGATTAAGAAGTAGCCTAAGAGATTTAGAATGCTAAAGGTAATGCGGAATAAGACTAGTTGATAACTATTTGTTCAATAACCAAAAATGGTTCTCTATAACGTTTCTGGTATACGTTAGTAACTATCATTTAGTCATTAATTCTGGAGTTATTCCTTCTCTTCTGTCACAACTGTTAATTTGCCTCTGCCGTTGTGGTGCCATGAATAACCAAAAAGATTTCCAAATCTCACTTAGACTACCCTTCTCATTGTGATTAGCAGAGGCCATTCAAAAACCTGGAATCTTTGAATTTCCAGAATTAATCTTCACCTGACATCTAAGCACATTCAAGACATTAATTGCTCTGACCTAATGAACAAAACTTTTTTTCAACACAATATCCTAATATAAGAAAAAGTACATGAATTATGGACTATTGTCAGGTGTCAGTATGGCAGGAGCAATTACATATTCCAAGTATGGGTTCTTTATTTTTCATTTACTAATTAAATGTTTTTTGCTTTGGTTTTTTTTTTTTTTTTGCTTTTTTGCTCAAGGCAATCACTGTACCACTTGAGGCACAGCACCATTTCCAGTGTTTTTCTGTTTATGTGGTACTGAGGAATTGAATTCAGGGTTTCATGCATGCAAGGCAATCATCATATCATGAAGCCACATTCCCAGATCCCTAAATGACTTTCTTAAGTTTACATTTTCATTCAGTAACTATGTACCATAATATTGGCCAGGTGCTAGAAAATAATGTAGAAAAGAATACAATATAATAAATCCAGTAAGGCTAGATGGAAAATGAATAACCCTGACAGTCTTGCAAGGGCTCAGAGGGCTGATCTCATGGAGATGTATCAACATGCTGAACGAGACAGCTCCCTACCCACAGCCCAACTCCAGAATGAGTGGGCCATCTTGGGTTCCAGCTACCTGGGGACGTTGGCCCACCTCCTACAGCACCCATTCTACCCGTTCCTGAGAGCTACAGTGAGAGAGAGAGGAGAGAGAGAGAGAGAGAGAGAGAGAGAGAGAGAGAGAGAGAGAGAGAGAGAGAGAGAGAGAGAGAGAGAGAGAGAGAGAGAGAGAGAGGGAGGGAGGGAGGGAGGGAGGGAGAGTGGGAGATAGGGAGAGAGGGAGAAAGGGAGAGAGGGAGAGAGAGAGAGAAAATCAGAATTACACTTGAATCAGGTGCCAGTGGCATAAAACTCTAATCCTAACTACACTGGAGGCTAAGATATGAGGATCATGGTTCATAGACAGCCCTGGAGGAACGTGTTTGAGAATCTTATCTCCAAAGAACCACCAGAAAACTGGAAGTGGCACTGTGGGATCAAGTGATAAAGCGCTAGCCTTGAGCTGAGGAGCTCGGGAACAATGCCCAATCCTAGAGTTCAAGAACCACGATTGAAAGAAGTGGACTTCCCACCACAAGAAGTGGACTGAATAGCACCCATTGTCCTAGGGAGCATGGTAGAGAAGTCAGGCCGAGCTTCCTGTGAACTTGAGGTCATAAGTAGGTCATCTGGCTTCTCTTTGCCTCGGATTCCCCAGCTGCAAAACTGAACAAAGTGAAGGATCCCCTTCCTTATTGGGATAGGGTAGTAATGAAAGAGAGCCATGTTTCGGTTCATAATCCCACACCTGTTGCACTATTAATAACAGGCCCCACCTGAGCCCTTTCTGGTATCTTCCTGTCATATGCTCACAGAATTGCCAAAACCTTATCTGAAGGCCATTACCTCTCTTTTCCAGAGATCGCTCTGTATAAATCCCTTGTTTCCTCACAACTGTCCTGTGAGGAGACTGAGGTCCAATGGTTGAGGCCCTACCAAGAGCTTCACGTGTGGTCAAGAATCCGCTGCTATGGACTGAGTTTAGGATAATCCATGTTAACCGATGACTGAGCATGACACATGTCTATAATCCCAATTACAGAGGACCAGGCCTGGTGGAGCATACCTTTCACAGGAGGACCGCGATCCAGCCCAGCCTGAGCATATTTGTAGTTTCTATCTCAGAAATCCTCAAGACAGAAAGGTGGCTCATCAGCGCCATGGAGAGGAAACAAGCAGGGGGATCATGGTGCCCCCAGAGGGGTGTTTGACCCAGGGTAGGTTGTTGTTGGGACAGAAACTCACCTGTGCTGCAGGGAGAAGCTGTTGGCAGCTGCTCCAATTGGGGCAGCAGCGATGGCGCCAGCATTGTGGACACATGGGCCCAGAGCAGAAGACTAGGGGCAGGGACCAGGTCTGGGATTTAGGCCGGCTGGCAGCTACACATTGATTGAGGTTTGAAACCTGGCACTGCGTGAAGGGAGGGGAGGGGCCAGGTGGGGTGGGAGCATCAATTTTCTACTATACTCCAAAGTCACCTCGAGTTTCTTCCTCAGGACTCAGCCCCTTCTACCTTCCTGAACTGCTGGTAGTGGTGTAAACTAACAGAGGGAATCCCAGTGCTACCTGGCAGCATGGAATGTGGGCATGGCCACCATTCTTGTATCCCATTGGTCAGAAAGAAGCATGAAAGAATGGGGGTGTGGCCAGAATCCTGTGAAGCAAGCAGCATGGGCGGAGTCAAGATGACAGTGGTTCTCCCAGCCTTTTTCCCAGGAAATTCTGTCCAATTCAGTTGGAGAGAATAGGGTGACCTGCTTTAACTGGATGGCTACACAGATTGCTGTATAGTTCTGTTTTTTGCCAGTCCCAGACTTTGAACTTAGGATCTGGGCACAGTTCATGAGCTGCTTTTGCTCAAGGCTGGTCCTCTACACTAGAGCCACAAGGTTTCTGGCTTTGTTGGCACTGAAGTTGGACAGGGGTCTCAAGGATTTTCCTGCTTAGGGTGACTTGACCATGATCCTCTATTCACAGCCTTGTAAGTATCAACAAGGACTGCTGAGATCCACTGGTGCCTGCCTAATCATTGGCCTTGTTGATGTTCTTGGGCAGACTGGTGAGTTCCCGATCCTCGGGTTGAAGTGGTGGGAGCTGGACCCCACAATTCAAATCCTGGTCGTGCCACCTCCAAATGGTAGGAGATCCTAAGAAACTTGTTCCTATCCATATGATTACCATTGTAATGTGATGTAAGTCATGATTGAACGAACAGTTCTTGAATGATTCTAGGATAAAATTATACACAATTATATTACATGACACTGATTGATTTTAGTTAATAGTTTATTAAGCATTTAATCAATCACAGTCATCAAATGGAGGCATAATGAAATACCTAAGAATTGGGCCTCAAATACTATAAAGGTGAGTTTTTTCTACCAGGACTGGGATTGGAACTCATAGTCTGGGTACCTCTGTTGCACTGTGTGGGAAGAGGAAGCTTGCTTCCTTAAAGTCAAAAAATTCAAGTTTGTTCCTTAGGCTTGAAAACGATCACCAGCACTAGAAAACACCCTATTCATGTACAATTTACATATATGTTTTATATTCTTATACATATGTTGACTCCGTATTGCATTCAGAGTAGTTATTTTATTTTTTGTTTTATTCATGTATTGACCATTTATTGTATTGACTATTATAGCACATAAAACATTGACTACATAGGATATAGGTCTACAGATGTATTCCACTTCATACCTGACACACAGAAGATGCACAGTAAAGGAACCCATGTGTCACCATCATCCTCTTACTCCACAATTCATTGTTTGGGAGTACTGACATCTGAACTCATGGCCTACAAGGCCAAATTCATGAATGGGTGAGTGCAAACATGCCATCCTGGGGGAAATTGAGGTGCAGGTTGTTCCAAGGACCTGAGAACCCCTGGGGTTAACCAAAGAAGAACAGATTGACATGTAGATGCCATATGTGTGTGTGTGTGTGTGTGTGTGTGTGTGTGTGTGTGTGTGTGTGTGTGTGTTTATAGAGTGCCAGAGATGTTTATACATTATTCAGTTATATAGACTATATTCCTACCAATTCCTGGGTATTTATTATGCATCCATGTAATTAATGTTATTGTTTTCATCCTTAAAATATTAATGAAAGCACTCAGTGTCCTGAAATTATTGTGTTCCTGTAAGTAATAATATTCTTTTAATGCTTCATAAATATTAAATAAAATCAATCAGCCTTCTGAAATGATGCTGTTTAATTTTATAGGATCATCATTCACGATCAACTCATTCAACTGTGACATTGACAAAATTCCAGTGTTATGCCTTTGGATGGGAACCAGTTTCTTAGTACTTCCTGCCATTGGTTGGTGTCAGTATGGGGATTTGAAATGAGGGCCTATGTTGCCACGTGGGCCTATGGCTTCTTTGATTGTCTGCCAGCCTTCAGAAATGCAAGGTGAAGTACCCTTTGCAACAGTGTCATTCAGACCCAGAAGGGTCACTGTGCAAAGGAAGAAAACATAAAAGGCCACATTTTTCTGTGCATTGTTTTCCTTGCAAAACGTGGGGGTGTAGAATCCCAGAAGCACCTGTGTGTCCAGTGGCTGCACCCCATCCTAGTGTGATCAAAGCTGAGGCAGTGTTGCCACGACCTGAGTTCAAGACCCATGCTGAGAAAAAAATTAACTCCCTGGCTTGCAATTCACACAGTTTATTCTTACAGGCTTTGGATTGTAACTCAGGCTCTGGGTAAATCTGCAGCAATGTGCATAAAGGGGAAGATCACCTTACATGAAAATAAAAAAGTCAGGTCTGTTCACTAGTCCTGAATTCAAGACCCAGACCTGGAAATCATACTATTTCTATATATTGTTAAAATAGGATTTATACTTACCTATAGATGTTCAGTCCATACATGTTTGGTGGGGTTGTTCCTAGTATCTTCTGTTTTATTCATTTATGTACTCAATGTGTTTATTACATTGATGACAACCTATCACAGAACATCTAGATTTGTAGAAATGTTCTCTCTCATGCCTTACCCCCAGGATTCTCAGAGAAAAGGAAAAAAAGTTTCACACTCTCCTTCTTACTCCACGAACCACTTGTTGATAGTGCTGGTATCTGAACTCAGGGCAGAGCAAAACAAATTGGCCAATCAGTCAAGGTAATCATATGAACCTGTGAGCAACTAAGGAGTGTGGCCAATCCCAGAATATGACATTGATTCCAAGGGTGGTCCACTATAGTCAGAAATTCATAATTTAACAAAGGATCTATATTGACATATATGTTTGGTTAGCATCTTGGGTTCAGTGCAATTATTCTCCTTATTTTGTCTCTAATTCATGGAGGTATTGTGTATTTTAATAAGTATGGTGACTGCTATGACAGTGCTGACATGGATGAGAACCCATTACCAAGGTGACAGTGTTGTCCATGCATTCTCCATCATATTTGTGACCCAGGACTTTCACAGGAGAGGATAAAAGTCACAACGACTGGCTTCTGACATCAGTATGAATCTTTTGTCAGTGCTGGGATTTTTAGTTTCTGACATCAATATGAATTTTTTGTCAGTGCTGGGATTTTTAGCTCAGGTCTGGATAATTCTGTTGCACTGTGGAAGAAGGGGAAGCTCACCATCTTTGAAGAATAGAATATCAGGCCTGGTGCAGGGCCTGATTTGAAGCCCCAGCACTGGACAAAATAACAAGCCCACCTTTTTAAAACATAAGATTTTTCTTTACTTACAGGTGTGGTATGCATCTTGCATTCAGTGTATTTATTCTTTCTATTTTGTGTCTTTTTCATGGATGTATTGTGTATTTTATTGCGTATGGGGTGACAGATATAACTGTGCTGACATGGATGACAACCTATTCCCATGGCTAAGAGTTACCAATATAGCATTCTCCATCCTCAATGAGACCCAGGACATTCACAGGACAGGAAAACCTGTGCCACCTTAGGCTTCTCACATCAGAATAAATAGTTTGGTAGTGCAGGAATTTGAACTCAAACCTA
Source organism: Dipodomys merriami (assembly GCF_024711535.1). Lineage (NCBI taxonomy): Eukaryota > Metazoa > Chordata > Mammalia > Rodentia > Heteromyidae > Dipodomys > Dipodomys merriami. Next base: position 975,651 of record NW_027202538.1, on the reverse strand, counting down.
GCAGGCCCAATTGGTGAATGGGTCATGGTGAGCACACCAGGCTTTAAGCCACTAAGGAACTAGGCCATTCCTGGGACCTGAGATGGAGCTCTGGTGGGGGCCAATATAGTCATAAATTCATAATTAAATAGAGGATCTATATTTCCAAACATGGGTGGGCGGCATCTTGCGTTTGGTGTAGTCATTCTCTTTGTTTTGTGTCTTATTCATTGATGTATTGTGTATTTCCTTGAGTATAGGATGACAAATATAACTGTGGTGAACTGGATGACAACCTATTCCCATGAGTATAGAGTTGCATATACATTCTCCTTCCTAGCTGAGCCCCAGAACTTGCCCAGTACAGGAAAACAAGTGCAACGACTGGTTTCTTATATCAGGGTGAATTTTTGGCAGTGCTGGGACTCAAACTTTTGGCCTAGGAGGCCAAACTGCCCAATGGGTCCACGTGATCACACCAGACTGTGAGCCACTAAGGAGCTGGGCCGTTCCCAGGAACTGAGATCGAGCCCCAGGGAGGCCAAAATAGTCCTCAATGATCATTGAAACATGGGATGTATATTCACATCCGTGTGTGGACTGCATCGTTCATTGAGTGTAGTTATTCTCTTTATTTTGTATGCTATTCATGGGTGTATTGTGTATTTTCTTGAGTATATGATGACAGGAATAACTGGGCTGACATGGATAACAACTTATTCCCATGGCCACAGGGTGGCTCAAGCATTGTCCATCCTAGCTGAGATCCAGGACATGCACAGAAAGAAAACAGGTGCAATGATTGACTTCTGACATCAACATAAATATTTTCGCAGGGCAGGGAATCTGAACTCGGTGCCTAGCAGGACCAAGTGGTGAATTTGTCCACATGAGCACACCAGCCTTTGGAACCTGCGATTGAGCCCCCCTCCCAGGGGAGAGCGGTGAGCACAGCAGTCATCCATTCATAAGCTGAAGGTAGTATGCATGTATAGAGTAGGAGAGATGGTAACCTGTGGTGGAATCCAATCTGTGTGAATACAGATTCTTGGATCTTTACTGATGCCTCCATTTCATGACTGTGATGATTATTGTCATGCTTCATCAACTTCTTTACAAATAATCGATACTCCATGAGTCTTGCCTATCATTTCCTACTTGCATCATGCACAAACTACTCATTCAAGGATGAGATCAATCACATCCATGACTCTTCCCAGGCCAGAAACTAGTACCTCAAGATCTCCCGCCATTCCCTCCGCATAGGGGGACTGAATTCAAGCCTCAGTCATAGAAAAGATTCTCTGTATATAATTTTGGGGGGGGCCACTTTTGGGCCTAAACTCTGGGCTTGGGCGCTGTCCCTCAGTTCATCATCTCAAGGTTAGTGCTCTATCACTTGAGCCACAGCGCCACTGCCGGGGTTTTTTTTCTGCTTATGTGGTGCTGAGGAATTGAGCCCAGGGTCTCATGCATGCAAGGCAGGAGCTCTAGCACTGAGCCACCTTCCCAGCCCTCCTTATGTATATTTCAAAGATAGTATTTATACTTCCTTACAGATGATCAGTCCATATTGTGTTCGGTGTGGTTATTTATTTTATTTCTTGTGTCATTCATTTATTTAGAATTTATTTTATTGACTCTGATGACACCTATAGCATTTATTACATTGTTTACATAAGATCTAGATGTCACATAAGATCTAGATGTTAGATGTGTTCTCAATTATGCCTGGCAGTGCCAGGATCTGAGCTTAGTGCCTAGCAGGCCCAATTCATGATTGGGTGAGTTTGAGCATGGCAGCCTCTAGCCAATGAAGATGTCAAGTGGTTCCTAGGATCTGAGATCGACCCCCAGGTTTAGCCAAAACAGGGATACATGGATAGGCAGACGGAGGTATACAAATAAATATACATATTTGTAAAGAGTTCCATAGCCGTCTATGTATGATAGAATGACACCCACTATGTTCCTACCAACTCTTAGGTATTTATTAAACCGCAATTGAAGGAATATTGCTCTTTTCATGCTTAATAAACTATTAATTAAGCTCAATCAGCATTCTAGGATTATTGCATCCAACTTTACAGTAGACCGATGAATAAACTTCTCTTTCAATCAGTATTCCTATGCATAAGAATGAGTCTCTTGTGATCTCCTGTGATTGATGTCAGAACTACGATTTCACCCAGGGACTATGTTGACAGGTTGGCCTATGGCTTCATTGATAGCCTGCCAGCCACCAGCAATGGCAGGTCAGGTCCACTTTGCAGCTTTGTCATTCAGACCCAGGATGGTCACTGTTCAAAGAAAAAAAATCGTAAAACCCCAGCTCTCTGCAGCTCACCACTTTTTGTGCTTTCCAACGATTTTTTCTTCCTGAAAGCCCTCTTGGCCCAGGATCGGCTATGGGTCCAGATACTGTACCCCAGCTAAGGCATATCCAAGCTGAAGTAGAATTTCCACGACCTGGGTTCAAGCCCCATGCTTGGCCAAAATCAACATACATACATATATATATATATATATATATATATATATATATATATACATGTATATATATATACATATGTATATATATGTATAATTATTTAACTAATATTAAGTGAAGTAAGCCAGGCGCAAAGAAGCATAGGTCCCAGGGTTTCCCTTATTTGCAATATCTAGTATAGGTATGAGTCAAGCGGAAAAGGTCAGATAATGTGATGTTAGGAAAATGAACCCTTAAATATGTATTTTAATGTTTTCGTTTCTTTCATGCATGTGTTTCTAACGCATTTATAAGATTATTTCTTTGTTGCTTTGTATGTCCCTCCCCCATAGTGTAACCCCCGCTTTCACTATATTTGATGTCAGTATAACATGTGGAGGAGATGGGGACAAACAAGTCGTTTAAGGATTCAGGTGGACCTGTTGCAACAATGAGAAGTACAAAATGTCATGTCAAAACCAGCTTTACAATGTCGGTGTGGGGGGGGGGAGGGGGGTATAATTGGGTGGGGGGAGGGGGGTAAAATTGGGTGAGGGAGGGGGGAGGCTGGGAAGGGAAGTGAAGGGTAAACAAAGGAGGAGACTGCAATGCTTGGTAAGAAATGTATGCATTATCCTGCCCATGTAATTGTAGCCCCTCTGTACAGTATGTTCTCAAATAAAATAAAATACAATTAAAAAAAAATAAAGCTCCCTAGTTTGGAATTTCTGCAAGTTTTAATTTAAAGCCTGGGATTTGAACTCAGGGTCTTGGTAAATCTGTAGAAATGTGAGCAAAGAGTTGCCATTACTTGAGTTCAAGCCTTGTGCCAACCAAAAATGAAAAACTAAGTCACTGACCTCAGCAGGGGGATGTAGTTGTGGAGATGGGAGGGAAGGGATGATAGGGGAAAAACACAGGAGGAGTAAACAATGCTCATTAGGAAATGTATTCATTACCTTGCTCCTGGAACTGTAACCCCTCTGTAGAACATTTTTACAATAAAAAACATACAAAAAAGGAGAAACAATGTAGTTCTCAGAGAAGCACTTTGGAAGTAAGGGCAGGATGTTTGAATAGCTGTACAAAACTCTACACTATTTTTTAATGCTCAGTATGGAACTGAATAATCATAACTGCTTCCATTAAAAAAATTAAGTCACTGTCTTGGAACTGGGGCCAGTATTTCTGTCATTGCTAGTTTTTGAGCTCACCATCCAGGTAACTCTTTTGTACCATGGGTGAATGTGAAGCTCATTGTCCTTGAGGAAAACAAATTCAGGATAGAGTTCCCAGGGCCTGAATGATGGCCCTGCAATGGAATAAATATTTCTATACATGTGTAATACATGATATATACTTATATATGTATGTTAATTTCAGATTATAATTTTATTATTGATTTTGTATTGTATTTTTCTTTGATTCATTTATTGATTGTTGTATTTAGTATTATTATACACATTATATTTTGCACATCTATTATAAAATTATACACAAAAATTTAGGACATTGACTCATTTTTCATTAACATTATATTAAGTGTTGAAACATGATACATAATTAAATGGAAACATTTGTCACAGTCTTCACATGTTTAGAGTCTCTCCCAAGTATGAGATTTGAGTTCACTCACCAAGACTGGGCAAAAAAAATTGATCCTGGTGAGACATATTCTTCTCGGACTCAGAGGAGGGCCGAGGTTATAGGTAAGAGGTAGAGTAGAGGGCAGTGCTGGTGGCTCACCCCTGTAAGCTACTCAGGAGGAAGGATCCTAATTGCAAGCGGAAAAGTCAATTTAAGAAACTTTTCTCCAATTAAACACCCAAAAATCCAGAAGAAGAGCTGTTGTTCAAGTAGTACAGTGCTAGCCTGGAGCACAAAACCTCAGGGATAGGATAGCATCCAGGCCCTGAATTAAAACTCCAGGATTGGCACACACACACACACACACACACACACACACACACACACACACACACACACACACACACACACACACACACACACACACACCAATATAGAGCATTTGCCAGTCAGCCTGCACAAATTCCATGTCTAGCAACTCAATATTAAAAAAAAAAAATATGGAGAAGGGAAGGAAAGACTTTCTCCAGGATGTGATATACCCAGTGCCAAAATTTCACAGTATTTCTAATATATGGGTACAGGACAGAGAGCCTCAGGCAGAAAGTGTAGAATGGGCAAAGGTCCTGAGGTGTGCTGTAGCACAGGTGGTGTGAATGGTATGAAGGTGTTATGGCTTCAGAAAAGTCTGGCAGGATATTCAAGTCTGGGTCAAAGTTGACTTGAGTCACAGGGCAGAGGGTGGGGTCCCAGAATAGCACACTGGGGGACGATTAGCTTTTCTTTTCACCAAGGACCCAAAGCCATTTCCTGTGGCTGGAAACCTGTTTTCACAACTCCTGACCCTCAGGCCTCCTTTGAATGGAGGAGTCAGGGCAAACACAGGGAAAAACTCCTGCTTTAGAAAAGCTTCTAGCCCAATTCCACCAGTCGCTCAACCCCTGTAAATCCTAGCTACTCAGGAGACTGAGATATAGATCGAGGGTCAAGCGAGCTCAGGAGAGGACGTTAATGAGACACTTCTTGGCAATTAACTACCAAAATCTAGAAATGGAGCTGTGGCACAAATGGTAAAGTGGTAACCTTGAAGGAAAAATTTTAGAGACCAGAGCCCAGACCCTGAGTTCAAGCCCCAAAACTAGCACAGGAAAATTAAAGAAAAGCTTTCAGGGGCTCCTAGTCCACTGTGGTGTAAGGCCAGATCATCCAGGCACAGGTGGCTCACACCTGTCCTCCTAGCTCCTCAGGAGGCTGAGATGTGAGGATCACGTTTCAAATCCAGCCCAGGCAGGAAAGTCTGGGAGATTCCACTATGCTCAGATAAAATACAGAGTATTATGTTGATCCTCTTGTATTTGCTTAAATTCCATGTTTGAACTAAGAAATTATCTATTTTAGAAAAAGTTAGGGGGGTTGCAAGAGGAAGACCCTACTGGTGTGAATACCTTTAATTCTAGCTACTCAGGAGGCTCAGATCTGTGTATTCAAGTTCAAAGCCAGCCCAGGGATTCTCTTCTGGGGTTGCTCAGCACCACACCCTGCTTCAGGTCTAGGGTTGTTCACCACCTTTGCCACCATGGGCTGCTTATGCAAACCAATATGGAGAGGTGCCACACCCACTACCTTTCCAGAGTTGTTTGCTGCCACTCTTGATCCCACTGCTGTTGCCACAGCTGTTGTCACTACCCCAGCTGCTGCCACTGCCCCAGGATCAGTTGGGCCACTTATGCAAGCCAGGCACCCCACTACAAGTCAGGTGTTAACCACTGCTGTTGTCTCAGGTTAGGCTGGGCCACTTATGCAGGCCAGTATGGAGAGGCACAAACTACCACAGGTCTGGACTTGTTCACTGTAGCTGTCCCCACCTCAGCCTCCGCTGCCGCCCCAGGCTGGTCTGGGCAAGTGCCAAGAGGCATTGTGCCCCAATTCTGGGTGTTTTGCCAGCACTGCCAGCTGCTGCTGCTGTTCCAGGTTAGGCTAGGCTATATACACCAGCAGGACAGAGGTGCCACCCTGAAAGACTAGGGTCATTTGCCACTGTTGACAGCTGCTACTGCTCCTGACTGGGATGGGCTACTTGTACCAGCCAGGCAGAGGCGCTGTACCAGGGAGGGTGAGGGGAGTCTTTGTTCCAGCTCTGCCTTCTGAGATTTCTGTTTGTATATTCTGGGTTGGCCCAGCTCTTGGGAGTCTCCTGGGAGACTTGGGATGCTTGTGGGTGTGTGGTCCTCATAGGGTCCAGTCCCGGGGCACTTAAGCAACTTGGCACAAAACCCCATCACTTAAGCTGCGCAACATGGAGCGCCATCACCAACAAAGGGTGGGGGAAGGGTCTTCCCACTTTACTGTCTCTGTAGGTTTTTCCCTTTTCTTTTTGCACTTCCTTTATCTCTCTGAGTAATTGCCTTTTTTGTGGGTCACTTGGAGAAACAGAGCATTGAAATCCAAACTCAGTATTTGGTTGGAGAGAGCTGTGGTGTTTCCCTGCTGTTCCATCACTTTCTTGGTCCCTCCCCTTCAGTTGGACTTTTTCTTATCCAGCCGTTGGGCCTTAGTTACTAAAGGAGAGGTACATAAAAGAATACGTTGTAAAACCTGCAGTTTGTATTTAGACATTTCTGTTAATATAGCCTTCCTAATTTTAGGAACCCAAGGGGGTGTTCTACACTAAAGTATTTCAAGGGATTGAATCCATTAACATAAGGGCTACATCTTGCTCAAAGGAGAGTGAAGTGGAGGAGGCTTACCTAGACATTGCCAGTTTCTGTACTTTAATTTAGTTAAAGTTTTCTTTAAGGTCATATTCATTCTTTTTAGTGCTTGAACTCTGAGGCTTATAAATGGAATGTAACTGCCAATTTATTCCTAGGGCATTAGTTAATAATTGAGAACTTGGGCCTGATATTTTCCTTTTCACTTTTCTTGGCCTCATCTTCTATGACACAGCACTTCCCCATCTTCTCTGCTAACTACCCTTTCCTTCTTTCTCTTTTGCTTTGAATTTCTGGTGACACACTTCAAAGCTAATAATTGACATGTACTTCAGCCAAATACATTCTTATATGAGGTTCAGCTCCTTTTGCATGGCAATGATTTCTTAATGCAGCATAAGGATCTCTTCTTGGCCTCACTTGTGGTTAGCAAGGATGGCAAAATTGCTGTCCTGTGCTTCTGTTTGCCTCTGACCTGTGGTCCCCTAATTTGCCTCATGCTCACCCAGGCTAATGTACTTGAATTTCATTTGATTTTGAGTGTTTTCTAGGTTCCTTTTGAGGATTTTCTTCTCATTTTTGACTCTCACAAGTTCCTAATTTATATCTTCAAATCTTTTCTTCATGTCAAATAATTCTCTCTGTTTTCTCCAATGTGCTTTTCTATGTGCTTTTAATCTCTTGGTGGGTTTTGACTGGCACATATTGGAGACACAGTCTTTTATAAGACTATGTTTTGAGATAGAAGGGTGGAATTTTTTCTTTGCCATATTTCTTAAGTTCAGAGGGCTGCTTTTTATTTATTTATTTATTTTGTCGGTCGTGGGGCTTGAACTCTGGGCCTGGGCGCTGTCCCTCAGCTCTTCAGCTCAAGGCGAGCGCTCTACCACTTGAGCTACAGCACCACTTCTGGTTTTCTGGTGGTTTATTGGAGATAGGAGTCTCACGGTCTCTCCCACCCAGGCTGGCTTTGAACCGTGATCCTCAGATCTCAGCCTCCTGAGTAGCTAGGATTACAGGCGTGAGCCACCAGTGCCCGGCGAGGGCTGTTTTTAAATTGAACATAGTTGGAATTCAGAGCCCCAAGCTCCTTTGCATGTTTCTCCAGAGATATGAAGACATTTTCCAGGTGGTTAATGTGATTAATTAACCTGTCATTTTCTATCTTTCTCCTCCTTGGACATTCCTTTTCCCAATGTCCATTTTGTTTGCAATAAGCACACTGATGTATTCTTAGAGGTTCCCTATTGCCATTTGGAAATGAATTGTACTGTCTTTTCCAAGAGTTTCTTGATCCCTATTCTGGTGCTCCTACCAAAACTCAAACCCTCTTCTTAGACTCTTTTTCCCGGGTATCTCTGTTAACAAACACCCTCTGGGCGACTACTTCCAAATTAGAATAAACTTTTTCCCTCAAAACCTTCTGACTTTTGAAGTTTTATTCTAATATTTGGGGCTGTCTGGGTAACAAATGCCATATTTAGGGCTCTTTCATTTTCCAGGGCTTCAAGATCTATAGGCCTATATGTCCTATAGGCTTCTGGGAGAAGTTTCAGAAAAGCATTAGGGTACTCACTGGGGAACTGTACCATCTCACCCACCTTAGATTGATGATTTGGCTTTTTAGCCACTGCGGTATCCCTGCTAACAGAACCTGGTAATTATAGGTAAGCACCTCCATACCTCAATTGCTGTTAGTCTAAGCTTGGGTAAGTCTATGGAAAGACTTTCTGTATCAATAGTGGTGCTACTCTCTGGTCGAAGGACCACCTTCAAGTCACCAAGAAGGATTCACTCCCTTTTCTACCAGGTGAAAAGTGCATGTAAAATTTGCTGACACTCATCCCAGATGTGCTTGTGTGTGAAAATTACTGTCTCTAATGAAGTAATGAACCCCTTTTTTTCTGAAAAGGATGGATTTTGCTGTTTCTAGTTATATAGGTCACTAGTTGTAAAGGGAACATATACTAGAAATAGGGCTTGCCCACCATCTCCTCCATGTTCCTTTCTCAAAGGTAATAAGGGTAACATACCACATTGTACCACCTCAGACTAGTACAAGTAACCACTTTTGGTATGGGAAGACTTAACATTAGAGGTGCTGATGGCAAAGAATAGGAGAGAGAGTACATCAGTGCATCTTCCTCTGAGGAATTCTGTAAGCCTGGGGGAGAATATTTTTTTGGATATGACAACCTAAGGCCTTGTTCTCCCATTCTGAGAAAAGAAGTAAACAGGTGTATGCAGGACACAGATAGAACTATCCGCATATATACAAAGACCAAGAGCCACAGACACTTAACCAATATGTGTCATACCTCTCAATGTTGACCTCTACAAGAGGTCCCAGATGACAAAGAGAATGTCCCAGATTGTGTCTTGAGGAGGCCACAGATGACCTCTGGATGATTTCACATATGTCCTCCCTAGTAGGCCCTAGATGACCTCTCATGGAGGTTCCAAATTGATTCCCAAGGAAGTGTCAGATAATCTCCAAAGGAGTTTCCAGATGTCTTTTCAATGAGGCTGACATTACCTCTCAAGTAGCTCCCAGATGGCCACTCAAATGAGGCCACATATGAACTCCAGAGGAAGTTCCAAATAACCCTCTTGAGAAAGCAACAGATGACCTCCAGGGAAGGTCCTATATAGCTTCTCAAGGAAGTCCCAGATGATGTCCAAAGACGGTTATAGATTTCTCATCATGGTAGCCTGAGATGACCTCCCAAAGAAGCTCCAGATGACCTCAGGAGGTGGTCCTAGATTGCCTGTTAAGAAAGCCCCAATGACTACTTTTGAAGAGGTCTCAGGTCGCCTCCTGAGGAAGCTCCAGATGACTTCTGGAGAAAGTCCAAGATGGCCCCTGGAGAAGGCCCCAGATGACCTCCAGCATAGGTCTCAGATGGCTTCTCAAGGAAGTTGCAGATGTACTATTGATGAGGTTCCCGATGGCTTCCCATGGAAGCCCTACATTATCTCTCAAGTAAGTTCCAGATGGCGTCCCAAGGAAGCCACTAATTGCTTCCAGAGGGGTCCTAAACAAGCTGGCAAGCTTGCCAACATGCACCTCTAGAGGTACATAAATGTCTTTTGTCCATGTTGGACCTCCGGAGACAAACACTCGAGGTAGACTCTCAACCCTGAAGGCTGACACTCACACCTATGGGGATTTTTCCCTGGGGCCAAGGCCTGATGCAATCCAAATGGATTATCTCCATGGAGTCTTCAAAAATTAAGACCTCTGTAGTTCAAGAAAATCCATTGAGACACGTTTTATATAATAAATGTTCTCCAAACCAGCAACCCCCAAAATTATGATATCCAAAGTTCCAAACATTAAAGGGACAGCCTCTTTTCTTCTTCTCTTTATCTCTCCTTTGCTACAGACCTATACTTCGTTCGAGGTCTTTTCCTTTTTCCCTTCTACCAGTTCCTTCTTCTCTTTAGGGCTCTCCACTCTCCACAGACCTGAACTGCTTTGCAGGGCTCGTCAGTTGCCATCCTTTTCACCTTCTACCCTCTCTCAACTTCCTCTCCACCCAGGTCTTTCCCCTTATGCTATCACACCAGTTCTTTCCTTCCAGGACTTTTTCCTTTTTCTCTCACCTATTGCCCTGAACAAGCAGCCTTTGTAAAGTCTGTACCCCTTCTCCACTCCAACTGCCTGTTTTCGACTATCACAACCCAAACTGCCCACAACCCAATCACTTCTTAACAGCTCAACATATGGTGATTAATGCACCAGTCCCTCCCACAGGATGTCTCACCTTCTTTGGTGGCATTCTTTGTCCTCCCCAGCTGGCCAGGAGATGGGCCCATGCTGATTATCAGACCCTATAGATTATCGGGCACTGCTAATTATTACAGTATCCTCCTTGTGAACTAGTAGCAATTGGAATTGGAAATTTGATTGTGGTATTACAAACTCGTTGTGACATCACAAACCCATTTTGACATCATCACCGCCACGACATCACAAAGCCATTGTGACAACATTGTCATTGTTACATGATGATTCTATTGTTACATCTCAAATCTATTATGACCTCTTAGCTCCTTTGAAAATCACATGCCCTTTTCAACATCACAGTCCCTTTGTGTATCCATATCCTTGTTGTTAAGTAATGACAATTGAGATCAGACATGCCATTATAACATCAAAAAGTGTTTGTGACATCCTCAACAGTGTGACATCACATTTTCATTATGAGAGCATCAGCTCATTGTGACATCACCAAACTCAATGACAGAATCGCATTATGACAACAATTCTCATTGTGACATCATAGATACATTGTGAATGCCTATTCTGTGATTTCATTGTATTTCAAATGTGGCATGAGAGTTGATATCAGAAACGCAATTTTGTGCCTACAAACCATTTTGACATCATAATCACTTTGTGACATCACAGTACCATTGTGATATCACTAACACAATGTGACATCACAAAGCTCTCCTGTCCTCATAACTTTTGTGATATGCTGACATTGTGATATCTTAGACCTTTTTGCCCTCATAATTTGTTATCAACCTCATATTTCATGTATGACTTGAGATAACAGAAATCAACTGTGACATCATGACCATTGTGACATCACACTGACAGATGTCATGATCATCTTGTCACATTGTGACATTACAAAAGGTTTTGATGTCACAATTAATTGGTGATGCCATACGGTAAGGGGTCTATGATGTCACAATTGATTAGTGATATCCAAATGGCATAACGGATCTCATTTGTCATGAAATCACAGAGAATATGAGTTCAAAACAGACTGTGTTATCTCCAAATTCATGTGTTTTCACAAACTTTATGAAGTCAGAGGAGGATTGTGATGTCACTGTGTGACACAATGTTTATGATGTCTGTCAGTGTGATGTCACAATGGTCATGATGCCACAGTGGATTTCTTATAGCATATATCATAACTGCAATATTATAAGGTTGAAAACAGATTACGAGCTCATAAAGGGCCTAAGACATCACAATTGCTCTACATCACAAGACTTATGAGGACAGGGCAGGTTTGTGATATCACAGTGTGTTAGTGATATCACCATGGCACTGTGATGTCACAAAGTGATTGTGATGCCATATATTTATAAGATCACAATATATTTCTGACATCAACCCACATGCCACATTTGAAATAGAATGAAATAAGAGAATAGGCATTTACAATGTGACTATGACATCAAAATGACAATAAATGTCATAATGCTATGAGGTCATTGTAAATTGGTGATGTTGCAAGGAGGTAATTGTGTAATAATGAATATGTGTTGTCCCACTGGTGATGGGGTCACAAAGGTTTGTGATGTTACAATGGCATATATGAATTCAATTGTCAAGTATTCACAATGAAGATATGGGTACACAAAGGGACTATGATGTCACATATGCCATGTGTGTTTTCAAAGGTACATAGGGGTCATGATAGCTTTATTATACACAGTTTTGATGAGGTAACAATGGGCTTTTGATGTCATAATGATTTGTAATATCTAAACACAAGTCCATTTTCAATTGTTACTATTTCACAATGTGCATACAAGTTCACAGAATGAGTTGGAAGTACTAATGGACATGAATTTTTAAAAATGTTAGGAGGTCATTTTAGGTTTGTGAATGAACAATGGGAGAGTGATATCACCATGACAATGTCAACTCATTACATCATGTCAAAATATTGTTTTGGTGTCACTATTAGTTGATGATTCCACATTGGTTGTGAGGTCACAAAATATTGGTGATGTGTTGGGCATGTCACAATGACATTATGATTCTCAATTGTCCTAACTTACAATGAGTATATGAGTTCCCAAAGGGACTGTGGTTTCTCTAAAAGTATGTGTTGTCACACATATATTGAAATCCTAAAAGTTTTGTGATGTCAGAATTTGACAAAATGGATATGACATCTGGCAGTATGATGCCAACATGGTCATGATGTCACTGGGAATTTGTGATATCAAATGTCATATATGAAAACTAATCAGGTCAACAACAGATTATGAGGACAATAAGGTCTAAGGTATCAGACTTGCAGCATGTCACAAAAGTTATCATGAGAGGATAGGTTTGTGATATCACGGTGGTTTAGTAATATCACAATGGCAACATGATATACAAAGGGATTGTGATCTCACAATGATTATGAGTTCCTGATTTTTTATGATATCTACCTACATGCCACAATTGAAATAGAATGAAATCACGGAAAAGGCATTCATAATGTGTCTATGATATCACCATGACAATGTGAAGTTATAATTCTATCATTATAGTTTTGTGATTTCTCAATGAGTAGATGGTATAAAAATGATAATGTGATGTCACAATTATGATGATCTCACAAACTGTTTTGGATGTCAAAATGTCATGTCTGATTCTCAATTGTCAATATTTCACAGTGGGGCTTTGGGTACACAAAGGGACTCTGATATCACAAAGCTATGTATTTTTCAAATGTTATAAGACGTTATAATAGATTTGAAATGTCACAATGTGATCTTGGTATCAAAAACAACAATGTGAAGTCACAATGGGTTTGTGATGTCACAGTGGTGATGAGGTCACAATGGGTTAGTTATGTCACGAGTTTGTAATATCACAATTATTTGTCCAATTTCAATTGCTACTAGTTGACCATGAGGACACTGTAATAACCAGCAGTGCCCCTATAATCCATGGGAACAGATAGTCATCATGGCCTCCTAATCTGGACCAATTGAAAGCGGGGGTGCATGACACTGGAGGGGGCAGGACATGCTGCTGAAGGAGATAGGATGTCAAGTCCCACATGGTGAGCTGCCAAGAAGTGATTGGGCATGGACATTTGGTAAGTGATAATTGAAAACTTGAAGGCAAGAAATTATTGCAGTTGGCGAAGGGTACTGCCTATATATAAGCTGCATTTTCAGAGCAAGAGAAGGGGAGAGATAAAGGATAAAGGCCTGGATGGAAAGAAGTGCTGAGACTGCTGGAGGGCAAAGACCTGGGAGGAGAGGAAATTGAGAGAGAGAAGGAGGTGAAGGATGGCAACTGGCCACCTGAACAAGGCAGGGCAGGCCTGTCAAGAGCAGAGTAGCCTGAAGCGAAGAATGGAATGCTGGAAGGAAAAAATGAAAAGAGCTGAAAGTTAGGACAGATCTGTAGAGAAGGAGAATGAAGAGATAGGAAAAAAGCCTTGTCCTTTGAAGTGTGGAGCTTTGGAGATCATTATTTTGGCAGTTGGTTGTTTGCAGACCAGTTAACAAATGGCTGAACTGCTCTTTGGAGGTCTGAAGGTTCATGGTTGAGACTGAATTTAGATCTCCGCATCTAGCCCGGCCAAGGTAGTCGCTTCTTACAAAACTTATGAGGACAAGACAGGTTTGTGATGTTACATTGCATTAATGATATCACAATATAAATATGAGGTCAAAAAGGGATTGTAATGTCACAATGATGGTGTGGTCACAATGGGTTTCTGAAATAAACCTATATCCCACATTTGTGATAGAATGAAATCACAGAATAGGCAATCGCATACTCTCTAGGACCTCACAATGAAAATGTGATGTCATAATGCCATGATGTCATTGTCATCTTGGAATATAACAATGGGCTGATGGTATTATAACAACAATGTGAGCTCACTCTGGAGGTGATGTCACAATGCATTTGTAATGGTAATTTGGCATGTCTGATGTCAGTTGTCTTTGTTCATAATGACATGGTTACCCAAAGGGACCATGATATCACAAACACCATGTGCTTTTTCAAAGGTGCTAAGCGGTCACAACAGTTTTGGGATGTCACACGGTGATCATGTTATCACTGTGGCAATATGATGTCACAATGGGTTTGTGATGTCAAGTGATAATAAGGTCACACTTGGATAGTGATGTCACAATGAATGTGTAATATCACCATTACATGTCCAATTTCATTCTACTAGGTCACAATGAAGATACGAGTTCAGGTAAGGAGCTAGAAGTCAGAAAGGCCATGAATTTTGTAAAATATTATGAGGACATAATAGGCTGGTGAAAATGCAATGAGATAGAGATATCCCATTGGCAATGTGATGCTACCATTACATGAGATAGTATGGTTTTGAAGTTACAAATGGTGATGCCATACACGTGATGATGTCACATAGGTTTGTGATTTGACAGTGGGTTGGTGATGTCACAATCTCATGCCAGATCTCTAATTGTCAATGACTATATAAGTTCACAACGGATAATCATGTATCCAAAGGCATATGTTGGCACAAGTGTAATGAGTCTTAACATGTTTGTGTTGTCTCATGTGACTCAGTGTCAAGAAATCTGGCAGTGTGATGTCACAGTGGTCATGATATCACAGTGGATTTTTGATATCACATATCATGCCTGAAGTATTATGAGTTAAACAACTTATGAACTCAGGGAGGCCAAAGAGATCACACTGGCAGCATGTCAAAAAAATTATGTGGATAAGACTGTTTTGTGATGTCACAGTGCATTAGTGATACAATAATGGCAACGTGGTGTCATCAAGGTATGGTGATATTATAATGCTTATGTGGTCACAATGTATTTCTGATATCAACCCACCAGCAATATTTGAAATAGAATGAGATCACACAATAGGCATTCCAATGTATCTGTGACATCACAATTACATGTGATTTGATGTCATTGTTGTTTTATGATGTCATGATGGGCTGATGTTATCATAATGACAATGTGATGTTACACTGGTGATTATGTCACAAAGGTTTTGCGATGTTAATTGGCATGGCTGATCTCAATTGTCATTAGCTCAACATGAGGATAGGAGTATACAAAAGGCCTGTCATGTCACAAAGGACATGCTTTCTTTCAAAGCTTCTGAAGTCATAATAGTTTTGGGATTTCACAATGTGATCATGTTGGTACAATGGCAACGTGATAACACAAAGAGTTTGTGATGTCTCCGAGGTGATGAGGTCACAAAGAGTTAAAGATGTCTCATCAAGTTTGTAATATAACAGTGACATAGACAATTTCAATTTCTTCTAATTCACTATGAGGATACTAAAATAACCAGTGGGGCCAGAATTATCTGTGGGAGCTGATATTCATTGTAAATTCTTGGCTTGGCCCACCGGAGAGTGTGGGGAATGCTGCCAAAGGTGGAGGTGTCAAGCCTCACACGGTGAGCTGTCAAGAAGTGATTGAGCATTGGGCAGTTTTGGAAGTGATGGCTGAAATCTGTTAGTATTGAGATCCGTTGGAGGGAGGAGGGGTACAACCTATATATATGTTGCATTTTCAGGGCATTGTAAGGGGAGATAAAAATGGGAGTTACCTGGATGGAAGAAAGTTGTCAGACAGCAGGAAAGGAAAAACCTGAGAAGGGGGGAAGCTGAGGGAGAGCAGAAGGTTGGCAATTGGTCACTGGGGCAGAGTAGGGCAGGCCTGAGGAGAGTGGAGAGGCCTAAAGAGAAGAAGGAAGTGGTGGAAGGGAAAAAGGGAAAGATGAGGAAGGAATGACACGTCTGTAGAGAAGGAGGGAAGAATGGAAAAGAAAAAAGCCTTGTCCAATGAGCTTTGGAGCTTTGGAGATCATAATTTTGTGGTTGGTGGTTTGCAGAACAATTAAGAAAGGGTGGAGCTGCCCATTGGAGGTCTGAGGTTTGGTGGTCAAAGGCTGCTCTTGAACCTGGGTATCTAGTCCTGGATAAGTTCATCACAGTCCCCTTTCTAGTGAAAAATGGTTTATTATATTAAATGTGACTCGATGGATTTTCTCCTTGCCTTAGAGGTCATATGTACATGAGTACACAGAAAGAGCTTGAAGTCTCAAAGTCCATGAATTTTCTAAGATCTGATGAGGCCATAACAGGTTTGTAAAAACACAATGGGATAGTGATATCACAACAGTAATACCACAATATCATGTCAAAATAATGATTTGATACAACAATTAGTTGTTGATGCTATTCTCGTGATGAGGTCACAATAAGTTTGTGATGTCACAATGGGTTCATGATGTCAGAGTGGCATGGGGGATCTCAACTGTAATTAATTGGCAATGAATATGTGAGTTCAAAAAGGGACTGTAATGTCTCCAAAGGCATGTTTTGTTAGAAATGTGAGGTCACAATATGACAAAATGGTCATGTCATCTGGCAGTTTGATGTCACCGGGGATTTCTTTTTTTTTTTTTTTTGGGTCCGGTCGTGGGGCCTAAAGTCTGGGCCTGGGTGCTGTCCCTCAGCTCTTCAGCTCAAGGCTAGCACTCTACCACTTGAGCCACAGCGCCACTTCCGGCTTTTTTCTTTTTGCTTATGTGGTGCATGCAAGGCAAGTGCTCTACCACTGAGCCACCTTCCCAGCCTGACATGTGTTTTTTCAAAGGTGATAAGAGGTCTTAATAGGTTTGTGATGTCAAAATGTTATAGTGATGTCAAATGGCAATGAAAGCTCACAATGGTTTTGTGATTACACATTGGTGATGATATCAAATAGTCTTGTGAAGTCACATGTCATAATCACATGTCCAATTTCACATGTCCAATGAGGATATGAGTTCACAGAAGAAGACATGTATAAATGGCCACGAATTTTCTAAAATGCTATGAAGACATACTAGGTTTTTGAAAACACAATGGGATAGTGATATCATGATGGCAATGTGATGTTGCAATATGATGACTTAAAAATGTTTTGATATCATAATTTGTGATGCCACACTGATGAGTTCACAAGAAGTGTCTGATGTCCCAATGGGTTGGTGAAATCAAAATGACACATGTGATTTCAATTTTCATTAACTCACAATAAGTACATGAGCTCAAAAAGGGACTCTGATGTCTCCTAAGGCATGTATTTTCACAAAAGTGATGAAGTCTTAACAGGTGTGTGTTGTCAGAATGTGACAAAATGCTCATAACATCTATCAGTGTGATGTCACCATGATCTAGATGTCACACTGGATTCGAGTATCACATTTCATACCTGGATTGGGCTTGAGAGGATTGGAATTTCACAGTGGGCTAGTATTATCACTATGGAAATGTGGGGTCACAAAGGGATTGTGATGTCACAATGACTATTAGATCACAATGTGTTTCTAGTATAATAGGCTTGTGCTGTCACAATTGGTTGGAAATGTCACAATGGCATGCCAGATCTCAAATGTCATTAATTCACAATGAAGATATGAGTTTACAAAGGGACTGTGTTGTCTCTAAAGTCATGTGTTTCACAAATATGATGAAGTCCTAACAGATTTGTGAGTTCATAATGTGCCACTATGATCTTGATGTCTATCAGTGTGATGTCACAATGTTCATGATGTCACAATGTTCATGATGTCAGAGTCAATTTCTGATATCATATGTCATACCTGAATTATTATGTTTCAAAACAGATTATAAGCTTACTAAAAGCCAAAATATCCTAATGGCAGCATTTCACACAATTTATGACTAATTTATGACCTCCTCATCAGTATGGCATCGCGAATTGTGACATCAGAACATTATTATAACATGATGTTGAGACATCACATTCTCATTGTGAAATCACTGTCCCGTTGGGTTTTCACATAGTATGACCTCACACTATGAAGCTTCTTCTATCAAATGGTATCCTCATATTGAATTATGAGTAATTGAAATTGGATCATTCTGATATTACAAACAAACTGTGACATCACAAAGCCATTGTGACCTCATCACCATGGTGACATAAAAACCGAAAGGGACATCTCATTCCATTGTGACATTATGGATCACATTGTGCCATTCCAAAACTATTATGACTTATAATCACCTTTGAAAACACACATGGCCTCTGTGACATCACAGAACATTTTTTGTATCCATAACTTCATGGGGAACTAATGACAACTGACATCACACATACCAAGGAAACATAACAAATCCTTTCTGACATCATAATTGTGACACCATGTTGCCATTATGACACCATCAGCTCATTTTGAACTACAATGACATCATAGCATTTCCACATCACATCGTTATTCTGATGTCATAGACACGTTGTGTTTGCCTATTATGTTATTGATTCTATTTTTAATGTGGCATGTCGGTTATCAGAAACCCATTGTGTGTTGATGACCATTTTGATATCATGATGTCTTAATTCCATCACATTGCCATTGTGATGTTACGTTGCCAAATTAATGTCACAAAGGAATTTTGATGTGACAATGGTTGTGAAATCAGAATGAGTTTCTGATATCAATTCACATGCCACATTTCAAATAAAATGAAATCACAGATTAGGCATTCATAATGTGACTATGATATCACAATGACATAATGGCAAATGTTATAATGTCATTGCCATTTTGTGATGTCACCATAAGCTAAAGATGTCATAACAACAATATGATGTTACACAAGTTATGACGTCACACAGGGTTTATAATGTTACAATGGTTATGAGGTCACAATGTGTTACTGATATCAACTGACATGCCACATTTTAAATAGAATGAAATCACAGGATATACATTCACAATGTGTCTAAGACAGCAAAATGGCAATGTGGTGTCATAATGCTATGAGGTCACTGTAGCTTGTTAATGTCACAATGTGCTGATGGTGTCATAATGACTGATATCACACTGGTGATGATGGCACAAATGGTTTGTGATGTCACAATGGTATGTCAGATCTTAATTGCCATTAGTTTACAGTGAGGACATGAGAATGAAGTCACCATGACATATACAAATGAACTGTGATGACACAAACGCCATGTTTTTTGTCAAAAGTGCTAAAGTTCCTAACAGGTTTTGGTTGTCAAAATGGTAATGATATAAAAATGGGTTAATGATGTCTAAAACTAGTTTGTAATATCACATATTATGTCAAATTTCAATTGCTACAAGTTCCCCATGATACAAGTTCACAGAAGGATCTTGATGTCCCAAAGGCCATGCATTTTCTAAGATGTGATTAAGTCATAATAGGTTTGTGAAAGCATGATGGTACAGTAATATCACAATTTCAATATGATGTCAAATTCTAATTAATTGGTGATTCTATAATAATGATGAGTTCAAAATTGTTTTGTGATGTTGCAGTAGATTGATGATGTGACAATGGCATTCCAGACCTCAATTGTAATTAACTCACAATGAGTATATAAATTTAGAATGGGCTTGTGAGGCTTCCAAAGCATTTGTTGACACAAATGTAATGAAGTCAAAACAGATTTGTGATGTGACAATATGACACAATGGTCATTACATCTAGCAGTGTGATGTCACTATGCTCATGATGTCAAAGTATATTTCTAATATTTCATGTCATTCCTGAAATAATTTGAGGTCGAAAATAGATTGAGCTATCAATGGGCCTAACATAACACAGTGGCAATATGTCACAAAACTTTTGAGGACAGGACATGTTTGAGTTGTCACAGTTGTTTAGAGATATCACAATTTCAATGTTATATCACAAAGGGTTTGTGATGTGACAATGGTTATGAAGTCAAAATGTGTTTTTGATATGAATCCACATGCCACATTGGAAATGTAATGAAATCACCTAATAGGCATTCATAATGTATATATGATGTCACAATGACAATGTGATGTCATAGAGGTATGATGTCATTACAGATTTGTGATGTCACAATGAGCTGATTTCGTCACAATGACAATGTGATGTCACACCTATGATTATATTGTAAATACTTTGTGATATTTCTTTGGCATATCTGATCTCAATTGACATTTCACAATGAGGATATGGGTACACAAAGGGACTGTCATGTCACAAAGGCCATGTGTTTTTTTAAAGGTGCTAAAGACATCATAATGGATTTGGGAGGTCTCAAGGTGATTGTACTGTCACAACAGCAATGTGATATCATAATGGCTTTGTGATGTCACCTTGGTGATGAGGTCACAATGGACAGGACCAGTTTGTGATGTCACAACAGGTTACTATCTCAATGGCACTGTGATGTCACAAAGTGATTTTCACAGCACAATGGCTTTGAGGTCACAATGGATTTCTGAAATCCACCAATATTGCTCACTTGAAATAGAATGAAATCACATTATAGGCATTCACAATATGTCTATAATGTCACTATGACATATGATGTCATAATACTATGATATGTAAGTTTAGTGATGTTAAAATGGCATGTCTTATCTTACTAGTCATTAGATTACCATGAGGATCCCAAAGGTTGCTATTGTGCTGAGTCCATTACACAGGATTCTTTTTGCTATTTTTTAAAATCGTTCTGAGTCCTTGCAAGGTTGATATCCCCAAAAATCACACACACACACACACACACACACACACACACACACACACACACAAACATAAAGAGACACCGTGCACCAGCTTGGTGTGTGGGGTGGATGGGGAAGAGTCCTCTGTTGGGCTGAGTGGAGATTCGATCCCTCCCCCCTGGCAGCTGCTGAGGTTGGGGGGAAGCCCTGACCTGAGGTGAGGCTGCTTCTGCCATGGCCTGGTAGACTTAGGGCAGAGTCAGGACAGCACAAAGCCAGGGATGGAGGCATGGCTGAGGGAGGGAGGAGGCGTGACCCAGGGGAGGACAGGGCGTGGCTGAGGGGACACATATCTGCTGCAGCCAGGGGCACACATGGACTGCAGCACTTGTGCAACAGGGGCAGGTCAGCCCTGGAGAGAAGTGGGGGCAGAGAGAGAGCAGAGAGAAGAGCAGGCACATGCACCAGGGGTGGCGGCCTCAAAACCTGCTGCTGTGGGAGCATTGGGCTGGGCCAGGAGTACAGAGCACAGAAAGCCAGCACATCAGGCATATCCCTCACACCATTGCTGCACACTGCACACAGAACTACAGCCTACAGATTCTCCCAGCAGCACAAGTGAGTGGCCGATCGCAGGTCAGCACCTTGCGACCTCCCCCTACCACTCCCACTCCCCCCCCCCCGCAAATCCCGCCTTCCTCTTGTGTCCCAACCATGCCTCCCCAGCACCAGGCAGGCCAGCCCTGACTCTGCCACAAATGCGCCCCAGGAGTTGGGGGTTGGGGAGTGAGTGTTGACTCTGGGGACTCACCCCCATCCCTAGTGGCCAGTATCCCTGGAAATGGGGAGATGCAGGAATGGGTGAGAAGGGGTCACCACTGAGCCCCTGGCTGGAGCAGTGGGAGCCACACAGTCCCACATCTGCACCCTTCCTCTCCCTGGTGGGAACCTGGTGGCTTTAGTCAGAGGTGAGGAACATCACCTCTGCACCTGCCTTATTGGGTCTTTTCCTTTTTTTCTGGGAGTGGAGGATGTTGGATGCAGAAGATAGGCCTCCCTTGCTATGTGAGCCCTTGTCCTCTGTGCTCAGTCACCCTTTCATCTGAGGAGGGTCCCAGAAAAGCCCACTAGGGAGTTGAGGGCACGGGGGTCAGATACTAGGTGAATATATGGGAGGAACACACACCCTCAGACACATATAACCGGCCTATCCCCCCACCCCAGCTGTCAACAGTACTCACAGGGTGATCACATTTCCCAGCTCTGCCAGAGTCTGCTGGTGTTCCCTGTCCATCTGGTCTCCTTGTCCTCCCCAAGAATCTGCCCAGTTGCCCAGAAGTATCTAGGCTGGAAGTAGGAGTCTGTGCATGTATGTAGCCTTTAGGACCCCATCCATTTCCTCAACACCGCCCCCACCCTGGGTCAGACACCCCCCTTGGGACTCCATGACCCACTGCTTGTTTCACAGTCCTGCTCTGAGGACCCACCTGTCTGGGGATTCCTTCACCCAGCATCCTGGTGTAGGGTTTTGGTGAATGGGGAGTTAAGGCTGGTTGTTCCCAAGGGGAAGGGTCTGGCCCTGGAGAAGGGGAGAGGTGGGGTCGTGCTGTGTCATTAGAGTGGTGCTCCCCTTGTATGGGAGCTCTTGGTTCTGACAAGGGAACGGAGAATGGGAACCCGCGTGCTCTGATGAGTAATCAACAAACTTAGGAGAAGTACTACTCTGAGTCTGTGTGTGTGTGTGTGTGTGTGTGAGAGAGAGAGAGAGAGAATCTTTCTCCTTGTACAGCCTGACTGTCCTCAGGTGAGTGATCAGTTGGCAAATTGCAGGTGCTGCATGGAAGTGTCATATGTCACCATTCTGGAGGTGTGTGTGTGTGTGTGTGTGTGTGTGTGTGTGTGTGTGTGTGTGTGTGTGTGTGTGTGTGTGTGTGTGTGTGTGTTGGGAGAGCAGGGAGATGAGAACAATGAAAATATATTTAAGTCACCAAGTCTAAAAACAGCAAAAACATTTTATTTCTCTCTGTGTGTGTGTATTTGTTGTTGTTGTTCTTCATCAATACCAAGTACAAGCCCAGCCACACTTTTTGTTTTCTCCTTCACAGTTTCATGGCTCCTTTATGGAAGATTTCAGTAGGCATTACTTTCCTCCCCTTTCCACCTCTCTCTTCCCCCTTTCCTGTAGCCCACAGTAGCTGCTGGGCCAGAGTGGGCCTCCTCTAGAACTGTGTGAACCCTGGACTGGAGTGGTCACCTGTCCTTCTATCCCCAGCCAGAAGTTTCATGAGGCGAATGAGATCACAGCCACATTCTTCAAGCCAGACACTCTGCTCTTGTGTGTTTAGTTGGAGGTAATTCAAGGGTTTGGAATGTGTTTGCCCAACATAATTAGGGAACGAGATGAGGGAAATGATAAGGCAGGGGGTGTGAAGCTATGAGGTTTTAGGGACTGGCGTATGGTGTGACATGGCAGATGGTTCACCATGACAATGGATGAGAGGGGAACCATATCTAGGGCATTAACGGTCTCTGTGGGCATTTCTGGCACAGCGTTGTGGGCCCCCACTGTTGGTGAGGATACCCTCCTGGGGCAGTGCTCAGTGTCAATCCTCCCTGGAGTCCTGCAGAATCCAGTCTGTGTCCCACCTGGGCTGTTTCCAGCTGGGCAGTGGTAGGCAAGTCCATTTACCCTGCTGGAGCCCGCTCGGTATCAGGAGGTGGCAGTTAGTTAGGGCTGGCTGAATGCCAGTTTCTGTAACGTGTTATAGGCAGTCTGGAAGGAAAAGGGGACCACTGATTTTGGAACCCTTTAAGTTTGATTGGGACAAATTAAATACCACATTCTCCAGGGTTTTTTTTTTAATTTAAGCTGGCAATTTCCACTAATACCTGGGATTATGGATCAAATTAGATGGATGATTTCAGCCAACAAACAATGATGTTCAAAGCAGCACAGGCAGAGTTCCCAAGCCAGATTGTCTCCTGCTTTGAACGTTGTGCCTTGACTGCCTTTCTCTGGCAGCTGTTGCATCTCACCAGGGTGATGACCCCAATTGAGGACATTGTGGGGAGCAGACATTGTGACCTCACCATCCCCAGCCTGCCAACAATGAGCAGAGATGATTCCCAGCATCTGTACTGGACTCTGGGAGATTCAGAGAACCCAGACTACCTCAAGCATCCTTCATCTGCAACATGAAATTTAAGGGCCACATGTGGTGGACAATCCTGGCCGGCCCCAGGGGGAGAACAGGAGTCCCCTTGAGCCAGCCATTCAGCTCACAGCAAACTCATTCACACCTCTATGGTGAATTGAGTGCCACAGAGCTGGTCAGCTGCTGGACAGAGATCGTTAAGAAGACAGGCATCCCAGAGGCCCTGGAATGTAGCGAGTACCTAGTGGCTCCCACCCTCAGAGCCAAAACAGTTAAGTGTTGTGGCACCAGGAGTGGGTAAGAGGGAGGAGGGAGAACTGTGGGAGAGCTACATCAGGCTTTCTCCCCACTCCCCCACAGAGGATTCTTACCTGAATCAGATGGGATTTTCTGTAGTATTGTCATAGACAGATGCTCATTCATTTAACCAACAAACCATTACAGTGTGCACGAGGCTCTGGGGGGTCATAGACAACGAAAAGTTCCAGGACTGGTTCCACAGCCCATGAAGAAACCTTGGATTGATCTGGATGCCAGTGCTTCAAGCCTGTCATCCTAGTTACTTAGGAGGCTGAGATCAGAGGATTGAGGCTTTTGGCCCGGGCAGGAAAGCCTGTAAGACTCTTGTCTTCAATTAACTACCAAAAATAAAACACCAGAAATGGATGTGTGGCTCAAGCCATAAACTGCTAGCCTTGAGTAAAAAGGCTTAGGGAAAGCACCTAGGCTCCGAGTACAAAGCCCAGAACTGACATAAAGAAAGTAAAGAGAGAAAGGAGGGAAGGGCAGAGGGAGAAAAAAAGGAAAGGAAGGAAGAAGGGAGAACATGCAAGCCATGGTTTGGAGTCTCTGGATCAAGGGAGCCAATTATTCACAATCTATGTGGGGACAGTTTCAGAGCCTAAAGCCAGTATGGAGGACCAAGCCACTGACCCCTCAGAAACTTCATGCCATCCAGGAGCTGTGTGGTCACTGACAATATAGGGAACCAGCCTCAGGTAGAACCTAGGGCTCAGAGTGGGTCACCAGGTTTCAATTATGCCCAGCCTCATTGAGTTTATTTTCTGGTCAGATAAAAAGAAAGTTTCAAAGGGCTAGGGAGGTATTGGAGTGAGAGAGTTTCAAGGGGGGGGGATCAAAGTATAAGTAGGAATTTGAAGAGGGAGAATGATGCTGGGTCACGTGTGTCAGGCCTTTGGAGCCATGACCTCGCCTGACAACATAGACTACCAGCCTTTGATCCAGCCACACTGCTATTAAAAGTCCTGGCACCTTGGGTTCATCATTGACAACCTGACTGCCGTTCACTGCAGGATGCCTGTGCAGTACACCCTTAGGGACTAGGACTTTCCAGGGCTCAATCTGACGATACCACTCCCGGTGTTCATTCCTTCACCAAAGACTGAGGTAAGCATGCCACTGACACAGGACAGCCTGGGAATGAGGGCAGGAAGTGTGTCCCTTGGCTGGCTCACTCTTTAGTATAGATGGCAGATCTAGGATTCAGAGAGGGCAGGCTGAAGTTGGGGCAGAGCTGGGTAGAGGCTGGTGGAAAAATCAGAGGCACTGTGGTCTGAGCAGGGTTGTTTCTTTGATAATACTCACAACATAGGAAAGTTTCTGGGATAGAGCAGCCCTTTTCACCTCCCAAAGAGGGAACTAGATCCCCCCAGTCTCCGTCCCTTGACCAGGAATCCCTTTGGTTCCCATATCATGTGGTGGATAACTAGATCTTACCTCACTGCCTAGTTTTCATGCAGGACAGCGAGAGATCCTGAGTGATAAGGTCAGGGGATCTTCAGTATGAGGTTGTATTTGAATGTCCCAACTTGGTGCATGGTCAGTCCCATCTAAGACTGCCATGGTCTAGGACATAGAATCTAGAGAATCAGAGCTGGATGGGGTCTGTTCTGCGAGTCCTGAGTATTATGTGTTAGCTTTGAGCTCCCATGTGCCCACTTGCTTCCCTTTCTTGGGTGGGTCTATGCTAGAAAAAGCTTGAAACTAGGGCATGGATCTTATCTTCTTGGCTCCAAGATAGCACTCTACCATTTGAATCACAGCTCCACTTCCAGCTTTTTGGGGTGTTTAATTGGAGATAAAGAGTTCTCACGGGCCTTGCTGCTAAGTGGCATCCAACTGCAGTCCTCAGATTTCATTCTCCTGGGGGGAGAGGATGACAGGAATGGAAGTTTGTTTGGCTGGGTGCCAGTAGCTCATGGCTGTTATCCTAGGTACTCAGGAAGTGAGATCTGAGGATCACAGGTCAAAGCTAGCCAGATCAGGAAAGACCCTGAGACTCTTATCTAAAAGGAATTGGCAGAAAACCAGTAGTTGTGCTGTGGCTCAAGCAATTGAGTGCTTGCCTTAAGCTGAAATGCTCAGGGACAGCACCCAGGCCCAGAGTTCAAGCCCCACAACATAAAAAAAAGAAAGAAAGTAAGGCATCTTTGCCTGCAAATGATGGTGGATGTGTGGGGGTGTGGGG
This sequence comes from Dipodomys merriami, assembly GCF_024711535.1. NCBI lineage: Eukaryota > Metazoa > Chordata > Mammalia > Rodentia > Heteromyidae > Dipodomys > Dipodomys merriami. The sequence goes on along the minus strand of NW_027202538.1, from coordinate 949,013 downwards.
AGGGTGCTGTGTTTGGGAGACCAAGTGCTGGACTCACTGTAAAGATATTTGTAAGAACTCCCCAAGTTTGCCCCAGTTTGAAGCCACAGCTTCAAGAGGACGTGTCCTGTGGCAGGCAGGGAGTGGGCGAAGGGGTGCAGATGTGATTGTTTTGTCTTTATTTTCTCCATTGAAGGATAGATTTGGATGCTGGGTATCAAAATCTGAAGTGAAGGGTTGCAAAAAGTTTGTGGACTGATGAGATGGGTTTCCTCTGTGTATATGAAGGTGGCTGAAACCAGAAGCCACCCATGGCTCACAACTCCCATCCTAGCTACTCAGAAGGCTGAGATGTGAGGACCGTGGTTACAAGTCAGCTTGGGCAGAATAGTCTGTGAGACTTGATGATAGACTACTAGAGAATAGGAAGTGTTGCTTTGGCTCAAGTGGGAGAGTGCTCACCTTCAGCTGAATTGCTGAGGGACAACACCTTGGCCCAGAGTTCAAACACCTTGACCAACAACAAAAAAGAGGTGACTAAGTTTTCCACATAGCAGTGTGCATGATAGGAAATGGCATACTGGTCTATGAGACATTCCAGATACATGTGCGGCTCAATGTTTTGTCTACAGTGGGCCTGATGTTGGTACTGCCACCTTCTAGTGGGTGGGATCTGATCCTAATTGAGGGAGTTCATGTTTCTGTTCTCAGGGACTGTAGAATCCTTGGGCTATCTTGTATGTGTGTGTGTGTGTGTGTGTCTGTCTGTCTGTCTGTCTGACTGTCTGTGTCTGTGATTGTGTGTGTTTGGAGGTAGAAGAACTGGGCCTTGAACTCAAGGCTTAGGTGCTGTCCCTGAGATATCTTGCTCAAAGCTAGAGCTCTGACACTTGAGCCACAGATCCACTTGTGGTTATTTGGTGGTTCAGTGTAGATAGGAGCTTCACAAACTTTCCTGAGTGGCTGGCTTTGAACAGTGGTCCTCAGAACTCAGCCTCCTGAATAACTAGGATGACAGACAGGAGCCACCCATGATGGCTCTGTGTGTGTGTGTGTGTGTGTGTGTGTGTGTGTGTGTGTGTGTGTGTGTGTGTGTGTAGAAGTTGGTTGTTACAAGGAGTGCTGGACCCTTTGGTAACTTCTAACCGCTGTCTTTAGGGGGGTGCATGGACTTTGTGGCTGAGGTCTGGGGGCTTGGAAGGGTGAGACGTTTGAAGGGGACTCAGCACCTTTAAATTATAAAAACAAGGGATCTTTGTGATCTGGAACTGTCTACTCTCATGGGCCTGGTTGGTGGCAGAGGGAGCACGGGAGGACCTGGGGGTGGGGCCCTTAGGGGTTGGCTCCCCAGGGGGACAGAGAGCGTGGTTAGCACTTATTAAGGCTGTGAGCCCTGTTAGTATGGACCTTATTGGCATGGGTCAGACTCTGGGTCATCTCATCATGACGTCCGATGGGCAAGGCCAACCCTACTTTAAATCTTGACCTGTGATCTTCAGATCTCAGCATCCTGAGTAGGTAGCAGTATAGACATGAGCGTCTAGCACCAGGTCTCAGATTCTTTTTGGTATATTAAGGTTTTAACTAAAGAGCTTAAGCTTTCCAATCAGGTCTTGTTCCATGGGAGCCAAGCCTTTCTGTCTTGGACATTTCTGAGATAGAGACTCCATATATGTTCAGGCTTGGCTGGATCATGGTACTCCTGTGACAGGCAGGTGTCACCATGCCTGGTCCTCTGTAGTTGGGATGGTAGATATGTAGCGCCATGCTCATTCATCGGTTTAGATTACTGTCCCAAACTCTTAGTCCACAGCAGCCGATTTTTGACCACAGTTGACGCTCTGCGTTCAGCCTGGAACCATTGGTCCTCAGTCTCCTCACAGGACAGTTGTGAGGAAACAAGGGATCAATACAAGGGGAAATCTAGGGCAGGGCCAGGCATAGAGACAACGGTCATCAGATACGTTTCTTGGCAATTCTGTGAGCATATAACAAGAAGAAACCTGGAAAGGACTCAGAAGGGGCCTGCTATTTATTAGGCTACAGGTATGGGATTATGAAACAAAACATGGCTCTCTTTCATGCTTACCCTATCCTCATGAGGAAGGGGATCCTTCACTGTTCAGCTTTGCAGCTGGGGCAAATGAGTCACGGAAAAGCTGGGTGACCTACTCATGACCCCCAGGAGACAGGAAGCTTGGCCTGACTTCTCGGCCATGCTCCCTAGGACAATGGGTGCTATTCAGTCCATTTCATGTGGTGGGAAGTCCACTTATTGTCAGTCGTGGGGCTTGAAATCTGGGCCTGGGCACTGTCCACAAGCTGCTCAGATCAAGCTTAGGGCTCTACCACTTGAGCTATAACACCACTTCTGGTTTTCTGGTGGTTCTTTGGAGATAAGCATCTTACAGACATTCCTGCCTCGGCTGGCTATGAACCATGATCCTCATATCTCAATGTGTAGTTTCCATTGTAGGCCTGTGCCACCGGCAGCCTGATTAAGTGTAATTCTCTCTCTCTCTCTCTCTCTCTCTCTCTCTCTCTCTCTCTCTCTCTCTCTCTCTCTCTCTCTGTCTCTCTCTCTCTTTCTCTCTCTGTCTCTCTCTCAGTAACTTGTTGAATTTGTCCTGGAGGAGTTGGCTCAGCATTCCCATGTGGCTGGGACCCAAGGTGACCCTCTCATTCTGGAGGTAGGCTGTGTGTCAGGATCATTCCCACTTGGACTGTGGAACTAGCTCCCTTAGGTAAGCCCCTCTGTGCCCGGGGTAGACTGTGATGGTTACTCATTGTCAGTCTGTCTGGTGAGTCTTTCCCCACTACCCTCTGCTAAGACAGTTAAAGGAAAGTGGATGAGGAGGCATCGCATTGTCCAAATGCACAGCACTATCCTGAGCCTCTGATCCTCACTGCTACCTATCTGGCCAGACCCTGATTATAAGAAACTGAATTCACTCTGTCTACTTCATGTTGCTGCAGTGTGTCATTTCAGGGAGTAGAGTCAGTGTGCAGAGGAAAGACCCCAGGTCTGACACCTCCTGGGGGACATTTGTTCTATGACAGCGCGAAGTCATTGCTGTGGATAAGGAGGAAGCCGGCATCAGACTGAGCCAGAACAATGCTCAAAGGTAGGTAGGCGGTTGAAGAATCAAACCCACACAGTTCTGCTTCCAACTCACAAAAAGGAGGATGCAGTGCAGGTAGCCCAGCACTGGATCTAGGGGACTATGAATGGATGGTGGCAGTCAGGTACTGTGGAGCACATTGGCAGCAAGGATGGCGCTGAGAGGCGGTTGAGTGGGCAGAGCCTAATTTACTGTAGAGCACATGGGCAGCCAAGATGGCGCTGGGAGAGAGTAGAGTGGGCAGAGCCCAATTGACCTGCCGATCAGTGCCTAACCAGCCCGTGAAGGCTCAGGTGAATGATAGGGTGTGACCTTGATAGTGATTGGTTCCTCTTCCTCCCTTACCATGCCACCAGCCCTTTTTGTCTTTAAAAGGGGCTGCTCTCTGTTAATAAACGAGTTTTTTACCTGCTGGATTTGGCTCCCCGCTGTGTCTGATTGTCTCCTGGGCTGAGGGAGGCTGGGGAACGGGTGAGTGCCACACTTACCTTTCCTTTCCTCGGACCCCGTCCGTCCGTCTTTTGTTCGGACGAAGACCCAACAAGGTGCCAGTGGCTGTTGCCTGTCATCCGGCCTATTCGGGAGGCTGAGTTCTGATGGTCGTGACTCAGAGCCAGCCCAGGCAGGAAGGTCTGCGAGATTCTTATCTCCCATAAACGACCTCCTTCACCCCACCCTGAAAAAAGCCAGTTTTGGTGCTGTGGATCAAGTTCTAGAGCCTCAGCCTTGAGTAAAAGAAGCTCAGGGATGAAACCGAGTCCCTGAATCCAAGACCTGGGACTCACACAAAAAAAATGAATAATGGACATTTGTTTTCTTACTACCAAAAAGGAAGGATACATTCTTTTCTCTGGTACTTGTAGCCAAAGGTAAGGGGCTTCCCTTGATGTTCCTCTAAATCTCTCCTTCTCTCTATTATCTCTCCTGGCTTCAGTTGCAGGATAGAATTCAGATCATCCCACTTGATGTGACCTTAAGTACCCTCCCCTACCCACCTTTCTTGGGGTGGGGATCCTGGATGTACTCACCTCTGGGTGAAAGAAGCACCAGAAAGATGGGGGTAGGTATCCCTGAAACTCATACACACACACACACACACACACACACACACACACACACACACACACACACATACACACTCACCTAGGCCAACTCTGACTAGCCTTTTCCAAAGATATTTTATCTCCTTGGGTTAACTGACCTAGGAGAGGAACATGATCCTCTATAAATGACTATTTTAACTAGGGCTTGTTAGTTGACACGAGATAAACATAAGCTCAAAGGAAAGGTTCTGGAGCCTGTCTGGCTCAGGCTCACACTTGACATCCTGGCTCCTCAGTAGGCAGAGATCTGAGAATCAAAGATCAAAGCCAGCCATAAGCTGGCAAGGTGATAAGACACTTCTATGCATGGTACCACCAAAAATCCAGACGTGGAGCTGTGGTTCAAGTGGTAGAGTAGCAGCCTTGAACATGAAATCTCAGAGAGACTGCTCCCAGATCCTCAGTTCAAACCCACACAAGACTAAGATCTGGAACCAACCCAGATGCCCCTCAGTAGATGAATGGATCAAGAAAATGTGGTATATATACACAATGGAATTCTATGCCTCCATCAGAAAGAATGACATTGCCCCATTTGTTAGGAAATGGAAAAACTTGGAAAAAATTATATTAAGTGAAGGAAGCCAGGCCCAAAGAAACATAGGTCCCATGATTTCCCTTATTTGCAATATCTAGTATATGTATGAGTCAAGCAGAAAAGGTCAGATAATGTGATGGCAGGAAAATGAACCCTTAGATATGTAATTTAATGTTTTATTTCTTTCATGCATGTGTTTCTAACGCATTTATAAGATTATCTCTTTGTTGCTTTGTATGTCCCTCCCCCACAGTATAACCCCTGCTTTCACTATATTTAATGTCAGTATAACTTGTGGAGGAGATGGGGAAAAACCAGTTGTTTAAGGATACAGGTGGACCTGTTGCAACAATGAGAAGTACAAGTTGTCATGTCCAAAACGAGCTTTACAACGTCGGTGCAGGGGGGGGGAAGGGGGGCAGGAGAAGGATTGGGATTGGGGGGGAGGGGGGAGGCTGGGAAGTGATGTGAAGGGTAAACAAAGGAGGAGGCTGCAATGCTTGGTAAGAAATGTACGCATTATCCTGCCCATGCAATTGTAACCCCTCTGTACAGTATGTTCACAAATAAAATTAAATTAAATTTAAAAAAAACCCACACAAGAAATGGCCCCATTTGTTGCCCCTAGACTGCCTGGGCCTCAAGTGCTCTCTCACAGAGTGTGATTCCGCACTGGTCCCTGGGTAGTGTATCAGAGCCTTCAGAAATTGGGTGGTGAAAGCAAGGCCTTCGCCTTTGTCCGCTCTCAACCTCACCAGCTTGAGGCAGAGCATGACAAAGCCAAAAGCCTGCAGAGTGGAGAAGATCCCCCTCTGCCAAGGTGATTAGAGAGGGCTTCTTAGAGGAAGCACTTGAAAGGAGGTCTTGCTTAAGAAGGAGGATGGGACAGGAAGCACAGAGAGAAAAGATGCCATAGATAAAGGACAACATAGCAGAGCATGTTCTTTTCCAGACAAGGCTGCTGGTTAGATACTCGGTAAAGATGTGCCAGACTGTCCCGAGTCAGGCCTAAGGGGTCACAGAAGAACAGCCATCCAATATTGGGATTTTGTCTTAGCAGTAGTGGGCTCACCTAGCACACAGGAAACCCTGGGTTCGATTCCTAGGTCCCACATACACAGAAAAAGCCAGAAGTGGTACTGTGGCTGTGGTGGAAGAGTGCTCACATCAAGCAAAAGAAGCTCAGGGACAGCGCCTGGACCCTGAGTTCAAGCCCCAGATCTGTCAAGGTAAAACTTCACTCCAAGGGACCTGGGTGACAGGTGGATGGTGTGCACTGTAGCACTTAGTAGATCCATTCATGCTTTGTGTCTCCTTCTTTGACAGAGGGGATCTGGACACTCTTTCTGCCCTGGGCACCCCTGGACCCAGTTATCAGCAACCTTCCAACGTCTTCCACTGGGACATGGAGCAGCTGGCCCCAGAAATTCTCAGATACAGGTTGGGTGTGACGGGGGGGGGTGTGATACAGGGCAGGCCTAAGAAGTCCTAGTAGGTCTGATCTCGCCAGACATCCAGGCCATCCAGAGGAAGTGGATGGGAGCTTAGAAAGGGTTAGTGATGTGATGGGGCCCCTTTTATGCCCATGGTCCTTCCCAGATTCTGAGCCTCCCTTTGCGGTCCCTGAGGGAGGTAGAGGAGAGTCTAGGTGGTAGTGTCTAGAGGAAGACTAGATGGAAATTGTAAAGAATGAGACATAATAGGCCAAGCACTGATGGCTCACGCCTTTCATCCTGGCTGAGATCCAGAGGGTCTTGTTTCCCCGCACAAGGAGGAAATTCCGATGAGATTCTCATCTCCAATCTCCAACTTGAAGTGGTGCCATGACTCAAGTGGTAGAGCACTGGCTTTGAGCAAATTCATCATCTAGGACAGTACCCAAGCCCTGAGTTCAAGCCCCTTATCCAAAAAAAACACGAAAGAAAGACACCCTTTGTTTGCCAGAGATGGTGAAGGCGTGGGGTTGCTGTTGTTGGGACACCAGGTTCTGGCCTCAGTGTACAGCCATTTCTAAGAACTCCCCACGTTTGCCCAAGTGTAAAGTTATAGCAGGCTGGGCGTTGTCTTACCAAGAACTCCAGAGGTTGTGGCCTATCTTAGGCAGGGAGTGGGAGAATGGGAGTAGGGTTGGAGGGCAGTGTCGATTATATTCTCTCCAACAAAGGAAGAATGGCTTTGGATACTAGTTTCAAAGTCTGAAAGTGAAGGGTTGCATGTGCTTTATGGCCTGACATTTTGGATTTCCCCTGGTTGTAAGAAGGTGGCTGAAACCGGGCACTGCCAGTGTCTCACAATTGTCATCCTATCTACTCAGGAGGCTGAGATCTGAGGATCACAGTTCAAAGCCAGCTTGGGTAGGAAAGTCTGTGAGATGTTAACTCAAGGGAAGCACCAGAAAACTGGAATTGGTGCTATGGCTATAGTGGTAGAGCGCACACCTTCAACTGAAGAGCTGAGGGATAGCACGCAGGCACGCAGTTCAAACCTCATGACTGACAACCAAAATGCTGTGGCTGAGTTTTCTTCATAGTGGGGTGTACAGTAGAAAATGCCATGCTGTTTTCTGAGCCATTCCAGATGTGTGAGAGGCTCTGAATTTTGTCAACATTTGGCCTGATGATGGTAGTGCCATCTTCTTGGAGTTTGGGATGTTCAGTTTCTCAGGGACTGCTGAGTTCTGGGGCTACCCGTGTGTGTGTGTGTGTGTGTGTGTGTGTGTGTGTGTGTGTGTGTGTGTGTGTGTGTGTGTGTGTGTGTGTGTGTGTGTGTGTGTTCTATGTGTGTGTATTTTTCCCTGATCATTCTCTACCCACTTCCTGGGTGCTTGTCTGCCTCTTCCTAACCTTGGATGGAGCCCTTCCTCAATAGCAACCTTGTGTTTAGTCCCTTATCATGGTCTACAATGAGTCCCAAATTGCCAGAGACCTGCATATTCCATCTTTTCCTTGGGACACAATTCTGGCTGTCCATATCTTTGTCCTCATCCAGGGGATTCTGGGTCTTCACGGCCGGCTGGCATATGTTCTCTCCTGCCTCTGGGGGCCAGGGTGACTCATGCTGTGTCCTGTCTTTTTCTCAGCTGGGACCCTGGCTGCATTTCCCACTCCCAGCAGGCTGGCAGTAGTGTGGGGGAAGGGTGGTTGCCAGTGGCTCTGGCCAACTCGACCTTGATAGCTGACTGAAGGCTCCCCAAACAAGGATAATATGGGGCTACATGAGAGGTGAGGCCAAGGTGGCTTGGATGTATTGTTCGATGTCTAGGAAATGTCAACATACCTTATTGTAGGCAAATCTATCTTCTGGCAACAGCTGGGCCTCTCAGGTACTTCTAGACAATTCTGGATTCCCAGAATACAGAGGCATATACTTTAGATTCCAGGACCAGGGAATTGGGGGATGAGAGACTGGTATAGCCAGTACCTCAATGTTCTGGGGCATAAGTTTTGCACTGGATGAGCTGAGCTACAATTGGAGGGCAGTCCTGAGTCATAGTCACAGTAAACTCTCAAGCCAGATCAAGTGGTTTCTCCCTAAGTCCTTCTTGGGCTGAGGGGTTTGGGCCATGGCAGTAAGTTCTATGGAACCTGCCCCTCGATCTCAACATGGGGCTACAGGATCAAGTGAAGGACACTAGGGTTGCTCTTTGGTAGTCAGCCCATGATTCCAGACCTTCATCTGCCCCTCTTCCCCAAGCACTGATAAGGAAAGCAGGGCAATGAGCCCTCGGACTCCTAGGATAGTGACTGCTACAAGCAGCAGCCAGTTGGCTGTGGATTCCTGAGCCTACAAAACTTTCATGAGCACATCTCAACACCTGCCCAAGGTCTGACTGACAAATTAGCACTCTTGTGATACTCATGTGATTGGCATTATCTGGTGTGACATCTTACAGCTCCTGCCCCTCCTGGCCCAGAACTGTGGTGTGAGATAGTGATTTACTGCTCTCATCCACATTGCACCCATGACAGATGCCATTCTGATGATCTTCATGCCCCACGGCTGGATACTTCTCTGCTACTGTGTCATGCTCTGTAGGCAATGTCCTCCAAACAGGCTGCTATCAAGACTTGTAGGACACTTAGACATTAGGAGACCCTCAGGAACCCACTGGAAAGAACTCTGCCTAGAGCTACAGAGTAAGGTCTAAGCAAGCCAGGTGTTGTTCATGGGGCTTGAACTTTGGGCCTGGGTGCTGTCCCCCAGCTCTTCACCTTACCACTTGAGCCACAGAGCAACTTCCAGTTTTCTGTAGGTTCCTTGGAGATCTGAGTCTCCCAGACTTTCCTGCCTGGGCTGGCTTTGAAACGTGATCCTCACATCTCAGCCTCCTGAGGAGCTAGGAGGACAGGCTGAGCCACCTGTGCCTGGTGACCTGGCCTTACACCACAGTGGACTAGGAGCTCCTGAAAGCTTTTCTTTAATTTTCCTGTGCTAGTATTGGGGTTTGAACTCAGGGTCTTGGCTCTGATCTCTTTTTTCCTTCAAGGTAACCACTTTACCATTTGTGCCACATCTCTATTTCTGGATTTTGGTAGTTAATCGGCAAGAAGAGTCTCATTAACTTTCCTCTCCAGAGCTGGCATGACCCTCGATCTCTATCTCAGTCTCCTGAGTAGTTAGGATTTACAGGGGTTGAGCCACTGGTGGCATTGGGCTAGAAGCTTTTCTAAAGCAAGAGTTCTTCCCTGCATTTGCCCTGACTCCTCTATGCAAAGGAGGCCTGAGGGTCAGGAGCTGGGAAAACAGGTTTCCAACCACAGGAAATGGCTTTGGGTCCCTGGCGAAAAGCCAAGCTAAGCTTCCCCCGGGCACCATTCTAGGACCCCATCTTCTGCCCTATGACTCAAGTCAACGTTGACCCAGCCTTGAATTTCCTGCCAGACTTTTCTGAAGCCATAAAACCTTCATACCACTCACACCACCTGATCTACAGCACATCTCAGGACCTTTGCCCATGCTATACCTTCTGCCTGAGGCTCTCTGTCTTGTACCCACATATTAGAACTACTGTGGAATTTTGGCACTAGCTATATCACTTCCTGGAGCAAATCTTTCCTTCCCTTCTCCATCGTTTTTTTTTTTAATATTGAGTTGCTAGAGATGGAACTTGTGCAGGCTGACTGGCAAATGCTCTATATTGGTGTGTGTGTGTTTGTGTTTGTGTGTGTGTGTGTTTGTGTTTGCGCGCGCGCGCGTGTGTGTGTGTGTGGTGTGTGTGTGTGTGTGTGTGTGTGTGTGTGTGTGTGTGTGTGTGTGTGTGTGTGTGCCAGTCCTGGGGTTTGAATTCAGGGCCTGGATGCTATCCTATCCTTGAGGTTTTGTGCTCCATGCTAGCACTCTTCTACTTGAACCACAGCTCTACTTCTGGCTTTTGGGGAGTTTAATTGGAGAAAAGTGTCTCATATTGACTTTCCTGCTTGCAGTTGGAATCTTCAGATCTCATCCTCCTGAGTAGATTACAGGGGTGAGCCTCCAGAACCTGTTCTCTATCCTACCTCTTACTATAACCTCGTCCCTCCTCTGAGTTCCAGAATAATATATCTCACCAGGCTCAATTTTTTTTTGCCAGACTTGGGCTTGAACTCAAAGCTCATACTTGGGAGGGACATTAAATATGTGAAGACTGGGACAAATGCTTCCATTCAATTATGTATCATGTTTCAACACTTAATAAAATGTTAATTAAAATGGGTCAATGCCCTAAATTATTATGTATAATTTTATAATAGATGTGCAAAATATAATATTTTGTGTATAATAATACTAAATACCATAATGAATAAATGAATCAAAGAAAATACAATATAAAATCAATAATAAAATTCATAATATGAAATTAACATGCATATATATGTATATATCATGTATTACACATTTATAGAAATATTTCTTCCATTGCAGGGCCTTCATTCAGGCCCTGGGAACACTATCCTGAATTTCTTTTCCTCAAGGACAATGAGCTTCACATTCACCCATGGTACAAAAGAGTTACCTGGATGGTGAGCTCAAAAACTAGCAAAGGCAGAAATACTGACCCCAGTTCCAAGAGAGTAACTTATTTTTTTTGATGGAAGCAGTTATGTTTATTCAATTCCATACTGGACATTAAAAAAAGCATTGTAGAGTTTTGTACAGCTATTCAAACGTCCTTCCCTTACCTCCAAAGTGCTTCTCTGAGAACCACATTGTTTCTCTTTTTTGTGTATATTTTTTATTGTAAAAATGTTCTACAGAGGGGTTACAGTTCCAGGAGCAAGGTAATGAGTACATTTCTTATTGAGCATTGTTTATTCCTACTGTGTTTTTCCCCTACCATCCCTTCCCTCCCATCTCCACAATTACCTCCCCCTACCGAGGTTAGTGACTTAGTTTTTCATTTTTGGTTGGCACGGGGTTTGAACTCATGTAATCGCAACTCTTCGCTCACATTGCTACAGATTTACCAAGACCCTGAGTTCAAATCGCAGGCTAGAAAAGAAAACTGGCAGAAATTCCAAACCAGAGAGCTTTATTTTTTTAATTTAGTGAAATAATTAATTTATATATAAATTGGTTTTTTTTGACCAAGCATGGGGTTTGAACACAGGTAGTGGAAATTCTACTTCAGGTTGGATCTCCCTTTGCTGGTGTGCAGTCTCTGTTTCCATAGCCCATCTTGGGATCCTGGGCCCAGAGGGCTTTCAGGAAGAAAAAATCATTGGAAAGCACAAAAATTGGTGACCTGCAGAGAGCTGGGGTTTTACGATTTTTTTCTTTGGACAGTGACCATCCTGTGTCTGAATGACAAAGCTGCAATATGGACTTGAGCTGCCATTGCTTGTGGCTGGTGGGCTATCAGTGAAGCCATAGTCTAATTTTTCAACATAGGCCCTGGGTTCAAATCGCATTCCTGACATCAATCACAGGAGAATACAAGGGACTCATTCCTATTCCTATTCATAGGAATACTGATTGAAAGAGTATTTTATACATCGATCTATGCTAAAATTTGATGCAATAATCCTAGAATGCTGATTGAACATAATAATAGTTTATTAAGCATGAAAAGAATAATATTTCTTCAATTGGGGTATAATAAATACCTAAGAGTTGGTAGGAACATAGTAGGTGTTATTCTATCATAGACGACTATGGAACTCTTTACATATATATATATATATATATATATATATATATATATATATTTGTATACCTCTGTATACCTCTGTCTGCCTATCCATGTATCACTGTTTTGGCCAAACCTGGGGGTCGATCTCAGTGTCTGGGGATCACCTGACATCTTCATTGGCTAGAGTCTGCCATGCTCAAACTCACCCAATCATGGATTGGGCCTGCTAGGCAATAAGTTCAGATCCTGGCACTACCAGGCATGATGGAGAACACATCTTACATCTGGATGTTATGTGACAGGATGTAAACAATGTAATAAATGGTATAGGTGTCATCAGAGTCAATAAAATAAATTCTAAATAAATGAATGAAACAAGAAATAAAATAAATAACCACACCAAACACAATATAGACTGAACATCTGTATGGAAGTATAAATCCTATCTTTAAAATATATATAAAGAGGGCTCGGATGGTGGCTCAATGGTAAGGCGCTTGCCTTGCATGGATGAGGCCCTGGGCTTGATTCTTCAGCACCACATAAGCAGAAAAAAAAAGCCAGCAGTGGTGCCGTGGCTCAAGTGATACAGCGCTAGCCTTGAGGTGTAGAGCTGAAGGTCAGTGCCCAGGCCGAGAGTTCAGGCCCATGAGTGGACTAAAATATGTATATATATATACATAAGGAGTATCTTTTCCAGGCCTGAGGCTTGAATTCAGCCCCTGTATGCAGAAGAAATGGCAGCAGATCCTGAGATACTCATTTCTGGACCTGGGATGAGTCATGGAATGTGATTGATCTCATCCTTGAATAAGTAGTTTGTGCATGATGCAAGTAGGAAATGATAGGCACCACTCATGGGGTATCGATTATTTGTAAAGAACAGTTGATGAAGCATGATAATAATCATCACAGTATGAAATGGAGGCATCAGGAAATATCCAAGAATCGGGAGTCACGCAGATTGGATTCCAACACAGGTTACCATCTCTCCTACTCTATTTTAATGTGTACTTATTTCCATATTACCTTCACCTTGTGAATGGATGACTGTTGTGCTCCCCGCTGTCCCCTCGGGGGCGGAGGCTCAATCGCAGGTCCTTGGAACGGCCTAGCTCCTTCGTGGCTCAAAGGCTGGTGTGCTCATATGACTCCATTCACCGCTTGGTCCTGCTAGGTCCAGAATTCATATTCCCCACCCTGCCAAAAAATTCATCTTGATGTCAGAAGTCAATCGTTGCACCTGTTTTCTGTCCTGTGCAAGTCCTGGATCTCAGCTAGGTCGGAGAATGCATGGGCCACCCTGTGGCCATGGGAATAAGTTGTTATCCATGTCAGCCCAGTTATTCCTGTCATCATATACTCAGGAAAATACACAATACACCCATGAATAACATACAAAATAAAGAGAATGACTACACTCAATGCATGATGCAGTCCACACACGGATGTGAATATACATCCCATATTTGAATGATCATTGAGGACTATTTTGGCCTCCCTGGGGCTCGATCTCAGTTCCTGGGAACGGCCCAGCTCCTTAGTGGCTCACAGTCTGGTGTGATCACATGGACCCATTGGGGAGTTGGGCCTCCTAGGCCCAAAGTTCGAATCCCAGCACTGCCAAAAATTCACCTGATGTGAGAAGCCAGTCGTTGCACCTGTTTTCCTGTACTGTGCAAGTTCTGGGGCTCAGCCAGGAAGGAGAATGTATATGCAACTCTATACTCATGGGAATAGGTTGTCATCCAGTTCACCGCAGTTATATTTGTCATCCTATACTCAAGGAAATACACAATACATCAATGAATAAGACACAAAACAAAGAGAATGACTACACCAAATGCAAGATGCCACCCATCCATGTTTGGAAATATAGATCCTCTATTTAATTATGAATTTATGACTATATTGGCCCCCACCAGGGCTCCATCTCAGGTCCCAGGAATGGCTTAGTTCCTTAGTGGCTCAAAGCCTGGTGAGCTCACCATGACACATTCACCAATTGGGCCTGCTAGGCTTTGAGTTCAAATTCCTGCACTACCAAAAGATTCATTCTGATGTGAGAAGCCTAAGGTGGCACAGTTTTTCCTGTCCTGTGAATGTCCTGGGTCTCATTGAGGATGGAGAATGCTATAGAGGCAACTCTTAGCCATGGGAATAGGTTGTCATCCATGTCAGCACAGTTATATCTGTCACTCCATATGCAATAAAATACAAAATACATCCTTGAAAAAGACACAAAATAAAAAGAATAACTACACTGAATGCAAGATGCATACCACACCTTCAGTTAAAGAGAAATCCTATGTTTTAAAAATGTGGGCTTGTTATTTTGTCCAGTGCTGGGGCTTCAAATCAGGCCCTGCACCAGACCTGACATTCTACTCTTCAAAGATGGTGAGCTTCCCCTTCTCCCACAGTGCAACAGAGTTACCCAGACCTGAGCTAAAATCCCAGCCGTGACAAAAGATTCATCCTGATGTCAGAAGCCAGTCATTATGCCTTTTATCCTCTCCTTTGAAAGTCCTGCGTCTCAAATATGATGGAGAATATGATAGACAACCCTGTAACTATCAGAACAGGTTGTCATCTATGTCAGCACAGTTATACTTGTCACCATATTTATTAAAATACACAATACCTCCATGAATTAGAGACAAAAAAAGGAGAATAATTGCACTGAACACAAGATGCTGTCCAAACATGTATGTCAACATAGATCCTATGTTTAAATTATGAATTTATGACTATAGTGGACCACCCTGGGGATCAATGTCAGATTCTGGGAATGGCCATACTCCTTAGTTGCTCACAGGTTCAGATGATCACCTTGACTGATTGGCCAATTTGTTTTGCTCTGCCCTGAATTCAGATCCCAGCACTACCAAGAAGTGGATTGTGGAGTAAGAAGGAGAATGTGAAACTTGTTTTTCTTTTCTCTGAGAATTCTGGGGGTCAGGCGTAATGGAGAACATTTCTCCAAATATGGATGTTCTGTGATAGTTTTTCATCAATGTATTAAACAGAATGTGTTTCATCATAGTAAAATCAATGGTAAATAAATGAATAAAACAAAAGATACAAGGAACAACTACAGCAAACATGTATGGACTGAACATCTATAGGTAAGTATAAATCCTATCTTTACAATACATATAAATAGTATGTTTTCCAGGGCTGTGTCTTGAATTCAGGACTAGTGAACATGCCTGACTTTTTAATCTTCATGTAAGGTGATCTTCCCCTTTATCCACATTGCTGCAGATTTAACCAGATCCTGAGTTCAAATCCAAAGCCTGTAAGTATAAACTGTGTGAATTGCAAGCCAGGGAGCTAATTTTTTTCTCAGCATGGGGCCTGAACTCAGGTCGTAGCAAGTCCGCCTTAGCTTCGATAACCCTAGGATGGGGTGCAGCCACTGGACACCCAGGTGCTGCTGGGGTCCTACACCCCCAGGTGTTGTAGGGAAAACAATGCACAGAAAAATGTGGCCTTATATGTTTTCTTGATTTGCACAGTGACCCTTATGGGTCTGAATGACACTGTTGCAATGGTTACTTCATGTTGCATTTCTGAAGGCTGGCAGACTATCAGGGAAGCCATAAGCCCACGTGGCAACATAGGCCCTCATTGCGAATCCCCGTCCTGACAACAACCAATGACAGGAGGTACTAAGAAACTGGTTCCCATCCAAAGGAATAACACTAGAATTTTGTCAATGTCACTGCTGAATGAGTTGATCGTGAATCATGATCCTATAAAATTAAACAGCATCATTTCAGAAGGCTGGTTGATTTTATTTAATATTTATGAAGCATTAAAAGAATATTATTATTTACAGGAACACAATAATTTCAGGACACTGAGTGCTTTCATTAATATTTTAAGAATGAAAACAATAACATTAATAACATGGACACATAATAAATACCCAGGAATTGGTAGGAATATAGTCTATGTAACCAAATAATGTATAGACATCTCTGGCACTCTATAAATATATATATTTCTTAGCATACTGCCATTTGCATGTCAATCTGTTCTTATTGAGTTAACCCCTGGGGCCCATTCTCAGGTCCTGGGAACAACCTGTCAGCTCAATTTGCCCCAGGATGGTGTGTTTACACTCACCAATTCATGAATTTGGCCTTGTAGGCCATGAGTTCAGATGCCAGCACTTCCAAACAATGAATCATGGATTAAGAAGCTGATGGTGACACATGTTTTCCTTTACTGTGAATCTTCTGCGTGTCAGGTATGAGGTGGAATACATATGTAGACCTATATCCTATGTAGTCAATGTTCTATTTGCTATAATAGTCATTATAATAAATGGTCAATACATGAATAAAACAAAAAATAAAATAACTACACTGAACACAATATGGAGTCAACATATGTGTATAACTATAAAACATGGATGTAAATTGTACATGAATAGGGTTTTTTCTATTGCTGGGGATCGATTTCAGGCCTAAGGAACAGACTTGAATTTCTTGACTTCAAGGAAGCAAGTTTCCTCTTCCCACACAGTGCAACAGAGTTACCCAGACTATGAGTTCCAATCCCAGTCCTGGTAGAAAAAATGTCACCTTTATAGTATGTGAGGCCCCATTCTTAGGTATGTCGTTATGCCTCCACTTAATGAATGTGATTATTTAAATACTTAATAAAATATTAACTAAAATCAATCAGAGTAGTGTAATATAATTGTGTATAATTTTATCCTAGAATTATTCAAGAATTGTTCAATCATGACTTATATCACATTCCATTGGTAATCGCATGGATAGGAACAAGTTTCTTAGGTTCTCCTACCATTTAGAGGTGGCAGGACCAGGACTCGAATAGTGGGCTCCAGCTCCCACCACTTCAACCTGAGGATAGGGAACTCACCAGTCTGTCCAAGAACATAAACAAGACCAGTGATTAGGCAGGCACCAGTGGCTCTCAGCAGACCTCCTTGATACTTACAAGGCTGTGATATTAGGATCATGGTCAAAGTCACCCTAAGCAGGAAAATTCTTGAGACCCCTGTCCAACTTCAGTGCCAACAAAGCCAGAAGCTTTGTGGCTCTAATGTAGAGGACTAGCCTTGAGGAAAAGCAGCTCATGGACTGTGCCCAGACCCTGAATTCAAGGTCTGGGACTAGCAACAAACAGAAATACACAACAATCTGTGTAGCCATCCAGTTAAAGCAGGTCACCCTCTTCTCTCCAACTGAATTGGACAGAATTTCCTGGGAAAAGGGCTTGGGAGAACCGTTGTGTTCTTGACTCCACCCATGCTGCATGCTTCACAGGATTCTGGCCACACCACCATTCTTTTATGCTTCTTTCTGACCAATGGAATACAAGAATGGTGGCCACGCAACATTCCATGTTGCCAGGTAGCACTGGGATTCCCTCTGTTAGTTTACACCATTACCAGCAGTTGAGGAAAGTAGCGGTGGCTGAGTGGAGAGGAAGAGACTTGAGGTGACTTTGGAGTATAGTAGAAAATTGATGCTCCCACCCCCACCTGGCCCTTTCACTCCCTTCACATGGTGCCAGGTTTCAAACCTCAGGAAAGGCCGTGCTGCCAGCAGGCCTAAATCCCTGACCTGGTCCCTGCCCCTAGTCTTCTGCTCTGGGCCCATGTGTCCGCGATGCTGCCACCATCGCTGCTGCCCCAATTGGAGCAGTTGCCAACAGCTTCTCCCAGCAGCACAGGTGAGTGGCTGCCCCAACACCAACCTACCTTGGGTCAAACACCCCTCTGGAGGCACCATGTCCCCTTTGGGTGTTTCCTCTCCCTGGCTCTGATGAGCCACCTTTCTGTCTTGAACATTTCTGAGATAGAAACTAAATATGATCAGGCTGGGCTGGATCATGGTCCTCCTGTGAAAGATATGCTCCACCAGGCCTGGTCCTCTGTAATTGGGATGATAGACATGTGGTGTCATGCTCAGTCATAGGTGTAGATGGATTATCCCAAACTCAGTCCACAGCAACAGATTCTTGACCACACGTGAAGCTCTTTGTAGGGCCTCAATCATTGGACCTGTCTCCTCACAGGACAGTTGTGAGGAAACAAGGGATTTATACAGAGAGATCTCTGTGGAATGGCTAGGCAGAGAGGGAGCGACCTTTAGATAAGGTTTTGGCAATTCTGTGAGCATATGACAGGAAGATACCAGAAAAGGCTCAGGTGGGGCTTGTTATTAATAGTGCAACAGGTGTGGGATTATGAACCGAAACATGGCTCTTTCATTATTACCCTATCCCATGAGGAAGGGGATCTTTCACTTTGTTCAATTTTGCAGCTGGGGAAACCGAGGCACAGAGAAGCCAGGTGACCTACTTATAACCTCAAATTCACAGGAAGCTCGGTCTGACTTCTCTACCATGCTCCCTAGGACAATGGGTGCTATTCAGTCCACTTCTTGTGGTGAGAAGTCCACTTCTTTTCAGTCGTTTGACATCTAGGTTTGGGCACTGTTCCCGAGCTCCTCAGCTCAACGCTAGCGCTCTATCACTTGAGATCACAGTGCCACTTCCAGTTTTCTGGTGGTTCTTTGGAGATAAGATTCTCACAGACGTTCCTGCCTGGGCTGTCTATGAACCATGATCCTCATATCTCAGCCTCCTGTGTAGTTAGGATTAGAGTTTTATGCCACTGGCACCCAATTTAAGTGTAATTCTGATTTCTCTCTCTCTCTTTCTCTCAGGAACTGGTTGAATGGGTGCTGTAGGAGGTGGCACAACGTCCCCAGGTGGCTGGAACCCAAGATGGCCCACTCATTCTGGAGGTAGGCTGTGGGTCAGGAGCTGTCTCATTCAGCGTGTTGATCTCCATGAGGTAAACCCTCTGTGCCATTGAGAGACTGTGAGGGTTATTCATTGTCCAACTTGCCTTACTGGATTTATTTTATTGTATTCTTTTCTACATTATTTTCTATCACCTGGACAATACTATGGTACATAGTTACTGAATGAAAATGTAATGTCAACTTAAGAAAGTCATTCAGGGCTCTGGGAATGTGGCTTCATGATACGGTGATTGCCTAGCATGCATGAAACCATGAGTTCAATTCCTCAGTACCACATAAACAGAAAAACATTGGAAGTGGTGCTGTGCCTCAAGTGGTACAGTGATAGCCTTGAGCAAAAAAAACAAAAAAATCCCAAAGCAAAACCAAACCAAAAAACATATAATTAGTAAATGCAAAATAAAGAACCCATACTTGGAATATATTATTGCTCATGCCTACTGACACCTGACAATAGTCCCTAATTCATGAACTTTAGTTATATTAGGATATTGTGTTGAAAAAAAAGTTTTGTTCATTAGGTCACAGCAATTAATGTCTTGGATGTACTTAGATGTCAGGTGAAGATTAATTCTGGAAATTCAAAGATTCCAGGTTTTTGAATTGTCACTGCTAATCACAATGAGAAGTGTAGTCTAAGTGAGATTTGGAAATATTTTTGGTCATTTATTTCACCAAAACAGCAGAGGCAAATTATCAGTTGTGAAAGAAGAGAAGGAATAATTCCAGAGTTAAGTAATAAGTGGTAATAAGTAAGGTATACCAGAAACTGTTTTAGAGAACCATTTTTGGATATTGAACAAATAGTTATCAACTAGCCTTATTCCTCATTACCTTTAACATTCTAAATCTCTTACGCTACCTCTTAATAAATGTATCTCCTTCTGTGCTATTTTTTCTTACTTTATCTTCTTCGCTTTCTAAAAATCTTAGTCTTTCTATGTTTCTCTATGAACATTTCCTGATACTAAATACCTACACAGACCGAAGAGAATGATCATTTAAGGGTCCCATAACTGATGAGTTATTAATGAAACCACATGGACAAGGAGGACATATTTATTGTTACCTCAAATTTTCTGAAAAGCTGCAATGCCATCATTTGATTCAAATTTCCATTATTTGTTTACATAGTGTCGTTCAGCACACATAAACGCAAATATGAGCTGGTCGTTGGTGGTTCATGCCTGTAATCCTAGCTATTCAGGAAACCGGAGGATTGCGGTTCAAAGATAGCCTGGTCAAGAATGTCCATGAGACACTTATCTTCAATTAACCACCAGAAACCCAGAAGTGGTGCTGTAGCTTAAGCGGTAGAGTGCTCAACTTGAGCTGAAGAGGTGAGGGAGTGCACCCAGGATCAGAGTTCAAGCCCCACAACCAACAAAAAGTGCAAATATTACCTTAAGTTTCCCCAAAAGGAAGAACAAGATCAATAATTTTCTCAAGCAGAAAAAGGTAATTTCAAAATGATTCAGTGCACCTACTTTTGCTGAATTATTTACGTTATGGCTTCTTTGCTAGACATATTCTCTTCCTTTAAAATTGTCAAATATTAGCTTTACAATAAACTTCATCTAATATTTCTTGTTTTAAAAGAGAAGTCTATACAGTTGATGTCACTTAGCTTTCTTACTATCTTAATTCAAAGCCAAACCAGGCAGAAGAGTCTGTCAAACTCTTATCGCAAATTGAACACCAAAAAACCAGAAGTGGGGTTTTGGCTCAAGCAGTAGTGTACTAGCTTTGGGGGCAGGTGGGCAGGAAAGACAACTGTTCACGGGCAAGATCCAGCCTCTGGATTCAAGACCCAGAACCAGCACAAACTAACAAACAAGCAAACAAAAATCCCAGATATTTCTTTGGGACCCTCCTTAAAGGAGTACTGGTCAGAGAAGATGCTCCTTTTCCTGATCAAACTCACTGGATCCTGATTTTTGGAATCCTTATTGCTCTGGAGAACTCAGGACTAGACCAAAGGAACTGATAACTGACTCCTGCATCAAGAGAATCATCTCTGGAGAACATCATGCTGGAGAACACTTTTAAAACAATGTTTTTTTCTTTTGTTCTATGCTGGCCTTCAAATGGTACATTATTTCTTTTTGTAACACATGAACTAGAAGTTTACAGAAAAATTTTATATGAGTAAAGAACACACTCGAAAAAGCCAGGGGCAGAGTTTCCTTCAAGCCTTGGGATACTTTTCTTGTACAGTAAAAAGGAAAGCACAAGGTAACTTGAACTTTGTTATTCCTCTATGTTCCATTCCTCTCCTGGGGTCAGTTTCCAAATCCAGTAACAGTTACTTCCAGTAACAATCGATGGTGCTGCTTGAGGTATAATGAATGTTTTCTGGCTTCACTGAAATAACACTAGAACACCTATGGACCTGAAAGGTAACACGTGTTTCAGAGACAACTTAGTAAAAGGAAAATATAAAATTTATATTGCTTATACATACATTATACATGAGTACATTGAGTTCAAATTTTGTAAGTTCTCTGTAAATAAAGGTGAATTTTAAATGGGAAGGTTTTCAGAACATTCTTTTTGTGAGTGTATGTGCTGTTCATTGTTTCCCAAGTGTACATGAGCTAACAGTAAGGAAACAATAGCAATAATAGGAGAAAGAGAAGTTCTGTGTTTAAGTATAAGGGTTCAATACAATATAGAAGACTACAAATAAGGCAACATTGAAACAAAAAAGCCAAGTCCAGTATGTAGATTTATCGGAGTGATATACAGAAAGCAAGACTCCTACGTGGAACATGAAGTATGAGGCCAATCCCATTGTAAATCATGTTTGGTAATCATGCAACTTTGTAGAAAGTAAATGGAAGAATGATTATGTTTTCAATGCAAGTCAAATATAACAACATGGAATTAACTGGAAAAAATGTCCATCTTGTGAGAGCAGGGATTATGCTAGCAATGAACTGGTGGCTAAGATCACATTTCTTTTTTTCTTTACACACATGAACACACACATATATTTGTTGGCGGTGGTCTTGGCACTTGAACTGTGGGTCTGCGAGCTGTCTCTCTTCTATTCAGTTCAAGGCTAATGCTCTACAACTTGATCCACAGTGCCATTTCCAGTTTTCTTTCAGTTAATTTGAGAAAAGAGTCTCTGGGACTTTCCTACCTGGGCTGGCTTTGAACCTCAATCCTCATATCTCAACATGACCCACCTTACGATCACATTCCTAACAGTGTACACTCAGGGTATGTAATGTGTGGGTTCAACTATCTTTATAAGAATTCTTGAGTTAGGGGCTGGGAAGGTGTCTCAGTGGTAGAGCTCTTGCCTTGCCTGCATGAGGCCCTGGGTTCAATTCCTCAGCACCACTTAAGCAAAAACGAAAAATGCTGAAATTGGCAATGTGACTCAAGTGGTAGAGGGCTAGCCGTGATCTGAAGAGCTGAGGAACAGAGCCCAGGCCCAGAGTTCAGGCCCCATGACTGGACCAACCACCAAAACAAACAAAAAATAATTCTTGAGTTAAAAATCTGGGATACAGCTTAGACATTACCCTCAAAAAATGTTTGTAGTTTAAAATTTGATAGCCCTTGAGAAATAAAACCTAAGAATGTAAAGGAATCTTGGAAGTTCAGTTTGCATCCAGCCAGGGCAGAACACTCTTTGCAACTGTATATAAAATTAAGCAGTCAAAAGCTGGATTGGAAGAATGGCTCAGGTGATGGAATACCAGTCATGAGCTGAATAAGAGCTTGAGGCTTTTGCATGCATACATGCAAGCATACACATAGACAAAGAAGCACTTATATATGCACACACAAATACACAAATGAAACAACTCTCAGAATGTGTAGAAAAGTTAGAAAACAATAAATGTATGTCCTGAACAAGACTAGAATCAAGTGATAATTTTTAATATTAGAAGTCCTCAAATGAACTTCCTTCAAATAAGCTTGAGAATATTTCATTGGTAGGGATCAGAGATAGTAAGAGAGTCAATAAACATTATTAAAGGGATCAGATCCATGGCGGAATGAATCAGAGATCCCACAGGTGCATCTGAAAATATTCATATCCTGTGTCAAATATTAGAACATCCTTGAAAATAGAAAACAGTCTAAGCAGTCACTCTGGTGTATAATATCCCTGGAGAAGTTCAGAATTGGTAGTCTGTATCTAGATTAAATAAACCAAGAAACTATGGCAGGGCAATGTGATACAAGCTTAGAATTCTAGCACTGAGATTAAGACAGGAGATTAGATAATGGAATTACATAGTGATATGTTCCCTGGACCAGGTAATTTTGTCTTAATAAAACAAAACAAACAAGAAAGGAATACATAGTTGGACGTTTGGGCTAATTTTGTCATTATGTTTTGAGAAGTCAAATTTCCTGTTGAAATGCAACTCATACTTAATCCTCACTTGTGTTTTAAATTCTCTCTTCATTACAGAACATTCCTAGATGTTAAATGACTTATGATTCCCATCCAAAATTTGAAAAATAAGTTATCATCATTCTGTTGTATCCCAAAGAAATGATGCAGGATTACAAAAGATTAAGCCTGGAAAAACAGCAAAGTTCGTCTAATATAGGATTTTGAAGATCTGGCTAAATTAGAATTTAGATTTAAAATAATTTGTTTTTGTTTGAAATTTTATATTCTATAGGATTCTACGAAATTCTTTTTAAGTAGAGAGTTAATGACAAATTCACAAATGATTTTGCATTCTATTTCCCTAGAATATTCTTTCAAGAGAGTTATAATTAGAACTTAATGTGAATGTTGTAGACAGAGTTGGCAAAAAATTGATGATATTAATTTATAAATTTAGAATAAGAGCCATTTTTGGAATCTTTGGTATAACATGGTATGAAGAGAATAATCATGTGACATCTTGTTTCTTCTACCTGTATGTCACACAGGAAGCAATTTCCTTAATTATTTGCTACTGTATACACTGAGAAAAATGTTAGGTTTGGATTTGTTTTTGTTTTATTGGTTTGTCCTAGGGCTTGAACTCTGGGCCTGGACACTGTCTCTGAGCTTGTTTATGCTCAAGACTCGTGCCCTACCACTTCAACCTCAGTGCCACTTGCATCTGGCTTTTGCTGAAATGTTTATTAGAGATAAGAATCTAGGGAATCTTTCTGCCTGGGTTGGCTTTCAACTGTAATCTTCCAATCTTAGCATCCAGAATTTAAAAGATAGTTTAAAAAGTATAAATATAAATAATATTTACAAGTGTTCCGATCTCAAGAATACCAGTGGCGGGGGGTGGGGGGTGGGATGATGCAACCCAGTTTATTATGGTATTCTTTCCAGAACATGTATGTCATCACATTAGTAGAGTTCTATTTTTTCACAATAGAGATAAGCTATTCATGATGTGAATGAAGGGAAGTTTGAGGTGCACCCTAAAAGTTGGAAACTGTTGGGCTAGGATGACTCTATATCATAAATATTGGGATTGATGGTCATAAAAAAACTAGCTTACTGAGATAAACAATTGCTTACTCTTGAAGAATTAATTATTACCAATGCTACATAGTTTTATCCTCTACCAGAATGTGTTTTTTTTTCTGTTGAACCTCAATCTGTAACATCCCTTTGGAAAATGCATCTATTGCAGAATTACATAACATGCAAGCCGGTACTTTTTTGAATCTCTCAGGTATGGAATCTTCTGAATTTAAAAATGAGTAGTTACTAGTCATTGGAATGTTGAAGAACACATACATTCTGTCTTCTTAACAACTTATTTACTTTTAAAAGTTATAAATTTCCATAGAATTAAACTGTTTTCCCTTTTAGTATGAGAATGGACTATATTTATTCTTTTTTCAAAATATTGGTAAGTATATTGTGAAAATATTGTCTAGTCGGATAACATTCAAGTTGATGGTCCTCCGATTAAAAATGGATAATTAATTCAAATTAGACGCCAAAGAGTATTGTTTTTTTGACTAATCTGTAGTCAACAAGAAAGTTTAAAAATGCCTTAGAATGTGTTCCTAACCACCAGTTTTATAAATGGCTTTGTACAGTGGTTTGTGATTACTTTATTTTACATGGGATAATATTTTCTACTACTATAAGTTTTGGCAAAAGAAGAAAACTAAAAATTTACTACTGTAGAGGAATATGATAAAAATAGAAGACAGTTTTATGTTTGTCAAATCTGATGAGTACCCATATTCAAGACTTAAAATCATATTTCTTACTATGCTAGACAGATAGGGAAAACATAAAACACCATATGATAAGGCAACAATTCATGACTTTTTAAAATGTACTTATTATGTGATGAAATTTACTTTATTAGCTAATGTTTTGGTTTGAAATATGGGAGGCTGATCTAGTTAACAAATTTTCGAAGGCACCTACTGAAAAGCACAAATGGAGGGGGGTACTATTTCTACACTTTAATGAATGGTTGAACTTGTTTGGCATTAGTGCAGTGTAAATAAATCAACTCTATTGTAACTTGCTCCTTACACATGAAAAACCTGTAACATCACTAAATATCATCTACTTGTAAAGTGTTATTTTGGCAAATGTGATTTTAAAAAGTTTATTTGAAAAGGAATATACTTTCAGGAGATTCAATGTAGGTTATCATTTGCTTGAGAATGACAACATTTTATACTACAGAACCAAGTTTTACTGAAGTACCAGTGTTTTGAAGCACTAAGGATCTTCTCAATTAATGTTTTCCTGAATTATATTTGACCTCTATGTCAAGTATTCCTAGCATTGGTAGACAATTATGAATCTATCGTTCCAGGAACTATTTTTTGGCCTGATGATGTTGGACTGAAATCATTTATTAATCATTAGGAGAAGGGTATTACAAATAATCTTGTGACATTTGTGGTCTTGTTCACTCATATGGGATGGTCATCTGAAAATTGAAAGCTTGAATTACTGTACTTTCACATTTTGTGATTTCATCTTGCATTTTAGGTTGCCTTGCATTTCCCAAATTGCTTACTGCTAATTCCTGCATTTCAAGGAATTGGGGCCCTGAAATATAGGAAATGAGAAATTGAGATGGGTCTTCAATTACTTTCTGCTGGCATGTTGCATGGGCCTAGGTGAGAACTCTTGCCCTAGTTATGTGATGATGCGGATAACTGGGACCTGGGATCCTAGGACCCGTGGATCCTGTAGAAGAACAATAGCTTTTATATATCATATCAATAAAATTTGAGTATAATCAGTAGGAATGCTTCAGAAATATGGAGAAAATCAGTTTGGGACAAGCGAGTTAAAACAATAAACATGAGCAGAGTAAAATCCCTTATAGATTAGAGGAAAACAACATTGTTTTTGTTTTTTTTTTACCATGTGAATTCAGAAACCAAGAACACTTAGAAGGTATCACAAGTTTATACCGAAAACATTGCATTGATACTTTTTATATTCTAATATATATTCTAATCCTGATTATTTATATTCCAATCTATTTATTGGAATAAATATCAATTAATTTGTCAAATTATCAATTAATTCTAGTAAAATTCACTGTGTGAAATATAAAATCAGCACATATAAATATAAAATATATAATTATATATAATATGTGAAAATGTTTTGCATTGTTCTGTTGTGGTTATGGTATCAAAGGCAACTGTTTGAAAGTATTATTCCATTACCTCTACCTCAGTGTTTGGTAGAATTAGAACTAAAGCATTACCATTCAGAGATGTACAGCCTAGAGACAAGAGGAAACACTGTGATGAAAACATTACCAAATTAAGGCCTAATAACGAGGAGAAACGTATGGACTTCTCCTGGAACTATGGAATATATTTGGTGATAGAAAATCAGTGGTGTAAGTTCCTGCCTGGTTGGATGGTAGACAGGCCAGGGCATTAGGGAATCATGCATATGAATAATTTTTCACCTTCTTGGCTTTAGCTACTTTTGAAATAGTAGGGTGTAATAAACAATTATATTTTGAAAAAAGACCTTCTAGTCTGAACATTTCTGTCTGAACTGTTCGTCTCTCTATGATCCCTTGTAACTAAGATTAGTTTTGCTCCAGAAAGACAATCTATGCTATCAGAGTAAGATATTCTGGTTGGTCTGTTCCTACATGGAGCAAGGGTAAAGGGTCAGGGAGACATTTGTGCCAGTAAGCCTTTATTTGGGAAATTTTATGCTGCTGAAGTTTAGAAGTAGCTCTTAAGTAAGGCTTACTTTCAATGCATTAGCTCCACAAAGCTAAATCAGTTGATAAATAAGTATTTGAAAAGCCATCACCTTTGGACCTAGCTATAAAGGCTTCAAAGTATGATCAAATTTCAAATGAAAAAGACTTAAAATAATCATTGACAAAAATTGCAAATGTGAGCAATCGAAGAAACAATATGTTTTTTCCACCATACACAGAATTTTACAGAAATAAGATGAATAGAAATTTTGGGAACAATAAGGTTTCCTTGTTACAAATAGGCAACCAAGGATATATGCCTGTCTTAAGATTGCATCATTAACTATTTAAATTTACAGGATACTACATGCTTCAGCAGCATGTCTACCCAAATTACAATACAGAGTTTTACATGGTTCTTGTACAAGGATAATATGAAAATTTGTGAAGTATTCCATATTTTTCATTCTTCAGATGCAAGAAATTAAACAGTAATTTAAAAATTGAGTACAAATATACAAGTGTAATAATACATGTAATTAATAGAAATAAATGTTAGTTTGACATCAATGTATTCAATCTTCACCTTTTTAGAAAGGCCTTTACATAGCCTAACTTTTATAAAAGTTTGAAATATGATAACATTGTCATTTTATCCCAAAGAAAGAAAATTCTATAAGGACCTAGGAATTAAAGGAATCTTAAACTGTTTCTATATGGAATGCAATCTGAAAGGCCACATTTATTAATGAACCTATATATTGTAAAACAATGTTGAATTCAAAGTATTGTATCTAGGAGAGAATGAAATAGATTATGGACATTATACAAACAGAATACTAAATATTTTTAAATACACTGTTTCAGAAAAGCACCAGAATTAACTTTAGTTTCTGTACTACTAATTTCAACAGATAACTTAAAATTATTTCTGATTAAAAAATCACAAAAATCATTATAGGTGTATAAAAACAACTCAAATATATTTTTATATCAAAGTCAGGCAGTTCACTTGGAAGAATACCATGGAATCCATGAATTTTTAAAGTAAGATATTGCTGCTGTATTGTAAAAATATTTTGTATGGACACCTAGGATGGACTGGCAATTTTGAAATTTAAGAAACTTACCCAAACCATTAGGATTTAGGAGAACAATTTCTACAGCCTTCTACAACTTCGAAGAGGTAGTGATACATAATTATTCTTTTGGCAATATCAAATGCAGTTTCTTCCAAGTTGTGCTTCAGACCTGGTTTTATATAATGGTTCAACAGAAGGAGATCTAGCATAACTTTGCTATTTCTATTCTCAGCAGAAAGATGCAAGGGGTTCAAGAAGCCTTTAGTTTGGCCATTTGTATCTGCATCATGATGAAATAAAGAAGCCACTCTGGTATTATTCCATGTATAAGTACTGTGCAGGGTTGTCCAGACATTCACGATTATTGCATGAATATCTACCTTGAGCCACCAACTCATGGACAATATCTAAGTGCCCACTGTAGGCTTCTCGATGAAGAGGTGTATATTCATCATTATCCCTAGCATTCACATGAGTGGCCTTTTTGGAAAGTAGTCTCTACACTGTAGTAAGGCGATTATTTTCGGCAGACCAAAGAAGAAATTTACATGAATACTTCTCCATTTTTCTTTTGCAATTGATACCATTTCTTACTTTTTCATCTTGTTCCTCATCTTCATCAGAATTGCCTAGCCAGAGATTTTGAGTGCCAGTGAGAATGAGGTGTCCATGTATTTCTCCAATAGTTCACATTGGATGAACTGGTCAGAAAAATCCAGTAAATTTTCTGCATCTGTTTTTTTCACTATTATTTATTTTCTCCTTTTTAATTTTTACTATTCTAAATTATTCTAACTGGAGAGTAGGGAATTGGTAGAGAGCAGAGGAAAGATTTTCCTCCGTATTCAAAGGTACAGACTGAAAATGAGGACCAGTGGTGTCTTCATGTGCAGCTTATTCTAGGAATGAGAAAATAGGAAATAATGCTTTCTATGTAAATGAATTGGGAAATGGCAGAGCAGAAAATGAAATGATGCAACCAAAAATATAAAAGCAAAATAAATTAGGATAATTATGGAACAATCATATTACCTATGAGAACCATGAAAGGGAGAGAGGAAGAGAGAGACAGATGTGAAATGATCTAGCTAACTACAAAATCCATCCCTCTGATCAATTTATAAAGCAAATAATTTAATTTTTTAAAAGAGATGGAAATAGAATTTAAGATCAGATGTCTCCATTGTTTTTAATTATATTTTATTATCTTAAATACTTGGACAATGGAATTTCCATTCAACATATCAGTATTTTTTTAAGTATAATGGATCTTTATATAACTTTTCCACACCCTTCCAAACCTCACCCCACTTTAATTTTTTCTAGTTTCATACTATCTGCATTGAATATTACACCTTCACTCTCTTCCTCCATAACTCTCTTTATTCTTTCCTTTTGACTTCCCCTCACATCTTCCAAGTGATAGTTTCCTGATATATATTTTGTTGGATTAAAACTTCAATTTTATAAGAAATTACACCTTTGAAATACTCCTCTGCAAATAGCACGCTTTGGTTAATATATTTGTGTAAACCTGTATAAAGTTCTAGCTTCCAAATATGAGACAAAACATGGGTTCTTTGTGTGTCTGGCTTAGTTCACTTAGTGACTTAGTTCACTTAATATATTTTTAGATCTATCCATTTCGTTGCAAATAATGTAACAGTCTTCAGAATGGATGGGTGCAATCAATTGTGTATATGTGCCACACTTTCTCTAACCATCACTCGGCCAAAGGGTATCTGGGTTGTTTCCGTAACTTGGCTATGGTGAATAGTGCAGCAGTGAACATGGTTGTGAAAGTGATTTTATTGTAATCTTTTGGTAGAATTCATCACTACCTTTATGGGAGCAATCCTCTAGCCAGTTTTCCAGAATAAGAACATCCCTCCCTTCATCTTCATCACAATGTATTGCAAGTCCTCAAAAACACACTTCCCCCTACAGGTCTAAATAAGCTAAAACCACATTGTTCCCATATTTTTTCAATACATTATTTCATAATTGTACATATAATTTAGTGAGAACCATCTATGTACTTTCCTAATGTGGGAATGAGGGACATCACAGAGTAAAAGTAAGAAGTATGCAATTAAATTAGCTATTATCACATTTAATATAATTTTCAGCTCCAATTCATAGCCTCACATAATATTATTTTAATCTTTATTTGATTACTTCATGTAACCTGTAAATTATAACAGGTGAGTTAAAAGCAAAGGCAAAAATTGTGGTTTGATTTTGACACTCATGTGTGAGGTTGCACAACATGGGCAAA
This sequence comes from Dipodomys merriami, assembly GCF_024711535.1. Lineage (NCBI taxonomy): Eukaryota > Metazoa > Chordata > Mammalia > Rodentia > Heteromyidae > Dipodomys > Dipodomys merriami. The sequence continues at coordinate 918,844 of NW_027202538.1, read as the reverse complement.
CAGATGGATTGGAATTAATAGCTCTTATCCATTTTGTTAACGTACAGATAATTTTCCCAAACTGATTTTTGCAATTCGTATTCCATTCAACAACAAGAAACATGTGGTTATTTCCTTTGTTTTGCTCCTTATTAACTTTTGTCTCCATTTTATTTTATAATGGATGATTTCATAAACCTACTGTAGATACAAAAATATGTTAAGATATTTCTATCTGTATGCATTGTTATATACATACACACATATATTACACAGGTTATAATGATAATGAATAACTTCAGTAACTGTATAGTTTACTAAATTATTAAAACTATCGATGGCTCATGCCTGGCATCCTGGTTACTTGGGAGGCTGAGATCTGATGATCATGGTTTGAAGTCATCCTGGGCAGTAATGTCCAGGAGCCTCTTATCACCAAACAATCAACAGAAAATCAGAATTGGAACTGTGGCTCAAAGTAGTAGAGTGGTAGCCTTGAGAGAAAAATTTCAGGGACATCATCAAGGCTCTTAGTTCAAGAAGTACAAACTACCCAAATAAAATCTATTTAATTTACACCTGTGTAAGTAAAGTATGTCCATCACCCAAATGCACAACCATGCTCATTTGCAAGGTAACTTTTTTTTCTGAACTACCAGAAAATATTTTCACTTAAGTTGAAAGCATTGCACCATGGGTTCATTCTATCTCTCTCATGCATTTTCCACTCAAATATTCAAATCTTACAATTATTCCAATTATTTAAAATCATAGCTTTTTACTTTAATGCCCATAATATTAGAGTTTGAATTGAGTGTCTTGTGCCCCATAAATGGGTGTTCTGACCACTTTGTCATGTCTCCAGCCCTAAATTATCTTGATTATTTTTCAGATACTTGTATATGATCTTGAGCTCAGTCCACATTATGTTATTCTTCCTGGAATTTAGAATATCAGGTGCATGGCATTGTGTACACATCTTTGTCCAGTCTGGGCTTTCACCTCTATCCTCACAAGAGTAGACTCCCATGTAGTCAGGATTTTCATAAGCTTGTCATAGCTGATTTTTTTAAGTCTTTGCATTTCCTGCAGGTTCTTCAGTACTTAATTAATTTGTTTTCTTGGGTTGTTTTGTTTCATTTGAATGTATGTGTCGAGTTGTTCCTCACTTTTCCTTTTGTTTCTTTCAATCAAGTTCATACCTAAAGATCTGAGGAACCAATTCTTCTTTTTCACGATAGTCAAGGTGAACATGATTCATTCCAAAGCAATTTCAGTAATATTTAAACACCTTCATATCTATGAATGGTATATAAATGATAAGTGCTGCAAAGGGTCTTTTTATTTTCACAGCAGTCTTTGTCATACACAGACAGATCATGAAATATAAGAAGATATTAAAACTACAGATGCTAGCAAGGAGAAGAAAACCTATTATTAATTGTTTGAAAGAGGCTTCCCGTCTAGTGAAAGAAATACATTGCTTGATGCAGGATTTCACAAAATTATATTGCTTGGACCAAGCTAAACAATCATCTAATTCTACAGAATAGAGGGAGATAAATCGAACTTCTGAATAATTTACATTTGGTTCAAATAAAGCATGCTTCCAAAAAGAGAGTTCACTTTAGAGAAACATGATGAGTTGTATGTAAGTAGGTGCTTAGCTGATTTTGTTAATTTGTAAACTAATACAGGGAAATAGATTACAACACCGTAAAAAAAGAACTTTGCATGAAATACTCATTTGTGTGTGTGTGTGTGTGTGTGTGTGTGTGTGTGTGTTAGAGAGAGAGTGTGTGTGTACACATGCACGCGTATACATGCACGTGCATTTGCAAGTGCTCATTCATTCATTCATCATTCCTGAGGCTTGAAAGTGACTGGGCACTCTCCCTAATCTTCTGTGACCAAGGATAGTGGTTTACCACTAGAGCCATTGTTCCACTTCTGTTTTTTTTTTTTTTTTTTTTTTTTTTTGGAGATAATCACATTTATTTTCATGATTGAACTGGCTTTGAATAGTGGTCTTCATATCTCAGCCTCCTGAGTAGCTAGCTAAGCTTATTCAGCCTCTAAGTAGCAAGTTAAAATTGGGCCTGTCCTTTATGTTTCACTGATCTTTTATTCTTGTACTGAGGTTTTCACATGACTAAGTCATATATATGTGTAGTTGCTTTAAAAAAATAGTCTTACTGCGTGGCACCAGGGGCTCCCATCTGAACTCTTAATTATTGAGGAGGCTTGAGAACAGAACCCAGGCCAAAAGTTTAGTGGACTTCCTTCTCTATTTATTGCTGGGTGCATTGGATTATTTCCACCATCCTGCACTATCTACAGAATAAAATTGGAAGGACTACAGAATCCAGGCCAACCAAGGTAGGAATCTAGACAAGTTGGTGTGCAACTCTTATGCCATTGATAATGGGAAGGCTAAAAAGACAGATCAGGAGCAAGTTCTTGTGGAAAGGGAACCCTTATCCTAAAATTAACCACTGATATGACACCAATTTAACAAAAATAATACCCCAAGTTGAACACAATTTCCCACAACCAAAATAAGTATAAACATTAACATCCAAAACTTAGTACAATCTGCTCTTTGTTCTAATATCAGCTTCATCTCAGTTTCATATGATGTGACAGAATAGTTTCTTCATTAAACTTACTATATATTTTAAAAGACCTAGAAAATTCCTTCTCACTTATAAAGTGCAAACTAATGGCAAATTGCCTCATTTCTTACATATTTGATTACCACTATAAATTCATCTTTTGATTATTATTTATAGTAATATATTCTGATTTATTACTTTACTTTGTAACATTTTTAAACTTTTGGCTTCTCTGCTGAAGTTGAAGTATTTAAATAGTATCATCAAATTATATTACTTGGGTAATTAGGGCAGTTTTCTAAAAAGTTTTTAACCAATGGCTTCTAGTAATTCTGGTGGGGTTCTTTTCTTTTTGTTTTTTTTTGGGGGGGTCCAGTCGTGGAACCTGAACTCTGGGATTGGCCCTGTCCCTCAAGGTTAGCTCAAGGCTAGCATTCGACCACTTGAGCCACAGCGGCACTTCCGGCTTTTTTTCTGTTTATGTGATGCTGAGGAATCAAACCCAGGGCCTCAAGCATGCAAGGCAAGCACACAACCACTGAGCCAACTTCCTAGCTCCCTACGAATTCTTAATTGGTATATTGATTAGTTTATTTTTAATTTCAATTTAATTCTACTGTAAAGGTAATGTACAGAGGGGATACAGTAACATAAGTAAGATAATGAGTACATTTATGATGGAAGGAACATTGTTATCTCTTCCATTGAATTTTTGCACACTCAAAAAAAACTACTGATGTTTTTCCTGTCGCTATTGACAAATGGGTATATTTCTTTCTTTGTTTATGCATTTTTTTATTAAAACCTTGATATACAGAGGGTTTACAGTTACTTAAGTCAACTAAAGAGAAAACTTCATTTTATTTTCTAAATTTCAAATTTTGAACTTATTTTGTTTGGTTTCTTTAGGGTAATTCTTTTTTCAGAGTTGTAGGATTTGTTAATTTAGTTTTGTATAATTTTAACACATGTAAATTATTCAGATATATATTTTGCTTTCAAAATAGTTAACATGTGAATATGTAAAAATTATTTTCTTAAATTTTATATGGTTTGGGAATTTAAATAAATGTGTTTTCTTATAGTTCTAAACATATTTGTCCATGTAACAAATACTGTATTTTCAAGAAGCACATACTTTATTTAAACAGGCTTTATTACCTGGTCACATTTTGGAAATATTTGTACTTGAATTAAAAAAAATGTTTGAGCTAGGCATAGTGATTTGTGGTTTCCATTTTCTAACTATTGTGGGAAGTGTAAATAGGGTTTGTAATTCGGAGAGACTGAGAAACTATGAGACATTATCATAAAATTTCCAGAGTGAAATGATTAGAGATATAGCCATCCCTAGCAAGATATAGAGCACCTGGTTATCATATTATAAATCTTGAGTTAAAGCACTAGTAACATCAATCCTTTGTCAAAATAAAAGGACACATATTTCAAAATGTTCATTACTTAAAACTTTTTTTTACAAATTTCTCATGTCTTTTATTTCTTAATTTTCAATTTACTTAATATATAAGAATCCACTCCCAAATTATTCAAGCTAATTCAAAACTTTGGCAAATTACCAGGGTATAAAATTAAACCCCCAAAATCAATGGCTTTTCTGTATCCCAACAATGAGAAAAGTGTGGCTGAAATTAGGAAAGCAACTCCATTTGTGATAGCCCCACAAAAACTAAAATACCTAGGAATTAGCTTAACCAAAGAAGTGAAGGACCTCTATGATGAAAACTTTAAAAACTTGAAAAAGGAAATCAAAACAGAACTTAGAAAGTGGCAAAAACTCCCATGCTCCTGGATTGGAAAGATTAACATCGTGAAAATGGCAATACTTCCCAAAGCTATCTACAAATTCAATGCGATACGTATCAAAATTCCAACCTCATTCTTCAAGGAAATGGAAGAGGCAATCAAAAAATTCATATGGAACAATAAAAGACCCCGAATAGCAAAAACGCTCCGCAACGGAAAGAACACACCTGGAGGAATAACAATACCAAATTTCAAACTCTAATATAAAGCCATAGGAAAAAAAAACAGTTCTTTACTGGCACAAGAACAGACCTCAGGACCAATGGAATAGCATTGAAAACCCAGTAATGAAACTACAGACCTATAGCCATCTAATCTTAAATAAGGGAGCTTATAAAATAGAATGGAAGAAAGAGTGCCTCTTCAGTAAATGTTGCTGGAAAAATAGGTTAAGTACTTGTAGAAAATTAAAGCTAGATCCATATATATCACCTTGAAGCAGAATCAACACCAAATGGATCAAAGACCTGGAGTCAAAGCAGACACTCTGAAAACATTACAGGATGGAATAGGAGAAACTCTAGGTCTCCTTGGCGCAGGCCAAAATTTTCTTAATAGAGACCTGGAAACACAACAAATCAAAGGAAGGTTGGACAAATGAGATTGCATGAAGTTGCAGAGCTTCTGCATGGCAAAGGAAGTAGCTAGCAAGATCAATAGAAAGCCCACGGATTGGGAGAAGATCTTCAATAGCCATACAACGGACAAGGGTCTCATATCTAAAATATACTTGGAACTCAAAAAATTAAACCCCCAACAACAAATCCTCAAACAAATAACTGCCCAATAAAGAAGTGGGCTAAAGACTTAAAGAGAAACTTCTCTGAAGAAGAAAAAATGATGGCCAATAGTCACATGAAGAAATGCTCAACCTCCCTAGCCATAAAAGAAATGCAAATCAAAACAACACTGAGATACCACCTCACCCCAGTTAGAATGGCAGACATCAAGAACTCTAATAACAACAGATCCTGGAGGGGATGTGGACAGAAGAGAACCTTACTTCATTGGTGGTGGGAGTGTAAACTTGTTCAACCACTTTGGAAAGTAATATGGAGGTTCCTCAAAAGACTTCACATAGAGCTCCCCTATGACCCAGCAATCCCACTTTTGGGCATTTACCCAAATGTTTACAAACAAGACCACACTAAAGCTACCAGCACAGCTATTTTACTGCAGCATTATTTACCATTGCTAAGATATGAAACCAACCCAGTTGCCCCTCAGTAGATGAATGGATCAAGAAAATGTGGTATATATAAACAACGGAATTCTATGCCTCCTTCAGAAAGAATGATATTGCCCCATTTCTTAGGAAATGGAAAGACTTGGAAAAAATTATATTACGTGAAGTAAGCCAAGCCCAAAAAACATAGGTTCCATTGTTTCCCTTATTTGCAATATCCCATATATGTATGAGTCAAGCAGAAAAGGTCAGGTAAGGTGATGTTAGGAAAATGAACCCTTAGATATGTATTTAATTACTTTTTCTCTCATGCATTGCTTTCTAACGAATTTATAAGATTATTTCTTTGTTTCTTTGTATGTCCCTCCCCCACAGTGCAACCCCTGCTTTCACTGTATTTGATGTCCGTATAATTTGTGTGTGTGGGGGGGAACAAGTGGTTTAAATAAGGATACAGGTGGACCCATTGCAACAATGAGAAGCACAAGTTGTCATGTCGAAAACGAAATTTACAACTTTGGTGCAGCGGGGCTGGGGGAGGCTGGGAAGGGATGTGAAGGTAAACAAAGGAGGAAGCTACAATGCTTGATAAGAAATGTACTTATTATCTTGCCCATGAAATTGTAGCCCTTCTTTACAATATGTTCACAATAAAAATAAAAATTAAAAAAAAAGAATCCAAGAATCTTGTGACTATTTTATTTCTACTAAACTTTTAAATAGTATGAGCAATATTATGATTTCATATTTTAAAATACTTTTACTATTTGTGGTAATTTCCTCTGTTTAATATGATAATAACAAATGTGTGTATGTGGTGTGTGTGTGTGTTTATTTGTTATTTTGTGTGTGTACTTTGGGTGTACTTTGTAATGCTTGGGAGATCACACAATTTCTTCACATATGTTAGGCCAATGTTTTAGCTCTGAGCTATACTATCTAGTTATAATATAAATTGTATTTTAAATTATGACTTTGATTTTTTTTGGGGGGTCCGGTCATGGGGCCTGAACTCTGGGCCTGGGCACTGTCCCTCAGCTCTTCAGCTCAAGGCTAGCGCTCTACCACTTGAGCCACAGCGCCACTTCCGGCTTTTTTTCTTTTTACTTATGTGGTGCTGAGAATCGAACCCAGGGCCTCAGGCATGCAAGGAAAGTGCTCTACCACTGAGCCACCTTCCCATCCCCGAATTTGAAATTTTCATTCCTAGTATGGTTTTTTAAAATTATGTATGATAAAATGTGATCCATCTTCTATCCACGTTAGCAATTGTTATTGTTATTCTTTCTCTTATTTATTTGGAAATTAATTAGATTCCTAGTACAGCTTCTTTACATTGTAACAGCTCTATACAATGCTTTATTTTCTATTTTATTTTTCCCATGTTATCTGACTTTCAGTCCAATCTATCTGGTGGATTAAAAAGAAACTAGATTCAGGACACTTTATTTTTCTCCTTCTCTTCTCTGAAGTCTTTCTGTTTTTTGAAACAATACCAATGACATACAGCTCCTCTGTGGTCCACCATTCTTCTCCCTCTCACTCTCTTCTGCAGTGAAGCTCAAGTAGTTATCATTCAGCTTTATTATGCTGTACTGCTATCTAAATCTTAACTCATTCCTAAATGAGACTGCATTGAGCAGTCTCTAAGACATTTTCTATATATAATATCAGGGGTTTGTATTTTCACAAGGTGTGAAATATGAGTGACTATCAAATATTTAGATATCTCTGTAGAACATTGTTCCACCTGCTCAATAATCTCATATGTAAATTCAAGGAATACAGGTCAGTCAGAGAAATCTTGTAAAATGGTGTAGCTTGAGCCTTCATACTAGTTTTGAATAGTATTACCATGTTTAGTAGTGAAGACAACATAGTTCTACTATAAGAACAGACACATAGAAGAATGTAACAGATTTGTCAAAAATAAATTCTTAGTTTTATGATCCACAGATTTTGAAAAGGATGCTATGACTTTATGAAATAAAAACAGAAACTTAAATGGTTGTATTGGCACTATTGCCTCTCTAGATTTAAAGAATGATCTTAGACTACTACCTTAATCCATTGTTTGTTTGTTTGTCTGCTGGTCATGGGGTTTCAACTCTGGGCTTGGGCGCTGACCATGTGCTATTCAGCTCAAGGTGAGCACTCTACCGCTTGAGCAACAGCAAAAACTTCCGGTTTTCTAGTGGTTTATTGGAGATAACAGTCTCATGGCCTTTCTTGCCAAGGCTGCCTTTAAACCACGATCCTCAGATCTCAGCCTCCTGAGTAGCTAGGATTACAGGCATGAGCCTCCAGTACATGGCCTACCTCAAACCTTATAAAGAATGATTATCAAACTAAATGTGAATTGTAAAAACCTATAAAAATTAAATGTAAAAAATCATGACATTGATCAGTAAAGGTTTCTAAAAATTTGACATGGAAAACATCAGGGGCTAAAGAAAAGCAAGAAGTGGATTATATCAAGTGATAACGTTTCATAAATCAAGGGACAGTCTAACAGAAATGCAAACATATCCAACAGAGGGCACAGATTTGTTAATGCTACAATGTTAATGCTACAGTGATTCTGAAACTTTATTTTTCTATCTTCTAATTCTATATAAATTTTTTCCTGAATATTTCTTTAAATAACATATGTAATTTAATAGTTAATAGGAGGAACATATGAAATAAGCTCCTCTTTAGTGTCTAAGAAATAATAAAAAGAAAACTCACTAGTATGACCATAATATAAAAAGAGGACCCAAAATATAGTAATGCATTTGTGGATAAATTGATATACTGCTCATAGTGATCGATTTGTATAATACTGCAATCATTTTAGCAAACAAGTTTTCAAGTCTTCAAAAGGTGAAAGAATTGTACAGGATCCAGGTATTACACTTCTATGAATGTATTAAACAGAAGTAAAAAACTTTTTTGGACAGAGAATGTAGTTAATTGACAGTGAACTTGAATAGTATGTGTGAGACCCTGGAAATGATCCCCAAAAACAAATTTTGAAAAGACACACTATAGAGAATGTATGCTGGGCAAATTCCTGTAACTGAATTTTATATCTATTTTAATGTCTGTTCTAAAATTTACAGCATTTCTATTTGAAGAAATGCAAGTTTGTGAAAATTAGGCTTTTAAAACCTATGAAGGTACAATTCACTTCCAAAGCACTAAAATGTATACAATAAAAGGAGATATTATATTGTAAGTGAATTGCATGTCATTAAAAAAACTATTGTTAAAACTTCTTCACACAAACTGCAGAATTGCTAAAAAGATATTTTTGGTAAACTGCTGCATTTAAAACAAAGATGTGATTTCTGTTTATTTTGAGGGTATTTTGTCCGTTTGAGTTTATACAGAGATAACTCAATCCAAAAGTATATGTGATAAGTAATTTTTATTATTTTTATTTTTTTATTGTGAAAAAACTGTACAGAGGGGTTACAATTACATGGGCAAGATAATGAGTACATTTCTTATCAAGCATTGTAGCCTCCTCCTTTGTTTGCCCTTCCCATCCCTTCCCATCCTCCCCTGCCACCCCACCCAATCCTCCTGCTACCCCCCGACTGTTGTTCATTTTTCGACTTGTACATCTCACTGTTGCAATGGGTTCATCTTTATCCCTATTTTTCCCCCATGGTTTCCCGTATTTGCAATATCTAGTATATGTCTGAGTCAAGCAGAAAAGGTCAGATAAGGTGATGTTAGGGAAATGAACCCTAAGATATGTATTCAAATGTTTTTTTTTTCTTTCATGCGATTGTTTCTAACACATTTATAAGATTATTTCTTTGTTGCCTTGTATGTCCCTCCACCACATTATAACCCCTGCTTTCACTGTATTTGATGTCAGTATAATTTGTGGAGGGGAAGGGAAAAATTTCTAAGTAATTGAGAAACTTTTCTGGAAGAAACTTCTATCAAATGATAGAAGACACAAATCTATGCATTTGCATTTTATGAAAGTCATATGTTACTTGTACAATCCAATTGCTTATCTCTACCTTGCTAGGAAAAACGTATTCTCAAGATAAGAGCCAAAAGCAATGAAAAGAACAAAATACACAATCATCTTGATTTATTGGTGAAAGTAACAAATGAAATAAAGCAATTCCACTTAAGGGAATCCAATATTAGTGTATGTGAAGATGTTCCTGAATACCAATATCCATTAAATTTTTGGAATTTTAATATCTACAAACATATGAAAACTAGAACAAGAAAACAAATATAGACTTAGAGTGAACCAACCTTGAAATCATTTTCTTAATTGTTTTGAAATCACAAAAGAATTGATACTCCTTTGCTTTGGAAATCATTTAAAAATATTTATCACTTATGATAATTCAAATACCAAGCAAGAGTAATTTTATATAATCATTATAAATATCATTTTATTACTATTGTAAAATAGAATAAAAAGAGAATAAAAAAACCACTCCCAGTATATGACCTACCTATCATTATTCTTAACTTCTAATCATTACCTAAATATCTTAAACAGTATAAATAGTCATGTCTTTAAAACAGACGTAAATATTCTATAGTTTTTTACTTAACATTTTCCAGGGGTATGTATTCATGTTTCTAAGAAATGTTCACAGCAGTTAAAAGATGCCTTTGTGAAATTAATGTGATACAATTTGTTATTGGTGGTGTTGTTTGCAAGGCCTGGGAATTGTCCCTAAGCATTTTTATGCTCAAAGACAGCACTCCAGAAATTGAGGAAAAGAGCTAATTCCTGTTTTCAGTGGTTAATTGGAGATAAGAATTTAATAAGTACTTTTCTGTCTGGGCTGGTTTTGAAAACAATTCTAAGATCTCAGCACCCAGAATAGCTCGTATTATAAGGGTGAGTTACCAGCACTTGGTTTCATGAAGTATTTTTTTTATTTTAATTATGTTTTAAGATGTTTGTTTCACTATGATGTATATCACTCTGCAAATAAATTTAGATATATGTATATATTTCTGATGACAAATAGTCTCTAAAATGTACTTTTTTACACATAACATATATATATGTATATATATATATATGACAGACACCCTCTAAAATTTTCATGTTACTATTCTTGACCTTTTTCATTTCAAAGATATACACTCTATTTTTCTAAAAGTTTCCTAGAATAAAATAACTAATATTTCAATAGAAAGTAGAGTTTATTACTTTCAAGGGAATTTTAGATATACATATGATATTGTAGTAACATTTACAGTATATTACTTGAAAAGGTTCTGCCCAAACTCTTAAATATTTGTTTGTAGTTAAGGAGAGGGAGGAAGTTAATTCATACTGATTATGAATTTTCAATGCTTCAAAGAAATCTATTCCATAATTTGTTATAAGCACATAGTGAAGCAACCTGATATGGTTTAGTTTTTTTTTGTTTATTTGTTCAAAATTTCAATATGGATGCATGCAGAGTGGTAACATTAAAATTATTAATCCAAAGACAAATAATAATAAAATCATAGACAAATATCCAACGTTCAATAATTAGCACTTATGATACTAATAATAATTTTGATGGAGAGGATGATGACGACAGTGTAGCCTGATAATGACGATGTTGTGATTGAAAAGGAATAAAAAAATCTTTAGATATCTATGAAGCTAAATTTCCCACATTGAATGCATAGTTATAAACAGAGTTTGATTACATATAATAACAATAACAAGAGGAAGGCTGGGAAGGTGGCTCAGAGGCAGAGTGCTGGCTTTGCCTACATGAGGCTCTGGGTTTGATTCCTCAGGACCACATAAGCAGAAAAAGCGGGAAGTGACACTGTGGCTCAAGTGGTAGAGTGCATTGAGCTGAAGAGCTGAGGGACAGTGCCAGGCCCAGAGTCCAGGCCCCATGACGAACCAAAAAGAAAAAAAAAGAACCAGAATAACAAGAGGAGAGTTTGAATATCAAGAATACAATCACATAAACAGGTAGAGACAGTAAAAACAGTAATGTTATTCCAGCGGTCTTTCTAATGTATACTCACTGTTCTTGGTGATATTATTTTCTTATAAATAAAATCATTTATTTCCATATTTTGATGGACTAAGATGTAGGTTTCAACTTAGTGTGATTAGTTCAAATAACATTCTCATATAGATACTATTCAATAACCAATGTTTACCAATGATATATTAAGAACATGTTCTTCATTACAGCTGTAAATACATGATACAATTTACATAATACCACTTACATAACTGCAGTTACCATAAAAGGACACAAGCTACAGAGCCAGGAGTTAAAATTTATTTTTATTTCTGCATGAAACTATTTCTGACTTTATACCAACAAACTGAATTTGACTCTTTCCTTATTTGTAAGCTAAGGTAGAAAATGTAAGGACTGTTTACTTTCTTTTTCCTTGCTCTAGAATTCAACAAATATAGTCTTCAATATTTCTAGTAGTTTACATCCATTTACAGATGAAAAATATAACACCAACAGTCAATGTTGTGAGTAAATAATGGTACTAGAATTTTTCTCTGAGTTCTTTACTCTGTGTGCTTACAAGGAGAGTCATTTGGTGAAGGAGAGGACCAATATGAAAATACTATGGGGAAAAATGCATACTTTGTAAACAGTTGTTTTAGGACTGAGTGACTGGTGATGAGTATTTGCAATAGGCTGGTGTCAGGGGCATAAAAAGGAGTAGATAGAAATTACATTATGACAGAAACTGAAAAAATCTTGATCATTCATCTTATCTATGGATGGAGGTAGGGTAAGAAGAAATATAAAGTGTTTCCACATCTCTATCTCCTAACTGTGTTAGTTACATTCTTGGTGATAAGGACTACAGGAGGAAAAGATGGATTTAGAGGAAAATAAACTCTCTGATAGTTCTAAGGTTTATGTTAAACAGATGCCAAGATAGGTCTGTTTGAACAACATCACAATATCCACGAACATGAATATGAAATGTAATGATAAAATCAGGGTCATAATTAAAGGGAAGAAGAAAAGGAAAGTTCTGACGAAAGTGTGAACAATGTGAGTACCAGTGTGGACAAGATTGGAGGAAAGAGATAAATAAGGAAAGAAAAAGGTAATAAACACAGATTTACAGAAGAAAAGGAAGGAAAGAAATTTCAGTAAGGAAATCTACTATTTGGATTTGAAAAGTAAAAGGACATTGACTAGATCAATAAGAACAGTGTTTTGGTGAAAGTCATATTGATAAAATGTTGAGGTATGAATGTGAAGACATAAAATTCTGGACCAATAAATTCAACAGGTCCTGTTGATTCTAAATGTTGGGAACAAATGCTTTAATCCTGACTTTAGAAATATTATACAGATATAACTGTCATGAACTTTTCTTAGAGGTATTCTGTGAACATTTTTGAAAACTTTATTTAGCCAGGAGATTATAGATTGAACTAAAGCACAGACAAGCCTACTTTGTCCTACAGTTCCAATTAGTGACTCATCTATCCATATCAGTTTGGGATTTTATTGAAATATATTTAGATATGTTTGGATATCTTATCAGCCTACTCATTATAAATGTAGGACAAGTAACACCAAGTATTAAGTTGAACATACAGCTTTACTGATGTGACTGAAGACTCCTCAAATTGATTCTTCTTTAAAATAGAAAATGCTTCAATAGCTATTGACACATCATAACTGCCAAATACTCTATTGAAATGTAATTCTTGTTAGGTATATCTCCATGCTGAAATAACCCTGTCTATCAACCTGACACAAATTCATATATGTAGGAAAGTGTTCTTATAAATTTCAAGCTTTTATTGAATGGAAGAGTTCAGACATTACCCTCACCACTAAGATTAAATGCTTAAAAAGATAAGACATTTTGCTTTAATGCCTTTCTTTCATTTTCTCATACACATTGCCAAGTTGTGAAGGTTTCTGTTGTAACAATAATACAATCATGACTTGTATTAACACAACATCTAGGATCTAATGTTAATTCGGATACTTAGTAATTAGCTCCAAATTTTGTGGATATTTTTATTTCTTTAGGGTAAACTAATGAGCTCCAGGAAAATTTCCCTAAGGAGCCTTTCAATTCTAATATCACTGTCTCAAAATGCTTTAAATTCTACATCCTCTAATGTGGGCATAGGATTATATTGTGAAACTTTTCTCCTCAGAGAGTAAGTATTACTCTATTGCTTAACATGGACAAAGTACTTTCATACATAGACTGGGCGTGTGCAAACAAGAAGTGGTAGTTGAACAATGTTCTTAGCAGTTTGTACAGATGAAATGGAAATAGAGCAACTATGAACTCAAAAGGAATGTGCAAAAAAGACAAAGGCACAAATAGAATGTGCCAAGAAAAACTGAAGTATAATTTCAAATAATGTGCTCAGGTGTGAGGGTGTGTTCAAAGTACAGTTTCAGACAATGTAGTTGGATGTCTTGGGGAAAAACGGCTTTAAACTATTCTGGGATAATTGTACAAATAGAAGCCCCTAACTCTGACTCTAATCAGCCACAACATCATCAACTTAGGGACTATTTTCCAAGTGCAAAAATGAGAAAAAGGGGGCTTACTTATCACAGTTACTGTTCAAGTTGAAGCAATGGCAATCACATAACTTTTCTTAGAAGTATTCATTTATTTTGGAGCATTAGAGTAGGAAAAAGCCAAGTAAAAATTCTGCAGGTACCTAAATTAAGTGGGACATATTATATTGGGATCTCTTTAATTTGGTAGTTATAGATTATATTTTTTGTACTGTAACTTGGGAAAATTTTCTGCTGTCAGTTATTTTCTTCTCTTACCCTTATTTTGCCCTTCCACTTACTTGATTATTATGTAAAGAGACATAATTGAGGTTGCATTTCTAAATTATTCAAATTATCTGAACTAATTCATACTTCTGGCAGCCTCCTATATCTTTCTCAAGGGAAATATTTTGTCACTACCATTTTTATCCTATATGATATTGGATATCTTCCTGCCTAATTCAGTGCAAGATATACACTATACTCATTCAGATATCTCAACACTTGCACCACCATAAAATACTATCTTATTTGGAAATCATGACATTAGTATATCTGCTGAGTTGCCATCTGTCATTTTGAATGGCCTTAAGTGATACTTACATGCAATCATGTTTTAAACCGATATACCACTCAGTAGATGAGGGAATTGAAAAAAATGTGTTTTATATATGTACGGAGGAATTCTATGCTTCCAATTCATAAGGAAATGGAAAGAGCTGGAAAAATCCTACTAAGAAAAATAAGCAAGACACAAAGAAACAGATTCCATGGTTTCCCTCATTTGTAATAACTAGGAAATATCTAGGATAGTCCTAGCAGATGAGTAGAATGGCTCAATAGCTATGTATAAATGACCACATAAAATGATGCTGAGCAAAATAAACTCCTAGATATGGAAAGAGAGGTTTTACTTTGTGGTTGTTGTTTTTAATGTACTATGTGATTTTTTTCTTTTGTGTTTTCCTCTATGGTTTGTCCACTGTTGTATTTGATTTCAGTATCCTGTGTATTGTATATACATTTATCTTCATTTGGCAAGGGAAACGGAGCAATAAAATGGCCCAACAAAGGACAAAAGGAAAACCAATGCAATAGCAACACTTACAAGACAACATGTTAGAAATTTACTTTACAACTTGTGAGGAGTATTGGGTTGAAGGAAAAGTGTGAGAAAAATAAGGGAGGGGGGAAAATTTTTGAGATGTTATATATCCACTACCTTACAATTACTGCAACCCCTTCTATATATCACCTTGACAATAAAATTAACTTAAAAATGAGCTGCATAATATATAATTTCACTGTATTGGTATAGTAAATATTATTCTCTGTGTATTATCTTTTATAAAAATGAACATTTTTGCCTGCTAATTTGAATTACCTCTTTATTTATCGGAGGGACATCAACATGAATGTTATAAAACTATACAATATTGTCAGAATACACTTGCCATTATTTTTTTAAAAACATTATTTTAGTATTGTCTCATACTAAAACAGGAAATAGTTCAATTCTATGGAAACTCCTAACTTTGAAAACTCACTAATTGTTAAGGGGACAGAATATATCTGTTCCTCAACATTCCTATGACTACTAACTACTCATTTTCAAATCCTGAACATGCCATACGAGAGACATTCAAAACAGTAACAGTTTGCATTTTAATTAATTCAGCAATAGATTCAGTTTCCAATGAGGAATTACATATTTAAAAGTCAATAGGAAAAATAGACATGTTCTGGTAGAGGATAACACTATGAAGTATCTATAATAATTGATTCCATAAGAGTAAACATTTCTTCATCAGAGTAAGCTATTATTTCTATGACAATCAATCCCAAGTTTTTATGCCATAAAGTCATTCTAGCCCAACAATTTCCAGCTTGTAAGGTGCACCTTAAAATTCCCTAAATTCACATCATGACTACTTTATCACTATTGTGAAAAAATACTACACTACACTTATCCTAATGTGATGCCCTTCCTATTATGGCAAGAATACTACACTAAACTTTGCTACATCATTTTCACCGCAGTGGTATTCCTGAGATCAGAACACTTGCAAATATTATTTATTTTCATTTTATTTTATATTTATCATATATATATATATATATATTATCTATCATAGATATTCAGGAGATCTGTATATATTAATATTAAGATTTGAAGATTATGGTTGAAAGCCCACCCAGGCAGGAAGGTTCTTTAGATTCTTACCTCCAATAAACTCATAAGGAAAAGCCAGACCCAAGAGGCACTGAGGTTCAAGTGGTAGAGCAGTAGCCTGGAGCAAAAACAGGCTCAGGGACAGTGCCCAAGCCCTGAGGTTAAGCCCTAGGACAAACCAAGCAACAAAAACAAAATAAAAACAAACCTCAAACCTAGCATTTTTCTCATTGTATACAGAGGTACATAATTAAGAAAATTTCTTCCTGTGTTATGTATAGGTAGAAAAAAAGATGTCACACAATTACTCTCTTCATACCACGTTACACCAAACTCTCAAAAGATTGCTCCTTTTCTATATAAATTAATATAATCAATTTGGTGACAGTTTGTCTAGATTATTCACATTATCTTCTTACACATGAACTGTTGGAATTATCTATTAACTAATTCTTATTATACTTGCCTTGAAAGAATATTATATTTTTTTTGTGAGGGTCCGTTTGTGGGGCCTGAAGTCTGGGCCTGGGCACTGTCCCTCAGCTCTTCAGCTCATGGCTAGTGCTCCACCACTTGAGCCACAGCGCCACTTCTGGCTTTTTTCTTTTTGCTTATGTGGTGCTGAGGAATCAAACCCAGGGCCTCAGACATGCAAGGCAAGCACTCAACCACTGAGCCACCTTCCCAGCTGAAAGAATATTCTAGTCAATTAGAATGCCAGACTAATTAGTGAATTTGTAAATTAAATCTTTTACTTGAAAAGAATGTTGTAGTATTCTATAGAATATTAAATCACAAACAAAAAATATCTATTTTAACTCTAAATTCTAATTTAGCCAGGTGTACAAAGACCTACATTAAATGAACTTTCTTATTTCATCAGGCTTAAACTTTTGTAATCTTTCATCATTTCTTGGGACTCACAGAATGATACTTACTTTTTCAAATTTTTGGTTGGGAATCATGAGCTCTCTTGCATCTAGAAATGTTATGTAATTAAGACAACATTTAAAACACAACCGAGTTGTGTTTTAAATATGAGTTGTATTTCAATAGGAAACTTGACTTCTCAAAGCATAATGACAAAATTAGCCCAAATTTCCAACTGTGTATTCCTTTCTGGTTTATTTTTTATTCCTTTCTTGTTTGGTTTTATTGAGACAAAATTATAGTCTTCAAGTTGGCCATGGTTCTGATCAGCTCACATAACTTGGGAATGGAGTACATGGGGTTCATTAAATACAAGATCATGTCATTTTCATATTTTTTTTTCTTTTTTGCGATTTTTAAATTTATTATATTTTATTGGGAAAAATTGTACAGAGGGATTAAAATTACCTGGGCAGGATAATGAGTACATTTCTTCTGAAGCGTTGTATCCTCCTACTTTGTTTCCCCTTCCATCCCTTCCCATCCTCCTCCCTTGTCCCCACCCAATCCTCCTCCCCACCACCAAAGTTGTAAAGTTCGTTTTCGATATAATGACTTGTATATCTCATTGTTGCAATGGGTCCACCTGTATCCCTATTTAAACTATTTGAGTTTTTCCCTTCCCCTCCACAAATTATACTAACATCAAATACAGTGAAAGCAGGGGTTATGCCGTGGGGGAGGGAATACAAAGCAACAAAGAAATAATCTTATAAATGTGTTAGAAACAATCCCATGAAACAAAAAAAAACATTTGAATACATGTCTTAGGGTTCATTTCCCTAATATCAACTTATCTGACCTATTCTGCTTGACTCAGACATATACTAGTTACTGTAAATAAGGGAGACTATGGGACCTATGTTTCTTTGGGCCTAGCTTACTTCACTTAATATAATTTTTTCCAAGTCTTTCCATTTCCTAACAAATGGGGCAATGTCATTCTTTCTGATGGAGCCATAGAATTCCATTGTGTATATTTACCACTTTTTCTTGATGCATTCATCTACTGAGGGGCATCTCGGTTGGTTCCATATCTGAGCTATGGTAAATAATGATGCAATAAACATAGTCGTGCTGGAAGCTTTAGTGTGGTCTTGTTTGTGAACATTTAGGGAAATGCCAAAAAGTGGGAATGCTGGGTCATAGTGGAGGTCTATGTGGAGTCTTTTGAGGAACCTCCACATTGCTTTCCAATGTCGTTGAAAATGTTTACACTGCCACCGACAGTGCAGTAAGCTTTCCATCTGTCCACATCCCCTCCAGCATCTGTTATTAGAGTTCTTGATTATAGCCATTCTAGCTGAGGTGAGGTGGTATTTCAATGCTGTTTTGATTTGCATTTCTTTCATGGTTTGAGAGTTTGAGCATTTCTTCATGTGTTTATTGGCCATCCTTCGTTCCTCTTCAGAGAAATTTCTCTTTAAGTCTTTAGGACACTTATGTATTGGGCAGTTGATTCTTTGAATATTTGTTGTTGGGGGATTTAATTTTTTAAGTTCCAGGTATATTTTAGATATGAGGCCCTTGTATGTTGTATGACTAGTGAAGATCTTCTCCCAATCCGTGAGCTTTCTAGTGATCTTGCAAGCCATGTCCTTTGCTGGGCAGAAGCTCTGCAATTGCATGCAATCCCATTTGTCCAAGCTTTTATTTTATTTTTTTTTTTGTGTTTCTGGGTCTCTATTAAGAAAATTTCGGCCTGTGCCAAGGAGACCTAGGGTTTCTCCTATTCCACCCTGTAATGTTTTCAGAGTGTCTGCTTTGACTCTGAGGTCTTTAATTCATTTGAGTTCATTTTGGTGCACGGTGATAAGGATCTAGCTTTAGTTTTCTACAAGTAGTTAACCAATTTTTCCATCACCATTTGCTGAAGATACTGTCTTTCTTCCACTCTATTTTTTAGTTCCCTTATCAAAAATTAGATGCCTATGGGACTGTAGGTTCACTTCTGGTTTTCAATTCTATTCCATTGGTCATCTTGGATGTTTTACATCATATTTCCCTATTTGGATTCCCTTTAAGTTTGCATCTAGTCTTATTGCCCCAGCTAGCATTCTAATACTAACTTGAAGAGGAGTGGAGAGAGCAGACATACTTATCTCTTTCCTGAATTAATAAGAAATGGCTTTAACTTTTCACCATTAAGTATAATGCTAGCTGTAGGTTCGTCAATTCTTAGCAGAAAGAACAGCACTGCAGCAATATCAGTTCCAAATTTCAAACTATACTAAAAAGCCATAGTAATACAAACAGCTTGGTACTGGCACAAGAACAGTCCTGAGGACCAATGGAATAGGACTGAAGACTCAGAAATAAACCCACTGACCTATAGCCACCTAATCTTTGACAGGGGAGCTAAAAAAATTGAATAGAAGAAAGACAGCCTTTTCAGTAAATGGTGCTGACAAAATTGGTTCAACACCTGTAGAAAATTAAAGATATATCCATATATATAAAACACTCTGCATGATAATCAAATCAAAATGGATCAAAGACCTCAAAATAAAAGCAGACACTGTGAAAACATTACATGAAGGATAAGAGAAACTCTAGGGCTCTTTAGCACAGGCCAAAAATTTCTTAATAGAGAACCAGAAAGAAAACAAATCAAAGAAAGCTTGGAGAAACGGGATTGCATGAAACAGCAGAGCTTCTGCATGGTAAAGTTCATAGATAGCAAGATCAATAAAAAGCCCACTTACTGGGAGAAGTTCTTCATGAGTCATAAAACAGAGAAAGTCTTATATATAAAATATACTTAGGACTCAAAATCATAAATCCCACAACAACAAATCCTCAAAGGAACAACTGCCCAATAACTAAGTGGGCTGAAGACTTAAAGAGAGACTTCTTTGAAGAGGAAATAAAAAATGTCCATTAGACAAATGAAGAAATACTCAAATTTTCAAGTCATAAATGAAATGCAAATCAAAACATTGAGATTACACCTCACTCCAGTTAGAATTGCTGTAATCAAGAAATGTAATAATGACAGATGCTGGTGGGGATGTATCTAAAAGAGAACCCTACTGCATTACTTGTAGCTGTTGAAACTTGTTTAACCACTTTGGAAAACAGTATGAAATTTCTTCAAAAGACTCCACCTAGAGCTCCCCAATGACCCAGCAACCCCACTTTTGCACACTTACCCAAATTATCACAAAACTACCAGCACAACCATGTTTATTGCAGTATTAGTCACAATATCTATGTTATGGAACCAACCCATATGCCTCTCAGTAGACGAATGGTTCAAGAAAATGTGGTACACACACACACACACACACACACACACACACACACACACACACACGCGCACACACACACACACACACACACACACACACACACACTGGAATTCTATGCTTCCATCAGAAAGAATGGAATTGCCCCATTTGTTAGGAAATGGAAAGACTTGGTAAAAATTATATTAAGTGAAGTAAGCCAGACCCAAAGAAACACCCATGGTTTACCTTGTCTTACCTTTGTTGGCAAGGATTAGTACATGTCTAGGACAAGTAGAGAAGATCAAAGCTAGGTACATATGTCAATACAAGATGATGTTAAGCAAAATGTACTCCAAGTCAGAGACACAATTGGTTTTTCCTTTCTTTCTTTTGTTTTTAGTATGATTATAATGAACTCTATGATCATTTTGTAAGTTATTCCCCCACGGTAAACCCCGGTTTTCATTTTATTTTATTCCAGTGTTTTGCATCATATATATATATATATATATATATATATATATATATATATATATATAATTGTAATTTGGGGAGTGGAAGGAATATAGCAGAAAGCTTAAATGGGGATGCAGGTTGACCATTGTGACAATGAGATGTACAGGACACTGTGTCGAAAATGAGTTTACAACGTCAGGCAGGGGTTGAGGAGGGAGGAGTTGGAGATGTGGGGACGGAAAAGATGGCAGGGGAAAAACAAAGGAGGAGGTAACAATGCTGTATAGGAAATGTACTCATTATCTAGTTCTGTAACTCTGAGCCCTCTGTACAGTTATTTTTACAATAAAAATATATTTAAAAATCTCTACCCGATGTTAATTTCCAGTGCTGCCCTCAGAATTGCATTTTCTGCTTATTCTGGCTGTGGTTAGGTCCACCTGCCCAATGGATCAGTAGTCTTCAAGGCATCTTGGTCCTGCAGTGGGACTTGGATTTTCCAGTGCTGGTTGGAACCAGTCCAAGGACAGGACAAAACCACTTCCAGGACATGACTTCGTTATTGCCCAGGCAACTAGGATTGCAAGCAGAATTTCTCTGAATTTGACTACAGAAAACAATCAGTGAAACAAAAGGCAAGTCCACCAAACACCTCCTCCCTCCCCCCACCATTTCCTCCTTTCTCCCTCCCTGGGAAAGTATAAAATAATTTTGCAGGTTTTGACACACACACAAAATGCCCACCATCTCCCCTGGTAAACTTGGTTTCAAGTCACTAAGTCATGTCAACGGATAATGCTGCATTCATTATTCTGGACAACATCTTCAGGTTGTTTGATGCTTTAATTTTTTGTTGCTGTTGTTGGTAGGGGGGCCTGAACTCTGGGTCTGGGTGCTGTCCCTGAGCTGATCAGCTCAAGGCTAGTGCACTACCACTTTAGCCACAGTGCCACTTCCAGTTTTTTCTGCTTATGTGGTGTTGAGGAATTGATCCAGGACCTCATGCATGCAAGACAAGCACTCTACCACAAGTCTTCTTCCAACCATAATGCTTTCATTCTTTAAAATTTCTTTTTGTCAGTCATGGGTCTTGAACTCAGGGCTTGGGTATTAACATATCCCAGAGTGCTTCAGCTTAAGGGGAGCCCTCTCCCAATTGAGCCACAGTGCCACTTCCTGTTTGGAGATAACTGACTCACAGACTTTCATGCCAGGATTTGCTTTGAACAGGTAAATTTTTAAATTATATTTCTTCTAGGTGTTTATTGGTACATTACAGTTTTTCTGGAATTTAAAGTTTTCTGTAAACCTTTGCCTTCAAGTAATGCAACAGCATTAAATATTACATTTTGAAGCTATCCTTTATCATATCCATTTTGAAATTATTATCTTAAGATGAAATTCTAATTCTTTGTAGTAGCAACCCATAAAGTCCAAATGGGAAATATTCTAATTTCAGCAGCCTTGACTCTCCTTCTTCTTTTTGTTCTCTCTAGTATCTTTTCTTGTTTTGGAACAAGTGTCATGGACTGTCCAACCATTCAAAAGGAAGATTATTCCATTAATTTAATAGAAAAGGAATCCAGCCTGCCTGCATCTCAAGGCAACTTTGAGAATAATGTTAATCTAATAATTCATGTCAGTGGATTTTCAGTCATTTCAATAATTTTTTGTTTAACCACTCATTAAAGAGGTCCCAAAAAGCTAGAATCAAAAAGCATGTTCTGCTTTCTAAGAATGTTTAAAAAGCTATTGATTCAACAAGACACATTCTATTCTTTCAAGATTCCTATGTGAAGAATTTCTGTTTTAACATAGCCCTTACCACTGACCCCTTCCCTTCAAACTTGTAGCTTTGTTCAGTTTTCTTGTTTCAGCTTTCATTTTGGTATTAGCCTTAGTAATATCCTTGTAGTATTTGACAATGAAATCCCATTTATTGTTAGAGAGCTCAATTCATATTGCCAAAGGCAGACTCATGAGCATATCATAAAGCATAAACTATTGAGTATCATTAACATAATCATATGCAAATATTCCATAAATTAATACAAGTACCACATAAATGTGCAACTTCATAAACTTTTAAAACTGCAAAGTAGTTACATATCTATGTCATAAAATAATTCAGATCACTGGTAGAAGAGATTAAGCTAAAACTTTTGTTTATATCATTCCCAATATTATTGTCAAATTTTCTTTTCTCATTAACTTTCACCTTAGGGCCTGCTTTTCCTAGCAACAAGTTATAAGTTGATATCCTTGGATTTTAGTCCCCTCTGAGTAACCTCTTTTCTTTCCACTACTAGTTAGTTCCTCATGTTAAATCCCTGAGGAATAATGTCCAATTGTGCCTGCAAGAGGAGTACCCAATTCGACTGTCTGTGCCTACTCTGGCCTTGCTTTGTTTGGGAATGTGGTACCATAGACAGGGGTATCAGGGATCAGGTGGCTGGAACCATGGTGTTAAGAATTATGGGTAGCAAAATGAGTAGCAGAGAATAGGATAACACGGAAAGGGTAATTGTGACTGTAATTGGTGAGTTGCATTGGCAGGAAATTGGGTAGCAGCAACAGCTTTGCAGGGGTTTGGGTAGTTAATACATGCATCCAGAACAATTTAGCATTGACAAGGAAGCATAGACAAAGTGAAAGATAAAAGTTGTGAGATATTGTTGGAATTCTTTTCTACCCATGCTAAAAACATGGAGGAGGGTTATTTTAAACTAAACTACAAAAGATAATTTAAGGTCTTGGTGCTAACAAATCTGTCCAGGTATTATTACTTTAAACAGAGAATTCAAAGTTGTTTTTCTTCATGAATACAGAGATCAAAGGTATTATAATTCTTATTTCAAAATGCAAATTAAAGGGAAAATTAGTCAGGAGGTAAAATTCATATTGAATGTTAATATTTAAGAGGAAAAGAAGATCCTAGATGGCAGACTAAAGACAAAGCAATATCAGAGCATTATATGTTCGATAATAATTAAGTAACTTTAATTGAAAAATTGAGTTGGAATGTACACATCAGGCAAAGGCAAGCAATCAGCCTAACACTAACAAAGAAACACCATAATGTATATCTCACAAAAAGGAACCAAAGTTCCTTATCCTTGATTTCAATGATACACACAAGCGCGCACGCGCACACACAAACACACACACACACACACAAATGTATGCAACAGATCAATCTACTCACATCCATTCAACATGAACCAAAGATCTTCAAACTTTAAAAGTTTGAAGTCTTACTCTGAAAACATTACAGGATGGAATAGGAGAAACCCTAGGTCTCCTTGGCACAGGCCGAAATTTTCTTAATAGAGACTCATAAATACAAAATAAAATCCAAGACAAATGGGACAAATGGTATTGCATGCAATTGCAGAGCTTCTGCATGCAAAGGACACAGCTAGCCAGATCACTAGAAAGCCCATGGATTGGGAGAAGAACTGCACTAGCCAAACAACATACAAGGGTCTCATATCTAAAATATACCTGGAACTCAAAAAATTAAATCCCTCAACAACACATCTTCAAAGGAACAACTGCACATTAAATAAGTGGGCTAAAGACTAAAAGAGAAACTTCTCTGAAGAGGAAAGAAGGATGGGCAATAAACACATGAAGAAATGCTCAACCTCTCTAGTCATAAAAGAATTGCAAATAAAAGCAACATTGAGGTACCACCTCACCACAGATAGAATGGCAAAATCAAGAACTCAGATAACAACAGATGCTGGAGGGGATTTGGACAGATGGGAGCCTTACTACATTGTTGGTGGGAGTGTAAACTTGTTCAACCACTGTGAAAAGCAGTACAGAGGTTCCTCAAAAGAATCCACATAGAGCTCTCCTGTGACCCAGCAATCCAAATTTTTGGGCATTTAACCACATGATCACAAACAAGACCATACTAAAGCTACCAGCACACCTATTTTTTATTGTAGAATTATTTACCATAGCTATGATATGGAATCAAATGAGATGCCCCTCAGTAGATGAATGGATCAAGAAAATGTGGTATATATACACAATGCAATTCTATGCATCCATCAGGAAGAATAACATTGCTCCATTTGTTAGGAAATGGAAAGACTTGGAAAAAATTATATTAAGTGAAGTAAGCCAGACCCAAAGCATCATAGGTCCCATGGCTTCCCTTATTTGAAATAACTAGTATATGCTGAGTCAAGCAGAAAAGGTCAGATAAATTGATGCTAGAGGAATGAACACTAAGATAAGTATTCAATTTTTTTCTTTCATGCAGTTGTTTCTAACATATTTATAAGATGATTTCTATACTGCTTTTCAGGTCTCTCCCCCTGCTTTCACGGTATTTGATGTTGGTACAATTTGTGAAGGGGAAGGGAAAAAACAAATCGTTTAACGACGGGTACAGGTGGACACATTGCAACAATGAGATATACAAGTAATTATGTCGAAAAATTAACTTTACAACTTTGGTGAGGGGAGGAGGGTTTTGGCTATCTACTTTCCAGTTGAATTATAGGTGTAGAAGCAAAACGTAATACAAAGCAATACAAACCATTTCTTACTATAAATCATTTTTCTCTGAACATCTTAAAAATAAATTAAGACATCATGAAATAAAAAATCCCTTGATACCTATCAAAATTCCAACCTCATTCTTCAAGGAAATAGAAGTGGCAATCCAAAAATTCATATGGAACAGTAAAAAACCCCGAATAGCAAAAACTCTCCTTAATGGAAAGAACACTGCTGGTGGAATATCAATACCAAATTTCTAACTCTACTATAAAGCCATAGTAATCAAAACAGCTTGGTAATGGCATAAGAACAGACCTCAGGACCAATTGAATAGAATTGAAAACCCAGAAATGAACCTACAGACCTATAGCCAACTAATCTTCGATAAGGGAGCTAAAATAATAGAATGGAAGAAAGACAGCTTCTTCAATAAGTGGTGCTGGCAAAATTGGTTAACTGCTTGTAGAAAACTAAAACTAGATCCTTATATGTCAACCTGCACCAGAATCAACTGCAAATGGAACAAAGACCTTGGAGTCAAAGCAGACACTCTGAAAATATTACAGATGAAATAGGAGAAACCCTAGGTCTCCTTGGCACAGGCTGAAATTTTCTTAATAGAGACCCGGAAACACAAAAAATCAAAGTTTGGACAAATGGGATTGCATGAAGTTGCAGAGCTTCTGCATGGCAAAGGACATAGCTTGCAAGACCAATAGAAAGCCCACAGATTGAGAGAAGATCTTCACTAGCCATACAATGGACATTGGTCTCATATCTAAAATATACTTGGAACTCAAAAAATTAAATCCCCCAACAACAAATCCTCAAACAACTGCCAAATAAATAAGTGGAATAAAGACTTGAAGAGAAACTTCTCTGAAGAAGAAAGAAGGATGGCCAATAGACACATGAAGAAATGCTCAACCTCCATAGCCATAAAAAAAATGCAAATCAAAACAACATTGAGATACCACCTCACCACAGTAAGAATGGCTATAGTCAAGAACTCTAACAATAACAGATGCTGGAGAGGATGTGGACAGAAGGGAACCTTACTTCATTGTTGGTGGGAATGTAAACTTGTTCAACCACTTTGGAATCTAGTATGGAGGTTCCACAAAATACTTCACTTAGAGCTCCCCTATGACCCAGCAATCCCACTTTTGGGCATTTACCCAAATGTTTACAAACAAGACCACACTAAAGCTACCAGCACAACGATGTATATTGCAACATTGCTTACCATAGCTAAGATATGGAACCAACCCAGATGCCCCTCAGTAGATGAATGGATCAAGAAAATATGTTATATATACACAATGGAATTCTATGCCTCCATCAGAAAGAATGATATTGCCCCATTTGTTAGGAAATGGAAAGGCTTGGAAAAATTATATTAAGTGAAGTAAGCCAAGCCCAAAGAAACATAGGTCCCATGGTTTCCCTTATTTGCAATATCTCGTATATGTATGAGTCAAGCAGAAAAGGTCAGATAATGTGATGTTAGGAAAATGAACCCTTAGATATGTATTTTAATGTTTTTTTCTTTCATGCATTTGTTTCTAACTCATTTATAAGATTATTTCTTTGTTGCTTTGTATGTCCCTCCCCCACAGTATAATCCCTGCTTTCACTATATTTGATGTTGGTATAATTTGTGGAGGAGATGAGAAAAACAAGTCATTTAAGGATACAGGTGGACCAGTAGCAACTATGAGAAGTATGAGTTTTTATGTCGAAACCGAACTTTACAACTTTGGTTCAGGGAGGGGAGAGATTGGGTGGGGGAGAAGAGGGAGGCTGGGAAGGGATGTAAAGGGTAAACAAAGGAGGAGGCTGCAATCTTGATAAGAAATGTACTCATTATCTTGCTTATGTAATTGTAACCCCTCTTTACAGTATGTTCACAAAAAAATTAAAACTAAAAAAAGAAAAAAAACCCTAAGTTTAAAACATCCTTCTAGACAAGTTAAAGAAATAATGAGACCAAGTATTTTTAGAATAATTTCAGAGAGCTTGAACTGAGGGCCTGGATTCAGTCTCTGAGATTTTTTACTCAAGACTAGTGCTGCCACTTTGAGCCACAGTGAGACAGAAAAGTCTCACCAATTTTCCTTTCCAGACTGCCTTTGAACTAGGATCTAGAGGTTTCAGCTCTCTGAGTAGCTAGGATTATAGGCATGAGCCACTTGCACCTGGCTAGAATAATTGCTTACCTGAGACAGAGGCCAGTTATTATTAAATGTCAATCATGTTTAACTTTGTAAAATAAAGTTAACTGAAATGTCTTCCACTAGAAAAAAGGAATTAAATGTGCAGATGTGTTACAAAGTTCTTACCAAAAGCTACATATTTTCCTTTTTTTTTTCTTCCAAAATTGTTTGCTTTCCAGAATCATACCTTATCTTTCCTTGATGGTTTCTTTAGTTTATTTCATACATGCCCACAGCTGCTTCAACTATCAATCCTTATGTTAAGACCTTGCTAATATCTATTTTCAGTCGAAACGACTTGTATGCACCTCTCATCCATATATTCAACTGACATAAAAACTTGTGAAACAATAATCATCTCTTATCATTACTGGATATTAAAGTGTAAGTAAAATTTAAGAAAATAAAAAATACCATAAATAAACATAATATGATTTTAATAGTAATGCTAAACATAAATACAACGTTGATTATTTTTCCCGAGCAATTTAATAAAAACCTCAAGGAAAAGAAATCAATTTTTTTGAGGGCTGATATTATGGTTTAAAATTAGGACCTAACCTTGTCACTTAGACTTTTTCCCTTAATAGTGGTGCTCTGTATTTGAACGACATCTCCCCTTCCAGTTTTATTTGGGGGATCATAGAGAGAAAAGAATCTCATGGAATACAAATTTTTTGTGTCCCTATCTTGGGGTTCATTTCACATAACATCCTCTTATATGGTTATATGTTACCATGTACTAGTTACTCCAAGTAAGATTGACCATGGGGCCTATGGTTATTTGAGCCTGGCTTATTTCACTTAATATAATTGTTTCTGCGTCTTTCCATTTCCTAGCAAATGGGGCGATGTCATTCTCTCTGATGGAGGAATAGAATTCCAGTGTGTATGTGTGTGTGTTTGTGTGTGTGTGTGTGTGTGTGTGTGTGTGTGTGTGTGTGTGTGTATCACATTTTCTTGATCCATTTATCTACTGAGGGGCATATGGGTTGGTTCCATATCTTAGCTATGGTAAATAATGCTGCAATAAACATAGATGTACCAGTAGCTTAGTATGGTCTTGTTTGTGATCATTTGGGTAAATACCCAAAAATGTGGACTGCTGGATCATAGGGGAGCTCTAAGTGAGGACTTAGAAAACATTATATCAAGTGAAGTAAGCCAAAACCAAAGAAACATTGGTCCTATGTTTTCCCTTATTTGCAATAACTATTACATGTCTGGGATAAGCATAAAAGTTCAAAAGCTATGTACATACGACCAGATAAGATGATGTTAAGTGAAATGAACCCCAAGATAGGGTTTATAATCTACCATGTGTTTTTTTTTTATGTTCCTCCCCCATGGTTTAACCCTTGTTTTCACTATATTTAGTGTTGGTGCCCTGTATCTTGTATACACCCTTCTCTAGCTTGGGGAGGGGAAGGGAAAAAACAAAAAAATAAATAGTGATACAGGCTGACCCATTTTAACAATGAGATGCACAAGACACAATGTTAAAAAAAGATCTTCACAATATAGGCGGGGAAGAAGGGAAGGGAGTACAGGGGTGTGTATTTGTGGAGGTGGGAGGGGAGGGTAGGGGAAAAACAAAGGAGGAGGTAACAATGCTTGATAGAAAATGTACGCATTAACTTGCTCATGTAACTATAACCCCTCTAAACAGCATTTTTTACAATTAAAACCTCTTTTAAAAAATAGAAGGTGTGCCGGACACCTGTGGCTGACACCTGTAATCCTAGCTACTCAGGATGCTGAGATCTGAGGATCACGGTTCAAAGACAGCCCTAGAAAGAAAGTCTGAGAGACTCTTATCTCCAATAAAACCACTAGAAAACAGATACTGGTGCTGTGGCTCAAGCGGTAGAGCACTCCCCTTGAGCTGAAGAGTGCAGGAACATCGCCCAAGAACAGAGTTCAAGCCCCACGAACGACAAAAAAAAAAAAAAACAAAAACAAAAACAGGTGTCATGTACACCAAGTATAGTAGCTCCATCTGTAATCCCAGCTGATTGAGAAGCAGAAATGACAAGGATCTTGGTCTGAGGCAGGCCAAAGAAATAATTGCCAAGACAGCCATCTCAACAAATGAGCTGGTCATAGTGGTTCACATCTGTAATCCTAGCGAATTATGTGGGAGGCATAGGTAGCAAAGTCTCAGTCAATCTAAGATCTGACCAGGGCAAAAGTTCAAGACCTCAAATAAATGAAATGGACTAGAAGTATGGCAAAAGTAGTTGAGATGCTTGGTGCTATACAAAGTCCTGTCTAGCAAGCAGAGAACCCCTGAATAGAACCCTAGTAATATTCCTTTCTTCCACCAAAAAGCCTAAATAACTTTGTCCTATTTGAACATCTAATTTCAAGGCCACTGACAGATCAGAGATGGTGAAATTATCTTAAAAATTAGGTTTGCAAAAGGGACAAAATTCTTTAGGTTTTGAAAAAATTGAAAACGTAGGAAAATGCATGTGATTTTTGTTAGCTCCATAATTCTTGAAAACATAAAATGTACTCAAGTATTTAATATATATCCATATGTGTGCATATATCCATGTATGTATATATATATATATGTGTGTGTGTGTGTGTGTATAATCATATATATATATATATATGTACATACATATATATGTATGGTTCATCTCTTTTCCGTGTAGCAAATGGTACAAATGAATCTGTACTATCACTACTCAAAGGCATGCATAGACAAAGAGAATGAGCAGAGAACTGATACTCAGGAATCTATGGTTAGCCCTTAACCTGAAAATCTTTTACATCGGTTTGCATGTGTCAGTTACTGCAGTACAGGGACAATACGATGGCAATGAGATACCAGGCAGATGAAATGATAAATGAGAGATACAAAAGGTACAATATTCTTTCTGATGAGTAAGAAGAATTTCCAGTGTGTGTGTGTGTGTGTGTGTGTGTGTGTGTGTGTGTGTGTGTGTGTGTGTGTGTGTGTGTGTGTGTGTGTGTGTTACATTTACTTGATTCATTTCTCTTTTGAGAAGTATCTGGGCTGATTCAGTAAGCATGGTTGTGCTGAAACCGTTATGTCCTGGTTTGTATTCTTTCGGGTAAATACCCAGGAGTAGAGTTGCTGGATCATATGAAAGTGGGTAGTGAAAAGAGGAGTGAAGTGGGCAAAGGCAGAAGATTGAATAGGAGAAAAGGGGGAAAATGCAGAGAGGAATCCAGTAAATATCCTATAAAATTAAGAAGAGTGAAGGAAGAGCTGTATAGAGGAGGGATGGATGAGAATGTTGGAAGGGTTGGCATTGATCAATGTATATTGTACGCATAAACTGCTTTGTTTAATGATAACTGCTTTGCTACTTAAAATAATAATTAAAAAAGCATGTCCCTAAAATGTTATGCAATTAGAAGCAAAGCATGAGAATCTGTTCGGAAAATCTCTAGGGTCAATAAATCTTTTTTGGTTAGGATAAGTTTTAGAACAACACTAATGATACATATCATTTGAAGAAAATTTAATGATTTCCAGCTATTTAAAATAATCATTTGTGAAGACATGGCTCAAGTGGCAGAGTGCTACTTAGTGAGCAAAGCTGTCAGATAATGAATTCAAGTCTCAATCTCTAACAAAATTAAAAACATTCAGTATAATTCAGGCACTTTCCAGGGCACTAGTAGCTCATGCATTAATCCTACTTTAAATCAGAAAGCAGAGATCTGGGGACCTCAGTTCAATGTCAGCGTAGATAGGAACGTCTGTGAGACTCTCATCTCCAATTCACTGTCAAAGAGAGCTGGACGTGGACTCCTGGCTCAAGTGGTAGAATGCTAGTCTATGACAAAAAGCTCAGGGGCAGAACCCAATCCTTGAGTTCAAGCCTTAGAATAGTGTATATACATCACAAACAAAGTAAGTCACTCAATTTCTCAACTTTCCATTTCCCTAATCCTAACTCTAATTTTGGAAAGAACCCTAAGAGTAATCTTGATGATAATAGCAACCCAATCCTAAAATTAATGGAAAATACTCGAGTTTAGACACATTCTAACAGATACTCATTGCCTTTGAAATGATTTGCAGTTTGCTCCAAATCCTAGATTTCCTAACTTGGACTCTGAAATCGTTCCCTGTTATGAATCATTAACCTCATATCTTCATATCATGAAAACTATCTCAGTTTCCACTGATCTTAACGTTTACTGAACTCCTATATCTCCAAAAAGAAGTTGCAGGTTTATTTAAAATCTACTTTAGTACCTAACCCTAACTATATATAAACCTTATAGAAACCTAACTCTAAATTTAACCCTATTCAACCTTGAATAGGAAACTTAGGAAAACTCTGTAGTTTTTGTTAAATTTCAAACTTATTTTACTTGAAAATGTTAGCAGAAAACTCAGTTTTACTGTAAAGCTTACCCTTCCCTAAGCCTAAGTCTAACCTGAACTAGAACAGTAACCCTAACCCTAGAACTAATAGCCTTTGGATTCTAAAAGCCATACAAATACATTAGTTTTTATTCATCTTAACTTTGATTCAACTCATGTTTCTAAAAATAGTTTGTAGTTTTACTCAGTATCTTGCCATTTTTGTAAACCGAACCCTAACTGGAATATTGAGACTAAGCCTCACACTAATCATACCCTAATCTTAATATTATTAGCACTTTCTTATTTTACATTCATCCTAATTCTAACTAGACTTGTTATTTGAAGATTTACTTTCAGTTTGGCCCTAAACTTTCCATTTCCCTAAGGCTAACTCTAACTCCAGCTGGAACTGAAATCTAACTTTCACTCTAATGATAGTCCAATTCTAATGTTTAAGAAAAAACTCTAGTTTTTAATCATTCTAATGGATACTCCAATTTGCACTCTGGAAATGCATTTCAATTTGCCCTAATTCCCAAAAATTTTCTGACTCTACCTCTGAAGTTATCTTGTTCACTAACATGAAGTATTATATTATTT
Source organism: Dipodomys merriami (assembly GCF_024711535.1). Taxonomy (NCBI): domain Eukaryota; kingdom Metazoa; phylum Chordata; class Mammalia; order Rodentia; family Heteromyidae; genus Dipodomys; species Dipodomys merriami. Next base: position 886,247 of record NW_027202538.1, on the reverse strand, counting down.
GTCCTCAAATTCACTTATCAGGAAAAATACTGTAGTTTCCAATGATCCTACCTTTCCCTGAATGCCTGTACCCTAAATCAATTTCAAATTTACTTGCCATCTAATCCATTACTTAACACTAACTCTCAAGCTAAACCTGGCTGGAAAAGTCTCATTAATCATTACAAGAATGATCACTGAGAAATAAATATAATGATAATGGTCTAGTTACTATTCAATCTCACATTTTTTTAATATTATTTTATTTTATTTGAGAACATACTGTACAGAGGGGCTACAATTACATGGGCAGGATAATGCATACATTTCTTACCAAGCATTGCAGCCTCCTCCCTTGTTTACCCTTCACCTCCCTTCCCAGCCTCCCCCCTCCCCCCACCCAATTATACCCCCCTCCCCCCCCACCGACATTGTAAAGCTGGTTTTGACATGACATTTTGTACTTCTCATTGTTGCAACAGGTCCACCTGAATCCTTAAACGACTTGTTTGCCCCCATCTCCTCCACATGTTATACTGACATCAAATATAGTGAAAGCGGGGGTTACACTGTGGGGGAGGGGCATACAAAGCAACAAAGAAATAATCTTATAAATGCGTTAGAAACATATGCATGAAAGAAACGAAAACATTAAAATACATATTTAAGGGTTCATTTTCCTAACATCACATTATCTGACCTTTTCTGCTTGACTCATACCTATACTAGATATTGCAAATAAGGGAAGCCATGGGACCTATGATGCTTTGGGCCTGGCTTACTTCACTTAATATAATTTTTCCAAGCCTTTCCATTTCCTAACAAATGGGGAAATGTCATTCTTTCTGATGGAGGCATAGAATTCCATTGTGTATATATACCACATTTTCTTGATCCATTCATCTACTGAGGGGCATCTGGGTTGGTTCCATATCTTAGTTATGGTAAATAATGCTGCAATAAACATAGTTGTGCTGGTAGCTTTAGTGTGGTCTTGTTTGTAAACATTTGGGTAAATGCCCAAAAGTGGGATTGCTGGATCATAGGGGAGATCTATGTGAAGTCTTTTGAGGAACCTCCATACTGCTTTCCAAAGTGGTTGAACAAGTTTACATTCCCACCAACAATGAAGTAAGGTTCTTTTCTGTCCACATCCCCTCCAGCATCCCTACTTGATAGTGAAAACTGAATTTTTTTTTTTTTTTGGTCAGTCACGGGGCTTGAACTCTGGGCTTGAGCGCTATCCCTCAGCTCTTCAGCTCAAGGCGAGCCCTCTACTGCTTGAGCCACAGCTCCACTTCCCGGTTTTTGGGTGTTTAATTGGAGATAAAGAGTTCTCATGCACTTTGCTGCCAAGGGTGTCATCCAACTCCAGTCCTCAGATCTCAGTCTCCTGAGAGGATAGGATGACAGGCATTGAAAAGTATGTTTTGCTGGGTGCCAGTAGCTCATGGATGTCATCCCAGATACTCAGGAAGTGAGATAAGAGTATCATGGTTCAAAGCCAGACTGGACAGGAAATACCTTGACACTCTTATCTCCAACAAACCATCAGAAAACTGGAATGGGTGCTGTGGCTCAAGTAGTAGAGTGCTTGCCTTGAGCTGAAGAGCTCAGGGACAGCACCCAGGCCCAGTATTCAAGGTGACAATCGAAAAAATGAAAGAAAGTAAAACATCTTCGCTGCAAAGATGTGGAGGTGTGTGTGGGAGGGTGTAGTGATTGAGAGACCAGGTGCTGGCCTCAATTTACAGACATTTCTAAGAACTCCCCAAATTTGCCCCAGTTTGAAGCCACAGTAGAATGGATGGTGTCTTACCAAGGACTCAAGTGTTCGAGGCCTATGGCAGGCAGAGAGTGGGCAAATGGGTGCAGGGGTGGGATTGTTGTTTCTGTATTCTCCCTAATGAAGGATGGATTTGGATGCTGGGTGTCAAAGTCTGAAGTAAAGGGTTGCAAGAAATTTTGTGTCCTGATGAAATGGGTTTTCTCTGGGTATATGAAGATGGATGATGTCTGGCACCTCTGGTGGCTCACAACTGTTATCCTAGCTACTCATAAAGTGGAAATGTAAAGACCACGGTTCAAAGCAGCTTGGGCAGGAAAGTCTGTGGGTCTTGATATTCAATGAGCCACCAGAAAACAAGAAACGTCACTGTGGCTCAAATTATAGAGTGTTCATCTTCTGCTGAAGAGCTGAAGTCCAGATCCCTTACCCAGAGTTCAAACCCCATGACCAACAATAAACAAAGGGGTTGGCTGAGTTTTCTACATTGCAGTGTGTACGGTAGGAAATCCCATGCTGGGTTCTGAGACATTCCAGATATGACAGGCTCAATGATGTGTCTACAGTTAGTCTGAGGATGATAGTGCCATCTTCTCACGGGTTGGATGTGATCCTAATAGAGGGAGTTTATGGTTTTGTTCTCAGGAACTTCTAAGGGCTTGGAATATCTGTGTGTATGTGTGTGTGTGTGTGTGTGTGTGTGTGTGTGTGTGTGTGTGTGTGTGTGTAATTTTCCCTTGTCTTTTTCTGTCCCTTTCTTGGTGGCTGGGCTGCCTCTTCTGATCTCAGATGGTGCCCCTCCTTCACACCGACCTTGCTTTAGCCCCCTATTAGGGTCTACAATGAGTCCTAAATTGCCACAGACCTGTGTTCCAACTTTTCTCTGGCACACAAGTCTGGCTGTAACAATATTTGGTTACCTCCAGGGGATTCTGGGTCAGTGATGCCAGCTGGCATAGGGTCTCCTCTGCCTGAAAGGGAGGGCCTCAGTCATGTGATGTCCTATCATTTTCCTCAACGGGGACTCTGACATCATATCCCTCTCATCAGGCTGGCAGTGGAGTGGGGAATGGGGGATTGCTGGTGGTCTGGCCAAGTCGAGCTTGACAGCTGACTGAAGACTGCCCAAGAAAGGAGGATGTAGTGCTACATGGGAGGTGAGGCCAAGGTGGCTTGGAAGTATAGGTCAGTTTCTAGGAAATGTAAATGTACTTTATCACAGGACAGTCTATCTTCTGGCCCCAGCTGGGCCTCTCAGGTCCTTCTAGACAATTCCAGATGCTCCGAATACAGAGGCACAGACTTTAGATTCCAGGGCCAGGGTCTGGGGGAATGAGAGGCTGGTATGGCCAATACCTCATTGTTTTGGGGTATTAGTGTTGACCTGGCTATGCACCCCCTTGTGTACTTTCACTTCTTAACCCAGTGTTGGCCACACACCGGCCCCTAGTGGCAGTACTGTGGAAGTGGCAGGAGTGGAAGTGGAGTCTAGGATGACCAAAATCAGGATTTATGGCCTTTGGGGGTGGCAAAGGATGTCTTTTAAAAAACTCTTAGAGCTGGAACTCAGGGCCTAGGCAATGTCCCTGAGCTTCCTTTGCTCAAAGCTAACATTCTACCACTTGAACCAGAGCTCAACTTTCATCTTTTTTTTAGTAGTTTAGTGGAGATAAGAATCTCATGGACTCTCCTGCCTGTTCTGGTTTCAAGCTGCCATCCAAAGATCTCAGTCTTTTGAGTAGGTAGGATTGCTTTTATAAGCCACGGGCACCTGTTAAGGATGTTAGTGTGTGTGTGTGTGTTTAGCGGGACTTGAACTCATACCATAGATGCTATCCTTTAGCTTGTTTTCACAAGGTTGGTGCTGTACAACTTGAACTACAGTAGCTCTGCTTCCCAGCTTTTTGGTGATTTATTGGACATAAGAGTCTGCCCAGGCTAGCTTTTAATTTTTATTGATGCTCAGGTCTCAGGCTTGAGTTGCGAGGATGACAGGCATGAGACACCAGCGTCCAGCTGATAATGGCCTTTGTCCACAGTGGACTGGGATCTCCTGAAAACTTTATTTTTTTCTGTGCCAGTACTGGGGCTTGAACTCAGGGTCTGGGCTCTGATCTCTTAACTTTTTCCCTCAAGTCTCTTACTCTACCACTTGAGCCACAGCCCATTTCTGGATTTTGGTAGTTCATTGACCAGAAGAGTGTCACTAACTTTCCTCTGCTGAGCTGGCTTTGACCAACAATCTCTGATCAAAGACTTCTTAATAACTAGGATTTACAGGGTTTGAGCCACTGGAGGCATTGGGTAGAAGTTTTTCTTAAGCAAGAGTTCTTCCCTGCATTTGCCCTGACTCCTCCATGCAAAGGGGGCCTGAGAGTCAGGATCTGTGAAAAATAGGCTTCCAGGCACAAAATTGGCTGGGGTCTTTGGTAAAAAGTCAAGCTAATCTTCCCCTGAGCCCCATTCTGGGACCCCACCCTCTGCCCTACCTGTGACTCAAGTACAAACCTTGACCCAGCCTTCATTGTTCTGCCAGACTTATCTGAGGCCACAGAACCTTCATTCCACCCACACCACCTTCTCGACAACACCCCTCAGGACCTTTGTGCATGCTCTGTACCTTCTGCCCGAGGCCCTCTGTCCTGTTCCACATCTTAGAAATCCTGTGGAATTTTGGCACTGGTCATATCACCTCCTGGAGGAAGCCTTTCCTTCCCTTCTCTCACTTGTTTTTTAATACTGAGTTGCTAGAGATCGAACTTGTGCAGGCTGACTGTCAAATGCTCTATCTTTGTGTGTGTGTGTGTGTGTGTGTGTATGTGCGTGTGCGTGTGTGTGTGTGTGTGTGTGTGTGTGTGTGTGTGTGTGTGTGTGTGTGTGTGTGTGTGTGTGTGTGTGTGCCAGTCCTGGGATTTGAATTCATGGCCTGGATGTTATCCCTGAGTTTTTATGCTTAAGGCTAGCATTCTACTACTTATACCACAGCTCTGGTTTTTTTGGTGCTTAATTGGAGAAAAGAGTCTCATATAGACTTTCCTGCCTGCACAGGCTTGCAGTTATAATCTTCAGATCTCAACTTCCTGAGTGCTATTATTACAGGGTTGAGCCACCATCACCTGCCCTCTACTCTTGCCTATAACCTTGGCCCTCTTCTGAATCCCAGAAGAGTATGTCTCACCAAGCTCACATTTTTTTTGCCAGTGTTATGGCTTGACTCAGGGTCTAGGCATGTTCCTGAGCTACTTTTGCTCAAGGCTAAATTCTATCACTTAAGCCACAGTGACACTTTTGGATTTTTCTGTTTATGTGGTACTGAGGAATCCAACCCAGGGCTTCATGCTTGCTTGGTAAGCACTCTATCACTTAGCCACATTCACAGCCCAAGGATTATTTCTAACAGGAACTATGAGGGTGGAATTTACTGGCATACTCTTTTCAGCACAGAAATCGCTGGCCATTTCAAATCTTTGCCAAGATTTGGGACCAGTGTAAGACTCAGCAATGAGGAATGATGAATGAGTGATAGCCACCAGGCCCCAGAGATCTAGGCTCACGTCCTAAAGAGGGATAGGGAATATGGAGCCAGAACCTTCCACAACTCCTACAGCCTAGGAACAGTGATCTCCGTAGAGGCAGAGGCTGGCTGCTAAATATCCCAATGGCACACCTCAGCCAGAACATAATGAACCCATTGCATACACCAGCCAAGGCAAGCCTTCAGTTATTAAATGGCAGAGAAGGAAACTTTGTTCAAGCTACTGACTCAGACTTAGTACCTTCTGAGGGCTTGTCCCAGCTTGCCCAGGTTGGGGGTCTGTTCATGGGCAACCTGCTGAATGCCCATCATCCATACATCATCCATAAATACACAGAGACATGGAGTTACTGCCTTCTTTTTATTCTTTGGCAGGTCTCAGGCTGAAATATGAGCCTAGGCCCTATTCCTGATCACCTCTTTCTCAAGAGTAGCGCCCTGCCCTTGAACCACAGACCCAACCCATGGGGATATTTTCCTGTGATCTCTTAGAAATAAGAGTGTTGCGGACTTTCCTGCCCTGGCTGAATTCAAATTGGCAATCTCTACATCTCAGCCCCCTGAGGAGCTAGGATTACATACAGGAGCCACTGACACCTGGCTTTGTTTTCTTCTTGTTGTTCTTTTTTTAATCGTGACAATCTGAAATCTTCAGTGTCATTCCAATGGTTTGCATTCAAAGTAAACTTCCCAGGCCTGGAGTTCAAATCCCAGGACTGCCACACACAAATGGAGGGAGATCCTGACAAACTCATTCCTATTTACGTGAATGTTAATGGAATGTTATAAAAGTAATTAAATTTGCAGTTAATTCATGATTCTATTTTAGAAAGCCACACAACAATCATTGGATTTATATCTTCCATTCTTGCAACAAGTTGTGATTCCCCTAATGGAAGGATATTGATTAATTTTAATTAATGATTTTATAAGTATTCAACCATGATACTTCATTAAATGGAGACATAACTTAATAACTAAATATTGGTAACTATATATATAAAATTTAATAATATCATCACATTCTCTCTCTCTACATATATACACACATATATATATATATATACAGCAATCTACACACACACACATACACATATATATATACATATAGATAGATAGATAGATATAGATATAGATATAGATTGGGCACTAGTGTGGCTTGGTAATAGGTCATCAGAATTTTCTGGCATCTCAGTTTGCCAGAGGTTAGTGTGCTAAGGCTTTGACCCCATTTATGGATTTGACATTGTAGGCCATGAGTTGAAATCCCAGCATTGCCAAAAATTTATTCATTTTTTCGCTGACAAAATGTCCTGGGTCTCAGTATGATGTATAATTCATATGCAAATATATCCTGAATGATAGGATGTAATAAATGAAATTGAATAAGGGTAATAAACGTCATACTCACTAAACTCATGTGTGTATTTTTCCAGTGCTGGGGCTTCAATTCAGGCCCTGGGAACTGGTCTGAATTTCTTGTCTTCAAGGACGGTGCTCTTCTCCTTCACCCACAGTGCCACAGAGATCCCCAGATGCTGAGTTCAAATCCCAGGTCTGCCAGAAAAATGGTGCAAATTCCAAGCCAGTGCCTTATTTTATTTTATTATTATATTTTTTGCAAAGCACGAGGCTTGAACTCAGGTCTTGGTATCTCTGCCACAGCTGGCCCTGGGATTCTAGGACACAAGTTCAAATCTCGGGTTTGGCAAGAAATAAAATAAAAAAGAAAAGAATAAAATGGAGAAATTCAAGAAGGTGGTTTTACATTTTTTCCCTTTGCATTATTACCATCCTGAGTGTAAATGACAAAGCCCAGAAAGTGTTCGTGACATTGCATGCTGATGTTTAGCTGGCTATTAGGGAAGTCATAACCAAAACCAAAACTTAAGACTGGAGGTCGTATCACAGGGCTGCCACTAAGTATTGGCGGGAGATTCTAAGAAACCCATTTACATGTACATCCATTCGAATGGAATTCTATAAAAGCAACAACTTAGTAGTTAGTGTATGAGTATACTATAAAATTATACACATCAATTTTATTGCATTGACGAATTTTCAATTAATACTTTATTATGTATTCAACCATGATACTTAAAAGTGGAAGGAATAATTTGAATATCAATAATGGGTTGTAATATAATATATGTAATTTCGTAATATACAGACACATTTCTCATTTTTTACATATATGTATGTATATATATATATATATATATATATATATATGTATATACATATACATATATGCCAATCTACACATTTATCTGTTCATACACTTGTCACTCCTGGGGCTCAGTGGTATAATGATGACTAGTACATACAAAGCCCTAGATTCGATTCCTCACTATCACATGCACATAAAAATCTAGAAGTTGTGCTCTTGCTCAAGCAGTTGAGCATTAGCTTTGAGCATAAAAGCTAAGGGACTGTGTCTAGACTCTTACTCAAGATCCAGAATGGGCATGAAAAAAGATTGAATGTTGTGACTGCAACTCTATAAGGACAGGACTTCAAATACCTCCTCACAGAGCAAGCCGGGAATCTGCTGCTGACAGCTGCCATCTAACCTGACTTAGTCAGAGGTATACAACTGCAACTCAGCCCCACAGAACTAGATGCTGCTGGCTTGCTCACCCCTGTCATCCAAGATACTCGGGAGCTGAGATCTGACACTGGCGGGTTTAAAAACCAGCCCTGGCAGTATGTCTGTGAAACTCTGAGCTGTGGATCAAAGTGATAGATCTCTAGCCTTGAGCAAAAGATCTTACCGCAACATTTTAGTGTAATCGCTGTGGCTGACTCCACCCACCCCCAAAAATACCCCTCTGAATCATTAGATGTGAACTTTGTGCAGTTTGTAATGTGTTTCTGAAAGAATGGTGATATTGATGAAAGCACCTTAATACTAATGACAGCTTGTGGGATACATCTACATGATGAGTCCTTTCTGGGGTGCTGGGGCCCTCACAGGGTGCTGTGTGTTGAGTCCTGCACAGGATGCTATGTGCTGATTTCTTCACAGGTGCAGTAGGCTGAGTTCTGCATTTGGTGCTGGATGCTGAGTCTTTCACAAGATGCTGTGTGCTGAGTCCTGTAAAGAGGGTTATTTGGAGCTGGGCACCAGTGGTTCACGCCTGTAATCCTAACTACTCTGGAGGCTGTGATTTGAGGATAGTGGTTCAAAGCCAGCCCAGGCAAGAAAGTCTCTGAAACTCTGATCTCCAATTAACCACCAGACAACTGGAAGTGTCACTGTAGCTCAAGTGGTAGAGCACTAGCCTTGAGCTGAAGAGCTGAAGGACAGAGTGCAGGCCCAGATTTCAAGCCCCATGACAGACAAAAAAAAAGTTTTCTGTATTTTGTCCTTCAAAGGGTGCATTCTTTCATCTTGTTCTTGTAAGAACTCCACAACTCACATGAATATGCAGAAAATAATATTGAGGTTTGGATCTGTCCCAATGGCAGGGACAAAATTATGTATTACTGAAGACTAGTTAGTTGTCTACAGGAGATAAATGATTTGTCTTGTTTTTCAAAGTCATGAACGTTTAACTCGGGGCCTAGGCACTGACCAATACCTCTTGGGCTCATGGCTAGCACTCCTACACATGGAGCCAAGGACCCCCTTGCAGCAGAGTGCCATGACTTAGGGTTCTATAACTGAGGTCTTTCATCCTATCTTCTCAAGTAGCTGAGATCTGGGTTCCAAACAATCCCTGACACAAAAGGTACCATGAGACTATTATCTCCAAATCACCACTAAGAAACCTGAAGTAGAAGCTGGGTGCTTGTGGCTCATGCCAGTCTCTCTAGCTACTCAGGAGGATGAGATCTGTGGATTATGGTTCAAAGCTAGCCTCTGCAGGGAAGTCCTTGAGACAGCTCCAATGAACCACCAGAAAACCGGAAGTTGCTCTATGGCTCAAGTGGTAGAACACAATATTTGAGCTGAAGAGCTCAGGGACATCACCCAGGCCCAGATTTCCACTCCTACGATGAGAACAACAACAAAAAAGACATAAACAAACTAACAAACTTGAAGTAGAGGACTGGGAATGTGCCTTAGGGGTAGAGTGCTTGGCATATATGAAACCCTGGGCTTGATTTCTCAGAACAACATTACTAGGAAAAAGCCTGAAGGGGCTCTGTGGTTCAAGTGGAAGAGGGCAAACCTTGTACAAGAGAAACTAGGAACAGTGCTCATGTCTTGAGTTCAAGCTCCAGGACTAGTGTATGCACACGTACATGCACATACACACACTCACACACAGAGGGCAAGCAGAAGGATGCTTGACAATGTGGTAAAGCACTAGACTTTGGCTCTGAGCTCATAATCAGCACCCAGGCCCTATGTTCAACCCCAAAACCTAGTCACCCAGGGCCCAACTAGGAGAGGTAAAAGGTTTCAAAACCTGATGTGCTTCACCAGTACTAGATGACAAGGAAGCTTTGCGATGTTCAACATTTGCTTGGATTTCCTAAGCTTCTGGAAACCTAGGAGTGGCATTATAAGCCCATCATTGCCGGCACTGAAACGTTTCATTATGCTCAGTGCCCTAATTGTCTGCCTGAAGGATTCCTGAATTATATTGAGCACTGTATCTGAACACCAGAATATAGTCTCATAAAGGCAGGATAAGAGCACAGAACCTGGCCTGCCATGGGAGGTGGCAAAAATGAAGGTCTCCTGTTAAAACAAAGCACTGGGGATAGAGATAGCTAAGGGTAAAAAGAGGCCTTTTTCTCCTGACTTTCAGAGCCCACGCACACATCCTCACTAATTGGCCCAGATGGAGTTATTTGGTACACAGCTGTACAGGAGTGAGGGCTTTTGTGTGCCTGTCCAGAAAATGAGAGAGTCTTCCTCCAGCAGGCCTGTGATGAAGAGAAACCCTTAGGTTACAATGTGAACAGTGAAGGGAGGCCTGGAACATGCAATATCATAAAAGCAGTCTCTGTGTTCTGAACTCATTGTATTAAATACAATTTTTCTTGCTTGGTGCCATTCATCATAGCTACTCAGGAGATTCACCTAGAGGAATACAACCATACATACTCAAAGAAATTGAGATACAGGATTTCTTTTGAGGGGGCAGGTCCTGGGGTTGAACTATGAGCCTAGGCCTGGACCAAGAGCTCCTTTTGCTCAAGGGTACTACATTAAGCTTGCGTCACAGCCCCACTTTTGGGTTTTTCTGTGATCTGTTACAAATAACATTGTCAAAGACTTTATTCCACTGGCTGGTTTCAAACTCCAATTCTCTACATCTCAGCCTCCTGAGAGCAGGGATTACAGTCAGCTGGCACTTTCACCTTCGTTCTTTTCTTCTTTGTTTATATTCTGGACTGACTTCTTAATAGGGTCATTACGATGGTTAGGACTTATAAGTAAACTACACAATGTTCTTTATAGCTGCTTTCTCTGAGAGTATTTTCTCTCTTCATCTTACCCTCTGGTCACAGGGTTGAAGCCAAAAGTGAGAAATGAGTGTTACACGATTTAGGAGCAAATGTCAACAGTACATGTCAGTTCTGTCACTTAGCATTGAGCTGCAGTGAATTTACTGTCTCAGGATATGAGGACCGAAAGCTGGAGTGATCCTCATACAATAAAATGATCTAATAATTATGAGTGTTTTGTATCTCCAACCTTAAGTATCTGGGACACACTAGAAGCATGTTCCTGTTTCCGTTTTTCTCTAGTACCTCTTAAAATTTAGACTAAAGGTTTGGGTGGAGCGGCTACTAGGTGAATCACTGAGGAAATCCACTTGAAGCCTCCTCAGGAGAACTCCATTCAAAGCCAGCCCTAGCAGGTAAGTTTTATTGTCTCCAATAAACCACCAGAAAACCAGAAGTGGAGAGTGGCCTAGAGGGTAGAGCTCCAGCTTTGAGAGAGAAAGCCAAGCAGGAGATACAGGCCAGACCAGGCAGGAAAGCCTAGGGGGCGCTTATGTCCATTGAACAACCAGATGGCTGGAAGTGGAGCTGTGCCAGTGGTAGAAACTCAGCCTTGTGAAAAACAGCTGAGGAATGCATCACATCCTCAGTTTAAGCCATGGGATGGCCACAAAAGAAAATTGAAAAAGATAAGGCCAAGTTAATGTATCAGTGTCCTACTTACTTACATGTGCATATTACTTCCCTAAGTGCAAAGAGGTTGTATGCAAAACTTCTTTTATTTACTGATTTATGTTTTAGATATGCATCATTCTCTTCATTTCAGCCCCATTGCTTTTCTTTTCCAAGGTTCTAGGCCTGTTTCCTTATATGATGCACACTGACGGTATTAGCAGCCTTTATTTGCATTTTATTATGAGGCCAATTCAGAAGCAGTCACAAATCAGGCAGAGGAGGAGAAGATCAGAGTTCATAGAAATAAGCGGTATTCAGACAATTATACTTGGGGATGCAAAATGGTAGCATATATATGTAAAAACTACCATTAAGAAAAAAGATGAGGGGGCTGGGAATGTGGATTAGTGGGAGAGTGCTTGCCTACCATGCAAGAGGCCCTGGGTTCCATTCCTCAGTAACACATACACAGAAAAATCTAGAATTGGTGCTGTAGCTCAAGTAGCAGAATGCTAGAGACAGTGCACAGGCCTTGAGTTCAGTATAAGAAATGTCAAAGAGATAACTATGTATGTAGTTATGTAGGTAGGTAGGTAGGTAGGCAAGTAGGTACGTTTGTACATAGATAGATAGATACATAGAAAAAAGAAAGACAGGAAGAAGAACGAAAGAAAGAAAGAAAAGAAAGAAAAGAAAGAAAGGAAGGAAGGAAGGAAGGAAGGAAGGAAGGAAGGAAGGAAGGAAGGAAGGAAGGAAGGAAGGAAGGAAGGAAGGAAGGAAGGAAGGAAGGAAGGAAGGAAAGAAGGAAAGAAGAAGGAAAGGTCGATAGATAGATAGGTAGATAGATAGATAGATAGATAGATAGATAGATAGATAGAGAGAGAGAGAGATAGAGAGATAGATAGATAGATAGATAGATAGATAGATAGATAGATAGATAGATAGATAGATAGATAGATAGATAGATAGATAGATAGATAGATAGATAGATAGATAGATAGATAGATAGATAGATAGATAGATAGATAGATAGATAGATAGACAGATAGATGGAAAAATGATAGATGACTCTGGTCTTGGTCTTCAGGAGGAAAGAAGGGAACAATTCCCAGTCATGATGCTTCTGCAGTATGCCAGGACACCAGCATCACCTTCACACAACCACAGAGCAGGAATAATGTCTCTTTCCCACTTCTCAAGCAGCCGAAGGCTCCAGAGTCAAGAGGACAGACCCAGGTTCTAACTCAGCTGCTTGGAGACAAAAGAGAAATGACCCTTCCTCACCTTGGACTGGGGATTAGAATTATGATGTGGAGAATGAAGGAAGGAGAAAAGACTGGCAGAGGTAGAAGAAGGGCCTTCAAATCTGATAGATGGAGAGTAAAAATCCCACTCCCTAAGACCAGAGAGCAACGCTTTTCTACTTTGTTCCTCCCCTCTCCCTCACTAAACTGGCTCTCTATTGGTAACCTAAAGATAGCCTGAGGCTCCCTTCACCTGAGCGAGGAAGGTTACTCATTGTTTGAGGAAGCTGAGAAAAGCCTGACCCTGGTGTAACTGTAACAAATGTTTCAGGTTTCCCCCATTGAATTTTTGGGAGTTTAATTGGAGAAAAGAGTCTCATATAGACTTTCCTGCTTGCATTTGTCATCCTCAGATCTCAGCTTCCTTTGGAGCTAAGATTACAGGGGTGAGCCAACAGCACCTGCCCTCCACCTGTTACCCATAACCTTGGCCCTCTTCTAAGTCTCAGTAGAAAATGTCTCACCATGCTCACTTTTTTTTTTGGCCAGTCTTGTGGCTTGAACACAGGGTCTGGGCATGTTCCTGAGCTTCTTTTGCTCAAGGTTAGCACTTTTATTGCTTAAACCACAGTGTCACTTTTGGATTTTTCTGTTTCTGTGGTAGGGAGGAATCGAACTCAGGGCTTCATGTGTGCTAAGTAAGCACTCTACCAGTAAACCACATTCGAAGCCCAAGGCTTACTTCTAATGGGAGTTATGACGGTGGGATTTATTGGATTACCCCTTTTGGCACAGAAATTGCTAGGATTTTCTATCTTTCCCAGGAATTGGGACCAGCCTGAGACTCGGCAATGAGGAATGATGAATGAGTTATGGCACCAGCCCCCAGAGGCCTAGGCTCACATCCTACAGAGGGATAGAGGATATGGAATCACAACCTTCGACAACTCCTACAGCCTAAGAATTGTGGTTTCCCTTGACAAGTGCCAGGACATAATTTACCCGTTGTACACACCAGTTGCACACACCAGCCCACACAAAGCTTTCCTGGCTTCAGTTATTAAACTGCAGTGAAGGATGCTTGTTCAAGATGCCTGCTCAGACTTAGTACTCTCTGAGAGCTTGTTCCAGCTTGCCCATTTTGGGGGGCTGGGCATGGGCAACTTGCTCAATGCCCATCATCCAGGCCCTGTCCCTGAGCCCTTTTGATCAAGGGTAGTGCTCTGCACCTTGAGCCATGGGCCACTCTGGTATTTTTTGTTATTATTTTGTTTTGATTTCCTGTGATCTCTTAAGAACTATGAATGTCGAGGTCTTTCCTACCCAGGCTGAATTCAAATTTGCATCTCAACCTCCTGAGGATCTAGGATTACAGGCAAGAGCCACTGACACATGGCTTCCTTTTCTTCTTGTAGTTCTTTTTTTTATGACAACCTGAAATCTTCACGGTGTCATTCCAATGGTTTGCAGTCCCAGGCCTGGAATTCCAATGCTAGGATGGCCACCCACAAATGGAGGGAGATCCTGACTAACTCATTCCTATTCATGTGAATGCTAAAGGAACATTATAAAAACAATAATTAAATTTTCAGTTAATTCATTACTCTATTTTAGAATGCCACACAAAAATTATTGAATTTATATCTTTCATTCTAGCACCATGGTATGATTAAGGATATTGACTGATTTTTTATTAATGATTTTATAAGTATTAGGTGGTGATACTTCATTAAATGGAAGCATAATTTAATGACTAATAATTTGTAAAAATATATAATTTAAGAATATCCTCACATTCCGTCTGTCAGCATATATATATATATATATATATATATATATGTATATACATACATATATGGCACTACTGTGGATTGATCACAGGTCCTCAGAATGTCCTGGCAGCTCAGTTTTCTGGAGGCTGGTAGGCTAAGACTGTGACCCCATTTATGGATTGGGCATTGTAGGCCATGAGTTGAAATCCCAGCATGGCCAATAATGTATTCATGGAGTAAGAAGCCAATTTTGACACATTTTTTTCCTTCTCTGTAAAAGTCCTGGGTCTCAGTATATGTGATATGATGTAATAAAATAAATGTTTTTTGTGTAATAATACTAAATAAATAAGGGCAATAAATGTCATATGGAATGAACCCATGTATGTAAATAGATTTCCTATATGAGTATTATTTTTTCCAGTACTGGGACTTCAATTCAGGCCCTTGGAACTTTTCTGAACTTCTTGTCTTCAAAGATGGTGATCTTCCCCTTAACCCACAGTGCCACAGAGTTACCCAGACCCTGATTTTAAATGCCAGGCCTGCCAGTGAAATGGTGCAAATTCCAAGACAATGCCTTATTATTATTATTGTGGTGGTGGTGGTGGTGGTTATTGTTATCATTATTATTATTATTTGGTTTTAGGCAAAGCACCGGGCTTGAACTCAAGTCTTGGCATCTCTGCCAAAGCCAATCCTGGGAGCCTAGGTCCTGAGTTCAAATCTCAGGGCTGCCAAAAAAATAAAAAGTAAAAGTATAAAACTGAGAAGTTCAATCCAGTGGTTTTACTTTTCTTTTTCCTTTGTATTGTACCATCCTGGGTCTAAATAACAATGCCCAGACAATATACATGACCTTACATTGCTGATGTTTGGCGAGCTATTAGGGAAGCCAAGCGGAAATCAGCAACTTAGGCCTGAAGTTTGAATCCCGGGACTCCCACTAATGAATGGCTGGCAGGAGATTATAAGAAACACTTTCCAGTGCTGGGAAAGTGGCTCAGTGGTAGAGCACTTGTCTTGCATGCTAGAGGCCCTGGGTTCGATTCCTTAGCACCACATAAGCAAAAAGAAAAAAGCCAGAAATGGCGCTGTGGCTCATGTGGTAAAGCACTAGCATTTAGCTGAAGAGCTGAAGAGCTGAGATACAGCAACCAGGCCCAGAGTTCGGCCCCAGGACCGGACCCACCTCCAAAAATAAAAAAATAAATATTAAAATTAAAATTTAAAAAAGAAACGCTTTCCAATAGACATCTGTACTAATAGAATGTTGTAAATGTAACAATTACATTAGCAGTTGCTGTACGATTATATTAAAAATTATACACAACAATTATACTACATTTACTACTTTTCAATTAATACTTTATTATGTATTCAATCATGATACTTAAAAAAAGGAAGGAATAATTTAATTGGCAATATTTGGTAGAAATATATATGCAATTTCATAATTTACAGACATCCCTCATTAAATAAATCTACATCTATCTATCTATCTATCTATCTATCTATCTATCTATCTATCTATCTATCTATCTATCTATCTATCTATCTATCTATCTTTCTATCTATCTTTCTATCTACCAATCTACACATTTATCTGTTTATACACTTGTCACTACTCTGGCTCAGTGGTAAGAGTGCTCGCCTAGTAAGTATGATGCCCTTGGTTCAATTCCTCACTACTATGTGCATAGAAAAATCCAGAAGTTGTGCTGTAGTTCAAATATTCGAGCACTAGCTTTGAGCATAAAGGCTTAGAGACTGTGTCTAGAGCCTTACTCAAGACCCAGGATTGGCACCAAAACAAAACAAAACAAAACAAAAAACCCCGAAAAGATAGAATTTTCTGACTGTAACCATATAAGGATAGGGCTGCAAATACCTCATCACAGAGCAAGCTGGGAGTCTAGTGCTGACATTTGCCATCTAACCTGAATTAGCCAGAGGTAATCCGCTGCAACCCAGTCCCATGGACTAGATGCTGCTGGCTTGCTCATCCTGTCATCCAATATACTCGGGCTGAGATCTGACACTGGTAGGTTTAAAACCGAGCCCTGGCAGGAAGTCTGTGAAACTCTGAGCTGTGGATTAAAGTGGTAGAGTTCTAGCCTGATCAAAAGACCTTAGGACAGTACCCCCAACATTTCAGTGCAATCCCCGTGGTTGACTCTCCCCCCCCAAAAAAGAAACCCTCACTCCTCTAAAATCTAAATTTGGACTGTTTGTGGTTTGTTTCTGAAAGAATGGTGATAATGATGAAAGCACCCTAATTCTAATGATATTATGTGGGTTACAGCTATGTGATAAGTCTTTCATGAGTTGTTGTGTGCTGAGTCCTTCATGGGGTATATTTTTTCATTTTTTTCATCTGGTTCTTGTAAGAGCTCCACAAGTAAGATGATTGTGCAGATGAGAAATTTGTGGCTCAGATATGTCCTCATGTCAGGGCCAAAATTATGTATGTACCTAACTATAGTGAGTTGTCTCCTGCAGACAATTGTTTTGGTTTATGTTTCTTGATCATGAAACTTGAATGCAGGGCCAAGCCACTGACACTTACCAGTGGGGATCATGGTTAGCGCCCTACCATATGGAGCAAAGGACCCCCTTGCAATAGAGTGTTACAGTCTAGTCATGTAGTACCTGAAGTCTGTCATCCTGCCTACTCAGGAAACTGAGATCTGATGATCTGGGTTCAAAACTATCCCAGACACAAAAGGTCCCATGAGACTATTATCTCCTATTCACTACTTAGGAACTTGAAGTGGAAGCTAGTCGCTGCTGACTCGTGCCTGTCATCCTAGGTACTCAGGATGCTGAGAGCTGAGGATCACGGTCCAAAGCCAGCCTGGGCAGGAAATTCCTTGAGACGCTTCTCTCCAGTGACCCACCAAAAATGTGAAGGTGTGCTGTTGCTCAAGAGGTAGAGTGATTGGCTTTCGCTAAAGAGTTCAAGGATAACACCCAGGCCTAGATTTAAATTCCTCCAATTTCCAACAAAAGAAAGAAACCTGAAGTAGAATGGTGGGAATGTCTTAGGAGTACAGTGTTTTGCATGTGTGAATCCCTGGGTTTGATTCCTTAGTACTACATTTCTAGAAAAAAGTGTGAAGTGTCTGTGTGCCTCAAGTGGTAGAGTGCTATCCTTGTACAGGAGAAACTCAGGTACAGTGTTCAGGTCCTGAGTTGAAGCTCCAGGACAAGTATATGAACACACATACATGCACACAAACATACACACACAGATACCAGAAGTAAAGCTGTGACACCAAATGATAAAGAACTGAGCTTCTGCAATGAGTTCATAGTCAGTACCCAGGTCCTGTGTTCAACCCTGAAACACAGCCATCCAGGGCCCAACTAGGAGAGGTCAAAATTTCAAAATCTGATGAATTTTACCAGCCCTAGATGACAGGAAGCATAGTGATATTACACATGTGCTTTGATTTAGCAAGCTTCTGAAAACGCAGGGAGGATCATTGCCAATAATGAATCATTTCATTAGGTTGAGCTCCCTAGTTGTCTGCCAGAAGGACCCTTGAATTAATTGTAGCAGGTTATTTCAACACTGGAACATAGTCTAACAAAGACAGGATAATTGCAGGGAACTTGGCCACGGGAGGTGCACAAATGAAGTCTTCCTGTCACAACAGAGCTCTCGGCAGAGAGATAGGTTGAGGTACATAGAGGCCTTTTTCTCCTGGCCTTCAGAGCCCACCCACACTCCTCACTAATTGGCCTAGAAGGAGTTTTTTTAAAAATCACTCAGCTGTACAGGAGTAAGGCCTGTTCCAACAACGAGGAAGACTTCTTCCAGCAGTCCCTGATGTGGAGAAAACCTCAGGCTACAATGGGAACAGTGAGAGGAGCCCTGGAAGATGCACTGTCTTGAAAACTCTCTCTGTTCTATGAAATCATTCTATTCAAAGTAAATTTCCTAGCTGGATACCTTTTATCATAGGAACTCTAGACCTTCACGAATAGAAATACATGCATACATACAAGGGGTGACATGTTGTTACTGGCTTTTTTTATTAGAAGGTCCGGGGGTTTTACTATGAGCCTAGGCAATGTTCCTGAGCTCCATTTGCTCAAGGGTAGTGCTTTGCCCTTGAGTCATAGCCCCATTCATGGGAATTTTTATTCCTGTAATCCCTCAGAAATAAGAGTGTGGTGGGATTCCCTGTCCTGGCTGAATTCAAACTGGCATTCTCTACCTCTTAGCCTCCTGAAGAGCTAGGATTACAGGTAGGATTCACTGACACTTTGCTTTCTTTTCTTCTCATTCTTTTCTTTCATCCTGACAATCTGAAATCTTCACAGTGTCATTCCAATGGTTTGCATTTTGAAGTAAAATACCCAGGCCTGGAGTTGAAGTGCCTGGACTGCCACCTACAAATGGAGGGAGATCTTGAGAAATCATTCCTATCCATGGGAATACCTAATGGAATGTTATAAAAGTAACAATTAAATTTGCAGTTAGTTCATGATTCTCTTATAGAATGCCACACAAAAAGTATTGTCTTCCATTCTAGCACCATGTTATGATTCTCCCAATTAAGGAATACTGACTACTTTTACATTAATGCTTTAATAAGCATTCAACCATGATACTTCATTTCATTCAAAGGAAGTATAATTTAATAACTAATAATCTATAATATATATAATTTAATATCCTCACATTCTCTCTCATATACATAGCAAACTATCTATCTATCTATCTATCTATCTATCTATCTATCTATCTATCTATCTATCTATCTATCTATCTATCTATCTATCTATCTATCTATCTATCTATCTGCCACTACTATTGCTTGATCTCAGAAGTGGCTGGCAGTTCAGTTTGCCAAAGGTTTTTGTTTTACAACTGGCCCATTCATGATTTGTGTATTGTGGACTGTGAGTTCAAATCCCAGCATGGCCAAAAGTTTATATGTGGAGTCAGAAGCCAATTTTGACCCATTTTTTTCCTTCTCTGTGAAAGTCCTGGGTCTCTGTATGATGTATAATCTGTATGCAAATAAATCCATGTCATAAGATGTAATAAATGAAATAAATGCTATATATGCAATAATACTAAATAAAATAAATAAAAAATAAATAAGGGTAATAAATGTCATGTGGAGTAAACACATGTATGTAAATAGATCTCATGTATGAATATTATTTTTTCCAGTACTGGAGCTTGAATTCAGTCCCTGGAAACTGGTCTGAAATTCTTATCTTCAACCATGGTGGGTTTCCCCTCCCCCACAGTGCCAGAGAGATAATCAGACCCTGAGTTGACATCCCAGGCCTGTCAGGAAAATGGTGCAATTTCCAACCAACGGTCTTAAATTTTTTTTGACTAGGAACATGCACTGTCTTGAAAGCACTCTCTGTGCTATGACATCATTCTATTCAAAGCAAATTTGTTACCTGGGTGCTATTGTTCATAACGACTATGGATGTTCACTGATAGAAATACATGCATATATACACAGACCCATGCAATTACTGGCTTTTTTTTTAGTGCAGATCCTGAGGCTTGAACTATGAGCCTAGAAATTGTTCCAGAGCTCCATTTACACAAGGAAGCATTTTATTGTGCCTTAATCCATGATACTTCATTAAATGGAGGCATAATTTAATACCTAATAATTATTAGTAATATTTTACATGTAATTTAATAATATATAGACATCTCACATTCTATAAGTATATTTATATTTAAATGTACAGTGGAATATACATATACATCTCTCTCTCACACTATATATAATTATATACACGTATTTGCAGCAATTTACACATCTATCTATTTATATATTGGACACTCATGTGGCTAGAACTCAGGTCCTGAGAACTGCCTGGCATTGAATTTATTTGAGGCTGCTGTCCTTAAACTGACCCCTTGATGATTTAGACATTCCAGGCCCTGAGTTCAAATCCCAGGAGTGCTGAAGTCAATAGGTGGAGTAAGAAGCCAATGTTGACCTGATTTCCTTTCTGTGGAAATATTGTGCCCTAGATACAATATGTAATAGCTATGCAAATACATATATATGATAGATATTATACATGTATATAAATATTATTTTTTTGCCATTTCTAGGGCTGGAATTCACACACTGGGAAATGCTCCGGATTTTTTTTTCTTCTAGGAGGTTAGCTTTCATTTCACCCAGAACACAATAGTGTTACCCAGTCCCTGAGTTCAAATTCCAGGTATGGCAGATAAAATGGCCCAAACTCCTAGCCAGGACCTTAACTTTTTTGGGAGGGCAGGCATGGGGCTTGAACTCAGGTCACCACAACTCTGCCTTAGCCTTGATTACCCTAGGCTGGGGTGCAGCTTTTACACCTACAGATGATCCAGGGATCCTACGACCTGAGTTCAACTCCCAGCTCTGGCAAAAAAAAATAAAGCAACCAAGATGGAGGAGGAAAAACCAGGAAGTTTTAGACAATAGTTTTACCTTTGTTTCCTTTGCACGGTGACCACCCTGGCTCTCAATGCCTCGGCTTGAAAATTGTACATGTCCTTGCATGACCGAAGGCTGGTGGGGTGTCAGTGAAGTCTGAGCCCAACCAAGACACCTAGGCGCTCAGTTTGATCCTGGGACTTTCACCTACTCGTTCCTATCTATAAGAACAATGATAGAATCTTTGTAATGTACCAATTGAACTACTAATTAGCTAGTCATTGTAGTCTAAGATTGTACACAATAAATATAGGTCATTGATTAATTTAATTAATACTTTATTAAGTCTCCTACCATGATTAATTAATGGAGGCATAATTTTAGACCAAATAATTCATAGTAATAGAATATATAAAAATAAGATATAGGTCATCATTCTTTGTATAGAGTTATACACTAGAATCTACATAAATGTCTATCTGTCTCTCTATATAACTTTATTTATAGATTCATATACATATGTAAATACACACACACACACATGCTTCAATCTACACATATATCTGAATTTATATATTGGCCACACCTAGGGCTTCATCTCAGGTCCTCAAATTTGCTCAACAACTTCACTTGTGTCAGACTGGTGGGCTAACATTGACCCATTCATGAAGTGTGCCTTCTAGGCCCAGAGTTCAAATCACAGAACTGCCAAAAACTTAATCCTGGTGGAAGAAGGCAAGTGTCCCACTTGTTTTCCTTATCAGTGAATGTCCTGGGTCTCAGGAATAGGCAAATCTATGTTCTGTGTAATAGGATATAAAAAAATGTTATACATGTAATCATACTCTCTAAAATATATAATGAATGAATGAAAAACAAAATAAAATGAATAACTACACTAACTGCAATATGCAGTAAATATGTGTCTGTAGGTATAAATCATGAATTTAAAATGTATACAAATATTATTTTTACGAGTGCTAGGAACAGGCCTGTCTTTCTTATCTTCCAGCACTGTGAGCTTTCCCTTCCCCCACAGTACTGCAGATTTACCCAGACCCTGAGTTCAAATCCCAGGCCCGGCAGAAAAAATGGCGTGAATACAACTCCAAGTAGCCTAATAATTGTTAAATATTTTTAATGTATATATGTACGTATGCATGTATGTATTACGTATTTTTATTTTGCCAAGCACAGGGCTTGAACTCAGGGCATGGCAACTCTTCTCAGCTTTGATCACTCTAGCCTGGGTTGCAGCCACTGGACCCACAGCCGAACCTAGGTTCCTGGGACTCAAAGGCTGACAGGAAAAATAAATAAATGAAAAGACACAGAAAAAAAACCCAGTAACTTGCAGATGGCTGCCAGTTTTACATTTGTTTTATTTTCAAGGTGACCATCCTGGGTCTAAATGACAGGGCTGAAAAGTGTTGGTAACCTGGCATTGCTGAATGCTGTCGTTCTTCCAGAGAAGCCATGGGCCAACATGACAACATAGGCCCTGTGTTTGAAGCTGGGTCCTGACCCCTACCGATGAAGGGAGATCCTAAGATTCTCGTTCATATTCTTAGGAATACCGATGGAAAGTTATGAATGTCAAGGTTGTATTACTTGTTCCTGAATGATACTAGCATAAAATTACAGAGTGATTGTAGGAGGCTGATGGATTTTAATGAATATTTTTTTTTAATTGTATTTTATTTTATTTGAGAACATACTGTACAGGGGGGCTACAATTACATGGGCAGGATAATGCATATATTTCTTACCAAGCATTGCAGCCTCCTCCTTTGTTTACCCTTCACTTCCCTTCCCCGCCTCCCCCCTCCCCCCACCCAATTTTACCCCCCTCCCCCCACCCAATTATACCCCCCTCCCCCCCCACACAGACATTGTAAAGCTGGTTTTGACATGACATTTTGTACTTCTCATTGTTGCAACAGGTCCACCTGAATCCTTAAACGACTTGTTTGTCCCCATCTCCTCCACATGTTATACTGACATCAAATATAGTGAAAGCGGGGGTTACATTGTGGGGGAGGGACATACAAAGCAACAAAGAAATAATCTTATAAATGCGTTAGAAACACATGCATGAAAGAAACGAAAACATTAAAATACATATTTAAGGGTTCATTTTCCTAACATCACATTATCTGACCTTTTCCGCGTGACTCATACCTATACTAGATATTGCAAATAAGGGAAACCATGGGACCTATGCTTCTTTGGGCCTGGCTTACTTCACTTAATATAATTTTTTCCAAACCTTTCCATTTCCTAACAAATGGGGAAATGTCATTCTTTCTGATGGAGGCATAGAATTCCATTGTGTATATATACCACATTTTCTTGATCCATTCATCTACTGAGGGGCATCTGGGTTGGTTCCATATCTTAGCTATGGTAAATAATGCTGCAATAAACATAGTTGTGCTGGTAGCTTTAGTGTGGTCTTGTTTGTAAACATTTGGGTAAATGCCCAAAAGTGGGATTGCTGAATCATAGGGGAGATCTATGTGAAGTCTTCTGAGGAAACTCCATACTGCTTTCCAAAGTGGTTGAACAAGTTTACATTCCCACCAACAATGAAGTAAGGTTCCTTTCTGTCCACATCCCCTCCAGCATCTGTTGTTGTTAGAGTTCTTGATTTTTGCTGTTCTAACTGGAGTGAGGTGATATCTCAATGTTGTTTTGATTTGCATTTCTTTTATGGCTAGGGATGTTGAACATTTCTTCATGTGTCTATTGGCCATCCTTGTTTCTTCTTCAGAGAAGCTTCTCTTTAAGTCTTTCGCCCACTTATTTATTGGGCAGTTGATTCTTTGAGGATTTGTTGTTGGGTGGTTAAATTTTTTGAGTTCCAAGTATATTTTAGATATGAGACCCTTGTCCGTTGTATGGCTAGTAAAGATCTTCTCCCAATCGGTGGGCTTTCTATTGATCTTGCCAGCTATGTCATTTGCCCTGCAGAAGCTCTACAATCTTATGCAATCCCATTTGTCCAACCTTTCTTTGATTTGTTGTGCTTCCGGGTCTCTATTCAGAAAATTTCGACCTGAGCCAAGGAGACATAGAGTTTCTCCTATTCCATCCTGTAATGTTTTCAGAGTGTCTGCTTTGAGTTCAAGGTCTTTGATCCATTTGGAGTTGATTCTGGTACAGGGTGATATATAAGGATCTAGCTTTAGTTTTCTAAATGTAGTTAACCAATTTTGCCAGCACCATTTACTGAAGAGGCTGTCTTTCTTCCATTCTACTGTTTTAGCTTCCTTATCGAAGATTAGATGGCTATAGGTCTGTAGGTTCATTTCTGGGTTTTCAATTCTATTCCATTGGTCCTGAGGTCTGTTGTTATGCCAATACCAAGCTGTTTTGATTACTATGGCTTAATAGTAGAGTTTGAAATTTGGTATTGATATTCCTCCAGCAGTGTTCTTTCCGTTGAGGAGCGTTTTTGCTATTCGGGGTCTTTTATTGTTCCATATGAATTTTTGGATTGCCTCCTCTATTTCCTTGAAGAATGAGGGTGGAATTTTGATAGGTATCGCGTTGAATTTGTAGATAGCCTTGGGAAGTATTGCCATTTTCACGATGTTGATGTTGCCAATCCAGGAGCATGGGAGGTTTTGCCATTTTTTAAGTTCTGGGTTGATTTCCTTTTTCAAGATTTTAAAGTTTTCATCATAGAGGTCCTTCACTTCTTTGGTTAAGTTAATTCCTAGGTATTTTATTTTTTGTGGGGCTATTACAAATGGAGTTGCTTTCCTAATTTCAGCCACACTTTTCTCATTGTTGGCATATAGAAAAGCCATTGATTTTGGGGGGTTAATTTTATAACCTGCTACTTTGCCAAAGTTTTGAATCACCTTGAGTAATTTGGGAGTGGAGTCTATGGGATTCTTTAAATACAAGATCATGTCATCTGCAAAGAAGGAGAGTTTTATTTCTTCTTTCCCTATTTGGATCCCCTTTATGTCTGCATCTTGTCTTATTGCTGTAGCTAGGCATTCTAATACTACATTGAAGAGAAGTGGAGAGAGTGGGCATCCTTGTCTTGTTCCTGAGTTAAGAGGAAATGGCTTTAGTTTTTCACCATTGTGTATAATGCTGGCTTTGGTTTGTCATATACAGCCTTTATTGTATTGAGGAATGTTCCATGGATTCCTAATTTTTCCAGAACCTTCATCATAAAGGGGTGTTGGATCTGGTCAAATGCTTTTTCTGCATCTATTGAGATAACCATGTGGTTCTTATTCTTGCTCCTGTTGATGTGATGAATAATATTAATTGATTTGTGTATATTGAACCAGCTTTGCATCCCTGAAATGAATCCTGTTTGATCATGGTGTATGATTTTTTGGATGAATTGTTGAAGTCGATTGGCCAAAATTTTGTTGAGAAGTTTTGCATCAATGTTCATCAAAGAAATGGGTCTATAGTTCTCTTTCTTTGATGAGTCCCTGCCTGGTTTTGGGATGAGGGTTATGATGGCTTCATAGAATGTGTTCGGTAGTGAGCTTTCTCTTTCAATTTCATTGAACAGTTGGAGGAGTATTGGTGTGAGCTCTGCTTTGAAGGCCTTGTAAAATTCCGCTGTCAAACCATCTGGTCCTGGACTTTTCTTAGCTGGGAGGTCTCTTATTGCTGTTTCTATTTCAATGCTTGATATGGGCCTGTTAAGCTGGTTTAACTCATCTTGGTTTAGTTTTGGCATGTCAATATTTGCTAGGAAAAGGTCCATTTCTGTCAAGTTGTCAAACTTATTAGCATAAAGTTTTGAGAAGTATCCCCTAATAATGGTCTGAATCTTGGTTGTTTCCGTGGTGATGTTTCCATTCTCATCTCTGAGTTTATTAATTTGGGTGTGTTCTCTCCTTTTTCTGATAAGGTTTGCTAAGGGTCTGTCAATTTTGTTAAGTTTTTCGAAGAACCAACTCTTTGTTTTGTTGATTCTTTCTATAGTTTTTTTGGATTCTAATTCATTTAATTCTGATTTAATTTTGATTATTTCTTTCCGTCTACTGGATTGGGGTTTATCTTGCTGCTCTTTTTCAAGGAGGTTTAGATGTGTCATTAAATTGTTAGTTTCCGATCTGTCCAATTTGTTGATGTAGGAGCTCAGAGCTATAAACTTGCCTCTGAGTACTGCCTTTGCTGTGTCCCAGAGGAGCTGGTAATTTGTGTGTTCATTTTTGTTGAATAGCATGCACATTTGAATTTCCTTTCTAATCTCTTCCATGACCCACTCATGATTCAGCAGTGTGTTGTTCAGCCTCCATGTGATACCGGACTTTCTTTGGTGGCTTTTGGTGTTGAGATCTAATTTTATTCCCTTGTGGTCAGAGAGAATGCAAGTATAACTTCAATGTTTCTGAATTTAGACAAGTTTGCTTTGTGGCCTAAAATGTGGTCTATTTTAGAAAATGTTCCATGTGCTGCTGAGAGGAACGTGTATTCTGTTGCTGCTGGGTGAAATGTTCGGTAGATGTCTGTTAAGTCTAGTTGATCTATGCAGCTGTTTAGATCTGCGGTTTCTCTGTTGAGTTTTTGCCGAGTTGCTCTATCTAGTGGGGAGAGTGGTGTGTTAAAATCCCCAACAATTAATGTCTTTGGATCTATATGTGATTTGAGGGAAAGTAGTGTTTCTTTGATAAATTTGGGTGCTCCATTGTTTGGCGAATAGATATTTAGAATTCTAATATCCTCCTAAAGGAGAGATCCTTTAATTAGTATGTAGCGACCTTCTTTATCTATTCTCACGAATTTTAGTTTGAAGTCTATTTTATCTGATATTAGGATTGCAACTCCCGCCTGTTTATGAGGGCCGTTTGCTTGGTAGATTTTGTTCCAGCCTTTAACTTTGAAAATATGTTTGTTTTTACGGGCAAGATGTGACTCCTGCAGGCAGCAGATTGAGGGGTCTTGTTTTTTAATCCAACTAGACAGTCTATGTCGCTTAATTGGAGAGTTCAGTCCGTTAATGTTAAGAGATAGGACTGAGAGGTATTTGGGGGTTCCTGCCATGTTATCCACCTTCTTGGGGGCTGTGAAAACTGGGTTCTTCCTAAGGTTCTTGGATTCTCAGTTTGGGTGCAGTTTCTTGGCCTTTGTTGCGTTCTTGTTGGTTTTCTATGTGTAGGACATCTTTAAGAATCTTTTGCAGGGCTGGTTTGGTGGAGATGTATTGTTTCAATTTTTATTTGATATGGAAGGTTTTTATTTGGCCTTCAGTTATGAAGGAGAGTTTAGCTGGGTACAGTATTCTTGGTTGATAGTTGTTTGTTTTTAGGGCATGGCATACGTCATTCCAGGCTCTTCTTGCTTTGATTGTCTCTGCTGAGAAATCTGAGGTGATTCTAATTGGTTTCCCTTTATAGGTGATTAACCTTTTCTCCTTGACAGCTTTAAGGATCTTTTCCTTGGTCTGGGTTGATCCTGTGTGGATTATAATGTGACGGTGGGATGTCCTATTCTGGTCTGGTCTATTTGGGGTTCTAAAAGCTTCTTGTATCTGAATAGGCCTATCTTTTTGTATGTTTGGGAAGTTCTCTGCTAGGATCCTGTTAAACAAATTTCCTAGACCATTAACTTCTGTTTCTAGGTGCTCCTCTACACCCATTATCCTTAGATTGGGCCTTCTGATGGTGTCTTCCAGGTGTTGGATAGACCTATCATATTTCTTGGACTTGTCTTGGATGGTTGTATGTTCTTTCTCTATAATATCTAGGCTGTCTTCAATCCCTGAGATTCGATCTTCTGCATGGTCTAACCTGCTGTCAAGACTCTCTACTTTGTTTTTTATCTCTTTTCCTTCTAATTGGTCAGCTTTGATGGTTTCAAGTTCTTTGTTGAAGCTCTGTTTTAGGTCTTGTATGATTTTCTTTACTTCCTTAATTTGGTGTTCAGTGTTTGTTCTCAAATCACTTAGTTGATTGGTTATGGTTTCTTTGGATTCCCATTCCTTCTGTTGGGTTGCATTCAGCATTCCCTTTGTGGTCTCCGTGACTTCCTTCAGCTCTTTGTTAATGGATTCCATGAATGTCTTTAGTGATCTTTGTGTATTCTCTACCTGGTCTCTTAATTCGTGAATTACTCTTTGATTAGTTTCCTCCCTTCTGTGGGATTCCTGCAGATCTCTTTGAGTGTTCTCTGCCTGCTCACGCCATTCCTCCCTTTCTCTTTGAGTTTTCTCATGTTGTTCACGCAAATCCTGTATCAGTTTTTGAGAAGCTTCCTCTCGCTTATGATATTCCTGTATAAACTTCTGGGATGCCTCCTCTCTCTCCCTATCACGCTCATACAGAGTCCTTTGTACATTGTCAAACTTCTCATTTATCATGTTTGCTATTAGTGTTTGTAGAGCTATTTGGGAACTCTCCTCTGGATTATTCTTTATCTGTTCTAATCCCTGATTATCAAGGTTGGGAATTGAGATACCCGAATTTGCCATTTTTCTTGTGTTTTTCCGGCTTACTCGGCCCATTTGAGATAAAGATTGCACCAGTTTTGTGCTAGAACACTATCTTAAGGCAACCATCAACCAAAGTTTGCATTTGTACAGTCAATAGTCTACAGATACAATCTAGTTCAACAGATACATCTATTCAACATCAAACGACTATATGTTAAAGGACTTCGAACCGCAGAAAAGAATTTGGAAAACCAGAAATTATTAGGATTAGGGAGAGATGTGGGTAAAAAATAGGAGTAGATTGGTGTGGGGAGGCACAGGGAGAGTTAACTATGTCCTAATCACAGTGCAGGAAATGAGTTGGGTACGATGCAAGTAGAGAGAGAGAGAAAAAGAAGAGACGGAAAGGGGAATAAAGAGAGACCAGAAAAAGAATAGAAATGTAAAAATTAATGTTATTATAGAGGTTAAAAGACCGTCTATTTAGAGTGGAATGTGAATATGTTCAGAGAAGGGGAGGGACATAGAGGAGATGTGAAAAGCTTTAAGGATGGGAATGGGAGAAGAAAAGATCAGAAGTTCAGTAGAGCTAGATAAAAAACAAAAAGATAATTAAGAAAGAAAGAAAAAGAGAAAGAAGACAAGAAAAGAAAGGAAAACTCTTATTCACGTATTCCTAAAATAAAAATTATAAGATGAGAAAAAAAAAAAGTTACTGGAAAACAATTATTTTTTCAGAAGAGGCAAAAATTAAAGATTAATAAAAGTTTTAGAAGGGAAAAAATTTATATATATATATATATATATATATATATATATATAAGGTAACAAAAAACAAAAAACAAGCAAAAAAAAAAGAAAAGAAGAAGAAGAAAAAAAAAGAAAAAAAAAAAGGAAAAAAAGTCTTTTGATTTTTTTTTTTTTGCGGGGGGAGGAGTGGGAAGAATCCTGTATCTCCCTTTTGTCTGCAACCAGTCTCTTGTTGGAGTCTCTGGTCAGCTTGAGGTCCTGTGGCTTGATTGGTTTCTTAAGTCGGTTGGTTGGAAGAGGC
Organism: Dipodomys merriami; assembly: GCF_024711535.1. Lineage (NCBI taxonomy): Eukaryota > Metazoa > Chordata > Mammalia > Rodentia > Heteromyidae > Dipodomys > Dipodomys merriami. The sequence goes on along the minus strand of NW_027202538.1, from coordinate 856,966 downwards.
AGAAAAATGCTCTGCTTTACCCAAGATTTTGAGATCCCCCTCCCAGGTTAGTTTTCTGGGAGGGTGGTCTGCTTTGAGAGTCACAAAAGAGGGGCATGTGGTGATGAGGCTAGGTTCTGGGTAGAGTTGAGGCCTTTCAAAAAACAGTAGCTTTTCCCTGGGGCTATTTTGTGATAAAGCTCACAGCGCCCAGCCTGGAGCCATTCTCAGGGTTTCTGTTTTTCAATTGATTGTCGAGGCTGCTAGAGGGAGGGGCAGCCTCTGGCTCTGGTTACCCAGTGAAGTAAGGCACTCCGATGGCTGGCGCCTGAGCTGGGTGGCTTTTCCCTGGATGGAGCTGAGTCTGGCAGGTCACTTCGCCGATGTTAAGTTCTTGTGACCTGCTAAATGACTCATTTTATTCCAAGGCCTGAGCTGGAGCTAGCAGCTCCTCCGAACTTTGTCGGTATCCAAGATGGAGATCACCGGTGCTGGGGGGGGAGGGGTGGCCTTCCCTCCTCTGCTCCCTGAGGAGTGAGGATGTCGGGCTTGTACTCACGCCGAGTCTTGGATCCTGGGTCGTCTCTGGTCTGCAAACAGCAGGATGAAGATGTTCGCTCCTGGTCGGTTCTTGTTGGTGTTGAGTAGAATCCGCTCGTCAGCTGCGTCTGGCTCCTTCGTCCCCGACTCTGTGTCTCAGGTATGTCTCCGCGGCGGTGGTCGCCCTAATGAATATTTTTAACACATTAAAAGAATACTATTAATTACATGGACACAACAGTTTCTGGACAGTGGTCGATATAATTAATAATTCATTAAGGATGAAAACAGTAATATTAATTACATGGAGGCATAATAAATACCCAAGAATTGGTAGGAATGTAGCTTATATAACTAAATAATATATAGACATCTCTGTTACTCTATAAAGATCTATATTTATTTGTGTACTACCATCTGCACGTCCAACTGTTCTTGTTTTGTCAAGCCCTGGGGCTAATTCTCAGGTGCTGGGAACTGCTTGTCGGTTCAATATGCCCCAGGCTGGCATGCTGTCACTCACCCATTCATGAATTGGGCCTTGTAGGTTGTGAGTTCAGATGCCAGCACTAACAAAAATTGAATCATGCAGTAGGACACAGGGTGACACATGTTTTCTTTTTCTGTGAAAGTCCTGGGTGTCAGGTGTAAAGTTTCATGCATAGGCAATTCTATATCCTATGTAAAAAATGCAGTAAATATTCCATGTGTTATAGCAGTCAATAAAATTAATGGTAAATGAATAAAAAAATAAAATGAATAACTACTCTAAGCACAATTTGGAGTCAACGTTGGAGTCAACGTACAGGGCTCATTCTCAGGGCCTGGGCACTGTCAGGCAGCTGAATTGGCTAGGGGCTGCTGTGCTGGCAGTCACCCATTCATGAACTGAGCCTTCTTTGCCCTGATTTTAGATCCCAGCACTCCCAAAAATGTAATCTTGGAATGAGAAGCTGAGCACGACACATGTTTTCCTTTTCTTTGAAAGTGCTCAGTGTCAGGTAGGATGTATAATTTGGATGAAAATCTATATGCTATGTAATACGATGTAATAAAGGTAGAAAACATCATAGGTAGAAGAGTTACCACTACAGTAAATGATAAACAGTTTGAATTAGTAGTGAATCATTCTAGGATAATATTACATGCAATAAGTGTAGGATGTGCACTAAGTTTAATTAATATTTTATTAAGCATTAACAAAATAAAAATTACAAGGTGACATAATTAAACAACTAATAATTGGGAGTAACACATGATGCATAATTTAATAATATATAGACATTGTTCTCATTCTATGAAATATCAAATTATATGTATGGATATATGTATATATATGACAAACAGTTATGGAATATTGAGTAATTATTAATTAATGCTTTATTAATTGTTAACTGGGACACATCATTAAATGGAGACATAATTTAATACCTAAGTATTGGTAGCAATATTATTTATAATTTAATATTATGCAGAAATCTCTTTTTGTGTATATAATATTTATATACAGCAGTCTCTATCTATTTATACCTCGTTCACTCCTGAGGCTCGGTGGTTGAGTGCTTTCATAGTAAGCATTAAGCCCTGGGTTTGATTCCTCAGTGCCACAAAACAGAAAACTCAGAAGTTCTGCTGTCTTTCAATCGAGTGCTAGCCTTGAGCACAAACGTTTAGGGACAGTGTCTAAGCTCTTACTCAAGCCCCAGGTATGATGCCAAAAAAGGGTAGGATATTCTATAGAAGGACAGAACTTCAAATACCTCATTACAGAGCAAGCTAGGAGTCTGGTGCTAACAGCTGCCACCTAACCTGACTTAGTCACATGTAAACTGCTGCAACCCTGCTCCACGGGTTACCCATGTAATCCTGGCTTATGCTCGTAAACCTAGCTACTCAGGGGCTTTAAAACCCAGTCCTGGCAGGAAGTCTGAGAGACACCTCAAATGTGGCTCCAAGTGGTAGAGCTTTGAGTTCAAGCCCCATGGCTAACACCCTCTCCCCAGAAAAATACCCCACTAAACCATTAAATGTGAACTTTTATGGTTTGTAAATTTTCCTCAAAGAATGGTGATACTGATGAAAGCACCCTAATTCTAATGACAGCTTGTGGAATGGAGCTATGTGCTGAGTCCTCCATTGGGTGCTCCATTCTGAGTCCTGCACAGGGTGCTATGTGCTGAGTCTTTCACAGGATGCAGTGTACTGAGTCCTGCGTTGGGTGCTGGGTGCTGAATCTTTCACAGAATGTTGTGTGCTGAGTGGTGCAAAGAGTGCCATGTGCTATGTCCTTAACCGGGTGCATTCTTACATCTTGTCTATGTAAGAGCTCCACAACTTAGATGTTTATATAGACAAGAATATTGAGTCTCAGATAGGCCCCCATGTCAGGGACAAAATTATGTATTACTGAAGACTCGTGAGTTGTCTACAGCAGATAATGGTTTGGTTTGTTTTTTCTTGGTCATGTACCTTGAACTCGGGGCTGAGGCACTGACCCTTATCTCTTGGGCTCATGGCTAGCACTCCACCACGTGGAGCCATGGACCCCCTTGCAGTAGAAGCTATGGCCAAGGGGTCAGTAGCTGAAGTCTGTCATACTGCCTTCTCGGGAAGCTGAGTTCTAAAGATCTGGGTTCGAAACTATCTCAGACACAAAAGGTACTATGAGACTATTATCTCCAATTCACTACTAAGAACCTGAAGGGGAAACTGGGTGCTGGAGCTCATGTTGGTTATCCTACCTACTCAGGAGGATGAGATCTGAGGATCATGGTTCAAAGCTAGCCTAGGCAGGAAAGTCCTTGAGAAACTTAGCACCAATGAACCACAAGAAAACCGGAAGTAGCTGTGTGGCTCAAGTGGTAGAGCACAAGACTTGAGCTGATGGGGTCAGGGACAGCACCCACACCAAGACTTCAACTCCTTCAATTGACAACAACAACAATAAAAAAGACAGAACTAAACTAACAAAGCTGAAATAGAGGGCTGGGAATGTGCCTTAGTGGTAGAATACTTTGCATATATAAAATCGTGGGCTTCATTTCTCAGGACCATATGACTAGGACAAAGCCTGAAGTGGCTCTGTGGCTCAAGTGGGAGAGGGATATCATTGTACAAGAGAAACTAGGTACAGTCCTCAGGTCCTGAGGTCAAGCTTCAGGACTCATGTATATGTGTGCACGCACACACCCACCCACGCACACACACATCGTGGTGTACACACATACACACCCACACATACACTCACAGACCAGAAGAGATGTTGTTACACAAAATGGGAAAGCACTGGGCTTCTGCACTGAGCTCATGGTCAGCACTCAGGCCCTATGTTCAACCCCAAAACCTGGCCACCCAGGGATCAGCTAGGAGAAGTCAAAGGTTTCAAAACCTGATGAGTTTCACCAGTCCTAGATGACAGGAAGCTTTGTGATATCCAACATGTGCTTGGATTTACCAAGCTTCCGGAAATATAGGAAAGGCATCATAGACCCAACATTGCTTGCAATGAATCATTTCATTATGTTCAGTGCCTTAGTTGTCTGCCTGAATGACTTGAATTATATTGAGCACTGTTACTGAACAACAGAATATAGTCTCACAAAGGCAGGATAAGTGCACAGAACTTGGTCTGCCATGAGAGGTGGCACAAATGAAGGTCTCCTGTTAAAACAGAGCACTGAGGAGAGAGATAGCTAAGGGTACAAAGAGGCCATTTTTTCCTGACCTTCAGAGCCAACTCACACTCATCCTCACTAACTGGCCCAGATGGAGTTGTTTGTTACCCAGCTCTACAGGAGTGAGGACTTTTGTGTTCCTGTCCAGAAAATGAGAGAGACTTCCTCCAGCAGGCCTGTGTTGCAGAGAAACCCTCAGGTTACACTGTGAACAGTGAGGGGAGCCCTGGAACATGCACTATCTTGAAAGAAGTCTCTCTGTTATGAACTCATTGTACTGAATACAAATTTCCTAGGTAGGTGTCATTCAGTATAGCTACTCGGGAATTTCACCTATAAGAATACAAAGACATGGAAGTACAGGCTCTTTTTGAGAGGGCAGGTCCTGGGGTGGAAGTATGATCCTATTCATGGTCCCTGGGCTCCTTTTGCTCAAGGGTACTGCATTAAGCTTGAGTTACAGCACCACTTCTGGGTATTTCTGTGATCTCTTAGAAATAACTGTGTCATGGACTGGCTGGATTCAAACTCAGTTTCTCTACATCTCAGCCTCCTGAGGACCTGGGATTACAGACAGCAGCCACTGGCACCTTATTTCTTCTCTTCTTCATTTTTTAATCTGGACAATCTGACTTCTTAACAGGGTCATTCCCAAGGTTTTAATTTATAAGCAAACTATCCAATGTTATTTATAGCTGCTTTCCCTTAGAAGGATTTTCTCTCCTCATCTTCCCCTCTGGTCACAGGTTTGAGGCCAAAAGTGAGAAATGAGTGTCACAGGATTTGGGAGCAAATATCCACAGTACATGCCAGTTCTGTCACTTAGCATTGAGCTGCTGTGAATTTACTGTCTCAGGATATGAGGACTGAAAGCTGGAGTGATCCTCATAAAGTCTGCATTGCTCTTTTTGCCTATGAAATGATCTAATAATTATGAGTGTTTTGTGTCCCCAACGTTAAGTGTCTAGAACACACTAGTAGCATCTTCATGTGAAGGGTTAAAGTTTTGAGGCAGTGACCACTTGTTGCTTGTTTCTAGCAGAGCAACACGTGGTGGTAATCCAAACACCTGGTTGGTTGTGTGCCTTTATAAACCCTGCAAAACTTTAGCTCGGGGTTCTCCTCCTAGGCTCCGCTGTGTTGGAGTGTAGGATGAGACCCAAGCTGCAGCCCGTTTAAATAAAACCTTAAAACAGCTGTAAAGTCTGACTCTCGATGGTCTTCTTGGTGTGGATCCTGCGACCTGGGTATACTATATTAGTGAGGGCTTGTCCTGGATCCCCCCAAAGACCCTCGAGATCTCAGTCTCCAAAGGTAATACAGAGCTGTCTTTGTTAATTTGTCTTGTCCTGTCATTTGTCTGTTTTACTTTCGTTTTCCTTTGTGAGGATGGCCACTCCGATTCGTAAAGGGTTGTTGAGGCAGATGGCGCTTGCACCACAACCCTGGAGGAACTGGGAGATGTCCAAGATCCTCTTGTGGGGCAGGGGTCCTTGGAACCCCACTGTGTGGGGCAGAGGGGGCAGTCCTTGGAACACCGCCGTGTGAATTGTGGGGTGGGGGTCGGTTCAGTGTTGGGCTGGAACTGACCAAGAGGGCCTTCTAACAGCGGCGCAACTCGCCCACTCTGGCTCTGCTCTTTCTGCTGTGTGGCCTGGGTGTGGAACCCCACCGTGACTGTAGTCAGTGGACCAATTTGGGAGATCTCCACTTTGTAAGCCCTTTTTTGTAACTGTCAGGCCTCCGTGTGTTTTGTTTGTACTGTTTATTGTTTTTTGGACTGTACGTCTGATGGGACTGGAAACCATAGGCACCACTCCATCTAGCCTCCTAGACTTACAAAAAGTAACTGAGACAGAGGGAAAGAAAAGGTACCCCCCGGTTTTTCAGGGAGATAACTTGGAAGAAGAAATGTTTCCTCCCCCATATTCTCCTTTCCAGGTTCCTTTTGCAGAACCTGAGAATGTTCAAGAGGAGGAGGGAGCTATAAAACACTCAGCACCTGCCCTTAAAGTTTCTGAGTGGCCAGTCACTCCACGACAAAGTGGGATCAACCCCCCTTCTAATGCAGCTATTTTTCTCATACGCACCATAGGTCATGTGGATGCAGATGGTCAACAGCAACTCCAATATTGGTCATTTTCTACCAGTGATCTACACAATTGGCACACCCAAAATGCCCCCTTTTCTGAGAAACACCAGGATTTAATTTGTTTGCTTGAAATTATTCTTTTTACTCATCAGCCCACTTGGGTTGATTTAATCAGTTTTTACAGGTCCTTTTTACCACCGAAGAGAGAAATATATCCAAGAGGCAGCCCGGAAACATATCCGTGGCCCCACAGGAGCACCTATCACGGATCCTGCCCTGATCACTGCCTATTTTCCTGAGATCCAACCAACAATTGAGACAACAATACAGTTGAAAGTAGGGAGCGACCTCGTCTATCGCCAGGCTCTGTTGGCATGTCTCAAGGTGGCCAACCTACTAATATGGCCAAAGTTTATAATGTTAGACAGGGAGGAAGTGAAAGTCTGGCAGCATATCTTGAGTGGCTCATGGAAGCTTTTAGTCAATATACCCGTATGATCTTGAGACCCAGGAGTCGGCTCAGATGATTATGTTTGCCTATATAAATCAAGCTGCACCAGACATAAAGCGAAAGTTGCAGGCTCTAGACAGACTTAGTGAAAAGTCTATTAGTGATCTAGTAGCTGCAGTGGAAAGGGTTTACAATAAGAGAGAGACAGTAGCAAAGACAGGAATGGAAGGACAAAGAACATGAAATTGAGTGTGAAAAGAGCGACCAGGCCAAAGAAAAGAGGCTAGACTGGTTGGACTTGCCACTATCGCATGCTGAGCATACCTGGTTCACAGATGGCAGCAGTTTCATTTGAGAGGGAAAAAGGTACACCAGTGCAGCAATCACCATGGACACTGAGATAGTGTGGGCAGAAGCACTCTCCCAGGGAACGTCTGCACAAAGAGAAGAACTAGTGACACTAACAAAAGCCCTACAGATGGGATAAGGGAAGAGACTAAACATTTACAAGGACAGTCGGTATGCTTTTGCCACTGTGCATGTCCATGGAGCCATTTACCAAGAGAGGGGGCTGTTGACAGCTGAGGCAAAGGTTATTATAAATGAAAAAGACATTTTAAGCCTCATCTGGGCCTTATGGGAACCAGCAAATATTGCCATTATGCACTTTCCTGGCCATCAAAAGGTAATTGATTCAATAACCAAAGGAAATAACTTGGCCGATCAGGCAGCTAAGGAGGTGGGCCTCCAGCCCAGGGCCACAAGTTTTGCCTCCTGAGCCTCAGTACTCCCAAGAAGACTTGGAGTGGATAAAGAAAATTTCCATGGCCTATAAACCCCCAAACAGAGAAAGAGATAAAGACTGGTGGAAAACTGGTGAGGGAAAGCTTATCTTGCCACAAAGATTGGGCAAGAGGTTTCTTATGAGAATCCATCGGGTCTCTCACATGGGAACCCAAAGAATGGAGAACTTGCTCCTACTCTCAGAAGTAAAAATCAGGCAAGGAAATCAACTCATTGAGGACATTGTTAAAAAAATTTTAAAGCCTGTCAACTCAACAATGCCCCTAATCAACTGGTTACAAAAGGAGCTCATCTCCATGGAGATAGGCCAGGTGTGTATTGGGAAGTAGACTTCACAGAAATTAAAACTGGAAAATTTGGATATAAATATTTGCTAGTTTTTGTAGACATCTTTTCAGGATGGGTAAAAGCCTACCCAACAAAGCATGAGACTGTGAACGTCATATCTAAGAAGATCCTGGAAGAAATCCTACCCAGGGATGGCTTCCCAACCACAACTGGGTAGGACCATGGACCAGCCTTCGACTCAAAAGTAAGTCAGGGAATAGCCGCGGCACTGGAGATGGATTGGAAATTGCACTGTGCTTATAGACCCCAGAGTTCAGGGCAGGTAGAAAGAATGAATCGGACTCTAAAAGAGACCTTAACTAAATTGGCCTTGGAGACTGGCCCAGACTGGGTATCGCTGTTACCTTTTGCCCTGTTTAGAGTAAGAAATTCACCCTATCAGCTTTGCTTTACTCCTTTTGAAATAATGTATGGACACCCTCCACCCATTATCCCTACCCTTCAGACTGAATTGCTTGCTGATTTGGATGATATTGAATTTCTGTGTAAGCTTGACTGCAGATAGTGCATAAGAGGATGTGGACCCAGCTTAGAGCATTATATGATTCTGGTTCTATTCCTACCCCCCGCCATTTGTTTAAACCAGGGGACTGGGTGTTTGTTGGAAGACACAACCTGATATTTCTGGAACCACAGTGGAAGCGAACTTACATGGTGCTACTGGCTACACCTACTGCCCTTAAGGTGGATGGCATTGCTGCATGGATCCACTGCTCCCACCCCAGACCAGCTGATCCCTTTGACCTGGACAACCGTGGGGAAACATGGGAAGTCTCCAAGCATCCTATCCAACCACTGCATAAAACTCAAGAAAAAAATGAGCTGATTATTATTGGTATTGTTGTTTAATAGTATGGCTAAGGTCAGTTACGGACCATACCCATTCAAGATCAAGAGCTGTTGGAGTTTAGTTTGAGGCTGGAGCCACAAGACCATAAGTCAAGTGGGGGAATGAAGGGTTAAAGTTTTGAGGCAGTGACCACTTGTTGCTTGTTTCTAGCAGAGCAACACGTGGTGGTAATCTAAACACCTGGTTGGTTGTGTGCCTTTATAAACCCTGCAAAACTTTAGCTCGGGGTTCTCCTCCTAGGCTCCGCTGTGTTGGAGTGTAGGATGGGACCCGAGCTGCAGCCCGTTTAAATAAAACCTTAAAACAGCTGTAAAGTCTGACCCTCGGTGGTCTTTTTGGTGGGGGTCCTGTGACTGGGGTATAACAATGTTTCCATTTTTCTTTAGTACTCCACGAGATTTAGACTAAGGGTTTGTGTGGAGTGGCTCCTCAGTGAATTCCTGAGGAAACCATTTGAAGCCTTCTCAGGAGAACGCCATTCAAGCCAGCAGAGCAGGAGAGTCTCTGAGACTATTTTCTCCAATAAACCACCAGAGAACCAGAAGTGAAGCAATGGCCCAGAGGGTAGAGCTCCAGCTTTGAGAGAGAAAACTGAGTAGGAGATACAATCCAGACCAGGCAGGAAAGCCTGGGAATTGCTTAGGTCCAATTAACTACCAGCTGGCAGGAAGTGGAGCTGTGGTGGTGGTAGAGACTCAGCCTTGAGCAAAACAGCTCAGGAACACATCGGGCCCTGAGTTTAAATCCTGGGATGACCAAAAAACATTCAAAAAGAGAAGGCCAAGTTTATGTATCAGTGCCCTACCTACTTATGTGTGTATATATATTACCATCCATAGTGCAAACTCTGCTTTTATTTACTGGTTTATTTTTCAGATATGCTAGTTGTACATACTGCATCATTCTCTTCATTTCAGGCCCATTGCTTTTCTCTTCCAGGGTTCTAGGCCTGTGTCTTTATATGATGCACACTGAAGCTCTCAGCAGCCTTTATTTACATTTTATTATGAGGGCAACCCAGGAACAATCACAAATCTGGCAAGGGAAGAGATCAGGTTTCTTAGAAGTAACCGGTATTCAGAAAATTAAACTTGAGAACATAAAATGGTAGCATACTTATGTAAAAACTACCATTAAGAAAAAAATGAAGGAGCTGGGAATATGGATTAATGAGAGAGTGCTTGCCTAGCATGCAAGAAGCCCTGGGTTTAATTCCTCAGGCACCTGTACACAGACAAAGCCAGAATATGTGCTGTGGCTCAAGTACCAGAGTGCTAGAGACAATTCCCAGGCCTTGAATTCATCCCAACAACTGGCAAAGAGATAGCTACCTAGGTAGGATGGTAGGTAGATAGATAAAAAGAAATAGAGAGAGAGAGAGATAGAGAGAGAGAGAGAGAGAGAGAGAGAGAGAGAGAGAGAGAGAGAGAGAGAGAGAGAGAGAGAGAGAGAGAGAGAGAGAGAGAGAGAGAGAGAGAGAAAGAAAGAAAGAAAGAAAGAAAGAAAGAAAGAAAGAAAGAAAGGAAGGAAGGAAGGAAGGAAGGAAGGAAGGAAGGAAGGAAGGAAGGAAGGAAGGAAGGAAGGAAGGAAGGAAAGAAAGTTGATAGATGAATCTGTTTTTGACGTCAGAAGGAAAGAAGGGAACATTCCCAGTCATGAGGCTTTCTGCAGTGCGCCAGGACACCAGCATCGCCTTCACACAAATGCAGAGCAGGATGACTGTTTCTGTCCGACTTCTCAGGCATCCAAGAGCCCCAGAGTCAAGAGGGCAGAGCCAGGTTCTAACTCAGGTGCTTGGAGACAGAAGAGAAATGGTCCTGCCCCTCCTTGGACTGGGGATTTGCATTAATGATGTAGAGAATGAAGTAAGGAGAATGGACTGGCAGAGATAGAAGGGCCTTCAAACTTGACAAATTGAGAGTCAAAAACCTACTCCCTGAGACCAGAGAGCAGGGTTTTCTACTCTGTTCCTCCCTCTCCAGCACTAGACTGGCTCTCTATTGGTAATCTAAAGATAGCCTGAGGCTCCCTTCACATGGGGAAGGAAGGTTAATTAATCAATGTTTGAAGAGAGTGAGAAAAGCCTGATCCTGCTGTAACTCTAACAAATGTTTCAGGTTGCCCCCATTGCTGGCTGTGCCTGGAATGAATGAAGTGGTTTTGCAGCTCACTTCCATGATGAATGTGTATATTCTGCCTCCTAATCCTGGAGGCCTAGTTCTCTGCACCTAGCCTGGCTTTTGAAACTGTTTGCTGTCCTTCAAATACAGTGTTACACTGGAGTTCTTCCTGCTAACAGAGTTAGGGCTTGGATCCTGAGAACTTCATTTGAACCCTGATTGGGTCAATAATATTTCTTTCCTTCTTCTGTAGCTCAAGAATTCCAAAAACATTTAGAGTGCAAGTAACTTCTCATCACCAAGTGAAACATGAATTTCTTAAGCATCTGACCTTTCAGAACAGGAAATCAGAATGTCCTAGACTTCCCTGCCTTGGCTGGTTTCACCCTATGAGAGACCTCAGCCTCCTGAGCAAGCTTGATGGGCGTGAGGTATTGGTTCTCTGCTAGGGTCAGAACTGTAATGACATTGACAATACAAGTCAACTGCTTATCACAAAGTGCTTGGGGAGCATATTAAGACTTTCAACAATGTGCCTTTCAGAACCCTGTAGGACATAAGTTTATAATGCTAGAGTCTGAGAGGCTGGGCTTATTGATGTGCTACACTTGAACCTTGAGGTCTGACTCCAATTCTGGTGTACATCAGCATTCATTTTCCTAAAAATATTTTCATAAGTAGCAAATAGGAAAAAATAGGAAATAATAACAAAATAATAGGAAAAATAGCAAAAAAATTATTTTGATTATCCCTCAATCTTTTTCCAGTTGTGTGTCTCAAACTGAAGCCTGGGTGCTGTCTCTGAGCGCTTCAGCTTAAGACAAACACTCTACCACTTGAGCCACAGTGCCACATGGGGTTTTTTGATGGTTCATTGGAGGTAAGAGTCTAACAGGCTTTCCTTCCCTAGGCTGTCTTCAAACTGTGATCTTCAGATCTCAGCCTCCTGAGAAAGTAGGTTTCCAGAGCCACTGGAATCTGGAGTATTGTTTTTGCCAGACCTGGAGCTTGAAATTAGGGCCTGGATACTGTCTTTGAGCTTCGTTTTCTCAAGGCTAGCACTCTATCAATTGAGCCACACCACAGCTTCTGGCTTTTTCTGAGTATGTAGCACTGAGGATTCAAACCCTGGCATTCATGCATGCTGAGCAAGATCTCTACCACTAAGCCACATTTCCAGACCCAACCTTACGATTTTATCCCTCAACTTGCCTATCCACAAGAAAAGGCTTCTGAGTATAAATCATCTAAACAAATCCTTATAGGAAGTTGTCCAAAGATAAATAAGACAAAACTCATACTGGGGACAGACTCTAACCAAATGATGACTTGACAAATGCCTCCATTTAATTAAGTATTATATTTCAAAACTTAATAAAGTATTAATGAAAATTAGTCAATGTACTGAATTATTGTGTATAATTTTATAATATATATACACAACATAATAAATATTATGTGCATAATAATACTAAATACAATAAACAATAAAATGAGTAAAATGAAAATTAAATACAAAATTAATAATAATCATAATATGAAATATACATACATATTTACCTATATATCTTATATTACACATGTACACAAATATTTTTTCTATTGCAGGGTCTTAATTCAGGCCCTGGGAACTCTAACTTGAAAATCTTTTCCTCAAGGACAGGGATCTTAGCCTTCACCCAAGGTGCAAAAGAGTTACATGGACAGTGAGCTCAAATCACAGCAATGGCAGAAATACTGGCCCCAGTTCCAAGACAGTGACTTAATATTTGTAACAGAAACAGTTATGTTTATTCAGTTACATACTGAACACTGAAAAAAAATCAGTATAGAATTTTGTACAGCTGTTCAGACATACATCCCTTAACTCCAAAGTGCTTTTTGAGCACTACATAATTTTTTGTACGTTTTTTATTTTAAAAATGTTGTACAAATGGGTCACAGTTACATGAGCAAAGTAATGAGTACATTTCCTATTGAGCATTGTTGCCTCCTCGTTTGTTTTTCCCCTACCATCCCTTCCCTCCCATCTTCACAACTAACTTCCCTGGTGAGGTCAGTGACTTATTTATTTTAGGCTTGGCATGGGGATTGAACTCAAATATTGGCAACTCTGCGCATTCTGTCACATTGCTACGGATTCATCAAAACTCTGAGTTCAAATCTCAGGCTATTAAAGAAAACTGGCAGAAATTCTAAACCAAGGAGCTTTATTATTTCAATTTAGTTAGTTAATTAATTAATCAATTAGTTAGTTAATTAATTTTGCCAACCATGGGGCTTGAACTCAGGTCATGGTAACTCTGACTCAGCTTCACTCTCCCTAGGCTGGGGTGCAGCCTCGAGACCCAAAGCTGATCCTGGGACCCTAGGCCCAGGGGGCTTACAGAAGGAAAAAAAGCAGAACAGCACAAAAAGTGGGGAGCTGTAGAGGGCTCAGGGTTTTACAATTTTTTTCTTTACATGGTGACCATCCTGGGTCTGAATGATATGGTTTCAAATTGGACCTGGCCTGCCATTGCTGATGGCTGGCAGGCTATCAGGGAAGCCATAAGCCAACATGTCAACATAGGCCCTCGGTTCAAATCCTAATCCTTACATTTACCAATGGCAGGAGATCACAAGAGACTCGTTCCTATGCATAAGATTACAGATTGAAAGAGTAGTTTATGCATTTGTCTAGTCTAAGATTGGATGCAATAATCCTAGGATGCTGATTGACCTTAATTAATAGTTTATTAAGCATGAAAAGAATAATATTGTTTCAATTGAGATATAATAAATACCTAAGAGTTGGTAGGAACGTAGTAGATGTCATTCAGTCATAGATAAACAGCTCTGGAACTCTTTAACAATATATATTTATTTGTATACCACCTCTGCCTAGCCATGTATTGCTGTTTTGGCTAAACTTGGGGCTTGATCTCAGTGCCTGGGAACCACCTGACAGCTTCATTGGCTAGAGGCTTCTGTGCTCACCCTCACCCAATCATGAATTGGGCCTGCTAGTCCCTGAGTTCAGATCCAAGCACTGACAAAAATTTAATCTTTGAGTAAGAAGCCGAGTGTGACACATGTTTTCCTTTTCTGGGAGAGTCCAGGGTGTCAGACATGATAGAGAACACATCTACAAATCTAGATGGTATGTGATATGATGTAAAAATTGTAATAAGTGGATAAATGGTATAGGTGTCATTAAAGACAATAAAATAAATTGTAAATAAATGGATAAAAAAAGAAATAAAATGAATAAGAACACTAAACGTGATATGGACTGAACATCTGTATGGAAGTATAAATCCTACCACACCAAACACAGTATCTACTGAACATCTGTATGGAAGTATAAATTCTATCTCTAATATTTATATAAGGAGTATGTTTTCCATGCCTGAGGCTTGAATTCAGCCCACCCCCATGAGAAAGCAATGGCAGGAAATCCTGAGAAACTGGTTTCTGGACCAGGAAAAGTCATGGAATGTGATCGATCTCATCGAATGAGTATTTCATGCATGATGTGACTAGGAAATGATAGGCAAGACTCATGGGGTATCACTTATTTGTAAAGCAGTGTTGATTAAGTGTGACAATAATCGTCAGAGTCATGAAATGAAGACATCTGGAAAGATCCAAGATTCAGTATACACATGGTAGATTGGATTCCATCACAGGTTATCGTCTCTCCTAATCTATACAAATGTGTACTCATTTGCATACTACCTTCAACTTATGAATGGATGACTACTGTGTACCCTCCTCCCCCCCACCTGGGGGTCCATCTCAGGTCCTGGGAACGGCCTTAGTCCTTAGTAGCTCACAGGCTGGTGTGCTCACATGGACCCATTCGTCAGTTGGGTCTGCTAGGGCTTGAGTTCAAATCCCAGCACTGCCATAAGATTCACCTTGATTTGAGAAGCCAATCGATCCACCTGTTTTCCTGTCCTGTGAAAATCCTCGGTCTCAGCGAGGATGGAAATTCTATATAGACAACTCTATAGGCATTCGAATAGGTTGTTATCCATGTCAGCATAGTTATATCTATCACCATACTCAATAAAATACACATTACATCCATGAATAAGACACAAAATAAAAAGAATAACTACACTGAATGCAAATGCATACCAAACTTGTAGGTAAAGAGAGATCCTATGTTTAAAAAAGGCGGGCTTGTTATTTTGTCCAGTACTGGGGCTTCAAATCAGGCCCTCGATGAGGCCTGACATTCTAGTCTTCAAGGATGGTGAGATTTCCCTACCCCAAAGTGCAACAGAGCTACCCAGACCTCAATTCAAATCCCAGCACTGACAAAAGTTTCATTCTGTTGTCAGAAGCCAGTCGTTGAACATGTTTTCCTCTCCTGTGAAAGAACCGGGCTTTCACTAGGATGTAGAATGCATAGGAAATCATATAACTATGGGAACAGATTGTCATCCATGTCAGCACAGTATACCTGTCACCATACTCAGTAAAATACACAATAACTCCATGAATTAGACACAAATTAAGGAGAAGTGCACCGAATGCAAGATGCTGCCAACACATGTATGTAAATATAGATCCTATATTTGAATTACGAATTTATGACTATCTGGACCTCCCTGAGACTCGATGTCAGTTCCTAGGAATGGCCTATCTCCTTCGTTGCTCACAGGCTGGTGTCCTCACCTTGACCATTTCCCCAATTGGGCCTGATGGAGTGTGAGTTCAAAACCCAACACTGCCAAAAGATGAATCCTGATGTGAGAAGCCCATTGATTCACCTGTTTTCCTGTCCTGTGAAAGTCCTGGGTCTCAGCTTGGATGGAGAATGCATAGGAAACCCTATAGCCAGGGCAATAGGTTGTCTTCCATGTAAGTTCTGTTATATCTGTTACATTATTCAGTAAAATACACAATACTTACATAAGACAGAAAATAAGGAGAAAAGTACTCCAAAGGCAAGATACTGTCCACACATATATGTAAATATAGATCCTATGTTTAAATCATTAGTTTATGACTATCATGGCCCACCCTGGGGATCAATGTCAGATCCTGGGATGGCCTAACACCTTTGTTGCTCATAGGCTGGTGTGGTCACCTTGAACTATTCACCAATTTGTCCTGCTAGGCCCTGAGTTCAGATCCCAGCACTACCAACAACTGGATCATGCAGTAAGAATCCAAGTGTGAAACTTTTTTCCTTTTCTCTGAGAGTCCTGGGTGTCTGGCATGATGGAGAACATGTCTACAAATTTAGATTCCATGTTAAGAATGAAAACAATAACATTAATTATATGGAGGCATTATAAATACCCAAGAATTGGTAGGAATGTAGTCTATATAACTGAATAATGTATAGACATCTCAGGCACTCTATAAAGATATACATTTACTACCATCTGTATGTCAATCTGTTCTTATTTTGTCAACTGCTGGGGCTCGATCTCAGGTACTCGGGATTGCCTGTCAGCTCAATTTGCCACAGGATGGCAGGCTGACACTCACCCATTCATGAATTGGGCCTTGAAGGCTGTGAGTTCAGATGCTAGCACTCCCAAAAAATGAATCGTGTAGTAAGAAGCTGATGATGGCACATGTTTTCCTTTTCTGTGAAAGTCCTGGGTGTCAGGAAGGACGTGCAATACATATGCAAACCTATATCCTATGTAATCAATGTAATCACTGTTCTATGTGTCATAATAGTTAATAAAATGAGTAGTCAGTACATGAATAAAACAAAAAATAAAATAACTACACTGAATGCAATATGGAGTCAACATATGTTTAAAAATATAAATCATATATTTAAAATGTAAACAAATAGTATGTTTTCTAGTTGTGGGCCTCGATTTCAGGCCTAAAAAACAGACTTGAATTTCTTAAATTCAAGGAGGCAAGCTTCCCCTTCCCACAAAGTGCAACAGCAGGGTTACCTAGACCATGAGTTCAAATCCCAGTCCTGGCAGAAAAAAAAATGGCATCTCGATGCTATGTGATGTCCAATTCGTAGGTATTTCATTTGGCCTCCATTTAATGAAGGTGATTGTTTAAATGCTTCATAAAGTATTAATTAATATAGACCAGTGTCCTATTATGTAATTGTGTATACTTTTATCCTCGAATCATTCAAGTACTGCCCATTTAATCATGACATACATCACATTCCTTTGGTAATCATATGAATAGGAATGAATTTCATAGGATCTCCTGCCATTTGTTGGTGGCAGCCCAGGATTCAAGCTGTGGGCTCCAGCTCCTACCACTTAAACCTGAGGATAGGGAACTCACAGGTCTGTCCAAGATCACCAGCCAAACCAGGCATCAGTGGCTCTCAGCAGTCCTCCTTAAAACTTACAAGGCTGTGAAAGGAAGATCATGGTCAAAGTCACCCTAGGCAGGACAGTCCTTGAGACTCCTGTCCAACTTGTGCCATCAAAGACAGAAGTAAAGCCGTGTGGCTCCAGTGGTAGAGAGCTAGCCTTGATCAAAAACAACTCACAGATTGTGCCCTGATCCTGAGTTCAAGATCTGGGAACAAACAGACATACACAACAATCTGTGCAGCCATCCGGCTAAAGTGGGTCACTCTCTTGTCCCCCAATGGATTGGACAGAGTTCCCTGGGAAAGGGGCTGCATTCATTTTGACTCCACCCATTCTGCCTGCATCAGAAGATTCCAGCCACAATCTATTGTTTCATGGTTCTTTCTGACCAATGGGATACAAGAATGGTGGCCACGCCCACATTCCTTGCTGCCCAGTAGCACCTTGATTCACTCTGTTTGTTGACACCACTACCTCCCCTCCGACCCGGACCTCGCCTCCCCTGTACCCCACAGTCTGGCCCATGCCCTGCCACAAATGTGCCCCAGGGGTGGGGGTGGGGGTTGACCCGAGGATGCCACCCCCATCCCCAGCGACTAGTGTCCAGGATACGGGGAGATGCAGGTTGGGTGAGGAGTGGGCGCAAAAGATTCCCTGGCCTGGAGCAGTGGGAGCCACACAGCAGCACATCTGGGCCCTTCCACTCCCTGGTGGGAGCCCAGTGGCTTTAGTCAGAGGTGGGGAACAGCATGTCTACACCTGCCTTCTGGGTTTTTTTTTCCTTTTTTTCTGGGGATGGGAGGTGTTGGATGCAGAAGATAGACACCCTTGCTGTGTGAGCCCTTGTCTTCTGTGCTCAGTCAAACTTTCACCTGAAGACAGAGAGACAGAGAGAGAGAGAGAGAGAGAGAGAGAGAGAGAGAGAGACAGAGACAGAGACAGAGACAGAGACAGAGACAGAGACAGAGACAGAGACAGAGACAGAGACAGAGAGACAGAGACAGAAACAGAGACAGAGACAGAGACAGAGAGATAATCTTTTTCCTTGTACAGCCTGACTGTGCTCAGGTGAGTGATCAGTTGGCAAATTGCAGGTACTGCATGGAGGAGTCTTCTGTCACCTGTCTGGATGTGTGTGTGTGTGTGTGTGTGTGTGTGTGTGTGTGTGTGTGTGTGTGTGTGTGTGTGTGTGTGTGTGTGTGTAGAATTGGGTTGTAACAAGGAGGCTGAATGCTTTGGTAACTTCTACCTGTTATCTTTGGGGCATGTATGGGCTTCACACCTGAGGTCTGGGGGCCAGGAAGGGTGAGAGGCTTGAAGGGGACACAGCACAGTTAAATTACAAGAACAAGGGATCTGTGTGCAATGGAGCTGTGTACTCCCTTGGGCCTGGTTGGTGGCAGTGGGAGCTTGGGAGGATCTGGGAGTGTGGCCTGCAGGGGATGGCTTCCCAGGAGGACAGAGAGCATGGCCAACTCTTAGTAAGGATATGAGTTCTGCTAGTATGGAGCGCAACAGCATAGGTCAGTCTCTGGGTCTTCTCATAATGATGTCTGATGGGCAAGGCCAACCCTATTTTAAATCTTGAGCTGTGATCTTCAGATCTCAGCGTCCTGAGTACCTGTATTATAGGCATGAGCTTCTGGCACTGGGACTCTAGTTCTTTTTGGTATATTAGGGTTTGACCTCATAGCCTTAGGCTTGCCGGTCAAGTCTTCTACCATGTGAGTCAAGCTTTTCTGTCTTGGGCATTTCTGAGATGGAGAATTAATATATGCTCATTCTGGGCTGGATCATGGTCCTCCGATCTGTGACAGGCCTGAGCCACGAGGCCTGTTCTTCTGTAGTTGGGATGGTAGATATGTAGCGACATGCTCAGTCATTGGTTTAGATGGATTGTTCCAAACTCAGTCCACAGCAGCCAATTCTTGACCAGAGGTGAATCTCTGGGTTGGGCCTCAACCATTGGACTTCAATCTCTTCATTGGACAGTTGTGAGGAAACAAGGGATTGATACAGAGGGATCTCTGGAGCAGGGACAGGCACAGAGGGAGGGGCCATCTGATACTGTTCTTGGCAATTCTGTGAGCATATGATAGGAAGATACCCGGAAAGATCTCAGATGGTGTGTGTTATTAACAGTGCAACAGTTATGGGATTATGAAACAAAACATGGCTCTCTTTCTTTATTACTCTATCCCCATGAGTAACAGGATCCTTCACTTTGTTCAGTTTTGAAGCTGGGGAAACTGAGGCATAGAGAAGCCGGGTGACCTACTAATGACTCCCAGCTGACAGGAAGCTCGGCCTGACTTCTCTGCCATGCTCCCTAGGACAATGGGTGCTATTCAGTCCACTTCTTGTGGTGGGAAGTCCACTTCTTTTCAGTCATGAGGCTTGAATTTTGGGCCTAGGGCAGCTCCCTGAGCTCCTCAGCTCAAAGCTACCACTCTACCACTTGAGTCACAGCACCACTTTGGAGATAAGAGTCTCACAGGTGTTCCTGCCCAGGCTGGCTATAAACCACATTCTTCATATCTCAGCTTCCATTGTACTTAGGATTATAGGCCTGAGCCACCAGCACCTGGCTTAAGTGTAATTCTGACCTTCTTTCTTTCGCTTTCTCTCTCAGGAATTGATTCAATGGGTGCTGGAGGAGGTGGTCCAGCATCCCCATGTGGCTGGAACCAAGGTGGTCCTCTCATTCTCGAGGTAGGCTGTGGGTCAGGAGCTGTCTCGCTCAGTCTGTTGTACCAGCTCCATGAGGTAAGTCCCTCTGTGCCCTGGCTACACTGTGACAGTTATCCATTGTCCATCTAGCCTTACTGGACTCAAGTACTGTGTTCAATGCTCTTTTCTAGCAAAAATTCCTGGCTAAAATTATGATACAGAGTTATAGAATGAAAATGTAATGCCATCTTAAGAAAGTCATTTAGGGTTCTGGGAATGTGGCTTCATGGTATGGTGATTCCCTAGCATGCATAAAACCCTGGGTTCAATTCCTCAGTACCACATAAATTGAAAAGGAAACACTGGAAGTGGTCCTGTGCCTCAAGTGGTGGAGGGTTAGCCTTGAGGAAAAAAAAAACGCTGAAGAATAATTCCCAAGCACCGAGTTTCAGCCCCAGGACTGCCAAAACAACAGCAACAACAACAATGAACATTTAGTTAGTAAATGCGAAATAAAGAACCCATACTTGGAATATATAATTGCTCCTTCCATACTGATACCTGACAATAGTTCCTAATACATGTACTTTACCTATGTAAGGATACTGTGTTGAAAAAAATGTTTTGTTCATTGGGTCACAGCAATTAATGCTAGGAATGTGCTTAGATGTCAGGTGAAGATTAATTCTGGAAATTCAAATATTCCAGGCTTTTGAGTGGGGTCACTGCTAATCACAATGAGAAGGATAGTGTAAGTGCGATTCAGAAACTATTTTGGCCAGTCATCTTACAAAACAGGCAGAGGCTAATTAACAGTTGTGATAGAAGAGAAGGAATAACGCCAGATGGAAAGAATAAATGATAGTAACTAAGGTATAGCAGAAACCGTTCTAGGGAACCATTTTTGCTTATTAAAGAACTAGTTATCAACTAGGCTTATTCCTCATTGCCTTCGGCATTCAAAATCTCCTAGGCTAGTTCTTAATCTCTTTGTGATGAATGTATCTCCTTCTATGCTGATCTTTCATACCTGATCTCCTTTGCTTTCTAAAAATCTGTATTGCTGTATTTATCTATGAACATTTCCTAATACTAAATACACCTACAAAGATGAAAGAGGATGCTAATATAAGAGTCCCATAGCTCATGAGTCATTTATGTAACAAAATGGAAAAGGAGGACATATTTATTGCTACCTTAATTATTCTGGAAAGCTGCAATGTCACATCATATGGTTCATATTTCCATTCTTTGTCTACATAGTGACATTAAGTTCACATAAATGCAAATATGAGTGGGGTGCTGGTGGCTCATGCCTGTAATCCTAGCTACTCAGGATGTTGAGTCCAGAGGATTGTGGTTCAAAGCCAGCCTGGTCAGGAAAGTCCATGAAACCCTTATCTTCAATTAACCCCAGAAACCCGGAAGTTGTGCTGTAGCTAAAGTGGTAGAGTGCTCAAGTTGTGCTGAAGAGCTGAGAGACAGTGCCCAGGATTAAGTTTCAATCCCCACAACCAACAAAAAAGTGCAAATATAGGTTTAAGTTTCCCCCAAAGGAATGATGAAATCAATAGTAATCTTCCCAAATGATTTAGTAGTGCACCTACTTTTACTGAGTTATTTGTTATGGCTTCTTTGCTAAACATATTCTCTTCTTTAAAAATTGTCAAATATTAGCTTTATAATAAACTTCATCTAATATTTCTAGGTTCAAAAGAGAAGTCCATAGAGTTGATGTCACTTAGCTTTCTTACTGTCTTAGTTCAAAGCCAACCCAGGCAAGAGAGTCTGTCAAACACTTATCTGTAATTAAACACCAAAAAAGCCAGAAGTGGAGTTTTGGCTCAAGCAGTGGAGTACTAGGTTTGGGCCAGGTAGGAAAGAAAGACAACTGTTCAGGGACAGGGGCCAGTCTCTAAGTTCAAGCCCCAGAACCAGCACAAACTAAACAAACAAGCAAATAAAACAAAACCTGGGTATTTCTTTGGGACTCTCCTTAAAATAGTGGTGGTCTGAGAAGAGGCTGCTTTTGCTGATCATACTCACTGGATCCTGATTTTTGGGAATTGTTATTGCTATGGAAAACTCAAGACCAGACTAAATGAATTGAAAACTGATTCCTGCAACAAGAGAATCATCTCAGGAGTGAAACATCCATCCATAAGACACTTTAAAACCTCCATGTCTTTGCTTCTTTGCAGTAGAACACTTTTAAAGTTATTTCCTTTTGTTCTATGCCTGCCTTCAAATGGCATATTGTTTCCTTTTGCAAAACTCTCAACCAGAAGTTTACAGACAAGTTTTATATGATTAAAGGACACACTCAAAAAAGTCAGGGACAGAGTTTCCTTCCAGCCTTGGATTCTTTTCTTGTACAGTACAAAGGAATGCAATAGTTAACTTGAACTTTGTCATTTCTCTATGTTAAATTCCTCTCCTGGGATCAGTTTCCACATCCAGTAGCAGTTTCTTCCACTTACTTCCAGTAACAATTTATGGTGCTGCTCCAGAAAAAAATGAATGTTTTCTGGCTTCATTGAAATAGCACAAAGACACTTTTGGACATGAGGTAACACGTGTTTCAGAGACCACTTAGTAAAGACAAATGCAATTTAAATTGCTTATAAATACATTATCCATGAGAATATTTTGTTCAAACTTCTCATGTGCTCTGTAAATTAAGGTGAATTTTAAATGGTAAGAAGGTTCTCAGATAATTTTTTGTGAGTCTCTATGCTGTGCATTAATTTCCCAACTGTACATGAGTTAACCGTAAAAGAAACAATAGCAATTATAGGAGAAAAAGTTCTGTGTTTATGTATAAGTGTTCAATACAATATACAAGACTCTACAAATAAAAAATTGAAACAATAAAGCCAAGTCCCATATGTAGATTTATGGGAGTGATATAGAGAAAGCATTACCCCTAAGTGGAACATGAAGCATGAGGCCACTCCGTTTCTAAATCACGCTTGCTAATCATGTAAATGTGCAAAAAGGAGAATGGAAGAATGATTCTTTTTCCAATGCAAGACACATATGGGAGAACAGACTTAACTGGAAAAAAAGAGTCTATCTTGAGGGAACAGGAATTATACTAGCAATGAACCTGGTGGCTAAGATCACATTTCTTGTTCTTTCCTTTTCTTATATTCCTTTTTATTGTTGTTGTTTTTCGTGGCACTTGGAATATGGGACAGGGCGCTGTCCCTCTGAAACGCAGCTCAAGGCTAGTGCTCTTCCACTTGAGCTGCAGTGCCGCTTCCAGTTTTCTGGTAATTATTGGAGAAAAAGAGTCTCCAGGACTTTCCTACCCGTGCTGACTTTAAAACCCAATCCTCAGATCTCACAAAAACTTGGTTTATGATCACATTGCTAACAGTGTACACCCAGGATATGTAATGTATATGTTCATCTAACTTTATATGAATTCTTGAGTTAAAAATCTGGGCTACAGTTAGATTTTACACTCACAAAAGTGTTTGAAGTTTAAAAGTTGATACTTCTAGAAAAATAAAACCTAAGAATGTAAAGGAGTCTGGGAGGTTCAATTTGCATTTAGCTTGGACAGTATAGGCTTTGAAACACTACCTATAATTAACCAGCCAAAGCTGGGATACCAGTCACGAGCAAGATTGCTGAATTACAGCTTTAAGTTTTTGCATACATACATACATACAAACATACACATACACACAGAGGCACTTATAGGTGCACACAAAAATACATAAATGAAACAACTCTCAGAATATGTAGAAAAGTTAGAAAACAATAGAAAATTGGTCCTTAGTAAGACTAGAATCAAGTGATAATTTTTAATATTAGAAAGCCCTCAAGTGAACTTTCCCCCAGAAGTTGAGAATATTACATAGGTTGGGACCAGAGATAGTAAGAGAGTCAAGCAATCATTCTTAACGGGATAGGATACATAGTGGAATGAATCAGGGAAGCCTGCAGGTGCATCCAAAAATGTTCATATCCTGTGTCAAATGTTAAAACACCTTTGAAAATAGTACATAAACAGTCTGAGCAGTCAGTCTAGTGGATTAAATCATAGGAGAAGTTCAGAATTTCTAGTCTGTTTCTAGATTAAATAAACAAACTATGGCAGGGCAATGTGATACAAGCCTGGAATTCTAGCACTCAGACAAGAGATAAGAGAGTGGAATTACATAATGATACCTTCCCTGGACCAGATAGAATAATTTTGTCTCAGTAAAACTAACCAAACAACAAGAAAGGAATACACAGTTGGAAGTTTGGCCTAATTTTGTCATTATGTTTTGAGAAGTCAAGTTTCCTATTGAATGCACCTCATATATATCCTCACTTGTGTTTTAAATGCTCTCATCATTACAGAACATTCGGAGATGCAAAAGAGCTCATGTTTCCCATCCCACATTCTGTTGGATTCCAAATAAATGTTGAAGGATTACAAAAGCTTAAGACTGGAGAAATAGCAAAGTTCGTCTAATGTAGGATTTTGTAGACCTTGTTAAATTAGAATTTAGATTTAAAATATAGTTTTTGGATTTGTTTGTAATTTCATATTCTATAGGATACTACAAAATTCTTTCAAAGTAGAGGGATTAATTGAAAAATTCACAAATAATTCTGGCATTCTATTTGCCTAGATATTCTTTCACAACAGTTATAATTAGAACATAGTTAATAGATAATTTGCAGAGTTCATGTATACCATGTTAATATGAATAATCTAGACAGAGTTGCCAAAAATGGATGACATTAATTTATACATTTAGAAAAACCAATTTTTCAAGGTTTGGTTTAATATGGTATGAAGAGAGTAATTGTGTGACATCTTCTTTCTTCTACGTATATGTACCACAGGAAGCCATTTCCTTATTTACGTGCCTCTGTATACATAGAGAAAAATGCTAGGTTTGGGGTTTTTTTCAGTTTTTTTTTTTATTGATTCATCGTAGAACTTGAACTCTTGGCATGGACAGGGTCTCTGATCCTGTTTATGCTCAAGGCTCAAGCCCTACCACTTCAACCTCAGTGCCACTTGAGTCTGGATTTTGCAGAGAAGTTTTTTGGAGATAAGATTCTAAGAAACCTTCATGCCTGGGTGGGCTTTGAATCATAATTTTCCTATCTTAGCATACTGAATATCTATGATATTTAAAAAAGTCTAAATATAAATAATATTTGCAAGTGTTCTGATCTCAAGATTACCAGTGGAGGAAAAATGATGCAGCTCAGTTTATTGTGGTGTTCTTTTCAGAACAAGGAGGGTGTCACATTAGCAGAGGTGTAGTATTTTTTCAAAATAGAGATAAGGTATTCATAATGTGAATTAAGGAATTTTAAGGTGTCCCTTATAATTTGGAAACTGTTGGGCTAGGATGACTTTATGGCATAAATCTTGGGATTGATGGTCATAGACATAATAGCTTACTCTTATAAACAATTGCTTACTCTTGAAGAATTAATTATTACACATGCTTCACAGTTTTATCCTCTACAAGAATGTGGCTATTTTTCTGTTTACTTCTCAATCTGGACACCCCATTGGAAACTGCATCTATTGCAGAATTAATTAACATGCAAACAGGTACTGTTTTGAATCTCTTAGGAATGTTGAGAATTTAAAAATGAGTAGTTGTTAGTCATAGGAATTTTGAAGAACACATATATTCTGTCCTCTTTAAAAACTTACTTACTTTTAAAATTATGGGTTTCCATAGTATTAAACTGGGTCCCGTCGTGGGGCCTGAACTCTGGGCCTGGACGCTGTCCCTCAGCTCTTCAGCTCAAGGCTAGCGCTCTACCACTTGAGCTTCTGGCTTTTTTCTTTTTGCTTATGTGGTGCTGAGAAATCGAACCCAGGGCCTCAGGCATGCAAGGCAAGCGCTCTACCACTGAGCCATCTTCCCAGACCCTGTTTTCTGTTTTAGAATGAGAAAGTACTAAATTTATTCTTTTTTGAAAAATTTGGCAAGTATATTGTGAAAATAGTGTCTAGTTGGATAACATTCAAGTTGATGAACCTCTGATAAATAAGGGGTAATTAACTCAAATTAGAAGCCAAATATTATTGATTTTTAAAATGTTACTATATAAAGAATAATATTTACTGTGTCAATACAGTAAAATTACATTTTACACAGCTTATTTTTTCAATTTTATTACCAAATTGATGTACAGTGACTTTACACTAATTGTAAGGTAGTGAATAAAAGTCATTTCAAACTTGTTATCCCTCCCTCATTTTTCTCACAGTTGTCCTTCACCCCTTCACCCCTCACAAGTTGTAAAGTACATTTCCAACATATTGTCTTGTGAGTATTGCTATTGCATTGGTTTGCCTTTTGTCCTTTGTCTCACCATTGTCTCACCATACAGCAGGGATAAACCATAGGGGAAAACCCCAAAGAAAACAGAAATCACATAGTTCATCAAAAACAACAACCACAAATGAAAAAGAAATCTGGTTCCATATCTTGGAATTCATTTTGCTTAGCATCAGCTAATATGGTTACATATATGCATAACAAAGCCACTGGAAAATAATAGCTGCATGGATACTATATCATGAAAACAACATGCTAACATTTTGATGGTAAAGGTGGAATTAGGATTGGTGTATTTGCGGTTCTGATAAATGATTTTCAACAGATTTAAATTTATGACAGGTAAAATTGAATAGTTCAAAATTTTTAATAACTTAGCCTATTAAGAAAATTTAAAATTGCCTGGAAGAATAGGCTCTCATGCAAAGAAATCCAAGGAGACTTAGTAGAGAGGGAGCAATATGGATGAAGATGGCTCTTTTTCAAACTAAACAAACAAACCTCAGAAACCTTGCTGTAAATCCTGTAGGTTCCCTTGGAATTGTCCTTACCCAGGAACTATATTCTCACTGTTTGAAAGAAGGTTGTATTGGAATTTAAATTAAAAGTTCTTTAAGGGCTGGGATGTAGCTCAGTGGCAAAGCGCTTGCCTAGCAAGTGCAACGTCCTGGGTTCGATCCCCAGTACCAAAAAAGAAAAGACAAAAAAAAAATACAGTTAAAAAAAACCCAAACAAAAAAAAAAGTTCTTTAAAAAATAAGGCATCAAAATTTGTGAATGTACCTTCAAATACTAATTCTCTGAAAAAGATAATTTGAGTCAAAATATTTAGGGAGAAAGTGCCCTCCACAATGAAAGAAGGTGTCACTTTCCACAATGTCTTTGGACGTGAAGCAGTGAAACACAGAAAAAAATTTGATTGGATACTTCAAACCAATGATTTCACATTTCTAAGTGGCTCACAAAAAATAATATTCTTATTAATATGAGGTAGTCTAGACTTCTTTTATTACATATGCCAAAAAGTTCAGAAAAGAATTGAGCAAATGGAAAAATTAATAATAAAATTTTTCTTAGAAGCCTTAGCTAAGCGTATTGACTTCAGCAGTGAAGGGAGGCCAAAACTTTTTGATGTAAATTGTGTTAGTATTTTTACTCCCTAAAGTGATTTTACAGAGCCCATTTGGCTCACTACAATGCAGAACTGATTGAATGAAGACATGAAAATACATTCCACATCCAAATGAGGCAACTTGAAGAGTTTTAAAAGAGAAATAATGAAGATGTAGCAGTGGTGGAGCCCGTATGGTCCTTCAGCTTCACTAGACTGGAAGCCAAGAAGCTGTGATTAATTGGAACTCTGGCAAGAGCTAAGAGTAGGACATAGAAGTAGGACATAGAAGCATTTTCCTTTTGTAACAGACACTTTCTTCCAAGGTATGGGTGATTTAACTCTATTCTCCTCCATACATCTTGGTGAACAAATGCAAGACCAAGAGAAAAATAACCTATTAAAATAATTTTGCATAGAATAACTTCACTGTTCCTGATATGGTATCGAAGGAGAATCTTAAGAGAGAAGATTAAAAAGTGCAGTATTTTTTGGTTTCCTCTAAGCATCTTCTTAGCAAAAATATATCTTTGATGTTAGACAATTCTGATTGAACCAACAAGTGATGGAGTACTTATTTTTGTGGGCACTTTAGACACAAGAAGTCTTTCAAGGTAAAAGAAAAAAAAATATAGCCAAATATTTGTGATCACAGCATCTTGGACTGTTTTCTGCAGACAAAGTTTTACATTAGATTTCTCCTTATTAACATAGATGTTGTTTCATGGCAACCAAATACAAGAGGGAAGTTTTATGGACTCGCTTGGCCAATTAAACAGCATGAAAGAAGAAAATGGCAAATAATATTTAATGAAATTACTTTGACCAATCACTTTGCCAGAAGAAAGAAGGAAAAATATAATTCAAAATCAATTGTCTTAAAAGTATGAAGGAAGAGTATTGAAGAGAGATTAGAGAAAATATAGAGGATCGTTTTCTCTCCAGTGGAGTAATGCGTTCTTGATCTTGTTTCTTCCATTCTACCTCACAAGCTACCAAGTGTTTCTCAGGACTGGATTATCCAGTTCAGACAGAAATCTCTTAGAAGTAAGATACTGTATGCAGCAGGTGATTTATAACCTTAGACAATCTATTTAATTCTGTTGAAAATTCTCCCCTATCCCAAACTTCCCTCTTTGAACAGCTTTGTTTGCTTTTCCTAAGACTGCCTTTCATTAACTGATTAAAATTTTGAGTGGTCATATTCATACTCTCTAGAGATTGCTGTTTGGTTGTGATTTTTGTGTGTTTTTGTTTCTAGATGTGTTTTTAACTGAATTTTAAAAGTTTGTGCAATTGTGTTACAATTAAATATATCCATCTAATTGTCCAATGCTCCTAGATCAGAGTCACTCCTTCTATCATTCTCAACCAACCCTTTCTCCAAGATTTATTTCCAATTTACCACTTCCTTCATCATATGTGTACATTCAGGATTCTAGCTGTATTTGCTCCTTGTTCATTTTTCATTCATTCTATGTCTTTACTATAATTCCTCTTTGGTTTCAACTTCTGATAGTCATTCTGTTAAACTGTCTATTAATACTTTGAAAGGTTTATATACATTCCATGGAGTTTCAATCCTGCATATTCTTGAAATGATGTCAGATTATATCTCCATAATTCATTCATCTGCAGCAACAATTTGCAAGACTGGAGACGGGAAGCACCTAAACATGATTTTTTCTCAACCGTTTGAAAGATTAATCTTTAGTCAAAAAGAAAGTTAAAAAATGGCTTAGAATGTATTTCTAACTATGCATTTTTATAAATGGCTTTGTAAAATCCTGTGATTCTTTTATTTTACATGGAATAATATTTTCTACTACCTATAAGTTTTGGAAAAAGAAGAACATTATAATTTATTCCTAGATAGGAATATGATAGAAATAGAAGACAGATATTATGTTTGTCATATCTCTGATTAGTACCCATATTCAAGACTTAAAGTCATATTTCTTACTATATTAGATAGAGGGAAAACATAAAATAACATATGATGAGGCAACTATTTGTGATTGTTTAAAATGTACCTTATAAAATGATGAAATTTATTAGCTAAGGTTTGGGTTTGAAATTTAGGAGGCTGACATATTAAACACATTTCTGAAAGGCCCATACTGAAAACCACAAATTGTGGGTGGTACTATTTCTACACTTTATTGAATGGTTGAACATGTTTGGCATTAGTGCTGTGTAAATAATTCAACTCTATTGTAACTTGCTCCCTACACTTGAAAAACTTGTAATGTCACTAAGTATCATTAACTTGTCAAATGTTATTTTGGCGAAAGTGATTTTTTTAAATTTAATTTTATTTTATTTGTGAACATACTGTACAGAGGGGTTACAATTACATGGGCAGGATAATGCGTACATTTCTTACCAAGCATTGCAGCCTCCTCCTTTGGTTTACCCTTCACATCCCTTCCCAGCCTCCCCGCTCCCCCCCAATCCCAATCCTTCTCCTTTCCCCCCCTCACCCCCCCCCCCGCACGGATTTTTTAAACCTCGTTGTGGACATGACAACTTGTACTTCTCATTGTTGCAAGAGGTCCACCTGTATCCTTAAACACTGGTTTTTCCCCATCTCCTCCACAAGTTATACTGACACCAAATATAGTGAAAGCAGGGATTATACTGTGGGGGAGGGACATACAAAGCAACAAAGAGATAATCTTATAAATGCGTTAGAAACACATGCATGAAAGAAAAAAACATTAAAATACATATCTAAGGGTTCATTTTACTGACCTCACATTATCTGACCTTTTCCGCTTGAGTCATACATATACTAGACATTGCAAATAAGGGAAACAATGAGACCTATGTTTCTTTTGGCCTGGCTTCCTTCACTTAATATAATTTTTTCCAAGTTTTTCCATTTCCTAACAAATGGGGCAATGTCATTCTTTCTGATGGAGGCATAGAATTCCATTGTGTATATATACCACATTTTCTTGATCCATTCATCTACTGAGGGACATCTGGGTCGGTTCCATATCTTAGCTATGGAAATAATGCTGCAATCAACATAGTTGTGCTGGTAGCTTTAGTGTGGTCTTGTTTGTAAACATTTGGGTAAATGCCCAAAAGTGGGATTGCTGGGTCATAGGGGAGATCTATGTGAAGTCTTTTAAGGAACCTCCATACTGCTTTCCAAAGTGGTTAAACAAGTTTACATTCCCACGAACAATGAAGTAAGGGCGAAAGTGATTTTTTAAAGTTTATTTAAATGTAGATTATCATTGGTTTGAGAGTGACATTTTTATACCACAGAACCATGTTGTACTGAAGTCCCAGTGTTTTGAAGCACTCCTTAGTGCTTCAAATGTTTTTCTGAATTACATTTGACCTCTAAGTCAAGTTTTCAGGCTTTGGTAGACCAATTATAGATCTATCCTTCTAGGTACTATTTTTTGGCCCACTTATGTTGGAATAAAATCTTTCGTTAATCATAGGTGAGGGGTATTAAAAATAATCTTATGACAATTTGTGAACTTGTTCACTCATATGGGCTGGTCATCTGTAAGTTGAATGTTTGAATTACAGTACTTTCTCTCAAATTTTGTGATCTCATCCTTCATTTTAAGTTGCCTTGCATTTCACAATTGCTTACTGCTAATTCCTGCATCTCAAGGAATTGGGGCCCTGAAATATAGGAAATGCGAAATTGAGATGGGTCTTCAATTACTTTGTGTTGATATATTGCATGGGCCTTGGTGAAAAGTCTTGCCCCTGTTATCTGATGATGCAGGTAAATGGGCCTTGAGATCCTAGGACCCATGGGTACTGCAGAAGAATAATATTTTTTAGACATCTTAGCAAAATTTGGGCATAATCAGTAAGAATGCTTCAGAAATATGGACAAAAGCAGTTTGGGACAAGCAAGTTAAAACAATAAACAGAGCAGCAGAGTAAAATCCATTACAGATTAGAGGAAAACATTGTTTTTTTTATCATGTGGATTCAGAAGACCAAGAAGAGTTATAATGTATCACAAGTTTATACTAAAAAGATTGCATTGATACGTTTTCTAGTCTAATACATATTTGAAACCTAAATATTTATATTCCAATTCTGTTTATTGGAGTAAATAAATATCAATTTATTTGTCAAATTATCAACTAATTCTAGTAAGTTTCATTGTGTGAAATATAAAATCAGCACATATAACTATATATAATATGATTAAAAGACACACGTTTTGTATTGTTCTGTTGTAGTTACTGTATCAAAGGCAACTCTGTTTTAAAGTATGATTCCATTATCTCTACTTCAGTGTTTGATAGAGTTAGATCTAAAGCTTTATCATTTGTAGATTTACAGCATGGAGGCAAGAGGAAACACTGTGATTAAAACATTATCAATTTAATGCCTAATAATGAGGAGAAACATATGCACTTCTCCTGCAACTATGAAAATATTTGGTGATAAAAAGGCAGGAGTGTAAGTTCCTGCCAGGAACTTACAGACAGGCCAGGACATTAAGTAATCATGCATACGAACAATTTTTTCACTTCTTGGCTTTAGCTACTTTTAAATGGAAGGTATAATAAACAATTATATTTTGATAAAATACCTTCTCGTCTGAACAGTTCTGTTTGAACTGTTCATCTCTCTATGATCCCTTGTAACCAAGATTAGTTTTGTTCTAGTAAGAAAATCTTTGCTGTCAGGGTAAGGTATTCTGGTTGTTCTGTTCCCACATGGAAGAAGGGTAAAGGCTCAGGTAGACATTTGTTCCAGTAACACCTCATTTGGGAAAATGTCAGCTGAAGAAGTTTAGAAGTAGCTCTTAAGCAACGCTTAGTTTGAATCCATTAGGTCCACAAAGCTGGATAAATAAATACTTGAAAAAGCCATCACCTTTGGACCTAATTATAAGTAATAGAGAGTATGATCAAATTCCAAATAAAAAGACTTAAGATATTCATTGGCAAAAAACAGTTTGCAAATGTGAGCAATCGACTGATCAATATAATTTTTTCCAATATTCACAGAATTTTAGGGAAATAAGATCGATAGCATTGTTAGGAACAATAAGGTTTCCTTGTTACAAGTAGGCACCCATAGATATAAGCCTGTATAAAGATTGCAGCATTAACTATTAAATTTAGAGGATACTACATGCTTCAGCAGCACGTATACTCAAACTACAATACAGAGATTAACATGGCACTTGCACAAGGATAATATGAAAATTTGAGAAGTATTCCATATTTTTCATTCTTCAGATGCAAGAAATGAAAAAAAGTGATTAAAAAGTTGATTACAAAATTACAAGTTTAACAATAAACGTAATTCATATAATTAAAATTAGTTTGACATCAGTGTATTAAATCACCTCAGAAAGGCGTTTACATAGCATAAACTTTACAAAACTTTTCAGATTAGACAACATTGTCATTTTATCCCAAAGAAAAATAATATTAAGACCTAGAAAAAAAGGAATCAAACTGTTTCTATATGGAATACAATCGGAAAGGACACATTAATGAACTTATATATTATAAAATAATATAGAATTCAATGTATATCTAGGAGAAAATAAATTATGAACATTATGCAAACATAGAATATAGAATATTTTAAAATATACTTTTTCAGACAAGCACCAGAAATATTTTAGTTTCTGTACTACTCATTTCAACAGGTAAATTAAAATTATTTCTTATTAAAAAATCACAAACTCTAAAGAAATTATTATACATGTTTACAAAATCTATTGAATACATTTTTCCATCCAAGGCAGGCAATTCACTTGGAAGAATTCCGCGGAATCCATGAATTTTTACAGTAAAATATTGGTGCTGCCGGGCACTGGTGGTTCATGCCTATAATCATAGCTAAACAGGAGACTGAGATCTGAGGATCATGGTTCAAAGCCAGCCTGGGAAGGAAAGTCTGTGGTACTCTTATCTCAAATAAACCACTAGAAAACTGGAAGTGGAACTGTGTCTCAAGTGGTAGAGGGCTCACCTTGAGCTGAAGATCACAGGGATAACTCTAGGCCCAGAGTTCAAGCCCCATGACCGACCAAAAAGAAAGATATTGCTCTTATTTGGATTGTGAAAATATTTTGTAGGGACAGAAAAGATGAACTTGCATTTTTGAAATTTAAGAAACTTAACCCGACCATTAGGACTTCGGTGAACAATTTGTACAGCATTTTACAACTTCCTAGAGGTAGTGATACATACTTATGCTTTTGGCAATGTCACATAGAGTTTCTTCTATGTTGTTCTTCAGGCCTGGATTTATATAATGGTTCAACAGAAGGCGATCCAGCGTATCTTTGCTATCTCAATTCTCAACAGCAAGATATAAGGGTGTCAAGAGTCCTTTAGTTTGGGGAAGTGTTACTGTGGCTCAAGCGGTAGAGCACTCCCCTTGAGCTGAAGAGCACAGGGACAGCACCCAAGCCCAGAGCTCAAGCCCCATGACCCACCAAAAAAAAAAAAATCACAACAACAACAAAAATCAAACAAACAAAAATATTTGGGCTGGGAAAGTGGCTCAGTGGTAGAGCGCTGGCCTTGCATACATGAGGCCCAAGGTTCGATTCTTCAACACCACATAAGCAGAAAAAAAAGCGGTAAGTGGTGCTGTGGCTCAAGTGGTAGAGTGCTAGCCTTGAGCTGAAGAGATGAGGGACAGCACCCAGGCCCAGAGTTCAGGCCCCACAACCAGACCAAAAAAATTTTAAAAAAAAAAGTCCGTTAGTTTGGCCATTGGTATCTGTATCATGATGAAGTAAGAAAGAAGCGACTCTGGTATTATTCCACGTGTATGCACTGTTCAGGGGTGTCCAGTCATCTACAGTTATTTCATGTGCCGCTTGAGAAACCAACTGACTGACAATGTCTAAGTGTCCACCGTAGGCTTCTTGAAGAGGGATATACTGATCATCATCCCTACTATTCACATAAGTGGCCTTTTGAAAAAGAAGTCTCCGCACTGTAGTAAGCTGAATATTTTCGACAGCCCATTGAAGAAATATGGTTGGATCCTTCTCCAATTTTTTTTCTTGCAATTGATACCATTGCTTACTTTTTCATCTTGTTCCCCATATTCCTAAGAATTGCCTAACCAGAGACTTTGAGTGCCAGTGGGAATGAGGTGTCCGTGTATTTCCCTAATAGTTCACATTGGTTGAACTGGTCAGAAATATCTGGTGAATTTTCTGCAACTGTTTATTCACCATGATTTATTTTCTCTTTTTCCAATTTTACTATTCGAAATTATTCTAACTAGAGAGGAGGGAATTGATGGAGAGCAGAGGAAAGATATTCCTCCATATTCAAATGTACACACTGAAAATGAGGACCAGTGATGTCTCCATGTGCAGCTTATTCTAGGCATGAGAAAATAGGAAATAATGCCTTCCATATAAATGATTTGGGAAATGGCAGAGCAAAAAGTGAAATGATACAACCAAAAATATAAAAGCAAAATAAATTAGGATAATTATGGAGCAATCGTGTTATATATGAGAACCATGAAAGTGAGAGAGAAAGAAAGAGAAAGATGTGTAATGACATAGCTAGCCACATAATCCATGCCTCTGATCAATTTGTAGAGCAAACAAAATTTTATTTTTTAAAAGAGATGGAAATCGAATTTATGTATTTACTTGAAGTTAGTAAATACATTTTTAGTAGCCTACGTAAAGAGACATAACTTTACCAAACTACAGACAGTAAAATAAATCCTTGATAGTTCTAGTAACAGATCTGACTGAAATCAGTTGAATCATACTTTTCTTGTACAATGAAGGAATAAGAGGGTAGTAAAGCAGCTAGAGAAGGCAGGGAGATTGTATCTGTGACAAAACTTTGTGGAAATTGGTATTGAGGATTTCTTACTGGTGATCCACTTGCACTGGAAGCATGATTCTGAAGTATTGCTTGCCGATTCTGAACTATTGATTTGATTATTATATTCTCCAAGAAGAAAATGAGAATTGATAATGAAGGACTACTAATACATTTTGACCTTCTCACTAAGCACTTTCAATCATCAAAATCACATGAAGACAATAGACAGGCCTACTTTTTAGATGAATGCAAGTGTCTTATAAAAACAAGGAATGTATGTAGTCATGCAAAGGACTTCTATTTTACCAATGCCGCATACATTTTTCTAATGTTGGGTACCAATAAATAATGGATCTATTAGAAAGCTCTTAAGGCTCCTATGTTCAATAGTGAGTTCTCTTACACTATATCATGGTATTTTTTGTGTTTTAAGAATAAATTTACATTACTTACTTGAATTTCTGACAGGACAGTATCATCACTGTACATCTTGCTTCTATACTCTCATTTTAAAATTACCATCTAAGTATGTGCATTAGATAACTATATAGGAAAAAGTAGAAGCCACACTGATGGCTTATGTCTTTAGTAGTAGTTAATCAGAAAGATGAAATCTGAGCATTGTGGTTTGAAAGCAGACCAAGAAAAAACAGTCCATTAGATTCTGATTTGAATGTAACCAGCAAAACCTAGAAATGGAGCTGTGGTACAAGCAGTAAAATGCTAGCCTTGAGAAAACTGAAACAAAAAATAAATTCTGGGACAAATCCAGGCCCTGAGTTCAAGCCCTAGTAGTAGCACCAAACAAATAAATTAATTAATAAGGTAATTAATTAATTAAAACTAAATTAAGTGGTCACATGTGGAGAGGCAGGTAAAATGTAACATGCGTGGTAATGGTTTATGTATTATTTTGTAATAAGGCATATTATCATTTGTCCTAATCACTAATATTTTATGTGGACTTTTTTGTACAATAAACCCTGAATTTAGCATGCGTGTATATGTGTGTGTACATGTGCGAACATGTGTGTATGTGTATATGTGTGTGTGTGCTGTTGCAATGTTGCTTGCCAATGTGGACAGGGTGAGGCTGAAAAAAGCTAACTGTGTTGCAATGTTTTTATTTATCAGTGTTCTGTCATGTCATTTCAGTGGAACCAGCCTTTGTACATATTATTTGTCTAATAATAACATCATAATCAAAGCATTTACAATATTAAGTTAGAAAAAGAGACCGCTTTCAGCTCTTATTGTATGTTAGGTAAGAAGATACAGACATAATTAGTTAGTAAGTTGTTGCTAT
This sequence comes from Dipodomys merriami, assembly GCF_024711535.1. Classification (NCBI taxonomy): domain Eukaryota; kingdom Metazoa; phylum Chordata; class Mammalia; order Rodentia; family Heteromyidae; genus Dipodomys; species Dipodomys merriami. The sequence continues at coordinate 820,576 of NW_027202538.1, read as the reverse complement.
AAGATGATTGTCTGTACAAAATACGTATTTGACCTCTTAAATTGGTTATACTTTTAAGATACACTCATAGAGTGATTTGGACCGACTTGACCAAACAGGTATTACTCTCTGATTATTCCTGTGAAACACAAGTTGGATAAACTCTTTCTGGATTTCTGTTGAAAATCACTTTCTTTGCAATATTATATCTATTCTCACTAAGAGATAATCCAACCCATATTATGTTTGAATATCCCATCTTATTCATTGAAAATAAGTATTGTGGATATGCTTGTTAGATATTCCTTTCAAAAACGAACAAACAAAAAGCAAGTGTTATTTCCATATTGTGGATGCATTTGAAGGTGTTTTGTACATGCACAGGTATCTTTACTAATGGCTCTTTTGTGGGAGAAACTATGGCAACTTTAACAAATAAGGCTTTTTGAATATCTGTTCCAATATACATAACATCTCAGAGCAAGTCTTGCAATTTCTGAAAATCCTTCGAATATTTTAGTATTATTTCAGTTCATTGACTGTAGAGCTAAAATTTCTGAAATATTGTTAAGATCTGAAAAAGTATGTGGGTATATATGCTTTTTTATGCTTCATTTTATGAAAACCCAGTTTTTATGAAAGTAAATGGAATAGAATGAAAGAATTAAGTGAATTGGGTAAGCTAATTATTAGTATAATTTTGTTTTCTATTAATAGTCCATTGAATGTAGATGATGCAGTTAAATTATTTCCTCTCTATTTCAGTTAGTTTTAGTCTTTATAGTTATGAGTGAACTTTTAAATAAAGGTCTTTTAAAATAATTAGGATTAACCTTGTGCTTTTCGTCCTACTCCCAAGAAAATGAGTTATTTTTAAGTGTTAATAGTTTATCATTATGATTATCATAGCGAATCATTATCATTATCATAGGGACTTAAAAATGTAGTAGTATTGATGTCTTTTTAAACCAATTGTATTCACAAGTTGGAGAGTCTTTAATTCATAATTAGGTCTTGGTGTCAATGATTTTTAAACTCTCGTTCCTAACATTAATGATAGTTAAGACTGCATTTTTGGGTATATGAAAGGTTAAATATTTATCTGGGGTCAAATGTGATTTTATATCATTCTTTCTTTAATAACATTTTAAAGTAGTACATTTCTCTCAAAATGGTGGATATAAAAAGCAATCAAAAGGGCTGGGAAGGTGGCTCAGTGGTAGAGTGCCTTGCATGCATGAGGCCCTGGGTTCAATTCCTCAGCACCACATAAGCAAAAAGAAAAAAGCCGAAGTGGCTCTATGGCTCAAGTGGTAGAGCACTAGCCTTGAGCTGAAGAGCTGAGGGACAGTGCCCAGGTCTAGAGTTCAGGCCCCACGACCGGACCCCCCCCCCCAAAAAAAAAAAAAGCAATCAAAATACGTCAAATGGTAAAAAATTTAGGTGAGCTACAATGTGGAAACGATTGCTCCAAAAGGCCTGCAGTCTGTTTCCATCAGGAATTGGGCAGGTCATTCTTTCAGTAAGACTGTGTTAACCAGAGATGGGGTCCCCAGGCAGTGCAGTGTTGAGTGAAGGCCTAAAATATGATTTCTACTATTTTGAGCTAGAAATCAAGAATGTTATAGTTTAGCAGTTCCTTTCACTAGGGAGGTATAAATTGAGTTTTCACTAGGGAGGTATAAATGGAGTTTTCTTCTTACAGTTACTTATTGTCTTTTTTTGTTGTTGTTGGTCATGGGGCTTGAACTCTGGGCTTGGGTGCTGTTCCTGCACTCTTCCACTCAAGGCGAGTGCTCTACCACTTGGACCACAGTGCCACTTCCAGTTTACTAGTGGTTTATTAGAGATAAGAGTCTCACAGTCTGTCCTGCCCAAGCTGGCTTTGAACCACAATCCTCAGATCTCAGCCTCCTGAGTAGCTAGCATTATAGGCGTGAGCCACCGGTGTCTGTCTAAGTTACCTATGTTCTAACAAAGATAAAGGAAATATTATTAGAGTGTGCACAATAATTTTGGGAATTTTCCTAGAATTAGTAGACTGAGTGCTAGTATTTAGTTATAAAATAGAATGAGGTTAGTTCATATAGTGGGAATGGAACGCAGGCTAACACTTACCGTGTGTAGAATGTTGTACTAGTAATTCCAACTCTGAAGACTTAAATATCATCATCTTAGAATTAAAAATAAAAATAGTTTCACTTTATGGGATTATTGTGAGGATTAAATTAGATACCAAAGGTAAAGTACTTGGAAAAACAATCAGAGTTTGATACTTTCTACCTTTTATTTTATCATGTGATATATTCTAATAGTTTTACTGTGATTTTTATATTGTCTATTTAGGATATGCAAAGTGATGTATTGATATACATTGCGTTGTTCACTTTTCTGTCATTATGAGGAAAATACCTGCAAAGAAAATTTCTGAGAAGGCAAGTATCATATTGACTCATGGTTTAAGATCAGATGTCTCCATTGTTTTTAATTATATTTTTATTAAATAGGTGTACGAAATGTTTTCCATTCAACGAATCAGTTTATAAGTACAATGGATCTTTACATAACTTTCTCACATCCTTCCAAACCTCAACCCACTTTCGTTTTTATTAGTTTCATACTATCTGCATTGAATATTATGGCTTCACTCTCTACTTCCATAAGTCTCTTTATTTCTTCCCTTTGATTTTCCCTCACATTTTCCAAGTGGTAGCCTCCTGGTATTCATTTTGTTGGATTAAAAGTTCAATTTTATAAGAAATTACACCTGTTAAATACTCCTCTACAAATAGCATGCTTTGATTAATACTGTTTTTTAACTTGCATAAAATTCTGGCTTCTAAATACACGTTCTTTTTGTGTCTGGCTGTGACTTCGTTTATTTAACATAATTTTAGTTCTATCCATTACTTTGCAAATACTGTAACAGTCTTTATAATGGATGGGTGCAATCCAATTGTGTATATGTGCAACACTTTCTCCAACCATCCCTCTGCTAAAGTGCATCTGGGCTGTTTCCATAAATTCTCTACGGTGAATAGTGCAGTAGTGAACATGATTGTGAGAGTGATTTTACTCTAACCTTTTGGGAAAATTCATCACTGTTTTTCTGGGAGCAATCCTCTAGCCAATTTTCCAGAATTAGCACATCCCTTCCTTCATCTACATCACAACGTTTTTCAGGTCCTCAAAAACACACTACCCCCTACAGGTACCAATCAGCTAAAACCAGACTGTGCCCATATTCTTTTGTTGTTGTTATTGTTTTCTTTCCGGTCGAGGGGCCTGAATTCTGGGCCCTCAGCTGTCCCTCAGCTTTTTTGCTCAAGGCTAGCAATCTACCACAGCGTCACTTCTGGCTTTCTTCTTTTTGCTTATGTGGTGCTGAGAAATCAAACCCATGGCCTCAGGCATGCAAGGCAAGAGCTCTACCACTGAGCTACTTTCGCAGCCCCGATGTGCCCATATTCTTTTAATACATTTTTCATAATTTTACACATAATTTAGTGAGAACCTTCTATGTACTTTCCTAATGTGGGAATGAGGTATATGACAATAGAGCAAAAGTAAGGGATATGGGATTAAATTAGTTATTATCATATTTAAAATAATTTTCAGCTCTAACTCACAGCCTCACTTAGTATTATTTTAATCTTTATTTGATTACTTCACCTATCCCCTAAATTATAACATGAGATTTAAATACAAAGGCAAAAAAGTGTGGTTTGACTTTGACACTCATGTGTGAGGATGCACAATATGGGCAAATAAAGGGATTGGAATTAATAGCCATTATCCATTTTGTTAAATGGTTTTCTCAAACTGATTCTCACAATTCATATTTCATTCAACAACAAGAAACATGTGACAATTCCCTTTGTTTTGCTCCTCATTAAACTTGTTTCCATGTTATTTTATAATGAAGGATGATTTCTTAAATCTACTGCAGATACAAAAATATGTTAAAATATTTCTATATGTATGCATTGATATAAATACAAACACATATATTATAAAGGTTATAATGATAAATTATAACTTTTGTAACTATACAATTTACTAAATTATTAAAAACATGGACGACTCAGGCCTGGAATCCTGGTTACTCAGGAGGCTGAGAGCTGATTATTGTTTTGAAGCCATCCTGGTCAGGAAAGTCCATGAGCCTCTTATCTCCAAACAACCAACAGAAAATCAGAATTGGAACTGTGGCTCATAGTAGTAGAGTGATAGCCTTGAGTGAAAAGACTCAGAGATATCACCCAGGCTCTTAGTACAAGAACTAAAATCTACCCCCAAAAAGTATTTAATTTACACTTATGTAAATAGAGTATTTCCTTCACACAAATGCACATCCATGCTCATTTGCAAGGTAACTCTGTTATGTCTGGAGTACCACATAATATTATCACTTAAGTAGAAAGTATTACAACATGGGTAAACTCTACCTCTCTCATGGATTTTTCTCCACTCAAATATTCAAATCTTGCAATTATTCCCATTATTTAAAGTCATAGCTTTTTTTCTTTAATACACATAAGATTGGAATTTGAATTGAGTGTCTTGTGTCTCCTAAATGGTTGTTCTTACCACTTTGGCATGCCCCCAGCCCTAAATTATCCTGATTAACTTTCAGATAGAATCTTGCTTCCTACTTGTGTAAGATCGTGGGCTCAGTCTACTTTATGTTATTCTTCCTGGAATTTAGAATAACAAGTGACTGGCATTGTGTACAGATCTTTCTGTCCAGTCTGAGCTTTAACCACTATCCTCACAATAGTAGACTCCCTCGTAGTCAGGATTTTCATAAGCTTATCATAGCTATTTTTAAAAAAAATCTTTGCATTTCCTGCAGGTTCTTGAGTACTGAGTTAATTGGTGTTTTCTTGGGTTGTTTTGTTTCTTTTGAATGTATGTGTTGAGTTGTTCCTCATTTTTCCTTTTGTTTCTTTCACTCAAGTTCTTACCTATAGTGCTGAGAAACCAATTCTTCTTTCTCAAGATAGTCAAGGTGAACATTATTTATTCCAAAACAATTCCAGTAATATTTAAACACCTTCAGAAATTTCGAGAAAATGGCGGAGGAGAATCTGGTGGCTAAACAAGCTCTTGCATAGAAAGCAGTTCTAGTGTTCCAATGAACAGTCCTAGGCACACCAAGTGTGCCATCACATTACAGAGAGTTTGGGCAGAGAGGAATAATCCAGGTAAGTAGACAGATCTGAGCATTTTCCAGCAACCATGGCTGAGGTTGCTGTGGCGGCTGTGGTGCCATCCATAGCCGCCATAACTACAACCCAGAGAGTCTGGGACAAATGTGCCAGATGCAGTGGGCAAGCAGATTTTACTCAACATGACCAAGAACTGACAAGTAGCAGATATCTTCATCCTGCAGATAGCAGACCAGAGGCTACCCAGGAACCCACACTCCAGCGTGAGTACAAAACTAACATCCTCACTCCTTCTCAAAGGGAGCAGAGGAGGGAAGGACACCCCTCCCCCCAACACCGGAAATATCCACCTTTGATGTAGACAAAAGCCTGGCTAAGTAGCTAGATCCAACTCAGTTCTTTGATGAAAACAAAAGAGTCATTTAGCTAGTCACAAGTACCTACCCTGACCTGCCATTCTCAACTCCACCCATGGGAAAGTCACAAAAACAAGGCAGAGAAAGCTAATCCCACAAAGGAGTGGCTTTCTTCACTGGGTAAACAGAGCCAGAGTCTGCCCCTCCCTACAACAGCACTGACAATCAATTGAAACTCAGTAAACATAAACCCTGAGAATGGCTCCAGGCTGGGCTTTGTGAATGTTTCAGAAGCTAGCCCCTCAGGGAAAAGCTACTGTTTGCTGAAAGGCTTCAACTTTACCCAGAACCCAGCCTTATTACAGTAACTCCAAACTAGAGGAAACAGCCACCTCCCTCTTTTGTGATACTCAAAGCAGATCTCCCTCCCACTGAACTAGCCTGGGAGGCAATCACAAACTTCTGGGTAAACCAACAGAATTTTTTCTGCCTGCCCAAACAAACTGACTTAAGAAACCAATCAAGCCACAGGAAACCAAACACCACAAGCAAACCAGAGACTCCACCAAGAGACTGGTTACTGACACAAGGGAGATACAGGATCTTCCCATCAACCCCCCAAAAACAAAATCAAAGAAGTCTTTTTTGTATCTTTTTAAATTTTTACTTTTTAATGATAAAAATTGTTTTCATTAATCTTTTTTTCTTCCTCTTATAACTTTTATTTTAGGTGTATGTGTGTGTGTGTGTGTGTGTGTGTGTGTGCTTTTTTAAAAAAAAATGTTTACTGACCTGTTGGTCTTTTTTGTTCTTTCTTTCTCATTCGTTTTACTTTTTCATCTATTGTTCTTTTTGCATGAATTATTTGTTGTTCTGTTCACCTCCTATATACCTGTCATTGATTATAAGACCTTATCCACAATTGTGTACATTCTTAATCCAAAAACATATTACTCAATTCAAAACCTCTTCGGATTACATTCCTTAATAGCAGTATTACTTATTTATACCTATAAATTATTTGAAGTATTTTTATTTTTTAGTTTTTCAGGTCTTCTTTCTGTCCCTCCCCTCCTCTCATCCTTGTTCATCTCTCAATTTTACTTCTTTAAATTTTCATTACTTTTAAGAGTTTCACTTTTTAAATTTAAATATTTGTCTTTCCATTTTTTCTTGTCTCTTTTTAAAAATTTTTTCTTCTCTCATTTCTATCATTCTTTCCAATCCATTTCCCTCTGTGAGATTAGGACTTGGTTAATTTCACTCTCCTTTTACCTTTCCACATCCCTCTAATGCTGTTTTCCCCACTTTTCTCCCTAAACATAATAATTTCTGGTTTGTCAAATTATTCTTTGGTATTCTTAGCCCATTAAAACATAGCTTTTAATGTTGAATTGACTGTATCTGTTGAACTAGATTGTATCTTCAAACATTTGACTATGCAATTACAGGACTTTGGTTGATGCTTGCCTTAAAATTGTGTTCTAGCACAAAACTGGCATTACTTTCATCCCAAATGGGCAGAACAAGCAAGAAAAACACAAGGAAAATGGCAAGTCCGGGTATCTCAATTCCCACTCAAGATAATCAGGTGACAGAACAGATAATGAATAATCCAGACGAGAGTTCCCAAAAAGCTCTACAAACACTACTGGTAAACATGGTGAATGAAAAGATTGAAACCCTGCAAAGGTCTCAGTGTGAACGTGTTAGGGAGAGAGAGGAGGCAAACCAAAGATCAAAACAGGAAGCTCATGGGCTTGAGAAAGCTACTCAAAGATTGATACTGGAATTGCGTGAGCAGGTTGAGAATACTCAAAGAGAAATAAAGGAATTGTCTGAGCAGGCTGAGATCAGTCAAAGAGAACTAGAGAAGTTACATGAACGTGAGAAATCTAATCAAAGAGTAATACAAGAATTGCAAGAGCTGGATGAGCATAGACAAAGATCAATACAGCCATTCATGGAATCCATAAACAGTCACCTGAAAAGAGTCAGGGAGACCACAAAGGGAATGTTGAATGGAGCCCAAGAGAAGGAATGGGAGTCCAAGGAAACCATAACCAATCAACTAAGTGATTTGAGAGTAAACACTGAACACCAAATTAAGGAAGTAAAGAATTTCATACAAGATCTAAAACAAAGCTCCAACAAAGAATTTGAAGCCATAACAGCCAACCAATTAAAAGGAAAAGAAATTAAAAATAAAGTAGAAAGTCTTGACATTAGGTTAGACTATGCAGAAGATTGAATCTCCGGCATTGAAGACAGCCTAGGTATTATAGAGAAAGAACATACAACTATCCAAGACAAATTCAAGAAATATGATAGATCTATTCAACACTTGGAAGACACCATCAGAAGGCCTTATCTGAGGGAAATGGGTGTAGAGGAGCATATAGAGACATAAGGTAATGGTCTAGAAAATTTGTTCAACAGGATCCCAGCAGAGAACTTCCCAACACGCAAAAAGATAGGCATATTCAGATACAAGAAGCTTTTAAAACTCTAAATAGACCAGACAAGAACAGGACTGTCCATAGTCCAATTAATTATAAGCCACACAGGATCAATTCAGACCAAGGAAATGATCCTTAAAGCTGTCAAGGAGAAAAGATCAGTCACCTATAAAGGAAAACCAATTAGAATCACCTCAGATTTCTCAAAAGAGACAATTAAAGCAAGAAGAGCCTGGAATGGTTTATGCCATGCTCTAAAGACAAACAACTATCAACCAAGAATAGTGTACCCAGCTAAACTCTCAATCATAATTGAAGGTCTAATAAAAATCTTCCATAGCAAAGAAAAACAAACAATATATCTCCACCAAATCAGCTCTACAAAAGATACTAAAAGATGTCCTAAACATAGAAAACCAACAAGACCACAATAAAGGCCAAGAAACCACATACAAACAGAATCCAAGAACCAGAGAAAGAATCCAGTAGGCGCAGCACCCAAGAAGGTGGATAAAATGGCAAGAGCACCCAAATACCTCTCAGTCCTCTCTCTCAATTTTAGTGACATGGACTGTCTAGTTGGTTTAAAATACAAGATTCTTATATCTTCTACCTTCAGGAATCACAACTTGCCCATAAAAATCAAACGCATTTTGAAAGTGAAAGGCTGGAACAAAATCTACCAAGCAAACTGCCCCCCAAAACAGGCAGGAGTTGCAATCCTAATATCAGATAAAATAGGCTTCAAATTAACATTATTGAGAAGAGATAAAGAAGGTTACTACATACTAATTAAGGGATATCTCTTTCAGGAGGATATTAAAATTCTAAATATTTGCCAAACAATAGTGCACCCAAATTTATACAAGAAATACTACTTTAAATCTCACATAGATCCAACGACATTAATTGTTGGGGACTTTAACAAACCACTATTCCCACTAAATAGATCAACTCGGCAAAAACTCAACAGAGAAACCGCAGATCTAAACAAGTGCATACATCAACTGATTTAGCAGACATCTAGCAAATATTCATCCAGCAGCATAAGAATACACTTTTTGCTCAGCAGCACATGGAACATTTTCCAAATCAAACTTGTCAAAATTCAGAAACATTGAATTCATATCTTGCATTCTATCAGACCAAAAGGGAATAAAATTAGAACTCAACACAAAAAGCCACCAAAGAAAGTCCAGTATAAGATGGAGGCTGAAAAACACACTGTTCAAACACCAGTGGGTCATGGAAGAGCTTAGAATCGAAGTTCAAATGTTCATATTATTCAACAAAAACTAGCACAGAGATTTTCTGCTCCTCTGGGACACAGAAAAGGCACGATTCAGAGGCAAGTATATAGCGCTGAGATCCTATATTAACAAATTGGAGAGACCTGGAACCAACAATTTAATGAGATCTGACACTCCTTGAAAAAGTGAATCAAGATAAACCCCAATCAAGTTGATGGAAAGAAAGAATTAAAATTCAATCAGAATTAAATGAATTAGAATCCAAAAAAAACCATATGAAGAATCAACAAAATGAGAAGGTTCTTCAAAATAATTAACAAAATTGACAGACCCTTAAAAAAGAAAAAGAAGAGAACACACCCAAATTAATAAAGTCAGAGATGAGAATGGAAACATCACTACAAAAACAATCAAGATTCAGAACATTATAAAGGAATACTGCTCAAAACTTTTGCTAATATGTTTGAGAACTTGGCAGAAATGGACATTTTCCTGGCAAATATTGACATGCTGAAACTAAGATGAGTTAAACCATCTTAACAGGCACATATCAAGCATTGAAATAGAAAGAGCAATAAGAGAACTCCCATCTAAGAAAAACCCAGGAATAGATGGTTATACAGCAGAATTCTAAAAGGCCTTCAGAGCAGAACTCACACCAATACTCCTCCAAATCATCAATGAAATTGAAAGAGAAAGTTCCCTACCGAACTCTTTCTATGAAGCCATCAGAACCCTCATCCCCAAACCCTCATCAAAGAAAGAGAACTATAGACCCATTTCTTTGATGAACATTGATGCAAAGCCTCTCACCAAAATTTTGGCTAATCAACTTCAACAATTCATCCAAAAAATCATACACCATGTGCAAACAGGATTCATTTCAGGGATGCAAAGCTGCTTCAATATACACAAATCAATTAACATAATTCATCACATCAACAAGAGCAGGGATAAGAACCACATGGTTATCTCAATAGTTGCAGAAAAAGCCTTTGACAAGATCCAACACCCTTTTATGGTGAAGGTCCTGGAAAAATTAGGAATCTATGGAACATTCCTCAATACAATAAAGGTTGTGCATGACAAAACTACAGAAAGCATTATACTCAATGGTGAAAATCTAAAGCTATTCCCTCTAAACTCTGGAACGAGACAAGGAGGCCCACTCTCTACTGCTCTTCAATTCAAACATAAAGAGGAACCCAATAGGGAAAGAAGAAGTATAACTTTCCCTATTTGCAGATGACATGATCTTGTATTTAAAGACCCGCTCCCAAGTTACTCAAGGTTACTCAAAACTTGGGCAAACTAGAAGGGTATGAAATTAACCCTCAAAAACCAATGGCTTTTCTGTATGCCTACAATGAGAAAATTGTGGCTGAAATTAGGAAAGCAACTCCATTCGTAATAGCCCCACAAAAAATAAAATACCTACGAATTAACTTAATCAAAGGAGTGAAGGACCTCTATGATGAAAACTTTAAATACCTGTAAAAGGAAATCAAAACAAACTTAGAAAGTGGAAAAACTCCCATGTTCCTAGATTGGAAATATCAAATCGTGATAATAGCAATACTTCCCAATGCTATCTACAAATTGAATGTGATACCTGTCAATATTCCAACCTCATTCTTCAAGGACATAGGAAAGGCAATCCAAAAATTCATATGGAACAATAAAAGACCCTGAATAGGAAAAACGATCGTTAACAGAATGAACAGTGTTGGAGGAAAATCAGTACAAAATTTCAAACTCTTCTACAAAGCCATAGTAAGCAAAACAGCTTGGTCAGTACCAAGAACAGACCTCAGGACAAATGGAATAGAATTGAAATGAACCTAAAGACCTACAGCCATCTAATCTTTGATAAGGGAGCTGAAAAAATAGAATGGAAGAAAGACAGCCTCTTCAGTAAATGGTGCTCTCAAAATTGGTTAACTACTTGTAGAAAAATAAATCTAGATCCTTATATATCACCCTGTAGCAGAATCAACTCCCAATGGATCAATGACCTCACAATATGAAGACACTCTGAAAACATTACAGGATGGAATAGGAGAAACCCTAGATCTCCTTGGTACAGGCTGAAAATTGCTTAATAGAGACCCAGAAACACAACAAATCATAGAAAGGTTGACAAATGGAACTGCATGAAATTGCAGAGCTTCTATATGGCAAAGGACATAGCTAGCAAGATCCATAGAAAGTCCACAAATTGGGAGAAGATCTTCACTAGCCATACAATGGACAAGGGTCTCATATCTAAAATATATCTGGAACTCCAAAAAATTAAATCCCCCAAAAACAAATCCTAAAAGAATCAACAGCCCAATAAATAAGTTGGCTAAAGGCTTAAAGAGAAACTACTCTGAAGAGGAAGGAAAGATGGCTAATAGACACATGAAGAAATGCTAAACCTCCCTAGCTATAAAAAATGCAAATCAAAACAACATTGAGATACCACCTCACCCCAGTTAGAATGGCTATAATCAAGAACTCTATTAACAACAGATGCAGGAGGAGATGTGGATAGGGGAACCCTACTGCATTGTTGGTGGTAGTGTAAACTTGTTCAACCACTTTGGAAAGGGGCATGGAGGTTCCTCAAAAGACTTCATATGGAGCTCCCCTATGACCCAGGAATCACACTTTTGGGCATTTACGCAAATGATGACAAAGAAGACCACACTAAAGCTCCCAGCACAACTATGTTTATGGCAACATTATTTACCATATCTAAGCTTGGAACCAACCCACATGCCCCTCAGTAGATGAATGGATCAATAAATTGTGGTATATATACACAATGGAATTTTTGCCTCCATCAGAAATAATGACATTGCCCCATTGTTAGGAAAATGAAAGTCTTGGAAAAAATTATATTAAGTGAACTACGCCAGGTCCAAGTACACATAGGCCCCATGGTTTCCCTTATTGGTAATAAATAGGATATGTCTGAGACAAGCAGAAAAGGTCAGATTCGTTGATGTTAGGTGAAATGTACCCCAAGATAAGCATTCAAATATTTTTTTCTTTCATGCGATTGTTTCTAACATATTTATAAGATGAATTTTTGTTGCTTTGTATGTCCTTTCCCCACAATATAGCTCCTGTTTTCACTGTATTTTATGTTGGTATAGTTTGTGGAAGGGAAAGGAAAAAACAAATCTTTTAAAAAAGGATAGAGTTGGACCCATTGTAACAATGAGATGTACAAGATGTTTTGTCGAAAAATGAACTTTAAAATTTTCGCAAGGAGGGGCATAATGGGGGGAGGGGCAGGAGGGATGAGATGGAAAGTGATAGGAAGTGGAAACAAAAGAGGAGGCAACGATGCTTGATAAGAAATGTACTCATTATCTTGCCCATGTAATTGAAACTCTTCTGTATGGTATTTTCAGAATAATAAAAAAAAAACCTTCATACCTATTAATGGTATACGAATTCTATGTGCTTAGAAGGGTCTTTTTATTTTCACAGTCGTTTTTGGCATACACAGACATATCATTGATTATATGAAGATAATAAATTTCCAGATGCTTGCCAGGAGGAGTAAAACCTATAGTTTATTTTTTTCCAGAGGCTTCCCATTTCATGAAAGAAATATGCTGCTTGATGGAGGATTTCACAAAATTATATTGCTAGGAAGAACTTAAACAATCATCTAACATTACAGAGATGAGGGAGATGAATTGATCTCTTAAATAATTTACTTTTGGGTCAAATAAGAGCAGGCTGCCCAAAAGAGAGTAGACTTTAGAGAAACATGATGAGTTGTATGTAAATAGGTGCTTAGCTGATTTTGTTAATTTGTGAACTAATACAGGGAAATAAAGTACAGCAAGGTAAAAAAAAATAAAGAACTCTGCATTGAAATACTCATCTGTGTGTGTGTGCACACACGTGCCTGTACACACACGTGCATGTTCATGTGCTCATGCATGCATCATTCCTGCTCTAAGCATCTGTGCCCAAAGTAGTGGTCTACCACTTGAGCCACTGATGCACTTCTTTTTTTTTGGAGATAATCACATGTTTTTTCATGATTGTACTGGATTTGAAAAGTGGTTTTCAGATCTCGGCCTCCAGAGTAGCTAGCTAAGCTGATTCACCCTCTGAGTAGCTAGCTAAAATTCTGTTTGTCCTCTATGCTTCATTGTTCTTTTATTCTTTTCCTGAGGTAATCACAAACGTGTCATAAAAATGTCTAATTGCTTTAAAAATACTGTTACTGTTTGGCACCAGGGGCTCCAATCTGTACTTTTAACTACTTACGAGGCTTGAGAACAGAAACCAGGCCAAATTTTAGGGGAGTTCCTTCTCAATCTATAGCTGGGTGCATTAGATCATTTCCACCATCCTGCACTATCTAGAGACTAACACTGGAAGGACTGCAGGATCCAGGAATCTAGACAAGTTGGTGTGCAACTCTGATGCAATTGATGATGGGAAACTTAAAAGGACAGATCAGGTGCATGTTTTTGTGGAAAGGGAACCCTTATCCTAAAATTAACCACTGACATAATGCTAGCCTAGCAAGAACAATACCCCAATTTGAAATCCTCACAATTTTCCAAAACCAAAATAAGTACATACATTAACATCCCAAAACTTAGTACAATCTGTTCCTTGCTCTAATATCATCTTTATCTGATTATCATATGACATGACAGAATAGTTTCTTCATTAAACTTATGATATATTTTATAAGACCTAGAAAATTCTTCCTCACTTATTAAGTGCAAACGAATGGCATATTAACTCATTTCTTACATGTTTGACTGCCACTAAAAATCTATTCAATGATTAGTATAGTAATATATTCTGATTTATTACTTTATTTGTAACAGTTGTTAAACATATTGCTTTTCTGCTGAAGTACAAGTATTTAAATAGTCTTAACACAGGGTGCTATATGCTGAGTCCTGGGAAAGAGTGCTATGTGCTGAGTTTTTCAAAGCATGCCATGCACTCAGTCCTCTACAGGGCTTGCTATGGACTCCCTCCTTCAAAGGGTGTTGTGTGCTGAGTCATCCCAAAGGCTACGATATGCTAAGTCCTTCAAAGGACACATTGTGCTGTCTTTTACATAGTGTGCTTTGTGCTGTTTTTTGAAGTATGCTGTGTGCTGAGTCATCCCAAAGTGTGCCATGTTCTGAGTCCTTGAGAGGTAGTTTTCCCCAACAATCTCTCTCAGTCTCTCAGTCTCTCAGTCTCTCTCTCTGTCTCTCTCTCTAACTGGGTCACTGTGCACGTTCTTGATATGTGGAGTGGAGAGGCTTGGAGGAGAGTCTCCTCTAGAGGTGGGGCTGAGGGGAGGTTCGATCCCCTGAGCAAGTGCTAGGGTTGGCGGGGAGTGGAGAGCTGAGGTGAGGCTGTAATTCCCATGGCCTGGAAGTCTTAGGGCCCTGTCAGGGCTGATCTTTTGGGCAAGGGTAGGGGGTGGAGCCAAGGGGAAGAGGGGACTGGGCAGAGGGGAGGAGGAGGGAGGGTCGGGGGCCTCAATGTGGTGTCAGCAGTGGCCAGGGTCTCCCAGGGGCAGATGTACATGCACAGAGGATGTGAGGCGGCCTGCAAGAGGAGTAGAAGTAGAGAGAGAGAGCAGAGAAGAGCAAGGATAGGCACGAGGGTAAGTGGCTTCACATGCTCTGTTCGTGGATCAATAGAAAAATAGCCAAAACAAGAATAAAGGAAACAAATGTACAGCCAAGAAAAATATAGTTAGAATAAAGGTAGAGGCAATAAAGGTGCAGCGAAGTATAGAGGAAGCCTTGAACCAACACCCCTTCCTGCAAGCATGCTTCCATGAAGCTTATGCTTTGTCTGGCATGATCTCTCACGCAGATTCAGCAGGAGGTGTCATGGCATTTCTTCCTTTTCTATTTTTTAATTGAAGCTCATGAATGTCTTGGTGCACAGAAGAGATAAATCTAAAGATCATCCGGAAAATGACTGGAAATATAAGAATAAGAATTGGGAGAATTGATCTGACAATGGTATTTATAATTATTACATTAATCCAATCCAGAGGATTGAGAGCCTCCACGTTATGCTTAAATAATGCTGCCAAAGATTGTAAGATTTTTACATCTAAATGAGCTTTACTAACTGCTATAATTTTATCCTGTAAAGCCTCCATAACATGAGAGATATCTTTATCTCTCCAGACTCCTAACAAATGATTTTTGGTGGCATTCCAATGAAAAGAAAAGCTATATTTTAGAACAGTAACACAGATATATTTCAAACTAGCATGACATTTAACTGAGAGTTGTGTTTTTAAATTTTTAACTTCCTGACCTATAGCCAGAACCACTTCCTCCAGAGGATTTATTTTCATTTCTAACTTTTTATCTATAATTTGTTGTTCTGCTAGGGCTAATGAAACATATTTGTTTAAATCAGTAACAAAATGAGCAGTGTTTACTTCATTTACTAAGGCTGCTGTAGAAATCGCTAAAGAGCTAATTATTGTTAATAAAGCACTTATTCCTAAAATCAAGGCAGCAACAAAGCGTTTTGGCTGCAACATAATATCCAGAATTTTCAGCATTTGTAAAGCAGAATTTTTAAACCAAGGGTCATTTTATAGATCTACACGTAACATTACATATGAAGGTCTTTTTAAAATAAAAATTACAGAATATGTTTTATCCAGGGAAGAAGTAAGACAATTAGTAAAAATATAATCCTTACAGCTAATATAATAAGATTTTCCTTGATTAATAATGATTAAATTATCTAGTTTTCTAGATAAAATTCCCATAGGATAATCTACACATGCTCTTACCCCAATTGCAGTACTCTTAGTTTCTTTGGGCTTTTTCAGTAAAATCATGTTTGTTGCTGCAAAAAGTCTAAACAAATACAGATGAATGCCCATTTTATTGTGAAAGGGAGAGTGACTCACCAAAACGGAAGCCACCCACGCTGGAGTGAGCCATCTTTTCAGGGTTTCCCCGTGCCTAACAGGAGCATAGCCATTAAACTTTCCTGAATTATGTTTTAAGTAGGCGGCATAATCATAATCAGGGTTAGCAATGGAAAAATAAAAAATACTATCTGGTGCCCCAAAGGCTTGTTAAAAGAGGCCTTTTGAAATCCACATTCTCACCATTTCAGTGAGGTAATTAATATATCCCCAAACTGATCTTTGTCATGATATTTTGTAGGCAGTTACCTAAATGTATATTCCTCTTGGGAATGAAAAAGGATTCGTTATAAGTATGAAAGCCTAATGTCATCATGCCAATTTACCACATCAATCTCTTTTAGAACTTTTTATCATTGGATTGATCAAGGGTATCAGTCAAAAAAGTTCTATAGTTTATAGGCCAACACCCGTGGAGATTTTCTCCTGATAGCGTTATGCAAATTGGAGTGGTATCTGTCATTCCTTCATAATTAATAGTTTGAGAAGTCATATGAGAATTAGAATAATCCTCCAAACCCCCTAGCAGGTCACTATTATTCGTCATTACTTGTATTATATCCTCATCCCCCCACCCCATCCCATAGGATGTAGAAGAGGAGGATTAGAAACATATGTCCAGTATTGTTCTCCTGAAACAGACACTGCCTGCACAGCAATAATGGCAAGCATAGCAAGAAACTTATTTTCAACAGTGATAGTCTTTCCTGTAGAAACAACAATCTCCTCCGCAGAATGGGTGAGTTTCTTAATTTATTCCCAGGTTGGTGGTTGGGCTTCTTTTGTTGTCTTCGCCTGTTGAGGAGAAAGGGGAAGACTTTTGAGCTTTGGCATCACTTTCTTCATTTGCATCTTCTGTTTTGTTTTTTTTCCCCTGGGTTTCTCTTATTTTTGTAGGGCACACAAGTCGGTTGCGATTCCAGATGGGTGACGCGGCTTCTGTGGAAACACACATGTATATCCTCTTCCCGAGGTGATTAATACATCAGGCTCTTTCCAGGTGCCTCTGAGCAAATCTTTCCTTTTAACTTTTGGCTGAACATTAAATCCAATTTCGCTCCAATGTTTTTGCATAAGTGTAAGATTTTGTTGATTAGTATTAAGGTGATTAATTACAAATAAAGCATGATGGTTTCTCTAGTTAATAAGTCAGCCATCATATTTCCAAATGAAAGAGGACCTGGTAAATTTGTATGTCTCTTATGTGTTCAATAAATAATTTTTCTTTTCTAAGTTGAATTAATTTTTGTAACTGTTGTAACAAGTCTATAATTTTTAATTGTCCTGATAAAAGAGCTGTCTCTATGGCAGGAAATAAGTTAACCATATGCTTAGAGTCTGTGCAAATGTTATGCTGCTGGTGAAATATGGTTAAAGCTAAAATTACAGCAATAATTTCTTCCTGTTGCTCTGAAATGTTAGATCCCTTTTAATAATAGGGAATGGTCTGGAATGTATACCACTGAAGTTCCATTTGAGAACCCATCAGTAAAAACTGTTAGAGCTCCTTCGAAAAGTGTTGTTACCACTAATGGAAAAATGGCTTTTACCTCTTCCACAAATTTTAATGAAGGATTTTGAGGAACATGAAATTTTATTTGTCCTGTATAATTTAATAATGCTAATTTCCAATTCTCATCATTCTGTAATAATATTTTAATTGTTTTTTATTATAAGTAATAATTATATTATACATTTCTTTCTCAAGTAACTCTCAGGACCTACTCCTTGCCTTGCCAATGAGTTGGCTGCACAAATATACACAAGAAGCTATCATTCTTGTCTGACTGTGAGGCAAGTGAAGCCATTCCAGGACTCCATCTTGCCATAAACATCTTGTATAAGATGTCTTTAATATTATAATATCCAAGTCTTTATTATAGTCCAATTGGACCACTTTTGCTTGTAACTTTTCTTCCACCAATGACATTTTTCTAACATTATTGGAGTGAATTGTCTCTTAGATTTAGGATTAGAATCCCCTTTTAAGGCTTCAAACAATGGGTGTAATTCTCCTGTGGTAATTTTCAAGTAGGGTCTAACCCAATTTATGTTTCCTAGTAATTTTTGAAAATAATTTAATGTTTTTAATTTATCTAGCCTAATACTCATTTTTGTGACATGATGTATTATTTTTCCTAAATAGTTTAAAAGTTTATTATGTTGAATTTTATCTGGAAAACAAGCAAACCAAAGTTGGTTAATTGCTCAATGGTTAATTGTTAAAATTTGTTCTGTTAAATGTTTACTTTCAGCAGCTATTAAAATATCGTCCATATAATGAATAATATAAGCATTAGAAAACTCTTCCCTAGTTTTTTGTAAAGCTTTATCCACAAATTTTTGACACAATGTAGGAGAATTTTTCATGCCTTGTGGCAAGACCTTCCACTGATATCTCTGCTAGGGCCTTTTCAAATTACATGAGGGCACATGAAATGCAAATCTTTGAAAATCATTAGGATCCAATTTAATTGTTTAAAAAATCCTGACAATAAATGATTATTATATAATGTCCTTTAGGAACAGCCACAGGAAATGGAAGTCTTGGCTGAAGAGCCCCCATGTCATACATGGTGTTATTAATGGCTCTGAGGTCTTGTAACAACCTCCATTACCCAGATTTCTTTTTAATTACAGAAATTGGAGTATTCCAAGGGCTATTGGATTCCTCTAAATATCCTTTCTGTATTTGCTCATTTACCAATTATCCTACAGCCTGTATCTTCTCTTGAGTTAGGGACCACTGATCAACCCACACAGGCTGATCATTTTTCCATGATATTGCATCCGCAAACTTCTCATCAGCGGCCCCTATGAAAAATTTTGTAGAGTAAAGGAATCTGCAGTAACGAATTTTAGTTCAATGTTTTGCAAAATGTCTCTGCCCCATAATGTAAGGGCAAAGAAGATATAATATAAGGTTGAAAGTTTCCAAATCTATTTTCACACTCCCACTTTAAAATTTTTGAACTTGAGCAACATTGTTAGCCATACCCAATCCCATTAATGTAGATTCTGTCTTCATAATTGGCCAGGATGAGGGCCAGTCTTTTCCTGAAATACATGTTGGGTCTGCCCCTGTGTCCAAGAGATCTTTAATAGGCTTTCTATCCACTTTTATAGTTTTCATGGGTCAATCCTTAGAAATAGATTGTACCCAGGCAACAGTTTCTGTGGAACTGAAACCTCCTGTACCTCGATCTTGTTTTAGGATTTGATTTGGAAGATGGACATAATTTAAAATTAAGATTTGAGCTAATCTTTGATCCATAGGTATTTGCATATTTTTTAAAGACCTTACCCTTACGTTAATTTTCCCTTGGTAATCTGCATAAACTACTCCGGATAATACCTCAAAGTTTTGTTATAATTTGAGCTTCTACCAATTATCAAGCCCACAGTTCCTTCAATTACAGAACCATGAACTTGAGTTTCTATTAGCTGAACAGCATGCATGATAGAGATGATGTAATCTCTTTTTGCTGCCAGATCAAACCCTGCACTTCCTGGAGTAGCTCTTGGTAAATCCCATACTGTAAATGGAGGAGACAAGGGATTTAATGGAACTGATCCCTTAGGGGATTTTTGTGTAATAGTAGGTGTTTCCCCTCTTTCGTTTAAGGGGCAGAGGGAGCACCCCTCTTCTTGTTTTATGTCTCCTTTTCTTCTGCTGTTAGGAGAATTCTATCCTTATAATATTTTGATCTACACTCATTTTTCCAATGATTGCCTTTCTTTCATCGTGGACAAAGTCCAGGAGCTTTACCCTTTTTATTTTTACTAGGTTTATTTTGCTTTTGTTGAAAATCTTTACTCATGTGTTCTGACTGGCCACATGAGAAACAGACCCCATTTCTGGCCTGAGGTCGTGTCTTATGATTTTTGTTCATAAGCACTGAATGATTCTCCTTTCATTGCTGCAGCATATGCCATTCCTTGAGTGACTGCTGGTGAGGAATCTATGCATGCTTTAACATTATCTTGCAATGATCCCGTCAGTAATTGAAAAGTACTTAATACATAACTTTACATACTTGTTACCTCCTCCCTCATTTTTCTCACAGTTTCCTTCTCCTCAA
This sequence comes from Dipodomys merriami, assembly GCF_024711535.1. NCBI lineage: Eukaryota > Metazoa > Chordata > Mammalia > Rodentia > Heteromyidae > Dipodomys > Dipodomys merriami. The sequence continues at coordinate 800,345 of NW_027202538.1, read as the reverse complement.
TACCTCTCACAAGTTGATATGTACATTTCCCATATATTGTCTTGTGAGCATTGCTATTCCATTGGTTTGCCCTTTGTCTTTTTTCTCAACATTTTGTTTTTCCTCTTTCATTCCCTAATTATTAAATGTATACACAAAATACAGGGTACCAAAATCAGGATGATAAACCATAGGGAGAAAACCCAAAACAAAATAGAAATCATATACTACCTTAAAAACAGCAACCGCAAAAAGAAAAAAAGCCTCTGTTTTCATATCTTGGAGTTCATTTTGCTCTGCTTCAGCTTATATTGTAATATATATGCATAACAAAGCCACTGAAAAAGAATCGTTGCATGGACACTATATCATGAAAACAACGTTAACTGTTTCTGATGGTAAAGGTGGAATTAGGATTGGTGAATTCACGATTCTGATAAAAGAATTTCAAAACAGTTTTACAATTATGACAGGTAAATTTTAATTCTTCAGGACTTTTAACAACTTAGCCTATTAAGAAAATTTAAAATTGCCTAGGAAAAGAGGCTTTCATGCAAAGAAATCCATGGAGACTTAGTGGAGAGAGATCAATGTGGGTGAAGTTGGCTCATTAAACAAACAAACAAACAAACCAATAAACCTCAGAAAACTTGCTGGAAATCCTGTAGGTTCCCTTGAAAATGTCCTTACCCAGGAAATATATTTTCAGTTTGTGAAACAAGGTTGTAGTGGAATTTAAATCCAAAGTTCTTAAAAAAAAAAAAAAGACATCAAAATTTGTGAATTGACCTTTACCAAACTGTAATTCTCTGAAAAATATATTTTGAGTCAAAATATTTAGAGAGAAAGTGTCATGAACAATGAAAGAATATTGGGTTTACATTTTTCTGTTTGTAATTCTTTCCACAATGTCTTTGCACATGAAGCACTGAAACACAGAAAAAAATCTGATAGGATAATTCAAACCAATGATTTCACATTTCTATGTGGCTCACAAAAAATAACATCCTTATTAAGATGAGATAGTGAACACTTCTCTTATTACATAAGCCAAAAAATTTTGGGATCAGAAAAGAATTGAGGAAATGAAAAATGTAAGAAAATTCTTTTTAGAACCCGAGCTAAGCATATTGGCTTCAACAGTGGAGAGAGGCCAAAACTTTTTGATATAGATTCTCTTAATATTTTAGCTACCTAAAGTGATTTTACAGAGCCTATTTGCCTCACTACGATGAAGAACAGATTGAATGAAGACATGAAAATAAATTACACATCCGAATGAGGCAACTTAAAAGAATTTAAATGAGAAACAATGAAGATGGAGCAATGGGGGAGGCCGTATAGTCCTTCAGATTCACTAAACATGAAGTCAAGAAGCTGTGATTCATTGGAAATCAGGAAAGAGCTAAGAGGAGGACATAGAAGTAGGACATAGAAGCATTGTCCTTTGTAACAGACACTGTCATCCAAGGTATGGATGATTTAACTCTATTCTCCTGGATATATCTTGTTGAACAAATGCAAGACCAAGAGAAAAATAATCAATTGAAATAATTTTGCAAAGAATAACTTCACTTTTCCTGATATTATATCTAAGGAGAGACTTAAGAGAAAAGATAACAAGTGGAGTATACTTTGGTTTCCTCTAAGAATCTTGTTCCCAAAATATATCTTTGAGGTTAGAAACGATTGAACCCAAAAGTAGTGGAATACTTATTTTTGTTGGCAATTGAGACACAAAAAGACTTTCAAGGTTAAAAAAAAGAAAAAAAGTATAGTCAAATATTTGTGATCACAGCTTCTTGGACTGGTTTTTGGAGACAAAGTTTTACATTAGAGTTTGTCCTCATTAACATAGAAGTTGGGTATTCATGACAACCAAATTCAAGAGGGAAGTTTAATGGACTCGCTAGGAAAGTAAAAAGAAAACCATTAGAAAACCCAAAAGTGGTGCTGTAGCTCAAGAGGTAGAGTGCTTTCCTTGAGCTGAAGAGCACAGGGACAGCACACAGGCCCAGAGTTCCAGCCCCATGACCAACAAAAACAAAAACAAAAAAATAAATCAAATTAGTAACAGAAACTGAGAAAACCTTGATCGTTCATCTTATATAATGGGTGGGAGAAGAAGGGTAACAAGAAATCTAAAGGGTTCTACATCTATGGCCAGGCAAATGTGTTAGTCATGTTCTTGGTGATAAGGATTCCAGGTGAAAATGATCGATTTAGGGGAAAAAACTCTCTGATAGTTCTAACGTTTATATTAAACAGATGCAAAGATTGATCTGTTTAGATATCATCAAAATAACCATGACCATGAATATGAAAAAGAATGATAAAATTGGGGGCATTATTAAAGAGAAGAAGAAAAGAAAAGTTATGACATAAGTGTAGCAATGTGAGCACCAGTGTGGACAAGATTAGAAGAAAGAGATAAGGAAACAAAAAAGTAAACGAAACAGATTTACAGAAGAAAAGAAAAGAAAGAATTTGCAGGAAGAAAAGGTCAAAACTGTTACAGAGACATTGAAGGAAATATGCTATTTGGATTTGAAAACTAAAAGGACATAGACAAGCTCAATAAGAACAGTGTTTGGTGAACTGCTAGAGATGTAATTCATATTGATGAAATTTTGAGATATGAATGTGAAGCCATAAAATTCTAGATCCATTAATTCAACAGATCCTTTTTATTTTAAATGTTGGGAACAAATGCTTTTATTCTGATCTTAGAAGAACTAATGAGCTCCAAGAAAATGTCTCTAAGAAGCCTTTCAATTCAAATATCACTGTTTGTCTCAAAATGCCTTAAATTCTACATCTTATAATGTTGGCATAGAGTTACACTGTGGAACTTTTATCCGCAGAGAGTGAGTACTACCCTATTGGTTAACATGGACAAAGTACCTTCATAAATAGACTGGGTGTTTGGAAACAAGAAGTGGTAGCTGAACAATGTTCTTAGCAGTTTGTACAGATGAAATGGAAATAGAGCAATCAAAAGGAACATGCAAATAAACAAAGGCACAAAATAGAATGTGCCAAGGAAATGCTGATGTACAATTTCAAATAATGTGCTCAGGTGTGAGGGTGTGTTCAAAGTACAGCATCAGAAAATATACTTGTATACCTTGAGAAAAAACTGCATTAAACTATTCTGGGATTATCATACAAGTAGAAACCTGTTACACTGACTCTCTAATCAGTCACAACATCATCAATTTAGGGAGTATTTTCCAAGAGCATACTGAGAAAAAGAGGGCTCATCACAATTAGTGTTCAGGTTGAAGTAACGACAATCACATAACGTTTCATATAAGTTTTCAATTATTTTGGAGCATTAAAGTGGGAAAAAGCAAAGTAAATATTTTGCATGTATCTGAATTAAGTGGGATGAATTATATTGGTCTCTCTTTAACTTGGAAGTTATAGGTTATGTTTTTTTTATACTCTACGTTGGGACAATGATCTGCTTTCAGTTATTTTTTTCTCTTCCCCTTCTTTTGCCCTTCCACTTAAAGAGACATACTTGAGCTTGCATTTCTAAATCCTTCAAAACTATCCATACTTCTGTCAGCCTCCTATATCTTTCTCAAGGGTATATCTTCTTACTACCATTTTTTTATCCCATATGATATTGGATATCTTCCTGCCTAATTCAGTGAAAGATACACATTAGACTCATCCATATATCACAACACTTGTACCACCATAAAATTCTATCCTACTTAGAAATCATGATTTTAGTATGTCTGGGGAGGTGACATCTGTCATTTTTGAATGACCATAATTAATACTTACATGCAAGCATGTTTTAAACCAATATACCTCTCAGTAGATGAATGAATTGGCATGTCCATTGCGGTGCTGTGGGCTGTGGCGGGGACGAGGAAGAAAAATGGTTGGCTACCCTCAGTTATTAATCCTGGGTCCCAGGGCTGGCCAGATGGAGAGTTTCCCTGCATAGGGTAAGCATTTTTATAGGAATTCTTTATTGTTTATTTTTTATCTATACACTCTTGCCCAGTGCTTTCCTTTTTATATTTAGGGCAAATTCCTGGTCCTCTCTTGTTAACATCAGTAGCCTTTTTACAGTTCTTCTTTATATGTCCCATTTGACCACATCCAAAACATTTTAGATTAGATGGTTTGTAAAGCATTCCAGGTAGTGGGCATAGTTTCAGCAAACAACTGCAAACGCCGGGATTCGGATGTAATGTCTTTACACGCCCTTAAATATGTATTTACAGCCCCAGATTCTTTAATAGGCAATAGGGCTCTTTGACAGTCCTCATTAGCATTCTCATAAGCCAACATGCCTAGTAGTTGTTGCAGTGCAGCCTCTCCCACAACAATATATTCCAAGGTCAGTGTCAATCGTGATAAAAATTCAACATAGTGTTTATTAGGTTTTTGAATTACTTTAGTCCAGGAGCCATAATGCTCTCCTACCAGCCGAATCCTCCCCCCATGCCTCAATACCTATGTCTCATAACTGCTCATTGATCTCTTCAGGAGAGTTCACTTGCATATGAGCATCTGCATATGGTTCTGTTCCACTCAACATAGGAGAGGTTATGATCTGCAGGCGTGGATTATTGCTCTGTGCATTTTGTCTAGTCCTTTCTGTATATAAGTCAGTAAACTACATTTGCCATTGTAGGTATTCTGGTTCCTTAAGCAAGGCTCTACAAAGCATCTTCCAATCCTTGGGAGCAAAATTATTGGGCAAGCCCATTAAGTAATTCCTTAACATAATGAGACTGAGGACCATAAGTCACTGATTGTTAAGTTTACCAATATCATCGACAGCAACCCCCTCATATCTGGTTGGTTGAGCTATACCATTCATAGGAGGTGGTCAAATTACAGGATAAGAAAAAATAGGCATTTCTTCATCAAACTCACTGAGCCTTCTCTTTTGAGAAGGAGTGATGCAGTAAAAATTGCTTCCGCAAGCTGAGGAGAGGAAGGCTGTTTTACTTTCACCTTCTCAGATTATTCTTTCACTCTGCTAATTTCTAACTCCATATGTAGTAATCTTGATAAAATCAATTCCATTTGCTCAGACATTCTATTTACGCTTTCAGTTTGTTCATTTTCAGCTTTCTTTAACTCTTGTTTTTTCTCCTAATTGTGATGCAGCCTTATCTATTGCATCCTTAACCTCCGAGTCCAATAGTAAACCTACAATAGAAGGCACTGCCTCTTTTTTTAAGTCCGCTATTAATCTTTTCTCATTTAAAGCTTTAAAAAGGGTATGTAAAATAGCCTAAATGGACCAAAATCTAACAGAAATCCTTTCCCCTTCTCGAACATCTCTTTCTACAATACTTTACTCATTTCCAATTATCAACATCTAATTCCCCATCAACGGGGAACCAAGGATTCCATTCCCTAACTACATTAATACACATTTCTATGTCAAAAGAAGAAATAGTTACACCATAAGCAGCAAGTAAATATTTTAGCATATGTAAGTACGGAGTAGACTTAACTTGTTCCATCACCCTGTAATTAAAAGTACTTACCTGAATATCCCTTCCTGTGTTCAACACTGCAGGGTCCCTGTTTGTGTGCCAGTTGTCAACGTCTCAGGCATTGGGGTCCCTGGGTAAGGGTCGCAAAATCACCAGGACACAGGGGTTGCAGAGTGCAAACAGCAATTGCCACTGCATGCTGTGCTTTATTGTTAGTGGGTATTTAAAGACAAGCAAGTATTATCTTTGCCAATATTTATTCAGGAGACATTCACACAAAGAATTTCAACAGATACAATTTTGCTTAAACTATGAGATAAATCTTTGTATATTTTTATCTAAACTATTTTAGAGCAAGCTCAAACCATTTCCCCGTACTCTGGAAAATGCTTGACTAGCTGTTCGTCTATGCGTAAGTAAGCAGAAGAGCTACTTCCTCAGCTTTGAGACATGATAGCTTTGAGATAGGGAGAGAGAACATGTTCCCTCTCTAGGCTGGTATGCCAAGAGCTTTCCACATACACAAACACAGTCCTCAGATAATCCTGAGGCCGGAGCCAGCATCATTCTGCCCCTCCAACACAGACCCTGAGTCTTCACAGAGATTGTCTCACCAAATCTTCTATTACTTTAAGCAAAAACAAAGCAAAGCAAAGCAAACAAAATAGACATTATTGTTAATTAAGCTGCTATTAAAGATTCTAGGCACAATTATACTGTTAAATGATGTTAGTAAATATGTTTTGTAGATACTGATCTCATATGTGTCACAAAAATATCCATGGATTCATAACTAGAAACTCTGAAGTGTAAAGTATATTAATTAGGTGAGTTTCATTAGGTAGCCAATTAAGAGAACACCACAGGGTTTTCAGTCAGGTAAAGAAGTTTATTTACTGAACTGCTGCCCATGCCATATATGGTAGAAATGCATGTAAAAAAAAATGGGGCGATCCAACCTCTGGCAAGGATGAATCTATGTGAAGGACCAGATGAGGTGTGGCTGTTTGGGGGAAACTCTGGCCACACTGGATCTGGATGTGACTTCAAGTTCTGGGACTCACCTCTGGTCAGATGGAAAGTGGGACCAGAGGCTGACCAGGTTGTGACTTAACAGGATGGGGAAGTGGCTGCCTCCAGGTGTGCCAGATACTAGGCAACATATAAAGGGTTGAAACTTAGCCAAGAATTGGCTGCATAGGGTCTGCATGACCTGGGGCAGACCTAACAACAAATACAGGTAGTATTTCTGACATATGACTCCAAACAATTCATTCTCGGTCATGTTCTTTCTTTCTTTCTTTCTTTCTTTCTTTCTTTCTTTCTTTCTTTCTTTCTTTCTTTCTTTCTTTCTTTCTTTCTTTCTTTTTCTTTCTTTCTCTTTCTTTCTCTTTCTTTCTTTCTTTCTTTCTTTCTTTCTCTTTCTTTCTTTCTTTCTTTCTTTCTCTTTCTTTCTTTCTTTCTTTCTTTCTTTCTTTCTCTTTCTTTCTTTCTTTCTTTCTCTTTCTTTCTTTCTTTCTTTCTTCCTTCCTTCCTTCCTTCCTTCCTTCCTTCCTTCCTTCCTTCCTTCCTCTTTTTCTCCCTCCCTTCTCTCTTTTTTGTTTTATTGGTTGGTCGTAGGGTTTGAACTCTGGGCTTGGGCAATGTCCCTCAGCTCTTGAGCTCAAGTTGAGCACTCTACCGCTTGAGCCACAGCGCCACTTCTGGTTTTTGAGTGGTTTATTGGAGATAAGGGTTTCACGGACTTTCCTGCCCAGGCTGGCTTTGAACTGCAATCTTCAGATCTCAGCGTGCTGAGTAGCTAGGATTACAGGTGTGATCCACCAGCGCCCAGCTCTTTCTCTCTCTATTTCTCCTCTCTTTCACTCACCCTCCCTCTCTCCCCTACCTCAACATTCTCAACTCTCAAATAATGAACACTTGCTGAGTTGAACTCACAGGCTGGGAGAGCAGCTCAATTGGCATATGTGAAATGTATTTAATGTTTCCTTCTACTTCTACCACAGGTCACTGGAATCAAATAATGAACACTCAGCAGCATGGCTTCTCAAGGCGATTGGAGGAGGAAAGCAAGCATGCTCACTTCATTCTGTGAGGTTCACCCTGGGAAGGTGGGGCAGACTCCTCCCTCCTCTTGCTAAATCTCAGCCCAGATTCTGCATCCGTAGAGGTGACTGCCTCCAAGAGTCCCAGTTACTCAAGTGAAACACTTACAAGGCAGAGACTTAGCTTCTTGTGGTGCTGAGATTAATGGCAGCATGATTCAACATGACTCACTAGTTTATTGAGATTGAGACTTCTTAAATTTTTGGTTAGGCTATGTTCAAATTGTGATCTATTTATTTCTGATTTCTAACCATGATTATAGATGTGAATCAGCACATCAGACCATTCAAAGTTCTTTATGCCACATGGAAGACATGAAGTTTATTTTACCAAATGACATACAACTAGACAGACAGCAAAAGTAAGTCCTTAATTCTGGTCAAGATGTGTTGTTAATGTGAAACAAAATTACTTAGCAAAATATCTGACTACTGCGATTATACTTTCAAACTTACCCTACACTTTAATATCAAATCACTTATATTTAGCCAATGATTTACTCAAATTACCTGTAATCATTTATGTCTGGCCTATCTTCTAGAAGTAGGGAGAACAGGAGCTCACACAATTAACTAAAGTGGTAGAATTTGAGGGGATCACAGTTCTGAATAGGTCTAGGAAGGAAAGTATCAGCCATATCAACCTACTAGGTCGGGTTATTGGAATGCAATCCTGATCCCTGCTTTTTGGGCAGGGTGCAAAAATTGCTACTCTATGCGTAAAGTAACTTAAACTAGAAAGGAGTGGTGGAGGGACTCCAGTGGTGGAATACTTAACTAGCAAACAACATCAAAACTCAAATCAACTTCCTAAAGATAAAGTAAGACAAGGAAAGAAAGAACAACTCATACTGAGCTTGTGTTCATTGTAAAGATTTACACTAAATCATTGTAGTTATAAATGCCATCATTTATTTCTAGGAGCACACACATTTTGTGTGAAGACTAAATGAAAAACTAACACCATATATAAAGCTTTGGTAGAACACAGGTCTAGCTTACAATGGTGAACACTTAAGTTTGCATGTGCAGTGGTGTTGCAGGGTTAAGGTTTATGGAAGTCCATCTTTTTGATGGACTTGACATGATGAAATTACCTAAACATACATAACCATACAGTTCACTGGACAGATACTGCTGATATATATATATATATATATATATATATGTATATATATATACATATATATATATATTGCACACACATGTATGCATTTATATATTAAGTGACAGGTAAATAAAAATTAAAAAAATATAATGAATAAATTTAGTGAACAGATAACTTTTCCAAAGTATTACTTTACCTGAACCAGTTCATTTCATAAAGTCTACAATGCTATATCACACTTTCATGGCTGCTGATCCCCTTCAGCTTTTTTATGAAATTGTTTTTTCTTTGTTTTACAGGTGAAAAGCCTGCCAATAAATATACTTTCATGACATTCCTTTCTTTAGAAAATGTAAAGCACGTTGTGTTATCTGGCTCTTTATGTATCATCAATATAACTTTTTTATAATTTCAAGTACATATTGTCTAAGATCTCCCTCATTCTCTTCCAATAATACCTATGGGAAGGAGAAAATGAAGGATTATTCTGTTACTTTGGGAGTTTCCGTTATTAATAACTGCAATAAATATGAAAATGAAACTCTGAAATTACTTAGAGAGGTAACATGAAAGTTAAATTTCTACACACTTATGTTACTCCCTCAACTAAAACACAGAACTTAAAATAAGTAACATTTTTAGCTGGGTGCCAGTGGCTCATGCCTGGAATCCTAGCTACTCAGGAGCTGAGATCTGAGGATAGTAATTCAAAGCTAGCCCTGGCAGGAAATCCATGACACTCTTACTTCAAATTAACCACCAGAAAACCAGAAGTAGCACTGTGGCTCAAGTGGTAACATGCTAGCCTTGATCTGAAGAGCCAGGGACAGTGCCCAGACCCAGAATTCAAGCCCCTTGACCAAGAAAATTAAAAAGGAAAAAAGGGGGAAAAAGTAATATTTTAATGCTAATGTGCATATATACACAAAATTTGTCTAGAAATAAAACTATAACAGCCCCTGGACTGGAAAAAAAAGAGATTAAAGTGAAATTGCCTTCAATTATTCATTTAGACGATCTAAACTGAGTGCAGGCTACTGGAACTCACATCACTAATTGAAGAGGTAGAATTTGAGAGGATCACAGATCAGAACCAGTGTGCAGAGGATTTGGAGCTTAGGGAAGATGGTGGAGGAGAAGCTGGAATCTGAACAAGCTCTCATATAGAAAGCAGTTTTAGAGTTCCAGTGAACAGTCCTAAGCCAGAGAATCACACCAAGTGTGCCATCACAGGACAGAGAGTTAGACAAGAGAGGGGAAGCCAAGGCAAAAAGACACTACTGAGTGCCTGTCAGCAGCCGCCGCAGCGGCGGCGGCAGGTCACGGTGGAGAATGCAGCCCCGGGGCCATAACTGAGCGCTCACACAGAGAGTCCAGGATGAAGGAGCCAGACTCAGCGGGAGAGCAGATTCTACTCAACACCAGCCAGATCCGACAAGGAGCGGACATCTTGATCCTGGAGTTCGCAGACCAGAGTCGACCCAGGATCCAAGACTCGACGTGAGTAGAAGCCCGACATCCTCACTCCTTCTCAGGGAGCAGAGGAGGGACGGCCACCCCTCCCCCCCCAGCACCAGTGATCTCCATCTTGGATACCGACAAAGCTCGGAGGAGCTGCCAGCTCCAACCCAGGCCTTGGAATAAAACGAGACATTTAGCAGGTCACAAGAACTTAACATTGGCGAAGTGACCTGCCAGACTTGGCTAGATCCAGGGAAAAGTCACCCAGCTCAGGCACCAGCCATTGGAGTGGCTTTCCTCACTGGGTAACCAAAGCCAGAGGCTGCCCCTCCCTCTAGCAGCCTCCACAATCAATTGAAGAACAGAAACCCTGAGAACGGCTCCAGGCTGGGCTCTGGGAGTTTTTTTTTTTTCTTCACAAAATAGCCCCAGGAAGAAGCTACTGATTGTTGAAAGGCCTCAACTCTACCCAGAACCTAGCCTTACCACTGCATCCCCCTCTTTTGTGATTCTCAAAGCAGATCACCCTCCCAGTAAACTAATCTGGGAGGGGGATCTCAAAATCTTGGGTAAAGCAGAGGATTTTTCTGCCTGTTCCAACAAATTGACTTAAGAAACCAATCAAGCCACAGGACCTCAAGCTGACCAGAGACTCCAACAAGAGGCTGTTTACAGACAAAAGGGAGATACAGGATTCTTCCCACCCCTCCCAAAAAATCAAAAAAAAATCAAAGAACTTTTTTTTTCTCTTCCTCTTCTTTTCTTTTTTTTCTCTTTTTTCTTTTTTTACCTTATATATATATATGTATATATATATATATATATATATATATATATATATAATTTTTTCCTTTTCTAAAAATTTTATTAATCTTTAATTTTTGCCTTTTTTGAAATAATAATTGTTTTCCAGTAACTTTTTTTCCCCTCTTATAATTTTTATTTCAGGAATACATGAATATGTGTTTTCCTTTCTTTTCTTGTCTTCTTTCTCTTTTTCTTTCTTTCTTAACTATCTTTTTGGTTTTTTGCCTAGCTCTACTGAACTTCTGACCTTTTTCTCTCCCTTTCTAATCCTTTTCACCTTTTCCTGTCTTTTGATCTTCTGTATGTGACTTAACACTTGTCCTGCACAACCTCAGATAAACCCGTAGTTAACTAGTAGACCCTATCCCCCATTGTGTACACAATTAATCCACAAATTTATTACTCAATTCAAAACCTCTGAGACTTAAATTCCTTAATAGCAGTTCTACCTCTTTATACCTATATAATATTTTAAGCATTTTCTTAAGTTTTTCACTTCTCCTCTATGTCCCTACCCTTCTATTAATATACTCACATTCCTCTCTAAATAAATGGTCTTTAAAGCTCCATAATAATATTAATTTTTACGTTTCTATTTTTTTCTGGTCTCTTTTCATTTCCCTTTCCCTTTCTTCCTTTTCTCTCTCTCTCTACTTGCATCCTACACAACCTATTTCCTGCATTGAGATTAGGACATAGTTAACTCTCCCTGTGCCTCCCCACACCAATCTCTTCCTATTTTTTACCCACATCTCTCCCTAACCCTAAAAATTTCTGGTTTTCCAAATTCTTCTCTGTGGTTCGAAACCCATTAACATAGAGTTGTTTGATGTTGAATAGATGTATCTGTTGAACTAGAATGTATCTGTAGACTATTGACTGTATAAATGCAAACGTTGGTTGATGGTTGCCTTACGATAGTGTTCTAGCACAAAACTGGTGCTATTTTCATCTCAAATGGGCAGAGTAAGCCGGAAAAACACAAGAAAAATGGCAAATCAATTCCCAATCTTGATATTCAGGGGTCAGATCAGATAATGAACAACCCAGAGGAGAGTTCCCAAATAGCCCTACAAACACTGGTGGAAAACATGAAAAATGAGAAGTTTGACAACTTACAAAAGACCCTGTATGAGCATGATAGGGAGAGAGAGGAGGCATCCCAAAAGTTTATACAGGAATATCATAAGCATGAGGAAGCTACTCAAAAACTGATACAGGTTTTGCGTGAACAACTTGAGAACACTCAAAGAGAAAGGGAGGAATGGCTTGAGCAGGTTGAGAACACTCAAAAAGAACTGCAAGAATCCCACGAACGGGAAGAGAGAGAACTGCAGGAATCCCACAGACGGGAGGAAGCTAATCAAAGAGTAATTCAGGAATTGAGAGACCAGGTAGAGAATACACAAGATCACTATAGGCATTCCTGGAATCCATTAACAAAGAGCTGAAGGAAGTCACGGAGACCACAAAGGGAATGCTGAATGGAAACCAACAGAAGGAATGGGAGTTCAAAGAAACCATAACCAATCAACTAAGTGATTTGAGAACAAACACTGAACACCAAATTAAGGAAGTAAAGAAATTCATACAAGACCTAAAACAGAGCTTCAACAAAGAACTTGAAGCCATCAAAGCTGACCAATTAGAAGGAAAAGAGATAAAAAACAAAGTAGAGAGTCTTGACAGCAGGTTAGACCATGCAGAAGATCGAATCTCAGGGTTTGAAGACAGCCTAGATATTATAGAGAAAGAACATACAACCATCCAAGACAAGTCCAAGAAATATGATAGATCTATTCAACACCTGGAAGACACCATCAGAAGGCCCAATCTAAGGATAATGGGTGTAGAGGAGCACCTAGAAACAGAAGTTAATGGTCTAGGAAATTTGTTTAACAGGATCCTAGCAGAGAACTTCCCAAACATACAAAAAGATAGCACTATTCAGATACAAGAAGCTTTTAGAATCCCAAATAGACCAGACCATAATAGGACATCCCACCATCACATTATAATCCAAACAGGATCAACTCAGACCAAGGAAAAGATCCTTAATGCTGTCAAGGAGAAAAGGGTAATCACCTATAAAGGGAAATCAATTAGAATCACCTCAGATTTCTCAGCAGAGTCAATCAAAGCAAGAAGAGCCTGGAATGACGTATGCCATGCCCTAAAAACAAACAACTATCAACCAAGAATACTGTACCCAGCTAAACTCTCCTTCATAACTGAAGGCCAAATAAAAACCTTCCATATCAAATAAAAATTGAAACAATACATCTCCACCAAACCAGCCCTACAAAAGATTCTTAAAGATGTCCTACAGATAGAAAACCAACAAGACCGCAACAAAGGCCAAGAAACTGCACCCAAACTGAGAATCCAAGAACCATAGGAAGAACCCAGTTTTCACAGCCCCCAAGAAGGTGGATAACATGGCAGGAACACCCATATACCTCTCAGTCCTATCTCTTAACGTTAACGAACTGAACTCTCCAGTTAAGCGAAATAGACTGTCTAGTTGGATTAAAAAACAAGACCCGTCTATCTGCTGCCTGCAGGAGTCACAACTTGCCCGTAAAAACAAACACATTTTCAATGTTAAAGGCTGGAACAAAATCTACCAAGCAAACGGCCCCCATAAACAGGCGGGAGTTGCAATCCTAATATCAGATAAAATAGACTTCAAATTAAAATTCTTGACAAGGGATAAAGAAGGTCGCTACATACTAATTAAAGGATCTATCCTTCAGGAGGATATTAGAATTCTAAATATCTATTCGCCAAACAATGGAGCACCCAAATTTATCAAAGAAACACTAATTTCCCTCAAATCCCATATAGATTCAAAGACATTAATTGTTGGGGATTTTAACACACCACTCTCCCCACTAGATAGATCAACTCGGCAAAAACTAAACAGAGAAAATGCAGATCTAAACAGCTGCATAGATCAACTAGACTTAACAGACATCTACCGAACATTTCACCCAGCAGCATCAGAATACACGTTTTTCTCAGCAGCACATGGAACATTTTCTAAAATAGACCACATTTTAGGCCACAAAGCAAACTTGTCTAAATTCAGAAACAGTGAAGTTATACCTTGCATACTCTCTGACCACAAGGGAATAAAATTAGAACTCAACACCAAAAGCCACTAAAGAAAATCCGGTATCACATGGAGGCTGAACAACACACTACTGAATCAACAGTGGGTCATGGAAGAGATTAGAAAGGAAATTCAAATGTTCATGCTTTTCAACAAAAATGAACACACAAATTACCAGCTCCTCTGGGACACAGCGATGGTAGTACTCAGAGGAAAGTTTATAGCTCTGAGCTCCTACATCAACAAATAGGAGAAATCTGAAACTAGCAATTTAATGTCACATCTAAACCTCCTTGAAAAAGAGCAGCAAGATAAACCCCAATCCATTAGATGGAAAGAAATAATCAAAATTAAATCAGAATTAAATGAACTAGAATCCAAAAAAACTATAGAAAGAATCAACAAATCAAAGAGTTGGTTCTTTGAAAAACTTAACAAAATTGACAGACCCTTAGCAAATCTCATCAGAAAAAGAAGAGAACACACGCAAATTAATAAACTCAGAGATGAGAATGGAAACATCACCACGGAAACAACCAAGATTCAGAACATAATAAGGGAATACTTCTCCAAACTTTATGCTAATAAGTTTGAGAATTTGACAGAAATGGACCTTTTCCTAGCAAATATTGACATGGCAAAACTAAACCAAGATGAGTTAAACTATCTTAACATGCCCATATCAAGCATTGAAATAGAAACAGCAATAAGAGACCTCCCAGCTAAGAAAAGTCCAGGACCAGATGGTTTGACAGCGGAATTTTACAAGGCCTTCAAAGCAGAGCTCACACCAATACTCCTCCAACTGTTCAATGAAATTGAAAGAGAAAGCTCACTACCGAACACATTCTATGAAGCCATCATAACCCTCATCCCAAAACCAGGCAGGGACTCATCAAAAAAGAGAACTATAGACCCATTTCTTTGATGAACATTGATGCAAAACTTCTCAACAAAATTTTGGCCATTCGACTTCAACAACTCATCCAAAAAATCATACACCACTATCAAACAGGATTCATTTCAGGGATGCAAAGCTGGTTCAATATACGCAAATCAATTAATATTATTCATCACATCAACAGGAGCAAGAATAAGAACCACATGGTTATCTCAATAGATGCAGAAAAAGCATTCGACAAGCTCCAACACCCCTTGATGATGAAGGTTTTGGAAAAATTAGGAATCCATGGAATATTCCTCAATACAATAAAGGCTGTATATGACAAACCTACACCCAGCATTATACTCAGTGTTGAAAAACTAAACCCATTTCCTCCTAACTCAGGAACAAGACAAGAATGCCCACTCTCTCCAATTCTCTTCAATCTAGTATTAGAATGCCTAGCTACAGCAATAAGACAAGATGCAAACATAAAGGGGATCCAAATTGTCAACATATAGAGATTCCCAACATATAGAGATTCTCTTCACTTAGAACACCAGGCTACCACTGAAAAAATGGGGCCTTACAGGAAATTGGATAGCACCAGTGGGGTATCTCCAGATAAGGGAACTCTTAGCCACATTCCAAAAACTCACACTGCCATCGTCAAGATCAAGAAACACACCAACCCGGCCCAGAGGTTTCTCTACATAGTGAGGCAGCAGTGGGGAGGTGGTAAAAATGGTGGAAAGTGTGTTCTCTTTCACAAACAAAAGGAGGAAAAGATCCTCAGATTCAGTGAGGTTGCTGTCTATGGAGGAATGCCTAGTAACTCCCAGGGCCCAGGTTGAAGAGTCATCCACACTAACCTCCCAGTAATGTTTCCCAGAGCTGAAGACTTGGCGTCCAAAAGCAGTAAAGTGGAAGGACTCTTCAGAATTCAAAACTGCATAGGGATTGTCGTGTCCAACACAGCACCCAAGATCTTGATTCCTCGTAGCTTCATTGAAAGCAATCTCCACCCGGTACTGGCTGAGCCTCTCTATCAGTCCAGGAATGGGAGGGGCACTGAGCTCTGGCCTCAGAGGAAGAGGCAGGAAGAACAAGACTGACTCACAGCTTTCTAGGGTCAACTCTACATCCTGAAGCAGGTCCACATCTGGCTTCTGGTATGTTTCGATCAGCTTCTGATACATATTCCTGAGCTGATGCTTCTTCTGAAGCATTTGGGTTTCCCTTTCTCTGAGTTGCAGTAACATGGCTCTTCCTTCATTGATCAGTACCTGGGAATGGTGTCTTTCCTCCTCCTGGACGCCCAGCTCTAAAAACAGCATGCTAAAAACATCCTCAGTCATGCCTCGGAATAGCTTCACATACCAAATCCATCGGTTGATGAGTCTCCTCTTCTCCTGTAAATTGTGCTGGTTTTCTTGAGTCTTTTCCCATACAGCATGCATCTGCTTTGAAATCATCTCCCTCTGCTCCTCAGCAGCCCTTTCTATGGGATGGTGTTTGTGAGCCCTGTGCTCCTGAGACTGGGAGCAGCTCCTACAGAGCAGGGCCTTGTCTACCTCACAGAACATCTGCTTTGTCTCTCTGTGTGTCCCACACATGTATTCTTCAGAGCTCAGAAAATGCCTGAGGCTGGCTCTTCTGGCAATGGCCACCAGGCTCCTCAGAACCACGTTGGTTTTGAGGTCTCTCTGCTGGCAGGGTCCCCTGCACACAGGGCACGTGGCTGGAGTCTGGGTCTCTTCCCAGCAGAGGCAGAGACAAGGTCGACAAAAACTGTGCCCGCACTCTAGGGTGACTGGCTCTATGAAAGTATTTATACAGATGGCACATCTCAGTTCTTTCTGGAAGGCCTGGGCAGTGTCAGGGTCCATCATTCCTAGAATCTAATGAGGTACTGGTGGCTCACGCGTAGAAGCCTAGCTACTCAAGAGATTGAGAGCTAAGGATCAAGCTTTGAAACTGCCTCGGCCACAAAAGTCCCCCTGACACAGATTCTTATCTCCAATTAACCACTCCAAAATAACAAGTGGGCTGTGGCTCCAGTAGTAAAGCACTAGCTTTGACCACAAAGTGGCCCAGGGACAATGCCCAGTCTTGAGCACAAAGTGACCCAGCAACACTGCCCTACCACTGGGTTCAATCCCAGCAACTGACAAAACAATACCACCACCACCACCACCATACCAAGGAGAGAAGAATTAAAAGAGGAGTAGATTCTCCCACTCTAATCCTCACCTGGAGTATCTAAGCTCCAAATGGCCTCGGTCCTGCTGATGTAGGATCTTCAGCAATGCCTGAGTCTCAGACTTCCACTCTATTTATACTGAAAGAGGGTGGGTCCAGGAAAGGAAGTCTCTGATTGGTTGCTTAGGGAAGCTGATTTACATATCAATAGGAGCTGGAATGTACATCCTGGCAAGCACACCTTTCACTTCCTCTTTCAAGGACCTACCTCTTACAATTTGGTTAGGTTATTTGAGTTAGGTGCAATGTAGGTTTGTCCAGGATTGGAAAAGTTTATTGTGTTTGTTTTATTTTGTTTTGTTTTGTTTTTTACTTCTCTGTATGTTTTATAATGGAACTATGCATTTATTAATTTTCCACAGGACTGTAGGCCATATTACTGACATTATCCACTGTATCTTGTGGGTCTTCAAAAGTAGCTGAGTTCGTATTTCTTAACAGGTGATCATCCTATACTTTTTTTATTTGTAATTTCTCAGGCCTGATGTTGGGCTGGTACTTTACCAGTTAGGCCTTGTCCTCTCTGTGTTTGCTTTTGTTTTTGGAATAGAAACTTGTGTTTATTCTTAGGATCTCCTTGACTGAGTTCTTCCAATTCACACTTTGCACAAAGCTGAGATGCCAAGAATTATCTCTTGCTTGAGTTGTGATCAGGATTAAATCTGCCCACAGACCAGCCCCTCCCAGCGTTCCCATCACCTGCCTGAATCATACCAGTAATCACGTGACTATCGTTGATCACCTGACTATGAGGGAACAAAGATCCTAGGCTCAGAGATCACTTCCTCTTGTCTAATGTCTATACTGACTCATCCTTGTGATGTTGTTTTTCTTGTTGTTTGTCTGTCAGTGCTGGACTTGAACTCAGGGTAGAGGATCTGTCCCTGAGCGCTTCTTCCACTCTATTTCTCTTATCTTTCTTTCAAATATTATTTTTGCCTTTTTATTATAAAATGATGTGGTATTCTAATATATAATTTAATAACTCAATGCCGTTATTGAGAATGATCTAAAAATTATCACAAACATAAATATACATATATATATATCTATATACATTGGATTAAAAGAGCACATTATCAATATTCAATTCGCTATAAATTTTATCCTATCAGAATATTCTCTTTAGGGTTATAGGTTCTGTAGTTTCCCTGGCATAACCGTTCCCATTTATGGTTTTTTTACTATAATCAATTTTGTACCTTTCTTGCTGTTGATCCACTAGCTTTGAAAGCATAATCCCCTATCTGAATTGTCAGCAGAGAAATAGTAGCCTAACACTATGTTTGCATCTTTGACTCTCAGGCATTGACTCTCAATCTTTTTTTAAATTTTTCTTTTTAAAAAAATTTTGTCATTAATCAATGGCTTTTCTATATGCCAACAATGAGAAAAGTGTGGCTGAAATTAGGAAAGCAACTCCATTTGTAATAGCCCCACAAAAAATAAAATACCTAGGAATTAACTTAACCAAAGAAGTGAAGGACCTCTATGATGAAAACTTTAAAATCTTGAAAAAGGAAATCAACACAGAACTTAAAAAATGGCAAAACCTCCCATGCTCCTGGATTGGCAAGATTAACATCGTGAAAATGGCAATAATTCCCAAGGCTATCTACAAATTCAACGCAATACCTATCAAAATTCCACCCTCATTCTTCAAGGAAATAGAGGAGGCAATCCAAAAATTCATATGGAACAATAAAAGACCCCGAATAGCAAAAACGCTCCTCAACGGAAAGAACACTGCTGGAGGAATATCAATACCAAATTTCAAACTCTACTATAAAGCCATAGTAATCAAAACAGCTTGGTATTGGCATAAGAACAGACCTCAGGACCAATGGAATAGAGTTGAAAACCCAGAAATGAACCTACAGACCTATAGCCATCTAATCTTCGATAAGGAAGCTAAAACAATAGAATGGAAGAAAGACAGCCTCTTCAGTAAATGGTGCTGGCAAAATTGGTTAACTACATGTAGAAAACTAAAGCTAGATCCTTATATATCACCCTGCACCAGAATCAACTCCAAATGGATCAAAGACCTTGAACTCAAAGCAGACACTCTGAAAACATTACAGGATGGAATAGGAGAAACCCTAGGTCTCCTTGGCTCAGGTCGAAATTTTCTGAATAGAGACCCGGAAGCACAACAAATCAAAGAAAGGTTGAACAAATGGGATTGCATAAGATTGCAGAGCTTCTGCAGGGCAAATGACATAGCTGGCAAGATCAATAGAAAGCCCACCGATTGGGAGAAGATCTTTACTAGCCATACAACGGACAAGGGTCTCATATCTAAAATATACTTGGAACTCAAAAAATTAAACCCCCCAACAACAAATCCTCAAAGAAACAACTGCCCAATAAATAAGTGGGCGAAAGACTTAAAGAGAAGCTTCTCTGAAGAAGAAAGAAGGATGGCCAATAGACACATGAAGAAATGTTCAACATCCCTAGCCATAAAAGAAATGCAAATCAAAACAACATTGAGATATCACCTCACTCCAGTTAGAACAGCAAAAATCAAGAACTCTAACAACAACAGATGCTGGAGGGGATGTGGACAGAAAGGAACCTTACTTCATTGTTGGTGGGAATGTAAACTTGTTCAACCACTTTGGAAAGCAGTATGGAGGTTCCTCAAAAGACTTCACATAGATCTCCCCTATGATCCAGCAATCCCACTTTTGGGCATTTACCCAAATGTTTACAAACAAGACCACACTAAAGCTACCAGCATAACTATGTTTATTGCAGCATTATTTACCATAGCTAAGATATGCAACCGACCCAGATGCCCCTCAGTAGATGAATGGATCAAGAAAATGTGGTATATATACACAATGGAATTCTATGCCTCCATCAGAAAGAATGACATTTCCCCATTTGTTAGGAAATGGAAAGGTTTGGAAAAAATTATATTAAGTGAAGTAAGCCAGGCCCAAAGAAGCATAGGTCCCATGGTTTCCCTTATTTGCAATATCTAGTATAGGTGTGAGTCAAGCGGAAAAGGTCAGATAATGTGATGTTAGGAAAATGAACCCTTAAATATGTATTTTAATGTTTTCGTTTCTTTCATGCATGTGTTTCTAACGCATTTATAAGATTATTTCTTTGTTGCTTTGTATGTCCTTCCCCCACAGTGTAACCCCCGCTTTCACTATATTTGATGTCAGTATAACATGTGGAGGAGATGGGGACAAACAAGTCGTTTAAGGATTCAGGTGGACCTGTTGCAACAATGAGAAGTACAAAATGTCATGTCAAAACCAGCTTTACAATGTCGGTGTGGGGGGGGGGGAGGGGGGTTATAATTGGGTGGGGGAGGGGGGTATAATTGGGTGGGGGGAGGGGGGAGGCGGGGAAGGGAAGTGAAGGGTAAACAAAGGAGGAGGCTGCAATGCTTGGTAAGAAATATATGCATTATCCTGCCCATGTAATTGTAGCCCCTCTGTACAGTATGTTCTCAAATAAAATAAAATACAATTAAAAAAAAAATTTTGTCATTAGTGCTGCGGAACTCTGGGTCTCAGGGAAACCTCAGCTCTTCAGCTCAAGGTGAGCCCTCTACCACTTAAGCCACAGCACCACTTCCAGCTTTCTAGTGGTTTATTGGAGATGAGTGTCAACGACTTTCCTGCCCGGGCCAGATTTGAACTGAGATCTCAGATCTGTTTCCTGAGTATCTAGGATTACAGGGGTGCACCACTGGTGCTGGCTAAGCATTATTTTTTACCTTCATATGATAATGACAGCGGGGATGAATGCACAATAATTGGGTACATAGAGTGAAAGACAGACACCAACAAAGAACCATCACAACTGGACAGCAAACAGTTGTATTGTTACAATTGTTGGCTATTGTTAACCACTCAGTATGCCTAATGGGTAAATTGAGCTTTGCCATTGTTATTATTAATCTCTTAGCCTGAGTTAATATTCTCTTCATTTTTACCCCAAAAATTATGACTTATTTTTTCTGAAGCCATTCTTTCATCTTTAGTGTTCAACCCTGCATTTTCTTTCTTCTCCATTATTACCAGCTATTTCTCTAAGTATTCCAATTGATTTTATTTTATTTTAGTTTTAGAAATTAGTACTGAAACTTAAAGAATCCAATCTAATAGAAAGTTTAACACCCCAATGGTCTAGTATAGAGGTGTTTCTATTTTTTTCTTCCCAGGTAACAGGATCTAGTAATCAGAAGTCTGCTATAGAGCTTTGTGTCACTGAAACCAGTACTGCTTTTTTGTTCTCGAATGTACCTGGGGCTTGAACTTAGGGCATGAGCATTATTCGTGAGGGTTTGTTGTTGTTGTTGTTGTAGTTGTTGTTTGCTTTTTTTTTTCTCCTACTACTTGGACCACAGCTCCACTTTGGTGGTTAATTGAAGATGAGTCTTTTGGACTTTCCTATATGAACTGGCTATGAACTGCCATCCTCAGAGCTCAGCCTACTGAGTAGCAAGGATTACTGGGAAAACAACAATGCCCACTGAATTAAATGTTTTTTTTGTTTTGTTTTTTTGCTGTTATTCTGAGATACACCTTCTTTCATGGTGAAAAGCAGTCACTGGGGACTCATTTTTGCATGGGTTTATTTTTATAGCATTTTTTAAATATTTTCTTGCTCTCTTGTTGCATTGTTGCTACTTTATCTTATCTTCATTTTTTACATGCAATGTTTTATTATATGTTACCTCCATGTTTCATAACAAAATGGGATTACTGTGCATAAAATTCAAATTAGTACAGTATTAATGGTTTGCTTCATTTGAGAAAGGTTCTCTCCTATACAGTTCCCAATGTATAGAATCTTCACTAGTAGTGGTTTACCATTGGAGAAAAGGGTCTGACAGGAAGTTGGAAATAGCCAATAGCGAATCTCCAGAGAAGGGAACTCTTAACCACATTCCAAAAACTCACACTGCCATTGTCAAGATAAAGAAACACCACAACCGCAAGAAACTTCTCTATATAATGTGACAGCAATGGGGAGGTGGTAAAAAAAAAGTGTAAAGAAAGTTCCTTTTCACAAAAAGAGGAGGAATAGGTCCTCTGATTCAGGGCGGTGGGCCAAGAAAAGGGTTTGTACCTGAGTTCTCATTTAGGGAAGTTGATTTACATATCATCTGGAGTTGGAATTTCCATCCTGGAAACCACAACTTTAACTTCCTCTTTCATGGAAATGCCTCTTACAATTTCCTTAGACAGTGACAAGTGTTGTTTATTTTGGCTAGGCGAAAGTTAAATTTGAACAGGATTGGAAATTTTTTTTTTCTTACCTTTTTGTATCTTTTATTTTTGTACTATGAATTAATTACTTTTCCACCATACTATAGGTGACTTTTTATCTTGTGATTTTGAAAATTAGCTGAGCTTTCATTGTGGAGTTATTAGATGACCATCCAAGTCTTTTTATTTGTAAATTGTCATGCCTCCTGCTTGTCTGGTGCTTCACCACTTGAGCCATTTCAATCTTTATATTTTCATCGGATTTCTAATCTCATAAAAATACTGTATTAATTTCCTATTGGTAATGTAGTTCCCCAATTTTAATTTGTGCAAGAATTCTGAACTGATTTCAAAAATGAAGGACATTTTAAAGTAATTCATTAAAAAGCTATGAATATGGAGCTGTATATAATTCATTACTTTTGTTTAATTTTTCACACCTCAGTTGTAGAGTATGCTCAAAGGTGATTTTTACACTAATCTTTTTCTTTGAGGAATTTTTTTAATTAAGAAAATATTTTAGAGATATTAATGTTAGTTCAGCTATTTTTCTCCTTCATAAGGAATGTGATTTTAAGTTAATAAACAGAAAATCTAAGACAGATGATACATTTGGTATTTACATCAATTTGTGTAATTACTTTTTTATTTAAATACTGAAGAGTTGTTTCTGAATTTTCAATTTATTACCTGAGCCAAAGGTATATCATTACACTTGCAGAATCTAATCCACTTTACAAAAACTAAGTAACATATTAGTTTGAATTTTATTTTTTAATTCAACAATAATATTCAAGTGGTATCATTTCAGTAAGTTTCACTGAAAAATTATTAAGATATGCCATATCTATAGATATTTCATAATTCTATATTCTTATTTTTGGATTACGTTTCTGTAATCCATGAGTCTGTACTCCAATTGTGTTAGACTTCCAATTGTTCATCTCACATCTTTGCTTTGTTCCAGGATTTCAGCAGTAATGTTTTCTTGTTTTCCGTGGTTTTTATTATTTTTTCATCTCACTATCACCGTTGTAACTTTTTAACAAACAAAAAAGAAAATTCACTATTGCCCAGCTCAGCATTCTTTACATTTTCAAAAAGCCAAGTGATGCTAGTGACATACAACATACATCATGAAATGATTGATATAATGTATACAATACAGTAATATCAAAATATTGCATAAAATGTAAAAAATGTAATGTTATGAAATTAAAATACACTATTATTAAACTGTGACATCAAACATTTTCTATTATTATCATAATATAATAATATAAAACCGTGCCATCACTCTCCAACTTCCTTTGTAAAGAATTTACACTTTGTGGAAACCTACACCTGAGCCCCTTTCCTGGTAATGAATGGACTGTTAAATGTCTATAAAATTTGGGCCAGCTCCCAGAAGCCTCTGGTATGTTTGGCTCCTCCCCTCTCTCACTCATTATACTTAGGCTTAAGAGTATGCCACCTAGTACTATGGCGACAAAGTAAGTTAGAGGACAAGAGCCCTGTTCCCCAGCTGGAAGCCTCCAGGTCTTCATGCAAAAATGATCTCCAAGTTTTCATTTGTCTCAGTCCTGCAGCCATTATTGCCCATACATGTAAGCTCAGGTAGGTGCTTGAATAGCAAGCTGTTGTAGCACAATCTGCTCTGTAGTAGGTGTCCTTGAGATGCCAAGGTACACCAGCCTCTCCTTGGGAAGGATCCACATAGTCTTCAAGCTTTAAATTCTTAAAATCTTGTTTCTTCTTCATAACTTCCCTATTCCTGAAGCCTGAGAGGTCTGAGGGGCCCTCATCCGCAGGGGTCTGGATGGCTGCCAGGATCTTGTCCTGAAACTCAGGTGCCTTCATCTGTAAGAAGCAATAGCAGCTCCTTCTTCTTCTCCTTCTCCTGGAAGAGCAGGTTGACACACTCATCTTTCTTCTGATATAGCTCATCCAGTACTTCCATCTGTTCTTTAAAGAAATGTAGGGACTCTTCAATGGTGCTGATAGGTTTTGACAGCTGGCTGCACCCATGTTGGAGTTTATCCATTTGCCTCTAGTAGCCCACTTTTTCCAGGCAGCTTGTGGATGAAGCAGAATTTCAGGGTCTTCTTGGGCACTTGTGTGTCCTGCTTCCATTCCCGTGGTTTCAACTTCTGGAGAAGAAACCCTACTGCTTCAGATTTCTCTGTCTCTTGACTACCATATTGGCCAGGAACCCATAGTAGGTCTGTTGCTCCTGTAGCTGCTGGCTAAGCTTCACCTTCTTTAATTCATCAATGGATAAAGATAAAAATCCCACCTAGTCTTTGGGTTGTCTGTCCTCTAGGACAGTCACAGCAAGTAGAATCACCCCCTTTACTTTTTACTCACTCCTCCTTCTCTAGTGAAAGCCAGAAAGCTCAGCTGGGGCCCATAGCTGCTCCTGCTTCTGTCTGTTGGTTTTAAGGCACATCACAAGTGTTGTGTAATATTTGATGGTCCTTCTTGGTCCTCCAACTTTTTTCAGCAACTGTGTCTGCTTCTGCAGGTGCTGCGGCAAGGCCTCATTCTTTAAGGTCAGCTGCAAATTGTAGGCCCTGTGCTGTTCACAGGTAGCTCTGATCTCCTGCAGCTGTTCATGAAGCTCCTGAGATTCTGAGCCACTTGGCTCCTTAACTCAGCCGTCTCTTTCTATTCTTCTAACTTCTCCTTTTGCTGGTCCAGCTTCTTCCTTCACTTGGAGCTTTGAGTGCAGCACACGAGAGAGCTCCTCCTTCTGTTTCTTAGCCTGTGGAAGGCATCCTGCAGCTGGCCCAGCTGCTCTTTTATCTCTAGGTTATGCAAAATTGTGCATCTCATGGCCTCATTAATGTGTAATCTGCCCAATGTCTTGAAGAGCTTATGCAGATCCCAGGCCTTTTCCTGCTGCTCCAGTTACCACAGCCGTTCCTGCTGCTTCAAATTTTGGAGACTGAGGCTCTAGTTTTCCTGCCTTTGAATGTAACACTGCTTCTCACATTTCTGTTGCTACTTCTGCAACTAATAGGTCTTGGATGGCAGCTGTAGCTTGGTCTGAGTTGGTCCTGCAGGCTGCTGCTGGAGGGTAGCTCTGCCAAATGCCATTGAAGTTCCACCATGTTTATCTCTAGGTCAAACACTTATCACGCCCATTGCTCTTTCTCATCTCTCAGTTCGTTCATCTGTTGAACCTTGTCTTTCTTCATGGACCTCTCCAACTTCAAGTCCTCTGCAACATGGTCTCTCTCCAGGCTTAATTTGGTCATTAATTCTTTCATGTTCTCTAGCTTTCTCCAGCCATGCCTTCTCTCTTATTATCTTTGTTTATCTTTTGGTTACTCTCTTGGGGTAACGTAGGACTTCTGACATATTGTTAGTTATTCCAGTGTCAGAGGAAAGGACACTAGCAGGAAAGGAACCAGAGGAAGATTCCAGGTCTGCATGGTCTTTGGTCTCACCCTTGGTTGATTTACAGTCCACAGTAATTATTGTTATGAGGTTACCTGTTTTCAGTTTTCTTTTTGTTGGTGTTAGTGGGTCCACCAGGTCAATTCCTCTCCAGATACTCTTGCTGTTGTTTCTTGCCTAAAGAAAATTTTATTTTGCATGCGTTTCTGGTTTGGTTAGATATCCCAGCAATGGGATAGGGAAGATGGAGGGGCCATATTCCCAAGCTTTCTGAAATCACTTCTATTCTTGCAATCACCCACTTCCTACAAGATCTCTGAAATTCACTCAGTCACCACATAGCACCTTACTTCCTTCACCTGCTGGTAGTGATATGATCCAATAGAGGAAAATGCCAATGGTACTAGGCAGCACAGAATGTGGATGTGGCCTCGATTCTTGTATCTTATTGTTCAGCTAGAAACAGGTATGCATTGTGGGATCATTGTGATCCAGACACAGTGGGTGGAGTCACCCCATACCTGCTCTTACAGTCCTCCCCCATTTACATATCTACTTGGGGAGCAGGGCAGCACCAGCTCCTGTTTGCCCTGCCCATCAAACCTGCCCACTTGGGCTGATAACTAGGATTAGCTCTAGTTGGGTGCCTCCACAGTTGTACTGGAGACTGCTCAAAACAATGTCGTCCATCCCACAATTACAATCACCAAGTGATCCTGAGTGGTTGTTCTCAGGAATAAGCACTCAGGATCACTGTCATAGTCCCTCTTATGCTGGGACTATGGAGGGATCAGACCCAGAGCTTAGGGGATGAGTGAGTGACAGAGAGTAGGGATACTGGATACTGCATCATTTTGCAGTCTATTTCCTCATATTACAACTTGGTCCACATATTTTTACATCACAGAAATACCGTCCAAATAATTTCCATCCACTCCTCCAGACTGCAAGACTGTGCTAGTCCCATAATTCGCTCACTCCTTACTGCAAGTTTCTAATCTGGGTCTGAATCTGTTCCCCTGCCAGCCAGGTCTCTATTCCACACCTAGCATACCATGTTCCCATAAGAGAGAACAATGGATTGAACCAGCCTTTGTCTTTTTAAAAAAAAATTATTGTGAAAATACCATACATCGGGGTTACAATTACATGGGCAAGGTAATGAGTACATTTCTTATCAAGAATTCTTGGCTCCTCCTCTGTTTCCTCTTCCCACCCTTTCCCATCCTCCCCCCGATCAAAGTTGTAAAGTTCGTTTTTCAACATAACGACTTGTACATCTCATTGTTGCAATGGGTCCACCTGTATCCCTATTTAAACGCTTTGTTTTTGCCCTTCCCCTCCACAAATTATACCAACATCAAATACAATGAAAGCAGCGGTTATGCTGTGGGGGAGGGGCATATGAAACAACAAAGAAATCATCTTATAAATATGTTACAATCACAAGAAAAAAAAACAATTCAATACTTATAGTGGGGTTCATTTCACCTAAAATCAACTTATCTGATCTTTTCTGCTTGTCTCAGACATATACTAATTACTGCAAATAAGGGAAACCATGGGACTTGTGTTTCTTTAGGCCTGGCTTACTTCACTTAATATAATTTTTTCCAAGTCTTTCCATTTCCTAACAAATGGGGCTATGTCATTTTTTCTGATGGAAGCCTAGAATTCCATTGTGCCGGAACCTGCCGGCAACAAAAGGGAATCCTGAATTAGGGGGCGAGGATGCAGAAAAATAAAGACATAAGACATAGGATGGGGTCGGGAGGTCTGCACCTCAAGATTACAGTCCCGTTTATTTTTAATTTTTCCTATTATATACTATTAGAAGTCAAGAGGTAACATAAGGTTACCATATTGCAGAAAAACAAGGAAAGTTTTATTAAAAACAAAGTGCAGTAAAAACAAGACAAGATCAACTGATAGAAAGTAAAACAAATTCTGTAGACATAGCAAAGCAATCCCGGGCACCTAGTGTTTTTCATGAAAGCCAGTTCCTTATGCGTGCCTTTAAGTGAGCACAGGGGTCAAGATGACCATAGAGCTTTACTGTGGACTCCCAACATCTCCCCCATCTTTGTTTGAAGAAGCGAACCCACCTGTCTTAGGCTGGGTGGATCACCTTGTCTACCTTACCCGTCATCGGGAACTTTTTCAGAGCAAAGCTGAAGGCCCTGTCTTAGGTTGGTCAGACTGGCACCCCCTCTTACCCGACTCTGGCTACAGTTCCTCTCGGGGAATTCATTTATATAGAGCTTGATCTTATGTAGCTGTATGGCTAAACTCATAAGAGAGTTTTGCAGTGCACGTATAAGGAAGGCATAGAAAAACTATCAGCAAAAGCATTCCCACGCCAAGCAATGACATTAGCAATCCTTTAACATAAGTCAGGGATGTGATATAGAGTTGAAATTGTTTAAACAGTTTTTTTTAGCAGTTTTTGCCACTTTAGCGTCCAGAGGTAGGGCTTGTGTAGTACTATGAGCAAGCTGATTAAGATAATGGACAGTTTGTGCATTTTGTGTTAGTGCCACAGCAGCTGCCGCTGAAGAGGCAGCTAACAAAATAAAAGCCAAAACATCAGCTACAAGTAGCCCAACAAATCGATGAGGGCGCATTAGTTTTTTCAATTGTCTTAACACCTGAATGCCAGAATCTTTATACCAAGTTTTAGAAATATTTACAGGAAGCATAACAACAGATGGTTGTCTAACAATAAGTATGGATTCAGTTATGCCGCTATACAAGCAATTAGTAAAAGAACAATTAGAACAGGTGACATTAAAATAATTAGCTCCTATAGAGATATTGAATGGTCTATACATAATGACATGGGGTGGTGATACACAACTCATAATATTTTTTGAAAGGGATGAATTGGGCCAGGTTATGTTGTTGAGTGCAGCCACTAGCATCCAAACATGATGTTGAGGATGCCCATTCATCCACCACAGTCCAAAATTGTACTTATTAGTAAGATTAGCTCCAAACCAGTCCATTAATTGAAATTTAGTTCCAGAAATATTGGTAACAAATGGCTTCACATGCCTGCACCTTATTGGATGAGGCTTTCCTGTAGATACTACTATTTGTGAAGAATTAATGCAACGGGGTATCATATAGGATGGAGTAAAATTTGCATGAACTGGGTAACCAGTTGGTAAAGATGTCATCTGTATATTGTACATTTGATTTTTGTCTGGGATCCAAATTTTATGAGTCATGGATAGCATTATAATACAGCCTGGAATGGAGCCTTTAGAGCTGGTGGTAAAGTAGAATGGAGTTCCAATGTCTGAAGCTGAGGTATCTCCCATCTTGGTGTGCTGGATGAAGTGATCAAGTGCTGTACTGTATGCTGATCTATTGACGTGAATGAGAACTTCAATTCCCTCCCAAGTTGTAGGGCGCACAATCGGGGGATCTGGCACGTAAGCCCAATGTGTCAGGGTTTGTGTCATCAGAATGAGCCTCCACAATCCTAACGCAATGCTCAGGCAACCAGAGGGATTCATTTTCTTCCTGCGAAAAAACACAAACATGTCCTCAACCCCATGTTAAAACTGGATCGAGCCCATGCCAATCACCTGTTAAAGGATCCTTCCACTTAACTCGGCCAAAAGCTCTTTGCTCTCTTTTTTTCCCAAAGTCACTGTACTGTGGAAAGTCCATTACAATCTAAACTTAAAAATTTAGTACAAATAAAGCATGAAAAGAATATTAACAGGAGAGAAGGGGTATAATTCCCCCCTTTTAATTCAAAAATTTGGTGTTTTAACAGCCCATTGGCTTGTTTAACAATTTCTTGCTCTTGAGGAATATAGGGAATATCTGTAGAGTGAAAAATCTGGTAAGATTTACAAAAAGTTTGAAAAGCTTGTCCGACATATCCCGGACCATTATCAGTTTTAATATGTTTAGGAAGTCCCATAAAGGCAAAGCAGTGTAGGGAATGAGCAATACCATGTTTGTTAGTCTCCCGGCAAGAGGAGTAGCCATAATAAAATTAGAGTAGTTATATGGTAACATGGACAAAATGAAGCCATCCAAAAGATGGAATCAGGCAGGAGTTTAGTCTACTTTTTCCATGGTGGAGGAGGTCAGGGTAACTATGTCGATTTCCTCCCCGTGACTGTAAGGCTGTAGCAACCGCAGCAACAGCAGGGTCTTTCAGTGTCTCCAAGGGACTGTCACACCTCGTGCTAGGCTGTATATTTCTACACAGACTGGTTAAGGATACAAGTAATACCTAGGCTTGGCAGGCTGTGGCCCCACTAGTTTTTAAGACTATTTAGACAATAGCCCAGGACAAATTATCAAAATGACAAGCTTTTTAACTAGATAGTTCTTTTAATAAGGCTGATTTTCTAGGCAGATGTAGAGGGCTCAGGCCTGTACTACTATTTTCCATGCGTTTTTCTTCTGTCTATTTTGCCACATTTTTTTTATGACTCTGGTCCCTTATTCTAAAAAGGGGATGATGGGTGAAGATTCATCTTCTGTAACTTCTTCAAGCAGACTCAGGGGTGTTGATCCTACTTAGCCAGGATCCTATAACCTTAGTCTATTTTAGAAAGAGGTTACAAGGGTTAGATATCATTAAGAACAATATTTTAACTTTTGACAAATGCACAGACTTTTTCTCCAGCTACAGCAGTGTAGCTTGTTTAGCACTCTGGTTTGTAAAAGCATCTTTTTTTTTTTTTTTTTTTTTTTGTCTGTCGTGGGGCCTGAACTCTGGGCCTGGGCACTGTCCCTCAGCTCTTCAGCTCAAGGCTAGTGCTCTACCACTTGAGCCACAGCGCCACTTCCGGCTTTTTTCTTTTTGCTTATGTGGTGCTGAGGAATCGAACCCAGGGCCTTGAGCATGCAAGGCAAGCGCTCTACCACTGAGCCACCTTCCCAGCCCTGTAAAAGCATCTTTAGGAATGTGACCCCTAGTGACCCTAACAATGCCTAAGTCACCCGTGCAGATGTAAATAGACAGATGTTAATAGAAACACACTCTCAAGTTTACAAACGATTTTCTTGAACAGATAAATTTCTTGTAGCTGGTGTTAGCTCAAAAGTTACTGTCAATTAGGGCTTTTGAAACATACAGGGGCTGGGATTTAAACCATCTCACACATTTTATAACTTCACTTTTTAGTACTATCACAGATTACTAATGTTTCTGTCCCTACAAGGTAGACAGTCATGGACATTAGGCATGCTTACAAACTATCTTCCCATGACATTCTGGCTCTGACCAATTTTTGAAGGGCCACACACAAATGACTCTAGGATCTGACATTTTTGCCATCCGAGCAGTGGCTTACTGCCTCTGTATGCTCCTCCATAGCTCTTGTCTCACGAATGTCTTCTCTACACTGGGATAAATGCCTCATCTGCATTTCCCTTAGCTGGTTGCTGGACTTGAACTCGGGGCCTGAGTGCTATCCCTCAGCTTTACAGCTCAAGGCTCGTGCTCTGTCACTTTGAATCCCAAAGCAATTAATTTGGTAATCCTAATTTTTCCACTTTGAGGCAAATGTTAACAACAATTTTACTTTTAAACTTTATATCCAGAAATCCATTCCTAATTTTTAAGCCTCCTATTAATCTCTTTTATTATTTTATATTTTAGTTTTTAGTTACATTTTTAAAAAATCCTTTAAAGGGGCTGGGAAGGTGGCTCAGTGGTAGAGCGCTTGCCTTGCAAGCCTGAGGCCCTGGGTTCGATTCCTCAGCACCATATAAGCAAAAAGAAAAAAGCCGGAATTGGTGCTGTGGCTCAAGTGGTAGAGCGCTAGCCTTGAGCTGAAGAGCTGAGGGACAGCGCCCAGGCCCAGAGTTCAGGCCCCACAACCGGACCCAAAAAAAAAAAAAAAAAAAAAAAAAAAATCCTTTAAAATCTTGAGGCCAATTGTCACTCATTGTCTCTTGGATGTTTGTTTTAAAACAGATACACATTAAAACTTTTAAACTCACATGACAATTTTTCCTTAATGCAAGAATTACAATCACCATTACTGTACCAAGAAGGTAAACTTAACACCTTTATGACTTTTCTTTTTTTTTTTTTTCTTTTTTTTTTTCCCCCTACCATCCCCTCCCTCCCTCCCTTCCCCAAGGTTCTTTTTTTTTTTTTTTTTTCTGATTGTGATTAAGTGATTACTTAATTTCCGGAAATTCACAGTATTGTGGAATAATGATGCTCATTTAAAGTCACAAGTTCATTCTAACTTTCCTGGAGCAAATTGTCTATCACAGTCTGTAATATATAACGGTGCTCATATGTTATATACCATATATGTGATCAGCAGCATGGGGATATTTAGTAGTGGTTCAACCAGATGAGTGGGAGTTCTTTGTTTCTTAAGTCCTGTTAGTTTTGTCATATCACCTAACATTTTGGATTCATCATCCACTTATCAGGGAGACCATGTACTGTTTGTCTCTTCGTTCTTGGCTTACCTCGCTCAACATGATTCCTTCTAGCTCCATCCATTTCCCTGCAAATGCCATTATTTTGTCATTTCTAATGGCTGCATAATATTCCATTGTGTATAGATACCACAATTTTTGGATCCATTCATCTGTGGTGGGGCATCTAGGTTGTTTCCATATCCTAGCTATTGCGAACAGTGCTGCAATAAACATGGAGGTGCATGTGTCCTTGTATATTGGTTCCTGTTGTTCAGGGTAGATGCCTAGAAGTGGTATGACTGGGTCGTAAGGGAGGTCAATCTTTAGCTTTCTAAGGACCCTCCAGACTGCTTTCCAAAGTGGTAGTATGAGTGTACATTCCCACCAGCAGTGTAATAGCGTTCCTCGTTCTCCACATCCCCTCCAGCATTTGTACCTTTATGACTTTTAAAAACATATCCTAATTGTAGAACATCATTGAAAGCAAGTCACATTATACAAATACATTTTAACCCTCTTTTTAAGTCCAAGGGGCAGTTTTAGCAATACTAATCAGATCATCGCATCACTAATTTTTTTTACCATCATGTTTCTAGTATTTACCTGTAGAGAAAAAGGACAGAACAAAGTGGGCCACTTGGCCCCTCCTGTGGAATGGGCACACACCTAATCTCACTCTTTAGGGTATGATGAACTGCGTTTGTGCCAACTTGTCCCCTTTCACCATGCGTGGACTCCTCCCATGGCCTGTCCCACCATGTATGACCAGCTGAACTGAACTATGGCCTGTTTACCCCTTACTCCTAAAGCTAGGTCTTTTGTTGGCTTTTACATTTTTTCCTTTTCTTATCTCTTGGTTTTTTGAATGAAAATACATACTTTTAGACAGACAGGACAGTAATGTCTTTGACAGTGTTAAACAAACTTTTACATTTAAACTTTTAATATTTATTCCCAAATTTTAGCCAAGAGAACTAAATTCCAAACAGCCAATGCATTTTGTTAAGCCAGATAACTTGATTACAGTGTAAACAGCCTTATGCATTTTAAAATACCAGATTTTTTAATTTTTTAAGTTAAAGAATCCTTAAAAGGTCATTTAAAACAATGTGAAAATTCTTTAAAATTTTTGGTAATGTCCAAACCTCATAACCTTTTGAATTTTAAACTTAAACTCACCCAAATGTTACAGCATGCTGATAATTCTTATCTTAAACATGTTCACAAACACACACAAAACACACACAGATCTTAAAGCGCACAAAAATCAATCAGTTGTATGAACATTTAAAACTGGTACCAATTCTAAAACAGAACTAGACAAGACAACAACAAAAGGCTGAGTTGGGGACTAATGGGCCCCCAGTTCATCCCTACCTCAGAAAACATAGAACAGAAAACACACCGAAGTAAACAAGACAAACAGTGGCCACAAAGACAAAATCAGGTCTCAGTGAATGGGGCGACATCTCACCACTACTCACAAGTGGGACTCAAATCCACTTACCAGGGGATTCCAACCCCCTCTACTCACCTCCGGAGGATTTTTCTTTTAGATTCCTGCAAACATTGACCCAGGGGCCTTCCAAGGTAGAGGAAAATTGCCAGTCATGTTGGAGAAAGGGAAAGAAGTCCCTAGTGGCCGTCCCCTCAGACTGACAGGTTCTCCCCCATATTCAGACCCCCTGGGTCAAGGCTGGAGGCTAAGGTCTTGCTGGTGTCACTTGTAGGTGGTCAGTGGCATTTTCATCCGGCTGTGAGTTCTCCCTGCCGGCCCTTTTAAGTTATTGTTAGATCCTCCAGGTTTTTCACCCCCACCAACCCCTGACTTCTTGATCCAGAGAGGGTGAAGGAGGTGGCTGTGAAGCATAGAAAAGGGGGTCAGTTTAAAGTATAAGTAAAAAAGAAGGAGCTAGAGAGAAACAGATATTGAGCGAGTGTTAGCCAGTCTCCTCTAGGCTCTCACATCAGGATGAATCTGAGAGAAGAAACATTCCAAGAATTCCAGAATACATACACACAAACATTGAGACAAAACACATTTACAGCGTGTGCATTGTAGACTGTCAGACAGAAAGTGTTGGACTACAGATGGGCCCAAATGTCCGCACTAGTGGATAGTTTACCCTGATGGGGATCTGGGGGACGGCTCCCATTGGCCCAGTTGCCTGTCTTATAGTGCGTCCGCCAATACATCTTGCCAACCCCAATACAGAACCTGCAGGCTACACAGATACCAGACAATTACAAAGCAGCAATGTTTTAACTTACAGGGCATTTGCATCATAGTGTCCCTGAATGTTTTTTGTTTTTTGTTTTTTGTTTTTTGCTAAGTTTCTAAACTAATGGTTCCTTCCTCCAGGAACCAGGGGTATACTTCCTCAACAAAGTAAAAGAAACATTCTAACTGACTCTGTCTAACTTTCACTGCTTGAGCATGAAACATACCCTTGAGAGCCTGCACATATAACATGTGGCTGTTACCTTGCCCCATAATTTCTTACTCCCGACTATACTCTCTCCCGCTCTC
The DNA here is from genome assembly GCF_024711535.1 of Dipodomys merriami. Taxonomy (NCBI): domain Eukaryota; kingdom Metazoa; phylum Chordata; class Mammalia; order Rodentia; family Heteromyidae; genus Dipodomys; species Dipodomys merriami. Next base: position 765,562 of record NW_027202538.1, on the reverse strand, counting down.
TATTTCTGGATGTCCTCTTACCTTAGCTGGGTCCTCTGCCATGATCCCAGGTTTTCAGTTCCCTGTTCGGGTGCCACTTGCTGGAGCCTGCCGGCAACAAAAGGGAATCCTGAATTAGTTGGCGAGGATGCAGAAAAATAAAGACATAAGACAAAGGATGGGGTCGGGAGGTCTGCAGCTCAAGACTGCGCACCATTTTTTTTTAACTTTTCTTAATATATACTATCAGAAGTCAAGAGGTAACATAAGGTTACAATAGTCCAGAAAAACAAGGAAAATTTCAGTAAAAATAGAGTGCAGTAAAAACAAGACAAGGTCAACTGGTAGAAAGTAAAACAAACTCTGCAGACATAGCAAAGCAATCCTGGGCACCTGGTGTTTTTTAAGTAAACCAGTTCCTTTTACTTGCCTTCAAGTGAGCACCAGGGTCAAGATGAACTTTAAACTTTACTGTTGGCTCCCAACACCTCTCTACTACTTTTTCTCTTTCTTTCTCTACTTTTCTCATCTTCGTCTTCATCCTCCTTCTTCTTCAACCCCCTCTTTCTCCTCATTCCCACCCCAGCCACCATGATAACCAGCCCTGTGTGCACCATGTGATCCATAGACTCACCCCAACCCCAGAGATCAGCAGACACAGTCAGACCTGGATCCAGGCCTCTGAGACCAGAGCTAGAAGTGTTCCTTTGCCCTCATTCCTACACGGAGACCAGAGATGTGGGCTTGGAGCTGGGAGAAGATACTGTTGAAACTGAATTCCCCATGAGGTGCTCAGAGACTCAGAGTCCGTACCGCTTCCTGAGAGATGGAAGGAGGCTCAGGTCTTTGAAGAAAAAGTTATCTCAGAAGTGCCGTGTTCAGGCAGAAAAGCCTGGGCCTGTGTTATATAATTTGAGAAATAAAGGACACGCAAGCCTGGTTCCTGATGGACATACCTGTCATCCTAGCTGCTCGAGAGGCTGGTTCAAAGCCAGCCCAGACAGAAAAGTCTTTGAGAATCTGTCTCTCAAATTACCAGCAACAATTCAGACTGGAGGTATGGCTCAGATGATAGATCGCCAGCTGTGAGCAAGAAAGCCAAGCAAGATTCTTTGTATGTTTCTTTTCATCTCTAGAGTGAATACAAGGCCCTGAGTTCGAGGGAGGGAGGGATGAAGAGGAGGGCGAGAAAAAGGGAGGCCTTGGGTTCAAACAAAAAATGCAATTTGAATTTCTGTTTAATTCAGTTTTTCCCTTTCCACAGCCACCCCTTCATCCTCTCCCTTCCCCTGCCCGCCCTTGCTGCCCACTCTCTTGTTGGTGAAGAGAGGGAGATCTATCCTCATGTCTTTATTTCTTTGTTCCAAAGCCTGGTAGTGATGTGGAGACTCCACATACCCAGGGAGCCCTCCCCCATCTCCTACCTACCCTTTAGCCCTCAGACCTCCCCTCCCTTAATCAAAGTAGCTTCAGGAGTCACACCCAACTCACATCTCCCCAAAGCCAGCCCAGTGAGCCTGCCACCCCACTCCCACCCCAACTCCCACCTGAACTCAGACTACCTTTGGGGTCCACGGGCATCTGGGCATCAGAAAATTAGCTGTAATTGCTCTGTACTTAGCACCTTCATCTTCCCGGCGCTCAGCTGGGGCATCGTGTCTGCGATTTCACTCTTAATCAAGAGGCCTTACAGTCTGACTTCAGAGACTAACTTTTAAAGCTCCTCCTGTGTATGAAAATGAAGGATGTCTTACTTGCTCCACCATGCAGTAAATCACAGAGGCCTGGCAGAGAACTGAGACTGTATTTCACAAAATGTCAAGGGAAGAGCCTGGCACAGGGAAGGTAGAAAGGGTGGCAGAGTTGAAGGCGAGACTCAAAGCTCCGGTGAATCCTGGGCTGCTGGGGAGGTCAAAGTAAAGAAGATCATAGATCACAGCCAGCAAAGCAAAAAAGCTCCATCTGGTTGAGCAAGCAGGGCATGGCGGCTCACACCTGTCATCCCAGCTCTGCAGACAGCATCAGTAGGACTACAGTCGAGGCTGACCAGGACAAGAATGTGAGGCTCTATCTAAAAAGTAACTAAAGCAAAATGAGCTGAGGGCTCTGGTTTGCATCTGCCTTCCAAAAGTGCATGTGTTGCAGGCTGACTCCCATGGGCCTGTGTCCATGGCCCTTCAAAGTGGGGACGTTGAGAAGTGACAAGTGTCCCATGGTGTCATGAGGGTAGGCTATCGATGGTGGCATTTGTGGCTTTATCACAACAGGAAGAAACTGGCACCATGGCACGAGCCTGTATCCCTAGCTACTTCAGAAGAGGAGTTCAGAGGGTTGTAGTACGAGGTCAGCCCAGACATGTTAGTTTGCGAGACCCCATTTCAACCAGTAGCTTGGAGTGGTGGCCTGCCCCTGACATGCGGACACAGTGGAAGCACAATGGCTAGGAGTAGTGGCACGCTTGTGCCATCCCCAGAGGTATGAGACAGAGCAAATAGTAGGACCACAGACCACTCCAGTGCAGGCATGAACAAGACCCCACCTCGAAAATAACCAACCAGCGAGGGGCAGTAATTAAACAACACAGTATATCTAATATGTCTACTAGTTTTCCTTCCTCTTCTTTCAGAGTCTTTTTGATGGTGCTGAAGTTTGAACCGAGGCTTTTTGCTTGCTTCTTGCTGACTGACCAGTGCTCTACCATTTGAGCCATGCCTCCAGCCCAGATGTTTCTTGATTACATTGGAGATGGAGCCTCATGTGCCTGGTCTGGCTTTGAGCCGAAATCTTCCAGATCTCAGCCTCCTGTGTACCTAGAATTATAGTTACGAGCTTCTTGCCCCTGGCTCTTTCTAGATTTTTGAGTAAAGCTCTGTTCTCTTGACCCTAAGGTCATATTCTTCCCCATCTTTTATTCTTCTGTCTCTTCCATCTTTTCCCAAAGCCTCAGGAAAAAAGTAGAAGAAAAAGAACAAAGCTTTGGCGCTGGGAATGTGACTTAATGATAGAGTGCTTTCCTAGCATGCATGAAGTCCTGGGTTTGATTCTTCAGTACCACATAAACAGAAAAAGCCAAAAGTGGTGCTGTGGCTCAAGTGGTATAAAGCTAACCTTAAGCAAAAGAAGCTCAGGGATAGTGTCCAGACCATGAGTTCAAGCCCCAAGACTGGCAAAAAGAAAAGAAAAGAAATTTCCTGCCCAGGCTGGCTTCACACTGCGATCTTCAGATCTCAGCCTTCTGAGTCACTTGGTTTACAGGTGTAAGCCACCAGCACTCAGTAAAAACACTTTAAATATAAACTAACAGACAAGTCGAGTTGTAGATTTACAGCAATGATATTACTAAGCAGCCACAGGTCCCTTGCAGGAACACCAGATGGGCAGGAACCACAGAGCCCAGCACAGCTCTCTCCCACATGGCCTGTGTGGGAGCAGTTCCACTGGGACAAGAGGATGCCCTCCACTCTCACTTGCCAGGGGAACCTGAGCCTGAGGCCCTGGGGGTAGCCAGGGACTCCACATGGAGAGAGAAGGAAAAGGGCAGGTCTGTGCTAATCAAGTGTCCCATCACATCGTGTAAGACCATGTCAAACATGTAACCAGTTATTTTCTCTTGGTTTACCATCAAGTGACCACCAACTCATGCCTCATCTCATGGGGGGGTGCTCAGGAGCAACTGGACAGGTGGTCTGCCTTGTTCCCGTCCAATGCCACTCTGTGATTCCCCAAATGACCCCCATGGCAAGGTGCAAGGAGTGTGTGATGAGTTCTTGTGTTCCAGTTCATAACCACAACTCTGTCATCGCCAAGAGTTCCCACTACAGAAAGGACCAGCAGCCCTGGGCCTGGGTCATGAGGCTGCAAGGTCCTCCACACTAAAACTCCCCAAACAATCACATGTCTGCTTTCTTGTAAATTCCCTCTTGTCCAGTCCTGAGAGCCTCAACGACAAGCACGCATCCCAAGCTTCTATTTCCAAAGGGGAGCTGGGAGTGGAAGTCAGTCCACAGTGAGCAACAAGCACCCGGCATAAACCAGCCCTCAGCCGGTGAATATGCCAACAGCCCAGTGGGCTTCTCTACCCAGGCCCAGGTGTGCCACAGTGACTCTGGCCCCATGCCTCTTGTCCCCAGAAGGTGGTGCTCAGATCATCCATAAAGGCAGTGCCTACCTGAACCTCCAAGATCTGAGCTAGTCAGCTGGGAGTCCAGGACAAACTTGCTCTCAAAAGATTCAGTTGGAAGTAATCACATAAGCCAAGTAGTGAAAGAACAAGGCCTGGGATGAGGAAGGTAAGGAAAAGAAAAGGAGGAAGAAAGGGAGGAGAAGTAGGAAGGAAGAGGAAGGGTAGTTGAAGAAAGAAAGGGAAGAAGAGAAGAAGGAGGAGAAAGCAGGAGGAAGAAAAGAGATGTGAAGAGGGGAGAGGAGAAGAGGAGAAGGAGGAGGAGGAGGTGGAGGAAGAGGAGGAGGAGGAGGAGCAGGAGGAGGAAGAGGAGGAGGAGGAGGAGGAGGAACCTTAACAAGCACACTATAAGATAGAGGACAAATGTAGATCTGAGCCAATCTTCCCATGTCTTGATGTTTCAGCCAGTGACCAGAATTTTTGTGAATGTCCCCCAAGCCTCTAAGTGTGAGGAGAGCCACAATTATGCCATGTCCCCTCATCCAGCCATGTAGCCCTGGGTGCTCTCTTTCTCAGAAACCTTGTGACACACTACACACATTGGCAGATCTGTAGAGCACACTGTAGAGCACACCATCTCCACCCTGTCCCCAACCGTCACAGCCTAGAGATCATAGCAAGTCCAATGTGAAGCTTCTGCTAGCTCCAGAGTGCCCCCCTCTCGGGCCTGCTCTGAGCCCCCTCCTCTCCTCCACCTCGCCCCTCCCCATACAGCCTCAGGTCCTTGAGCTTGCTCTCACAGACAGTGTGGGTCTGCTTTCCAATGCTGTGACAAGATCTAAGGAATTGAACTCGAAGGAAGAAAGGTTTCTTTGGGCTTGTCTCCATCTGTGGTTGGCTGGAGCTATAGCTTTGAGCTGAGGTAGGCAGCACATGTGGCAGCAGAAACACAAGGTGGAGAAAGGAGAGGGGAATGGGCTGGGAAAAGTTACTCCATTCAAGGTCACATCCCCCACCCTGTGGAGGCATTAATCCATAGATGAAGGTAGCAACCTTGGAATCCAATCCCCTCTCAAGGCCCCACCTCCTGATAGCTCACTCAGCTATGAGGTCATCAGTGGATGAGCCCGTTGCTAGAGCCAGAACCCCATGATCCAATCACCACTCAAGGTCCCGCCTCCTGACAGCCCATTCAGCTATGATATCATCAATGGATGCCCAATGGTGGAGCCAGATACTTCCTGAGGAGATCCAATCACCTCTCAAGGCCCCGCCTCCTGACAGCCCACTCAGCTATGAGGTCATCAGTGGATGAGCCCATTGGTAGAGGCAGAGCCCTCAGGATCCAGTCACTTCTCACTATGGCCACCAGCTGGGGAGCAAGCCTTCAACTCAGGAGCTTTTGGGGATATTTCAAGTACAAACCATACCAGAGGGCATCATTGTTCAAGTACCCCAAAATCCTCCACCCCACCTGGTACCCTCCTACAGTGGGGCACCCTAAATGGAACACAGTGTGCCACTGTGGATAGCTGAACACAGGATCCAGGACTCCCTTACTGGAATGTTACATTTGCATAAAAACAGTCTGAGGCCTTATTATGGTTGTTGACAATCATTGTGTTTGTCTAATTGAGCTTGTAAGAACCAAGAGGTTCCCCCAAATCCTGACCAGCTGCTCTGATGGATTTTAAAGCAGGAGCTCTTCTTGATATTCAATATAAAGAGACCATATTTCCTCTCCAGGGAGACACTAATGACAGAGAAATGTGATTTCCTGCTGCAAACTTACCAATCCTACTCCACCTCCACCAAGCCATGTGTTAAACCCTTGGTCCCAACAGTGCTCTTTCCCCTTCACCACAGTAACTACTTGCAGAAAACATCGTCCTCCATCCAGCTGTTTCTATTTTTGCAATATCAATTTGTGATACTGATTGATATTCAGCTTTGGGTAAGGAGAAAGCACAGAGAACCCCTAGGATAGGAGTGTGGCTCTGTCACAAGTCAGCTCTGTGTTTTCTGCCAGTCACTTGACCTTGACTTGGACCTTCCCTCTCAATGAGAGAGGTTCCTCATCTGTAGACTAGCGATAACAAAAGCACACATTGTGGCTGTGAAATTCAAGGGCAAAGTGCATATAAACTATTTGGCATGGGTGTCATACATCTGGTGGGTGCTCAGCTGACCATTTGGTCCAATTACTTGGTGGTAATTGAAAAGGTGGTCCAATTACTTGGTGGTAATTGAAAAGGGGAAAGGGGACATTATTTCAAAGTATTGAGATCCGTGGCCTGAACCAGGCCCCTCTATCTTGCTTCTCCTCTGACCCTCATTTCCCACTCCGCTAATGCAAGGTAACAGCAACAATATTCTGGAAGTATTGAGTGACTTCTATGACAACCAAATAAAATGTCCAACCATAAAACATACCTTCTTCGGTGGGTTACTTTTATGGCTCCCCACTCAGAGTTCATCTCCTCTGTGGCCTGTCCCTTCTATCATAGGTAATGGTGAAATAATTCTTCTCTCGGCTTCATCTCCATGTCCCACCAGTCTGTAACTGAGGAAAAAGGAGTTGCCACATGATGAGAATCAATCTGACTCCATTTTCGGTTCTAGATGATGAATATAAATGATTGGAAAATTAAAAAACCATTAGGCTATTAAAAATAACTTCCAAGAACCATCTCTCAATAAATTATTTTCAGTCTTAAAAAACACACCTGCAAAGAATATAAATGGTAATGCCAAACATCTGAGAAGTCAGTAATCAGATATAATGGTAAATTTCTCTGATATTATTGTCTAATTAAGCAATTTGGCTTTCGTGGAGATTGTATGGAATTGAGTCAGTATAGTCTAAAAGGGATGTAGAACCGATTTCTTTTGAGCTAAAGACAAAAAAAAGTATATTAAAACTTTAGTACAAGGAAGAATAGGTTACAATTTATGTTTTCTGCTCAATTGGCTGCTTTTCCAAAGCATAATTCAAGAGTTAAAAAGAAGCCTGACAGATGAACTGTGAGGGGAGCGGGACTCCATGTAGAGACCCCGACCCTGGGTAGGTACCAGTGCTCTGCATGGAGGACAGGTCTTGAAGCCAGTCTCAAGCAGATACCAAAGGGGCCTGACATTCATTCAGAAGTATGGCTGTAACCAGGAGAGGAAAATTGAGACAGACTTCAGTCAGCACCGTGAGCCTCAGAGTGATATAACAGAAATGATTTTAAATAACAGCACTTCCGTTGTCACTTTTCTTTCTTGGGTACTTCTCCTTTTGCACCAATGGATTTGTTGCTGCTTCTGCTGCTGCTGTGGAGACAAATACAGGAGACAGAAGTTATTTAAAAGGTATAGAATTTCATCTTAGCTCATGGTTTTGATCCAAGGTTTACCAGTTCGACAACTCTGGGCCTGCACTGAGGCAGAGCATCATGGCAGCACATGAGAACCTGTGCAGGGGGAAGCTGCTCACCTTATGGCCTGGGAGCAGAGAAAGAAAAGGAGGAGGAGCAGGAGGAGGAAGGGGAAAGGGCAGGGAAACAATGAGAGCAATGAAAGCTTTCTCCATCGGCTGGTGGCCCAGGGAGGAGGAGGGAAGAGAAGAAAGGAAACATGTGGTTTAATCCCATTTTGGGTCAGCCATGCTGCTGGCCCCAGGCCAATGAGTTTTACGTCTGACCACATTGAGACAGGTAGAAAGAGGGAGATGAAGAGCTCCAATGGAGACACCACTTGGTGGCTCTCATTTGTGTCAGCTTACAGCAAAATGACTGGGTCCCCCACATGCATAGCCAGAAACTGCAACACTCCCTCTGGCTGGAAAGGACAGTGGGACCACTGGGCCAAGTACAGTTCCCTGCATCCAGGACCTTTAAGGCAGCCTGGAGTGTCCTTCCATGAGGTGTTGGAATGTCTGAGCTAGCTAGCTAGCTGTGTGAGCCTGCAGGAAGGTTACAGCCAGCACCGACAGGTGCTCACTGCTCACTGGCCATTGTGGGGCACCAGCTACACTGGCTTATCCTTGGCCCCATGAAACAAAGACACATGCACTCACCTATTTACACATGAGCAAAGACAGGTATAGAAAGATTCCATATCAGCCTAAGGCTGCAACAACTGGATTCGAACCTGGCTGGATGCCACAAGGAGTGCCTCCTGCTAAAGCCACACCTGCTGAAGTTATACCACTGAGGCCCTACCCCTTGCTGAAGCCACACCCCAGCTGAAGCCACACCTCCTGCTGAAGCCACACTCCTAGCTGAAGCCACACCTCCTGCCGAAGCCATACCTACAGCTGAGACCACACCCCCTGCTGAAGCCACACCCCCAGGTGAATCCATACCTCCTGCTGAGGCTATACCTACAGCTGAGGCCACACCTCCTGTTGAAGCCACACCTTCTGCTGAAGCCACACTTCTACTAATGCCATATTATCCACTGAAGCCACGCCTCTAACAAAGGCCATGCCTTTAGCTCATCTTCAAGCCACCCTAGAACTATGTTGCACAACGGTAAGGTTTGTAGAGGAAAGTACAGCAGTTTCTAAAAGTCTTCCACTTTTTATCCAAACTCACAGTGATCTGCGAAAATGAATTACATGATAATTGGGCAGTATGGGTTTTCTGACTGGTAATTGTTGTAATTAATTCAGCCTCGGTGAAATGCAAGGAGTTAAAAAAATGCCTGTATGAGGGAAACACTCATCTTAATACAAAGTACTTAACCAAATATGACGTCTTCTAATAAATCCTCCTTATGCGTTGCCAGCTGCATACGCAGCTGTCAGCAGAGCAAGAGCACTGCAAAATTGCTCTACATCTCTCTCTAATTTCCTCTTGGTATGGACAGCTCATTTGGCGATAACCCTTCCCTCTGGGCTTGGAGGCAGTATTTCCCAAGAGGGCTCCATGCAAGGCCCAGGGCCACATGCTGCCTCATCGAAGGTTCTAGAAACATCCACTCTGACAGTAGTTTGGGGAGATCTGCCAGGAGAAACACTGTGCTGGTGTTGGGCAGCCACTGGGTTCAAACCTCTGCTCAGTCGCCCAGGACTGATACTCATTCTGCCAAGGAGGCTCCTGACTTTCAGACATAACCACACAGCCCTCTCCCAGGACCACTGCTGGGATTTAGATTTGCTGTTCCAATGCTATTATCAGGGTCTGAACCAAAGACACCCCCAGAGGCTCATGGGACAAAGGCCTGGTTCTGTACGATAGGATTTTGAGAGCTGACTTAGTCATAAGCTCTCATATTTATCCCTGGGTAACACTCATGATTGGACACTGGAACTGAAGCCCTGTTGGAGGAGGGCACAGTCACTGTGGAGTATCCTCCCAGCGTGGGTCTTTTTCCCAGAAACAACTTGTCTGCCTCTACTTCTTGGCAGCCAGGCAGTGCGCAGCTCAGCTTGGCCCCAACGTAGCCCTCATCACAGGCCCAGAAATGAGATAGTAGAGCTTGCCACCAGCGTCCAATTACAGCCACCCCCTGCTTAGCTGCTTTTTGTCCAAAATTTGATCACAATTGGTGAAAACCCAAAGCCACGATAATCTGCTCAGATATACGGCTAAAACAAAAGGCAAAAAACTTTGTGTATTATTATTATTTTTTTAGCATTTCCTTTCCTCCTGAAGACCACTGTTGGCATTTGAATGGGTGAATGAACTGGTCTTGTTGGCCACACAATCATTGACAAGATGGAAACTTCACCCTATAGAAAAAGTCATGAAAGCAGACAGCACTGGGCATTTGGCACAAGTAGCCTAGCGAGCTCAAAGACCTGAGTTCAAATCCCAGGCCAAAGAAGAAAGGAAGGAGTGAAAGGGAGAGATAGAAAATTTGGTTTTATCACCTCTTTTGCCTTTTCTGTCCATAAATCCGCATTTAGATGACAAAGGTGTCTAGAAACCTTGAATCCAGAAAATCCACCTTTCTGAGAAGAAATCCCCCTGGATTTGGGAGGAGTGCATGAGGCAGTGGTGAGGTACAGGAGTACCGGGTGCTGAGCTCCTGGGCAGGTCAGCGTTCCTGGTCACAACAGGAGATACACCTGCTCTGTCCACCCTAGTGCTAAGGTTGGTGTCTGCAACCTCACTGACTCTTGACAGAGACTCTGGAGGGTGGGGACAAAGGCCGGTCTTCCATGGCAGGGGAGAGGCTAGGACAAGGGAGAGACCTCTCCAGAGGACCCAGCCCAGTACCAGTGAAAAGTGTACATGGCCAGCAAAGGGCCCATCAAAAGGGAGCCGGGATTCCTGAGGCTACACGGCCTGGTCCCTAGTCCCCTTGGCCAGAGTTACCTGAAGAAGCAGAGCCCCTCACCAGTGTGGGATAGGATGGTGAACTGCAGTGACCCCTAGGCCCCAGTGCAAACACAGGACAGTGACCTACAGTGACCCCTAGGCCTCTTGGTGCCCGGAAGCCTTGGCAGGAGGCCAGTCTAGCTCTACTAACTGCACATGAGCAGTCACAGCAAACTTGGGCATGTGCAGTTGCACACCAGGGGCGTAAGTTCTACCTGTCGATCAAGCTTCCTATCAGTTCACACTCAGTGAGGGACGGTTCACCTGATCCCTACCTGAAAAATCTCAGCCAGGCCCGCGTTCCCTGCAGCCGACTCACTGTCTCTATAATAACCTCTTGAATGTGTTTTTCTCCATCATTTTCCTCACTGCACATAGCAAAGCAGAGCAAGTATGCTAGCCCAAGTCTGTTCTCTCTTTAGAAAGCCAGGAATTCCTTCCTGGGAGCCTCAGGAAGTACCCATCCTCACAACAGCTGCCTCTCATCTCCAGACAAACTAGGAGCACACCACAAACCTCACCCTCCTGCCACCAAGTCAGCAGCTGAGGACTCACCAGATCTGAGCTGGGAGCTCCCTGGCAAGCAGGGAGAGTGGATCAGCGTATTCTTCCCCAGCTGTCTAACTTCCAGCTGACTACAGTTCCCCCACACACACTGGAGTTGTGCGAACACAGCCTGCCTCTGCAGTTGTGGCACACAACAGCACCCAGTGGGCACCAGCTGTCTCCACGGCTTGTGCCAGCCTGGCTGGGGCAGAGAGAATGTGTTTGCCTTCTCTGCCTCCTCCCCCCACCCCGTACCTGGCTACAAGTCACCTCTGTTTCTGATCAAAGATGTTCCAAATTACAGCCTGTCATATCTACAGCACATTAAAAACAAGCTCCTCTCTCTTCCGTATCTATACATTCTCATTCCAATTGTTCGAGAGAGAATGTGCTGGAGTTGCTTCTGCTTCTCTGCATTTGAACATCATCTCTTTTCTCCACATTCCCAAAGGCAGGGTCCTTGGTTAGCATGCTGGTTACCTCTCTCTCCCTGTCTGCACCTACATGATCTAATCTGCCTGGGGCAGGCCGGTTGTTTGGCAATCAAACTTGGTGATCTAACAATTGGAAAGACAGATTAATTAAAGAAGAAAGGATTTTTCTTTCCTCCTTTCTCGCCTTTCAAAGGCTTTTTGAATAAGAATCAACAGAAATCAAAATAAAGGAGTGAGAATACCTCCCCGCCCCTGTCCACCCCCAAGTCCATCCCAGCCCCCCACAAGAGTGTGCTCTTGACATTCATCTGCTTAGCTTCCATCTGACACCAAAAGTCAGCCCTCAGCCCTGGGGAATCAGAGGGACAGGAAGAACTTTGAATGGGATATTTATAAATTCCTCTGATAACAGCACAAAAGAGAAGCCGGACAGCTTTATTGATTTAAACATTAAAATTACATGTGCTTTTTTCTTCATTTTCCCAGAGGTGATAATGTTTCTTATTTTTAATGTAGATTGAAATCTCAGAGACTTTCCACAAGCTCCTTGTGGTGATTACGAAAGATTAGTGATAACACGTCTAATTAGTGTAGAGAGACATAAAAATCAATGGCAGCAGTGTGGAGAGTTAAATTGATGGACTCAGAGTGTCCAAGCCAAGATGGGCCTGCAGGCTGGGCTTTGCCAGGCCCCAGGCATGCTCCTATCCCCAGGCATTGTGGAGGCCTTCCAGGCTCCCAACAGTCCTTCTACTGCTTGCTGGAAATGCAAGGAAGAACAGAGCCCCGTTCATTGCCAGAAAAACACAAGCCAGGCCAGCAAGTGTCCCATGCTCAGAACCTTGTGCTAGAGAGACCCAGGTGGTCACCAAGGTCCTCCAGGGGCTGATCCCCCCCACCTTGACCCAGAGGTCAGGAGAGCTAGGGGGATAGAAGAGGCCCAGGGCCTTCTCTGAGAGTGGGGATAGATGTGGACCTGAAAGGCTTGCTCCAAGACAGCTGTGCTCCAACTGTGCCACTTGTGGAAATGACTGAACCACAAGGGCTATGACACCACTCATGGGGACAGAGCTCTGGCTGGTCCTCAGATGCTCCCCATGGTATCCCTGGGACTTTGGGCCTGCCCAGCCTGAGAGGTGGACGTAAGGTCAACAGCGCCACCGTGTGTCTGTAAAGAGCAACATCAGACTCTGACCAGATCAACATGGTGGTTTTTCAGTGTAAGAGAGATAGGAACTTCAAGAGAGGGATCCTAACTTCCTGAAGGAAAATGTGTTTTAATCAATTGCTTAGGGGAAATGAGAAATAAACTCAAGAATCTGGGTGGTGGTATTTCACACCTGTAATCCTAGCCACTCAGAAGGCTCACATCTGAGGATCGAGGTTCAAATCCAGCCAGGGCAAGAAAGTCCTTGAGACACTTATCTCAAGTGAATCTCCAGAAAACTGCAAGTGGTGCTATGGCACAAGTGGTAGAGTACTCATCTTGAGCTGAAGAGCTAAGGGGCAGTCAAGGCCCATAACTGACAAGAGAGAAAGAGAGAAGAAGGAAGGAAGGAAGGAAGGAAGGAAGGAAGGAAGGAAGGAAGGAAGGAAGGAAGGAAGGAAGGAAGGAAGGAAGAAAGAAAGGAAGGAAGGAAGGAAGAGAGGAAGGAAGGAAGGAAGGAAGGAAGGGAGGGAGGGAGGGAGGGAGGGAAGGAGGGAGGAAGGAAGGAATTCAACAGAGCTATACCAATAAAACAAATAACTCATAACTGCCATGTGTGCCATTTACCCCTGCTGGCCTCACACTGAAGATCCTCCTGTCTCTACCTTCTGAGTAGCTGAGACTACAGCTATATGTCACCACACCTAGCCCAGAACCTGCGTGTTTGTAAGAGCTTTAAGAAGATAACAAGGAAGAAGTGCGATTTGTACTGTGAGCTCTTCACTACATCGTCCTGTATAATCTGTGCCTAAAGAACAGAGCAATGCAGTGAAGATGGCTGCTGGGTGCTTGTACCTCACACCTGGCATCCCAGCTACTCAGGAGGCTAGATCTGAGGACCTTGGTTCAAAGCCAGCCCAGGCACTTATCTCCAATTAGCTGTGGCTCAAGTGGTAGAGCACTTGCCTCGGGCAGAGACAGGACCTAGGCTCTGAGTTCACTTTTCTTATTTCCAACCAAAAAGTTTAAAATGTCTGAAGAAAGCTGAGTGAGAAAGCAAGCGTTTGCCTCTGCAGCCAATCCGACTGAAGTGCATCCTGTGTCTCTGCTGACAGGGAGAGAACGATGGCAAACCCAGTCAGTCCTCTGCCTTCTATCTTCTGTTCCCTTCTTTAAGTGGGGGCGCTTCCTAACCTCCGGCACTTCTCCTGAACAAGGATGTGTACTTTTCAGGCTCTGAAGCTTGCCTGCCTGCCTGAATGTGTCCCTGGGAACTGAGCCACAAAAGACACTCGAGGAGCAAATGTTCCTGCCTGTGGCAGGTGGGAACACAGGGACAGGGAGCGCTCTTCTCTGTTGTGTTTTAAAACACAAGAAGTTTGCCATCTTTCAGGACCAGATGCTAATGTGGTTCATGGCCGAGGTTGGCCTGAGCAACCAAGATCTTGGCAGGTTTCAGGATGAGGCTACAAACCAGCATCAGGAGAAAACAGGGCATGGTGTCAGTTTTTAAACAGGCCAGAGGATAAATCTCTTGTGTGTTGTTTTTTTTTTTTTATGAAATTGAATATCTTTTAAAAGCATACGCAGGGCTTACCATGGTGACTGACTCACCTGTTATTCCAGCTACTTGGGAAGTGGGAACAAGAGGATCAAATTTCAAGACAAACCAGGACAGAAGAGTCTGAGTCCCCCATCTTGACCAGTGGCTGACTGTGGTGGTGCAAATATGTGTAATCCCAGCCAAAGATGAAGCACAATGGCTAGGCATGGTGGTACACACTAGGCATCCCGAGCAACACAGGCAATACGTGCAGGAGGACAACTCAGGCCAGGCCAAGCCAGGCATAAAGTGAGACCCTACCCGGAAAATAACCAGTGCACAAAGGAGCTGGAGGCCACTGGCTTAAGTGGAAGAACACCACGTGTAGCAAGTGTGAGGCACTGTGAGGCACTGAGTTCAAACCCCAGTGCTGGCACACACACACACACACACACACACACACACACACACACACACACACACACACACACACACACACACACACCCCTACACCTCAAGAATAAGTTCTGGTGTAATTTTGGAATGGAAAGAAAAATAAAAAGGGGGAAAATTCCTAGCCGTTGACTTCAATTTTTCTACAAATTGGTCAAAAAGAATTGCAATTACTGCATATATAGGAACAAATCTTTCCTTTTAATACAGACCCGACCCCCACTGCAGATGCACAATAAAATCTATGTGGAGGCAAAAAAAGCCATCCATTTACATCGCTGTAAATCTCCTGTTTGAGTATTTTTTCCTAAAGGAGACAGGAAGGGAAGGCTCAAGAAAATAAAATTTATTTAGAGATTAATGTGGTTCAAGAGATTTGACATTGTTCATGCTCCACAACATTTGTTCCAGCTAACATCAGTGAACTCAAGTTTCCCCATGCATTTTAGGCTGGCCTTTGCTTGAAGTGTTTGCCCTGCCTCTTTGGGAACACCAAATTTATAGTAAATGCATCTTGTTTCCATTTTTATTTCCTTAGTTGGAAACATATTTTCCCACATCTTGGAAACTGCAAATTACCATTTGTGTCTTTTACCCACTATTTTGACAAAGGTAATCAGCCTTCATCTTATTGATTTGTAAATGCTCTTGATATATTATGATCACACTTGCTTTCTATGATGGATGCTACAAACGGATGACAGCCCAGATCTTGCTAAGCTATTTTTTTGTTTAGTCTATGGTGGTGATTTTCCAAACTAAAAGTTTTTAAACATATTAAGTTGTCAAACTTACCTATCAGGGGTTGAAGGTGTGGCTCCATCGGTAGAATGCCAGTCAATGAGGAAAGTGCCAGGTTCTAGTCTCAGTCTCAGACTTAAAAGAGAAAAAGAAAGTTACCCATCCATATTTAAATTTCATGTTGGACTAGAACATAAAAGTAAGCACATATACTGTTCCAAGGTTTGTATGCTTACTCACACATATATATATATATATATGTGTGTGTGTGTGTGTGTGTGTGTGTGTGTGTGTGTATGTGTGTGTGTGTATATATATATATATATGTGAAGTATATGTACATATATATGAATATATACAAATTAAATATATTAAATATATACAATAGAATTAAATTAAGAATTATATTATGTCTTTCTCAGGGAAACAAGTAGCCTGTGGAGTGAGTCAAGCTCAGAGGACAGATGTGGAAGTTAGATCTAAAATGTGACCATCCCTGAAGGCACACACTGCACTACAAACGCACTTCCACAACCTCACTGCTTACGCAGGGAGGATTTCCATGGTGTGACTCCTCTGAACAATGACCTGACAGTCTTCCAGATGAAAGCTGCAGAGCTGAAATATGTCCTGTCTGAGGGGCTGGGACGAGGGGAGGTGGGCAGACAACGTGAGAGGGAGGGTGAGCCCTGATCATTTTGGAACCCCACTTGCTCCTCAGCCCCAGTCAGCATGTAGAGCCTCTGAGGCCATCCATGCCTCAGTGGATCCTTGAGAGTAAAGGTGGCTGTGGCTGTGGTTGTGGCCATGGAAGTGGCTGTAAGTCCATCAGTCAGGTAGGCAGCTGTACCCACAGGGTTCAGCTCCATCTCCTCCCCAAGCACCAGACAAGGCTGTGGAAAGCCAACCAAGCCTCCCAGTCATTCACCCCTACCTCAAAGCGATGGGAAGTGAAGAGGCCAGAATTACATCCCCATTCTGTTTCCAGGGAGATGAGGAATTCTGCAGGAAGGGTTTCTGTCTGTCTGAAGGAATTGGGGGTGTCCCATCCCAGCATCCCAGAAGCAACATTGCTCACTGCTGTGGAAGATCTGGGGGTCACAGCCTCTTAGACATAAAAGCAAAGAATCTTGGAGCCCCATTCACTTGGGCCTCCCAACCTAGAAGCCAGCCTTGTGGAAGCAGTGGCCAGGACAGGCCAGGACAGGCCAAGCATGGACACGGACTTGGAGGGTCCTTGCACCCCACCATGCCATCGTCCTTCTTGCATGGAGGGTGAAGGTCGTCAGGAAAGCAACGTGGAAGTGCACCTTGTCCCTGTCTCTGCGTCTCATGGCTACAGGACTGGAAAGCTGTATAAACTCAGTGTCAGGCCCTGGCTCAGATTACACTACTGCCATCCCAACTGCTCAGGAGGCTGAGGTCAGAGGATTGCAGTTCAAAATCTGCCTCACCAGAAAAGTCTGAAAAACCGCATCTCCAGGATAACCAGCAAAAAGTGGGGCCAGAGACATGGCTCATGTAGTAGTGTGCCAGCCAAGCAAAAGTAAAATACTGAGTTCCAAGTCCAGCAGCCCCAAAGAAGAAAAAAGAAAAGAAAAAACACCAGGACCATTCAGAGAGTGGTGAAGTACTTTCCCAGAAAGTGAGAGGCCATGAATTCAAACCCAAGGCCTGTCAGGAAGGAAGGAGGGCTGAGTCACATTGGACAGCAGGGATTTCCACTCTCCTGATTGCCTCAAGGTGAACACAGGTGTGGGGGGACGAGGCCACACTTGTCCTGATAATCCCACATCTCATTTTCTGCCCCATTTCCAATGCAAGTTTGCAGGTGTGTGAGTGAGCGGGATGCCTATACTCAGATTTCTGGTCCTATTATGTAGAATGCATGATTCCAAGCCAGAAACAAGGCTTAGAGAAGATGAATGCAGACTTGGGGTTCTCTGAGTCATAAACCTGCTTGGGGGAGTCATGTCCTATGGTTCTGTGCACATTTCCACCTCTCCTCATTTCTCTCCCAATTTCATTATGATTTCCTTTCGGGCCCTGTCCCGTACTGGGCCTTAAACGTCATGCCCAGCTCTCATATTTGTTACTGTGAGTCAACAGCAGAAGGGAGGTGTTGAGTCCCGGCCTTGAACTCATTGGATACAGTCCCCAGAAAAATATCCCTCACTGAGAACGAAGCCTCAAAAGTGTGGGGGGTGTCTCTCTGTCCCCAGGGTGACACTGGCCATTTCCCAGGTCTCTCAGCATCATGTCATCAGGGAACCCAATGGAGAATGTCAGCAAGGCTGCGCTAGGAGGGTGGAGGACCCCAGCCGACAGAGCCATCACCTCAGGCCAACTCACTGACTGATCCACAATCCCGGCTCCTGGGCTGGCTTCTGTCTTTCTGAGCACATGAATCCCAGCTGAGATTTCTTCCTGCAGCATCTCTGTGCTGAGGCTGGGGGGGGGAGGGGCGGTCTTCATGCTTGCCAATTCACTTGTTAGATTCACACCAAACACCTCACAATTCAAATTTCCCGCAGATCTCTCCTTCTGGTTGACCCGTGGCCTTGAGAGAAGGAGTTTGGTGTTGGCCAGACACAGTTGGATGAGGCTTCCCTGCATGATAGAGAACAGTATTTTGCTTCTTGTTTTGAGCAGGCTGATCTACTCCAAAATGAAAGACGAGGTGGACCCCTGGGAAGCAAACCCTATTAGTGGTGACAACTTCACTTGTTCCATCTGACCTTGCCTAATACACCCCAAAACACACAGTAGGTCTACTGACCCACCCTTGACTAGCATACCCAGGAGCACACAGTGGGTCTATTGGCCGACATGAACTGAACTTCCCAAGAGCACACAGTGAATATAAAACATTCAAAGACACACAAGGGCATAGTATGCCCAAGCACACACTAGGTCTATTGGCTTATCCCTGATTAATATACCCAAGAGCACACAGTGTGCCTACTTCAACCAAAAACACACCGTAGATGTTCTAACCTGCCATTCACACCCAAAAGCACACACTGGGCCTAGTGACCAAGCCTTTCTTAACACAACCAGGAGCACACAATGGGTCTCAAATGCATAAGAAAGAGTACACAGTGTGTCCAGACTGGAGACCAGCCTTCAAGAATGAAGAACCTACTCCATTCCTGGGCCATGTGTGGATGGGTGTTCGAGGTTTTGAAAACTCAATGTAAGTGCTACTCCAGGGGTGAAAAGAGCCAGGAAATCTCACTTCCTCCAATGCTCAGTGGAGCCACTTCCCTGCTCTGTGTCCAAGGGGAACTCTTCCTCCCGGGGGTCCGGCAAGGAGCAAGCACCACCACCCCACAACCTAACACATACGTTCCCAACCCATAACACCCCAGCCTCCCTAACCATCTCCCCATTTTCCAGCCAACTCCATCCTTGCTCTGATAGCACCACCACACTCCTAAACCATTGCAGGATCCCCAAAACAGAGTTTCCGTTGCCAAAGGATTCCCTAACACCTAGCCATGAATATCCACCCATGAGCCCATTAGAGATTACGAGAAGCCCAGCCATATCCAACTCCACACTGCCCGCTGCACTTGGCAGCATACTTTCCTTTGTCTGTCTGGTTTCACCAGCTGACCCCGGCCACCCCTGTTTGCTGGGACACATGGGTGGAGAGGAGGCCCCCCTAGATTTACAAAGCCAAGATCTGAGGCTCCTGGAGGGCCCTGGGCACATTTGTCATTTATTTCATCCCTGCCCCTCCCCTCCGGGAGCCCAGTTTGGCAGTCCTGGCTGCTGGATGGAGGGTCCCGTTGCCTTGACAACCAGCACCGAGCTGCTATTTCGGGACTTTTTCTCTCCATCCTTGGAGCCCCAGGAAAGCAGGAAATGCCATAAGGCATTTGTCTGAGTGTGTGAAATTTTCAGCAAAGCGACATTAATAATGTCATGGGGTACCTCAACATCTAGGGCTCTCCCAAGATGGGCAAGCAGAGACAGGATGCCAATGGCGACATTTCACCCAGCCTGTCACCTCAAAAGCCACTACTAATGGCGACAGCCAGGCAGTGTAGTGGGAGTTTGTTCCTGAGGGAACCCCCGGCCCCCATCATGCCATGTTCTGTCATAATCAACAGCTGCTATGTGCCTGCTAAGCACTGTACAGCAGCACCATCTAAGCCTGGGGGGGCAGGGGGTTCTTCAGGACCCTCATTATAAGAACATAATTTCCACACAGTCCTTGGGAAGAGAGGCAACTGTGCCTTCCTCCACACACTCAGCCATCACCTGCCAGTCTGGAAGGAGCCCCAGGGCCCCACCAGGAACAACGAGATGCACAAAGCTTTGTCCTGATGACACCCATAGCACTAAAATGGCCCATAGCACTAAAATGGTAAGCTCATGCAGGCGGCAGGGGAGTGGGGGCTTGGGAGGGGGGGGTTGGGCTCACAGGGATCTGTGGGCCAGATGAATAGCAATGGTGACAGATAAGCCATGTTGGTGTTAGAATGGATTTTCATAACGGCTTTTGCATGATCCTGTGATCCTTCTACAATCACTCTGGAGTCCAGCATGCTGTTCTCACCATGTGACGTGTGTTTTCCAGCTAGCTGTGGCTCTGCTACAGACTACCCCAAGATGGAGGGTTGCTATGGCTTGAACAGGTGGGGAGGAGAGGGTGGAGAATGTTGCCTTTTATAGGTGGAGCCTCCTGGATGGTAATTAGCTTATGAGGACCGTCCCTCATGGATGCATTAAGGCTGGCCTTGGAGTAGTGTGGGTCCCAGAAATGGATTTGTTCGCAGCCACCGCTGCCCACTTACTTTGCCCTCAAGTAGTGGATATGGACAAGGCCAGGTCAAAAGGGTGTTCCATTGTGGACACATGGAATGCCTGATGGGCAGCATCTCCTGGACTCCAAGTTGGCACATGCGTTCAACATCACAGAGGTGCTAGCTGTCCTCTGGTGGCTCTGGGTAGAGTGAGGGCCCCAGCTCCTTCCCAACGGGTCCCACAGGCCGCCTGGGCATCCTCATAACATGCAGCCAAGGACATTTGGATGATTTTGATAGCAAGATATAAAAGCTGCCATTGTCTTCAGATTTGGGCCCAGAGGTAGAATATGAAGAATAGACATCGTCTATTCTTCATAAGTTGCCAAGGCTCAGACACATGGGAGCTACCAGAGACCCCCCTCTTTCCATGGGGTTCATCTTTAGTCAGTGTGATCACTTTTAATCTAGGAATCCCCTGGGAGCACTATCACCCACAAGGAACCTTCTCTGAGCTTCTTGCCAGGGTGACACCCATCAACTCATTGTGCCCTGCTCCTCTCACCATGCCAACTGAAGAGCTGAGCTGAGAGTAGTTTTTTAAAAATCCCCAGGGTCACACAGCTAGGAATGGGTGGAGTCGGGATTGGGCTTCCCTGCAAGTGTCCAGGCGAATCCCCTCCTCTCCGTTCCCCATACAAGTCTGTCATGGAGATTATAGCACAGGCTGGTTGCCTGTGCTGACATTTGTTGCCCCCATTTCCCTGCTGACCTCCTGCCCTTCAGTACGCCTTCCACCGCTCTATCTGTGCCTCTTGAATCTGCCCCAAAGCCTCCCCTTTGCCCTTGATTCTCAGGCCAAACTTCCTCCCAAGTACTCCCAGCATCCTCCCAGCAGGGCCCCTACAAAAACACCCATGGTCCGCCCAGCCATGTGGAGGCCTGGCATACCACCTGCCATGTGGTGGCTCACCATCAATGTCAGCCTGACACCAACACATCTGCCCCAAGCCCTCACCAAAAGCCAACTGTGCTGGCCTTGAATTCAGACTTCTAACCTCCGCCTCATGAAGATCTTTTCTATTGCCCAAGTCAAACTGCCTAGCTGGGCACTTTTCTGTCATGACAGACTGCCCAGGTCCCAGGGTCCCAAGAGATGCCCTCCCCTACGGAGAGTCAGATATCTTTGCCCTGCAGCCACCACCACACAAAGCTAGCATGAGTTGAACCAAAGGATTTCAAAAATCAATGCCTTTCCTTGATTCTCACTGCATCCCTCTTACAGGAATGTAAAAGCTATAAATGACTTATGAATGCATTTATGAGAGGTACAAGATGCAGATAAGGAAAGCTATCATATTTACTAAAATCCATAAAGCAAATTCAGGATGTAATATGAGGTCCCCAAATTGTAACAGATAATTTGACACAGTTCTGCTCTCTGTTGATCTGTTTCAACTCTGAAATTGCATGCATATTTTAAACAGTCATTTACTGGGTGCCAGTGGCCCATGCCCATAATCCTAGCTGAGATCATGGCAGCCCAGGTGGAAAAGTCTTTGAGAAGCTACCTCCAAAACAGTCAGCCAAAACCCAGGCTGGAAACATAGCTCCATTAGTAGAGCACCAGCCTAACAAGCAAGCTGAGCAAGTGCAAGTTCTTGTGTTCGAGCCACTTGATAAGGAGAGAAATCAGAATGTGATGCCCTTTGTGTATAAATACTAAATTATGAAAAGATTAGTCACTTAGTTGTAAAATAAATACTGGATTCTTTATAAACTGTTGGGAGACAGTGCATTATCAATCAGAAAATTTTGAAAGAGGAACCTCATCCACTTGTAGGATAAAATCAACATTACATATAGATGAAGACATACATGTAAAGTGAAAAACCACAGGCCTAGTGTAGCAGCACATGCCTACAATCCCAGCTATATGGATGGCAGAGATAAGAGTATCACAGTCCAAGGCTGGTCTCAGACACAAGCATAAGACCCTAGGTGGAAATCAACTAAATCACAAAATGCTGGGGACCTGCCTGGCAAGCACAAAACCCCAAGTTCCAACCCCAGAAAGCCTTTCCAATAAAAGTGTAAAAACCAAAAACTGCAAGAAGATCACAGGTGCCATTAGGGAATTAAACAAACTTTCTAAACAATACTGGAATTCCTCCCACCCTAAAATTAAAGATATACATATATGAATGATTAAAGGAGTGAAGTTGATTGACTTGTCTGCATGAATAACCCCTTGGCATAACTATTTTAAGATAATTTTAATAATTAAATATGTATGCCTACTTAATTATGTAAAAATGTAGAACTTCACCATGTAAGAAGGACCTAAAGGAAGGTGATTTGGGTCTAGGAAGAGCTTTTGTATACAGATGCGGGACACAAGGTGAATAACTAACTTGCAAAGAGCTCTGGGGAATTCACAGGAACTGCTATACTTCAGAGGGTAAACATGGAGTTGGGCAGGAAATGGGCTGGCACATGCCACTAGTGAAAGAGATGTGAATTCCAGTGGAACTCTGTGTCATCAGCACCTGGAATACACTGACACCCACGGGGGAAGAAAGTGCTGCCCCACCTACAAGGTGCTTTTATCTCTGAGAAATGCCACCAAGTGGCATTCATCACAACATTAAAATTAAGTATCTTGAACCCAGGATTTCCACTTTGAGAAGCCATGACACAGAACTGAAAATAGTAATGGATTTCCAGCCACCTTCTTTCTGTGGTGACTTATGCACACACAACAGATCGTGAAATGAGGAAGCAGAACACATAATAGTCCATTCAGAGTGTGAAGTAGTATGCAGTCTCTAAAAAGGTAACATCAGACTCTGTCCAAATGGTTAAAATGTAATGTCTCACACATTTTGTCTAGGTTATACCCACCATGAGATTTTTATCTCAACAGATAATCAAATAGAGCTGATCTTGGAAAGGTCACTGATCATTGAAGACCCAAATAAGGTTTCTTTCCCTTCCCAAAAATATCCTCTCTGTTAAAAAGGGATCTCAATCCAGTCAGAATGACCATCTTCAAGAACACAACAACAAAAAAGGCAATAAAGGGACATAAAAGAGATTCATAGAGGGAAAGAAGAAATCAAACTATCCCATTTGCAGATGATATGAACTTATACCTAAAGGACCCAAAAACTCCATCCCCAAGCTCCTAGAGCTGATCAACCACTTTGGTAAAGTAGCAGTAAACAAAATTAACCCACAAAACATCAGTAGCTTTTCTGTATGCCAAAACAAGGTACAATCTGAAAGGGAAATCATGAAAACAACTTCATTTGTAATAGCCTCAAAGACAAGTACCTAGCAATGAAAGACCTATAAGATCTTTACAATGGAAACTATAAAAATCTGAAGAAAGAGCCAGGTGCAGTTGGCTCACTCCTGTAGTCCTTGATACTCAGGAGGCTAAGCTATAAGAATCATGGTTCAAAGCCAGCCTGAGCAGAAAAGTCTCTGTTGAGACTCTTATCTCTGATAAACCACTCAAAAAAGCCAGAAGTAGTATTGGGGCTCAAGTGGTAGAGAACTACCTTGAGTAAAAAGAGGCTCAGGGACAGTATCCAGTTCCTGAGTTCAAGCCTCAGGACCAGCAAAAAAATTCTGAACAAAGAAATCAAAGAGGACACAAGGAAATGGAAAGATAGTCTATGTTCATGGATAGGTAGAATAAATATTGTGAAAATGGCCATACTGCTAAATTCAAAACAATACCCATCAAAATCCCAATGATGTTCTTTACTGAGATAGAGAAAATTATCCAAAAATTCATATGGAACAACAAAAGACCTAAAATAGCCGTAGCAATTTGGGGGGAGATGGAGCAATGTGGTGGTATCACAATACCAGATTTCAAGCTCTACTACAAAGCCAAAAAAACCCAGCTTGGTATTGGCACAAAAATAGATCCAAAGATCAATTGAACAGATTAGAAGACCCAGAAATAAAATCACTATAAAGTCATCTGATATTCAACAAGGGAGCCAAAGACATACAGTGGAAAATACATCACCTCTTCAACAATTGGTATTGGGAAAACTGGGCAGCTATATGAAGAAAACTAAAGTGGATCCCTGCCTTTCACCATGCACTAACATCAGTTCAAAGTGGATCAAAGACCTCAACATCAGACTCAAAAACTGAAACTACTACAAGACAGAGTAGGAGAGACATTAGACTTTCAGGTATAGTCAGGAACTTCCTGAATAGAGTCCTAGGGGCCCAACAGATAGGAGAGAGACTGGACTACATGAAAATAAAAAAAGTTCTGCACAGTTAAGGACAGAATCACCTAGAAATACAGCCAAACAATTGGGAAAAGATCCTTACCAGCAATACATCAGGCAAATGCCTAATATCCAATATATACAAGGAGCTCAAGAAACTAACCCCTCCCCAATCTAGTACACTAATCACTAAATGGGCAAGGGAGCTAAGGACAGATTTCTCAGAAGAGGTGAGAAGCGGGCACCGGTGGCTCACACCTGTAATCCTAGCTACTCAGGAGGCTGAGATTGGAGGATCATGGTTCAAAGCCAGCCCATGTAGGAAAGCCCATGAGACTTTTACCTCCAATTTACCACAAGGAAACTGGAAGTGGTGCTATGGCTTAAGTTGTAGAGTACTTGCCTTGAGCTGAAGGGCAGTGCCCAGGCCCAGAGTTCAAGCCCCATGACAGACAGAAGAATAAGGAGAGGAGGTGGGAGGAAGAGGAGAAGGAGGAGGAGGAGGAGGAGGAGGAGAAAGGAGGAGGAGGAGGAGAGGGGGGAGGGAAGAGGAGGAAGAGGAGGAGGAAGAAACGAAGAAGAAGAAGAAGAAGAAGAAGAAGAAGAAGAAGAAGAAGAAGAAGAAGAAGAAGAAGAAGAAGAAGAAGAAGAAGAAGAAGAAGAAGAAGAAGAAGAAGAAATGGTAAGCAAAGAAACATAGAGGAAATATTCATCATCCCTGGTCATAAAGTAAATTCAAATAAAAACAACCCTGAGATACTATCTCACCACAGGTAGACTGGCCAACATTTTGCATTCCAACAAGAAATGTTGGGAACAGAACCCTACTGTACTGCTGGTGTGAATGTAAACTAGTACAACCATACTCTGGAAAGCAGTCCCAAGGTTCCTCAAAAAACTAAACACAGATTTCCCTTATGACCCAGCCATCCCCCTCCTGGGCATCTACCCTGAATATCATGAGCCAGGATATGATAAGGACACCTGCACATCCATGTTCATTGCTGCACTATTCACATTAGCCAAAATATGAAACGACTCAGGTGCCCACAATAGATGATGGCATCCAAAAAATATGGTACCTTTTCACAATTGAAATTTACACATCATTAGAAAGAATAAAATAATGTCAGTTGCAGGAAAATGGCTGGAACTAGAACAAATCATGTTAAGTGAGGTAAGCCAAGATCAGAGACAAATGGCCTATGTTCTCCCTAGTATGTGTTTTTAGTTTTTGATGATTCAGTCGTCTTTTCCTTATGTATGGTATATTCACGTGTATGTCTTTGGAAGAGTGTGGGAAGGGCACAGAACTGGAGGGGAAGAAGGTGACAAGTGCAATAGTGGAGGGCACTAGATACTGGTGAACGTGAACTACGCAACTCTCGGGTGGAGACAGAAGAGAGGGACTGGGAGAGAGCAAGGGAATGGAAGACACTGTAGGAAAGGAAATGTACTTGTTACCTGACTCATGTAATCAGAATCCCACTGTAGATCATCTCTAGAAGAACAGTGAAGTAAATTAATGTAAAATAAATAAATGAATTTTAAAAGATGTAGGATTTAGAGGCACTTCCACTGGTCCCAGTGGAATCGGCAAGGCACCGTGACCTGTGAGGAAGGGCGAGGCCAGAAGTTCTTCTGTGTGGGGCTGCGTGGGGCCACAGATGTGGGCGCAGGCCACTCAAACCAAATCTCAGAAAAGTCTCATCTCTATTTTATTTCATTTCTTGTGTGTATGTGGTGTGTGTTCATACTTGCATGCATGTGCATGCACATGTGAACAAGTCCTGGTATTTGCTGTCCCTGAGATTTTTTCACTCAAGGCTGGTGCTCTGTTATTTGAGCCACAGCAGTACTTTGGCTTTTTGGTGGATAATTGGAGAGAGGAGTCTCACAGACTTTCCTGCCCAGGCCAGCTTCAAACCGAGTCCCCAGATATCATCCTCCTGAGTAGTTTGGATTACAGGCATGAGCTTCAGTGCTTGGCTTCATCTTTCTTCTTTGCAGTTTTTCTTCTCACAAGTATTTGTCACAGAAATGGTAACACTCTAACTCGGCTCCATTGTCCCAAGCCCAGTCCAGCACCGAGTCCAAAGCCAAGACCTCAAGAATATTTGTTAACTGACTGGGGGGAGGGTGAGGAGGAGGTCCCAAAGCAAAGCTTTCAAGGGTATCCCTAAAACCAGGCAGGCTGCAGAGCAAGCAGGAGGCACTGTGGACAGTAACTCTTCTGTCTCAGCAGGGCTCTTCCATTCTTCCAAATCAACTTAATAATGAAAATGTCTTTAATGGGGGCAAGATGGTGAAAAGTAATGAACTCTCTAATTGAGATCTAGAACTTTAAAAGTAATTAGTGACAGGGCTAAATTGTCCTTAACAGGAGTGCTAGAATAGACCAGGCAGCGGCTGGGAGGGCAGAGACCAGCTAGGAGGGGATATGTATCATTAGCTTCCCTTAACCTGTGCACAGGTGCCTCCCACCAGGCTGGCACCCTCTTAGAAGGAGCTTTAACAGAAGACCAACACAAAGAAAGAGAGAAGGATGGATTAGCTAGACAAACAGATAAGACAGACAGATAGATGGATTAGAAAGAGAAGATAGATAGATCAGACAGACAGATAAAATAGACTCATTAGATAGGTAGCTAGGTAGCTAGGTAGGTAGGTAGCTAGCTAGGTAGGTTGATAGATAGATAGATAGATAGATAGATAGATAGATAGATAGATAGATAGATAGATAGATAGATAGATAGATAGATAGATAGATAGATAGATAGATAGATAGATAGATAGATAGATAGATAGATAGATAGATAAAGATAGATAGACAAGTGAGCTAGTCAGGCAGACATTTCCTCCACAAGGAGGCCCTGGTTCAGCCCTTGGGTGAAGCCTGCAGGTCTAGGCCTCCGGTCCTCCAGGCCTGTGTTTTGCCCTGGCCCCACAGACACCCCCCACCCAGCAGCCGCAGGAAGTGGTTGTTAAATGGGCGATCAGTGATTACAAGTTAGCTGGCGTCAGATGGCTTCTATATTTAGAGGAGGAATTAATGTGATTGAGAACACATCACAGGCCAAGAAAATGAGTGCAGTGAGGGCTCCAAATGGCTCCCAAAGGGGAAACAAGGGGCAAAGAGAGCCTTCGCTTGGCCTCTATTGTGGCCTGCCATGTCTCCCCAGACCTCTCCTTGTCTCAGTCCTAGCATCCAGGGTGGGTCGGGCTGTGTGTGCACCCCAGGATGAAGATGAGGTCTGGCTTTGCTGGCCAGGGACAGGGAGGGAGACGTGTGTATGGGATCCCAAAGACCAGGAACCTGAGCACCTTCTGTCTCTCCCTCCTGATCCCAGACATCCAATCTCCAGGAGATTCACCACCTTCTCCCTCTCTACCATAGCTGGCAACGGTACCCCTTGCTAACCAGCCCCCACCCACCCCTCCAACCCTCTGCCTCCTGTGCTCCCACTGTTCTAATCACTTCTAAATACCCAGGGCTGGCCCCGACTGCAATCCTCCCACCTACCGCTCCTATATAGCTGGGTGATAGGCATATGCTACACACCTGGCTTGTTTCATTGAAATGAGGTCTCACAAACTTTTTTTTTTGCCTGAACTAGTCTTGACCCATAATGTTCAAACTAAGAAGTATCTGGGAGGCCAAAAGAAAATGTCCAAAGATGGGGGCTGCATCCTGAGGTTGATGCAGGAATCAGATAGCAAGGTGGGGTGCAGGCTCACCCACAACTGCTCAATTCCAAGACCCCAGGATACACTCAGTCTCTGTGTTTGTGTGAAATCATGGCACAGTGGGCCCAGTCAACTCCAGATGCTTCTATTGTGTTCCAGATCCCTAGGAGAAATGAAAAAGCTCTAAGGTCAGTCATTAGTTGAGATGCATCTGTTCTGATTGGTGGAAACTTCTCCCTCACATAAGTGTGCACACACTCACCCAGGCACATATTTGCACACACCCCTGTCTTTTCTTGGGAGAGCTATGTGTCCCATTATTTAGCTTAGGGAAGAGCTATGAGGCTTCGAGTGGAGGATATGAAATTGAGGGGCAAAGGGCCAACACTGGGACGCTGTCAGCTGTCAGCTGCTGCCGATGCAGATTTTACCCCGCCATTGCCAAAAACAAAAGACCACAGCCTGCCACATCTCCATTTGTCAACCTGAACCTCTGATAGAGCCAGAAGGCACCGTCTCTGAATTCTTCATTCTCCAAGAAGCCCAGGCCTGCTCCATCCCAGCGAATGGAGTCATGATCATAGGCTGTGTGGCTCTCCCACTGCCATCTGAAAATGTCCACAGCAGGGAGCAGCAGGCAAGGATTGCTCAGGACGACACATAGAAAATTCCACAAGTCTGGGAGATGACGCTCCTCTACCTGAAAGAGAAAGGAGAGCCTGCAAGTCTAGGAAAGTGCTGGATCCAGGTGGAAGAAGCTCCTATGTGCCCTGCGGAGGCAGTCCCACCACACCCTGAGCAGCCTGGCCTGTGCCCATGGCAGCAGAGCATGGAGATGCACAGTGCCCACCTGTCTCACAGGACCCCGATTTCACTTAAAAGCAGGAGGAGACAGCATTTCCCACAAGGTGTCACTGATAACACAGTCCTCTGTGCAATGGGAATTTTGTTTGTTTGCCTTTGTGCCGGTCCTGGGGCTTGAACTCAGGGCTGGGCGCTGTTCCAAAGCATTTTCATTCACGTTCACAGCTCCACTTCTGGCTTTTGGTTGGCTCCATGGAGATAAATGTCTTGAGGAGTTTCCTACTCATACTGGCTTTGAACCATTATCTCAGCCTTCTGTAGTAGCCGGGATTACATGTGTGAGGCACCAATGCTGAGCCAACATGAATTTCAGATCTCCTCTATCTGACAGACAAAGTGGAAGGGTGGGGTCTCCAATACAACAAACACTTCTGTACCATGGTGCCCTTCCCAGGAGGGGTTCCCAACCCTGAGGTGTGGAAATGGGGGTGCTGACATCGACAACCCCGCTCCCCTCTCCCCTCCCCCGAGCTGTTTTGATCACGAAGACCCTGCAACAAGTTGCTGCATACAGAGCCAGACCCCATAAAGGTTCAATGAATCACAGCTATTACTGCCGTGGCTCTCTTCCCTCATCAAATATGGAAAAGGGCAAGAAAAATAAACAACTCACTGGGAATCTCTCTACAAAAATAAAAACTTTAAATTAAAAGAAGAAGAAGAAGCCTGTGACCTCAGTGCATTGGTAGCGTGCGGCTCGGATGGGGCTTGGGCTCACTGATCGCTGGAGGTCCCTGTCAGGTGCTCGGCAGATGCCACGTGGAGCCCGGTCGCTCAGATTCCCCCCACTAACCCATTGATGTTTTCGCTGCCAGCACAGACACGTGGGAGTGATGGACCCTGAGCCAGTCCACAGACAGGGGGTGGACCCAGGATTAGGAATGGTCTGCCCTCAAACAACATCCCTCATACTACTCCAGCTCCCCATCTATACCAGAGGCAGACTGGACAAATGGAAATCAGTCCTGTATTCTGGCTATGGCTAACAGGAGTCACTAGCTTTCAGGCTAAACCACTCTAATTTCCTGAAGATGAATTAAAAACTTTATAAGAAATCAGGAAGTAAGCCAGAGAAAATACTCACATCCTTCCATAAAGCAAAACAGACCACAGAACACCTGTAACACCTTCAACAATTGGAATTCACAGCTCATCTTCAGGTAGAGCTTGTTTAATTTCCAACATCTTAGTCAGTTTCTAAAAGCTTGGCAGAATGTCAGAGGGTTCCGAATTACATTAGAACAACCCATAAAACAAGCTCTCAATGGAGGTAGGGATCAGGAGGATTTAAATTCAAGGCCAGCGTAGCAAACAAGAAGATTCCCCATCTCAACCAATAAGCCAAAGGTAACTGCATTCCAGCTCCTCAGCAATCAAAGGAGGGAAGATCTTGCTCTGAGTCCAGCTGTAAGCAAAAACAAGAGATGCAATCTAGAAAAGGAAGCAAAAAAAGCATGGAGGGAGTGGCTCAACTGGTAAAACACTGCCTAGAAGGGAAAGGCCCCGAGTTCAAAACCCCAGCAATAGGCAAAAAAAAAAGTCACATCTTGACCTGCTGCCCTTCATAGAATGAGTCGTGACATACAACGAGGTCTTGCCATTCCCACAGTTTTGGAAGGGGACAGTCCTAGTCTGACCATCAAGTCCTGCCCAACATGCCGGTGTTGGTGCTGCACAGCCCTGAAGTTATGGACATGGGTTACCAGACATGACCACCTCTAAGTTCCCGGAAAAGATCGAGGGTCCTTGGACCCTCAAGGCCATTAGTCCTTCATTATTCTGCCGCCTTCGCCCTTTGCCTTCACTTTGTATTAGTAAGCCTGCTCCCACTAGTGTCTCCTCTCCATCTATCCTTAAATTCTTTCTAGAAGCTTCCAGCCCCTCTGACCTGGCAACAGCTACAGCTGCCATACAACAGATCTCTAAAACATTTCCTTAGTCCTCCATCCTCTGCTTTTCCCAGTGTTGTACAGAGCAGTGGAGAATTCCTGGGGCCCATTGTTCCAGAAAGTGTGGACACTGATAAAAGGCCATGGGCTTTGAAGTTCTTAGCCCATGGCAGAGCAACTGAATAAGAGAATTCCTGCTGAGTTTCCTCAGCTTGGAATTGTGTTAGGCAAGAAATAATCCTCAAGCCGGGTGCCAGTAGCTCATGCCTGTAATCCCAGTTACTCCGGAGGCTGAGATCTAACGATCTCAAACCCAACCTAAGCAGGAAAGTACATGAGACTTATATCCAATGAACCACCTAAAAATTGGAAGTAGAGCTGTGGCTTACCATGGTAGAGCATTCGCTCTGAGCAAAAAAATCTCAGAGGAAGTGTTTAGGCCCTGAGTTCAAGCCCCATGACTGACAAAAATAAGAAGAGTCCTTAGTTGGAGGAAGCCACTCAGATTTTTGGAGATGTTTCAACAACTTGTTTAATGATTCCTTTCACATCTGGCTAGGGAATCTCACTTCCTGAATTCACTCCCTGCACACCCTCCCACACGCACTCTGCCCTTTGCACGTGCACTTTTCTCTGGCTATTGGGCCATCAGCAAATATAAACAGAAGCTTGAAAGGTATTTATGCATTGCAGTTTACCCCCCTCTTCCTGGTGAGAAGTCTTCCACCAAGTGAAGACACTTAGATTAGCCAGCCAGCAATCAGGACTAGTGTCAGATCAATGCAAAAAGCCGTATTGGAAAGCTGAGCCTCAAACCAGCTGCCAAGTGAAGTTAGCTTTACGCCCACCTTTGGTCCTCAGCTCCACCCAGCCCTGAGCTACTGTCTGCCCTGGAGTTCCCGCCCTACAGCTGGCCACTCCCTCTCTCCACCCAGACCCACCTGAGCAAACACCCACCTCACTTCCTGCTCCCAGACCCTCCTGCTACCTGAATAGGGACGGATGCCATGTGCTCCCTCTTTGGGGAAATATGGCTTCTCTAATACACCTTGTAGTAATCTTTCTCTTGTGCCTGTTTGCCTTTGGGTGGTCCACTGGGATGGGCATGAAGGATCCTTTCAAGCAGGACACCTGTAGCTCCCCAAACACCCAAAACTTCTGTCCACACAATACATGAGTCAATAAAAGGGATACAAAACCAGCAAAAATAAATAAATAAATAATTTTAAAAAATAAATAAACAAAGAAGAAGAAGAAGAAGAAGAAGAAGAAGAAGAAGAAGAAGAAGAAGAAGAAGAAGAAGAAGAAGAAGAAGGAAAGAAAGAAAGAAAGAAAGAAAGAAAGAAAGAAAGAAAGAAAGAAAGAAAGAAAGAAAGAAAGAAAGAAAGAGCTGTAGATTGTTGGGAGCCAATAGCAAAGTTTAAAGGTTATCTTGACCCAAATGCTCAATGTGGGGCATGTACAAGAAATTGGCTTACTTAAAGAACACTAGGTGCCTGGGATTTCTTTTTTATGTCTGCAGAGTTTGTTTTACTTTCTAACAGTTGACCTTGTCTTTTTTTTAGTGCACTCTGTTTTTACTGAAATTTTCCTTGTTTTTCTAGACTTTGGTAACCTCTTGACTTATATTAGTATATAATAGAGAAAGTTAAAAATAAATGGGGCTGCAGTCTTAAGCTGCAGACCTCCCAACCCCATCCTTTGTCTTATGTCTTTATTTTTCCACATCCTCACCCCCTAATTCAGGATTCCCTTTTGTTGCTGGCAGGCTCTGGCAGGATATAGCTGCCACTTCTCAGTGTTGAGCATTTAAAAATAATTTTTAAAGCAAGGGAGGCAGGCAGGCTGGTGGGAGGGGGAGGGGAAGGAGGGGAAGGAGGGAGGGACGGGTTTTTGGAAGGGCAGACAGCATAGATGGGCCATCAGGAGCTTCTCACCGTGCATCCAGGGTGGCTGCCAGTGCCACCAGGGACCCATCTTCCACTAGAACTAGATGTTGCTACTTGGCGAGGAATCCATGCCTACAGCCTAAAGAGCAGAACAAATTCTTTGTCACCACATGTTTGTTTTTTTTTTATTCCTTCCAAGGGAAAGACATTAACTCTCAAATAACAGCACCACACTGGGCCTCCCCAAACCCACAAGCACAACAAGAGACACCTCCATGGAGATGCAGGGGATGGGGAGGGAACACTGGGGTGGCAGGGGCTCTGACCCTTTGCTCCATCCTAGTCCATTCTTGGTTTCTGACCCCTGGGGCTCTGAGCCAGTAGGGACCCTGGAGAAACGCTGGGGCTGGATGTCCAGTGTAGGGCTGCATGCACCGGCTTCCCAGCACTGTGACCAGATCCCGGTGTGGGATCACTCACCACAAGAGAAGGTTTAGTTTGGTTCACTGCCGCATAGGTTTCCATTTAAGGGCAGCAGTCCCATTGCTGTGGGTTTACCTGTAGCAGAGAAGACTTCTTACCTTCTTACCTCATGGCAGCTAGGAGAGAGAGAGAGAGAGAGAGAGAGAGAGAGAGAGAGAGAGAGAGAGAGAGAGAGAGAGAGAGAGAGAGAGAGAGAGAGAGAGAGAGAGAGAGAGAGAGAGAGAGAGAGAGAGAGAGAACAGGGTCCCAAACCTCACTCCTCCTGGAGATGCTTAAATATTAAATCATGTTCTTCTGGCAGCTCCCAGACAGAGGACCAATCTTTCCATGTGTGGGCCTTTGGAGCATCTTCTACACCCAGACCATAGCTGAGAGTCAGCTCACTTGGCCCCATTCCCTTAGAGAGTTCCCCCAGGCCCCTCTCCCACCCTCAGGTAAGAGGGTTGATCACCATCACCTCTGTCCATGATCACGGGGTTTAGTCGAGTTCTGGTCACTGCCTGTGTCCTCAGCATCCACACTCAAACAACCACCATCCGCTGCCTGGCAGAATGGCTCCCCATCTGCATGTCTCTTTTTGTCTAGGGACCAGGACAAGAATGGACCAGGTAGACCCAGGGACAGACATGGCAGAGCAGGGCATCTGGACTTAGCCTGTCAGTGCGGTGCTCTGCCCACCCTCACAGTTAAGGCCTTTTTATCTGCCCTTGCATGCTGTGGTGCTGTCTACTGCAGTGTCCATGGCCATGTTCCGGGGCTGAGCAGTGTCTCCAGCCATGGCAGAGCCCGCCAGGCCCAAAATCATCACATTCCAGTCTTGGCAGAGAAAAACTGCCCACCTTCCTCCCAGACAGAAGGGAAGCAGACACAAAGGAACCCTGGGGTGCCTGGGTCATGGAAGGCCATAGGGGGAGGTCTTCTTCACCTCCTTGTACCAGGAATACAACACCCCCCCAGACTAGCTGGGCAACAGTGGCTCACACCTTTAACTCCAGCTACTCAAGAGGCTAAGATCTCAGTATCCTAGTCCAAAGCCAGCCTGGGCAGGGGAGTCCATGAGACTCCAGAGAACCAAGAGGACAGAGGCTGAGCTCTGGTTTAGGGGTTCAAAACACATGGGCAGCCAGGTGCCAGTGGCTCATGCCTGTAAGACTAGCAACTGAGGAGGCTGAGCTCTGAGTATCATGGTTCAAAGCCAGCCTGAGTACGAAAGTCTGTGAGACTCTTATCTCCAATTTTCTGTTGAGAAAACCGGAAGTGATGCTGTGGCTCAAGTAGTATAGTGCTAACCTGTTGTCGGTCATGGGGTTAGAACTGTGGGCCTGGGTTCTGCCCAAAGCTCTTCCGCTCAAAGTTAGCCTCTACTACTTGAGCTGCCCTCAATCAAATTGAAGATCCTCCCATCTTTCCTCCCAAGTACTGGGATTGCAGGCATGTATCCCTGCACCTGACTGCTTTTTTTCTTCTTAGTGAACATACAATATTTGTACTTATTTATGGGGTACTGTACATAAGCCAATACACACACATGATGTGTAATTACCAAACTGTCATTAATCCACATCTCCATCTCCTTAATCCCCTCCATGTTGTGACCCTCCAAACTTTCCCCTCCACTCATTCTGAAAGAGGTGAGAAACTGTCATAGACAACAGATACCAAAATCGACTCCCAAGGATGGAATTGTCAGAAAGTTCTAGAAGAAGTCCATATCCAAGGTAGGAATCTTGAGAATGTTCTGGAAGAAGTCCACATTTACTGATTTGGGGTAGAAGATAAACTCAGGACTGTCAAAGCAGCCATACCCATGAGTGAAAGAAACAAATTAGCCAGAGCCCATTCATAACCAGTCATGCAGAACCTTGAACCCAGTTCCATCCAACAAGATCTGAGTCCCAAGCAGGCACGAGGAGGATGAGCATGAAACCCTGTCCTGTTCACTTGCAGAATACTGTGAGGGCCACAGCAGTGCATCACCAGGAACTCAGCAAATTAATTCCCTCATATTCTAACACACACCTCCAAGCTGGCTTCCTAAATCACGGTGGTGTCCCCTTGCATTACCTCTGCTCAGATAATTCTATTTTATTTCTTGGATTAGCGCGGTCTAAACAAGTTTCATAAGTATTTAAGACAAGAATGGGGAAAGGGAAAACACTGCATAATGCATGAAGAGAGCCAGCTGGCCAAAGCAGAGCTGCCCCTGAAAACTAGCTCTGGAAGCTTCCGAGGCTTTAGTACCCACATTCTGCACATCACAACAGGGAAGATGGGATCATGCCATCCTCTTTTGATTTGTTTTCCATTTTATTGCTAGATTTTTTTTAAGCCACTGCTTGAAATACACTAAGTCCTTTCTGAATTCAGTCTTTATGGTCAGGAGGTTTTTTGTTTTGTTTGTTAAGTAATTTTGTAACTTGGCAATCTGTGGTTTCTTTAGAGAATGTGTGTAATTGTGTGACTAGCTGGTTACCTGCCCAAACCCCATATCACCCTCATTTTGGTTTCAAGATAAACCTAAGGGGGAAACATGGGAAGCATTTGTCACTGCTCATACAGAGTTATACCCAGCTGGAATGGGAGCTCACACCTGTAATACCAGCTGCTTTGGGGGCTAGGGTAGGAGGATCACAGTTTGATGGAAGCCAAAAAATCTCTTGAGACCCCCCCATATCAGTCAATAAGCCAGTCATGGAGGCTCCTGTCTGTCATTCCAGCTACACAGAAAGTATAAACAGGAGGATCACAGTTCAGAAAGGAAAGAGCAAGGCCATGAAATCCAGTTAAAAAAGAAGAAGGCAAACAGAACCAGGGTTGTGACTCAAGTGGTAGAGCACCTACATAGCAAGCTTGAGCACCTGAGTTCAAACCCCAGGACCCCCACAACAATTTAAATACACAGAATCACCAAGGCAGTGGGGCAGGAGGTGGAGTGAATTTTGAGGAGACATACACATCCTGCAGAGCGTGTTACCAGTGCACTTGCCAGGCTCCAGGCATTTCTACTCTCAGCAGAGTCCATCTGTGGCTCCTTCTAAAGAATCGCTGTGGGGGAAGCACCCCCTCCCTCCCTGTAAACACCTGGCTGGTGAAACCAGCCCTCACCCTCACCTTCCAATCCATTACTCATTTATCAGCTCACTCATGCAGTTCCCAAAACACCCTCAGACCACAAGAAAATGCAATTTCACTTGCAAAGCTGATTGCAAATTATCTTCTGATTACAGATTGATTTTGTTTGTGACAAAATGTTTCCTTCTTGCTGCTAAAATAATCTTGGAGGGGCTCACCGTGGAATACCTCAGTTATTAACCCACTGTAGCTTTCCCTAATCCCTGTTTTCACCTTTTTTATTTATTTTAAACACCTATTTACAACATCATTAATCCTCATTAATATTGTCTAAGTGCTGGTAAGCACCCCAAAGAAAACTACAGTCAGCCAGGCACGGAAGTGCAGTCCTATAATCACAGCGATGAAGAGGCTGAAGCAGGAAGTCAGTAAGTTTGAGACCAGCCTGGGCTATGTACCAGGAAAAGGAAGAAGAAAAAGAAAAGCACAGTGGTTCACACTTACAATCTCAACTACTAAGGAGGCAGAGATCAAGGAGTGTGGTTTGAGGCCAAACCAGGGCAAAAACTTAAATCCACATTTCAACCGACAAGCTGAGCATGATGATGGATAGCTATAATACCAGCTATGGAGGAAGCATAGATAGGAGGATCATGGCCTCTGTGCTCTACACTGGGTGAAATGAAAATGGTTGAGCCAGGTGCCTGTGGCTCACACCTGTAATCATAGTTACTCAGGAAGCTGTGATCTGAGGATCTAGGTTCAAATCCAGCTCAGGCAGGAAAGTCTGTGAGACTCTTATCTCCAATAAACCACTAGAAAACCAAAAGTGGAGCTGTGGCTCAAGTGGTAGAGCACTTGCCTTGAGCTGAAGAGTACAGGGACAGCACTCAAGCCCAGAGTTCAAGCCCCATGACCGATAAAAAAAATGGTTGAAACATAAGTTCTTCACAGGGAGTTATCAGTGTGTATATTTGATATTTGATATTATTCTTGTCTTTGTGATTATCCCTGAGATAAACACATTGAAGAAAGAATGGTATCTCCTGCTCACAACCTCAGAGGGCTCCATCCCTGGTTGCTCAGCACCAGGTTCCCAAACATCATGGCAGCTGGGGGGGGGGGGAGGACTTCATGTCTTGATAGACAGGAAGTGAGGAGAAGCAGTAACAGGAAGTGGCCAGGCAAGATACAACTCCCAAGGAGACATTCCCAGCCACCCATTTCCTCCACCCAGACCCCATCATTTCCACCAGCTCCCAAGGATCTAATCAAATCCTGAATCCATCAATAATCAGATTCACTGATCACATCATGATCTGATGAATTCACTGAT
Organism: Dipodomys merriami; assembly: GCF_024711535.1. Taxonomy (NCBI): domain Eukaryota; kingdom Metazoa; phylum Chordata; class Mammalia; order Rodentia; family Heteromyidae; genus Dipodomys; species Dipodomys merriami. The sequence goes on along the minus strand of NW_027202538.1, from coordinate 728,055 downwards.
GATCAGATCTACACTGATCACTTCATGATCTGATGTATCCATCCACAATCATCACCCTGATGTGATTGGATCATTTCAAAATCCATCATGGACTTTGGCAGAAGTGAGCCTCCCCAGTCTCCCCCAAGTCTCTCCATCCAGTCAAGTTGACCAATCAGGGCTAGGACTTCTCAAGCCCTATCAATGGGAGAGGAGGGCGGGATGCGGGGGTGGTAATGAAGAGGATGGAGAAGAGGATTTACACAAAATGGTGTTCAGTAGACAGAAGTGGAGGAAAAATCCTAGGAACAATTAAGAATCAGGAGACAAAACCTATAGATTCAGAGCCAAGTCAATGACAGAGTGGTGGGAAGTAAGGGGGCAGAGGGTCTGCAGTTCTGGAATCCCAGGCACGCAGTCCAGAGTGAAACTGCTCTAAGCCTGCCTGAGAAGGAAAGGAGAGGAGTTTAGTCTACACAGCTCTCCACCACACTGGAAAACATGAGTTTGAGCAGCTCAGGCAGCCAAAGCCATGTTCCACCCCACTTGAGATGGAGGACTGCCGGGGATCTATGGAGGACTCTTCCAAATGCATCCCCCAAGGCCAGCACGGAAGCTGTGGCACAGCCAGGGCCCCCTGCTAAGCCTTTTCCATAAGAGCTATTGGTCCATTTGGCTGTCCGCAATGTAGTATTCAGTATGTATCGATAGAACAATTGTCAGCCCAGCAGACATTTCCCATTTTAATAGTTCTCATGAGATGCTGTATTATTGAGCTTACAGCACTAAATAAAAAACTCCTTTGTCAAGGGAACACGAAATGGCTTTTAATGCACACAGCCAAACACCTGCTACTAGTTTTGGGAAGAAAAATAACCAGCCTGATAGAGGAGATTTGGAAGTGTGTCGAAATGCTTTGGCTTGGGGATTTTTTGGCTTTTTGATGACACTGAATATTTCTTCTCCAGCTTACTATCCAACGGCTTACTCTCAATGAGAGGAGAAAGAGGAGCCATTGGCCTGAACTTTGCAATGTGCAAGTGGCATGTTTTCTGTGCCTCATCTTCCATAGGTCTCCCCACCTCCCTGACAGCCCCAAATACATGACTCTATCCCCAATAAAAGCAGCTAGGCACTGCAGACATTAACTTCTCACTCAGACAAAATCTGTTAGTGGATGGTTCCAGGATAGGTATTTTCACTCCTTAGGTTTAGAGTTCTGAGTCACCATCTCTGCTGTCCTCTTGATGTGATCAACTGGTCCATTAGGACTGCAACCAGCCATCCCTGCTATCCCGTTATGTCATCTTCTTCACCTGGGAAGCATGAATATGGTCCAAAGGCTCCTGGGTTGAAAGCTTGCTGCAATCTGGAGACAAGAGAGAGGTGATTGGGTCATAGAGGTTCTGACTCCACCAATGGGCTCATCCACCAATGACATCATAGCTGAATGAACTGTCAGGAGGTGGGGCCTTGATAAGTGATTGGATCGTGAGGGCTCTGGCTCTACCAATGAGTTCAGCAATCAAGGACATCACAGCTGGGTGGGATCTAGCTCCTCCTTGAAAGACAGGGATCAGGAGGCTTACAATTTGAAGCTAGCTCAGACATACACACTCCCACACAATTTCAATCAATAAGCAGGTTGTAGTGGCAGCTATGCATGTGGGAGTATCATACAAACAGGAGGTTCACACCAGCCCTGGCAACAACATGAGACCCTATTTCAAAAACAAACACCCCATCCTTAACCTAAGCAGTAAGAACTGGAACAGGGCTCAAGTAGAGCATCTGCCTAGCAGGTGAGGCCCTGAGTTCAAATCCTAGTACCACCAAAATATAATAATAACAATAAGTTAAGGTACCCTTGAAAAGTCTTTATCGATGTATGTTCTTCCTGGACATCTCTACTGAGCTCCTCACTGAGGATAGGGGACAGCTTGATTTCCTGAGAAGGGATTAAGAGTTGTGCAATCTCCCTGGTCTTACTAAAAAAAGACACTGAGCAGATAAATAAATCTCATCATTAACAAGTGGTGGCCATATATTTCCATGATAAATCTCATCATTATAAATTGTTTCTACTCCTTATGGAGCTGTTGAATCATAACTCAGAGCTGAGGCTACATGTGGGACATACATAGGACAACAACGGTCCTCACACCTATTTCCAAATGGAAGAAAACTGACAAGGACTCTGGAACTTTACAAATACAAATAGACCCCCTGAAGCAGGAGAAATGCTGAGACAAGGAAATCATGTCATTTTTAATAAATAATAAAACTGTCAAACTCAGAAATCAGAACAAAAAGTAGTTAGTACCCTTCCACCAACTCCATTTAGATGTCAAATCACAGCCAGGGCATCTGTGACTCACACCTGTAATCCCAGCTACTCAGGAGGCTGAAATGTGAGGATCATGGTTTGAACTTAGCCCAGGCAGGAAAGTCCATGAGATATTTATCTCTAGTTAACCACCAAAAAGCTGAAAGTAGAACTGTGCCTCAAGTGGTAGAGCATCATCCTTGACCAAATTAAAATAAATAAATAAATAACTAAGGGGCAGCACCCAGGCCTTGAGTTCAAGCACCGGGACTGGCATGAAGAAGGAGAAGGAAGAAGAGAAAGAGGAGAAAGAGCAGAAGGGAGGCGAGGAGGAGGGACAGGAAGAGGAGGACTGAGGGATCCAGTGTAGTTCAGACCATAGGCAGGCTCAGCTGACTCCTTGACATAAGAAGGACCGTTCAGACCTCTTTTTTAATTTAATTTAATTTTATTTGTGAACATACTGTACAGAGGGGTTACACTAAAGCTACCAGCACAACAATGTTTATTGCAGCATTATTTACCATAGCTAAGATATGGAACCAACCCAGATGCCCCTCAGTAGATGAATGGATCAAGAAAATATGGTATATATACACAATGGAATTCTATGCCTCCATCAGAAAGAATGACATTGCCCCATTTGTTAGGAAATGGAAAAACTTGGAAAAAATTATATTAAGTAAAGTCAGCCGTTCAGACTTTTGTAAGTAGCCCAGACTGTCCTAGAACTCTTGATCTTCCTGCCTCAGCCATGCAATTGCTAGGATTTCCAGTGAGTGCTATTAAGCATAGCCCCAGCCCTCTTCCCTCAGAATGGGTCACCATAAGCAGTGAGACAGGCTGGGCCCATACTAGCATCATCAGCAAGCGGCTCCGTGGAGCGCTGGCTCCCAGGAAGGAGAAAGGATAAAGTGTAAAGGTCATTGTGGACCCTGGATCTCCCACGGTCACACAGTGCTTCAATCAGAGCCAGGGACCCCAAGCCACAGCACCAGATGCCCCACATTCCATTGGGCCACTTGCTCCTCTGAGCCAAATAAAGATGTGTAGCAAAGGACAGAGAAGGGGGTCTGTTACAGGTAATAGATAATGACAGCTCTTCTGTATTTCTTTGGCTATCTTTGGAGACAGATGTTTGCTTTAGGTTCAACAGGAAGGATGAGGGTGAGAGTAGAGGAGGTGAGCAGAGGGAAAGCAGGGCCTGGTCACCAGTGCATTCAGATCTGGCCAGAGGTGGCTTCTGAAGTGGAAGGACAGTTTGTGGTCTTAGGAGAGGTCAGGTGATGGTCCATGGTCTCAAGAGGGGTCAGGTGACAAGCAGCTGCACCTCACTCTTCAGATGTGGGGAGCCAGAGCCCTGCTGGTCATTGTGAAGGACTATCCCTATCCACTGCAACGGCCACGGTGCTCCAGACTCTATACCCACTGTCACATCATGACCTCACTCTCCCAACTCCCGACCCACTGCCATGGCCAGAGCACTTCTGATTCCCCAACAGGTGACCATCTTCCCTGATGGCTGTTTGCAGCCATGGGCTCTGACCACCAAGTCCACCCCAATCCCAGCCCCCCTGTGGGCCTCTGTTTCCCATCGCCAACCCCTGCACATGGAGTTTCTTCTGGGCAGAGCTCACCCCTTCTCCCCGGGCAGTGGCTCTGAGGACCCCATCTGGACACAATGGATGCACTAAGCAGACACCGAAATGCATGCTCTGGCTTTCCACAGATATCATTTATCCTAGTGGAGCTCTATTATCCATGTTTTAAAAGTGAATACTGCACTATGTATCTGCATTAGCTTGCTGTGAGCAGTGAGCACATGAAGGACATGATCTCAGGGTATAGAAGGAGGAGGAGCAGAGGAAGAAGGAAGCCCACTTGTGGGGGAGGGAGAGGCTCAAAAGAGCGACATAGAAAACTCCTGGGTTTCATTACTCTAACCTCGGGGCCTTAAGGACCTTCTATCCTTACAGGAACTGCCAGTCTCAGCAAATTCTCCAGCTGCTGTTTCTTGAAAGTATATTTTAATACCAAAAATATCTCTTAGCAGGGGTAAGAACACAGAGGCCCACGGGCCTGTTCACTCACCTGCTGGCTTGGGGCTGGGGGGGGGGTGCTGTTTCATCTCCGCTATTGCATTAAAGAAGGTAGAAAAGAAAAGGGTGGCAAAGAGGGGACCTCTGTTCTATCTAACTGTGTGTGTGTGTGATTGCTCCCACCCATCACTCCAAGCAAAGCCTCATTATTTAGCAGGGATAAAAAAAGAAGCTAGATCAACCTAACAATAGTCTATAATTACTTGGCAAGTGGTTTCACAGAGCAATTATGCCATTAGTCCAAGTGCCTTTGATTTCAAAGATTTCTCTCTGGCTATCCTCCACACTGGGATGTAAAGGTCAATTCTTCCATGGTGGCCATGGGGTGAAAGACAGCTTGGGCACATCTTCAGCTATCTTTGGGGTACAGACATTTGTCTTAAGTTAAATAAGGAGACTTGGCTGGGAATGTGGCTTAGTGGTAGGGTGCTTGCCTAGCATGCATGAAGCCCTGGGTTTGATTCCTCAGTACAAACTACACAGAAAAATAAAAAAAAAACAGTACTGTGGTTCAGGTTGTAGTGCACTAGCAAAAGAAGCTCAGGGACAGTTCCCAGGCCCTGAGTTCAAGCCCCAAGACTGGCAAAAATTAAAAAATAAGGAGACTTGAGGACAAAGGTATGCCATGTTAAAATGGCCACCAGTCCCAGTGTGGCCTGGGTGGTGATAATTCTGGTCCTTGTTTCTGGTGGATTCTGGAGAGGCATGATGGCTTTCACAGCTGGTCAGGATCAACATGTCCTGTGTCCTGCGGGGTGAGCTGTCCTGGGGGGCTCTGCCGGCCCTCAGGGGTGGCTTCATCCCTTGTCATTAAGAAGTTATCAATTTGTCTGGTCCTTCCTGAACCCCAAGGTGATTGCAAAGCAATTGCTGGAAAAATGGTTCAGAGCAGAGACACATACAACATGGGTTAGCAGCACGAGACTCTGCCTCCACTTATAGTTTATTTGTGGGCCCAACAAAAGTGGCTTTGAAGCACCTGTCACTTGATGCACAATGGGAATCAGTCATTTTTCTTTCTTTCTTTTTGGCTGGTCCTTGGGCTTAAACTAAGAACCTGGGTGCTGTCCCTTCACATTTTTGCTCAAGGTTAGTGTTCTACCACCTGAGCCACAGCTCCACTTCTGGCTTTTAGGTGATTATTTGGAGATAAGAACCTCATGGATTTACCTGCCCAGCATGGCTTTGAACTTCCATCCTCAGATCTCAGCCTCCTGAATAGCTAGGATTACAGTGCACCAGGGCCAGTAGAATCACACACACACACACACACACACACACACACACACACACACACACACACACATATTTAAATGGGGTTGTCTGAAATGTTTTTGAGGGCCATAATGGGGTTGTACTTAGGGCCTCATGCCACACTCAAGTTCTCCTCACTCCAATTATCTTTGAGATGTGGTCTCAACCAATCAGCTGGCCTGTTATAGTCAGTGGTCCAGCCCATGCAGGCCGCCTCCCAAACTCCTTTAAACCTCCTTTAACCCTCCATGGACACTATCTGAGGGCTTCTTAAACAGGGGAAACTGATCCTTTCTCTCTCAGCTGTACATTTGAGTGAACAAGCTGAGCAAGACTGAATTTCCCACAGCCTCATGGAAGGCAGCCTGGGAGACTACTTCCTACCAGTGGCCTCAGGGGGACCCTGAAGCAGCCATGTCCTTTTGGCCACAGCCCCACACAAACCCCTCTGAGAATGTCTCTTTCCCCTCCCTGTCAAACCCCAGGCAGTCCTGGAATCTGAGCTAAATTGCCTGTGCCACTGTGATGATGGACTCATTCTGCAGGGAATTGGAAATCAATTCTTGTCATCACCCAAAAGAGTTTCTTTATCAAGCAGTTCCTGATAATGCAACCGACAAGGAGCTGAAGGGACATGGAAATGGGGGGAGGGGCGGGAGGAAACAAGCCTCCATGTGTGTGTGTACATGTGTGTGTGCATGAACTGCATGTATGTTTGTGTCTGTGCACATGTGTATATGGATGTGTATATGCTCATATGTGCATGTGTGCATGCATATGTTTGTGTGTGTTTGCATGTTGCATGTATGTGTGTGTATCCCAAACACTCCCTGATCCAATGCTATCCCACGTGCTCCTCAGCCTCCCATCTGTAACATAACACCTGAGGTAATTGGCCTACAGGATGAAGGGTTTCTTCTTGTTCTTACCCACTTGGCCCTGTTGCTTTGCGTTGTGGAGGGGTAGAACACCGAGGTGGAGATCACCAGGTGGGGCAAAATGGCTTCATCTCGCTGGAGTCAGTCAGAGGAAGAGCAGGGCCAGGCTCCTAACAGCCCCTGCACGGCCACCCTCCAATGACCTCACTTCCTCCCTGTGGATCACGACCCCATTAGCCGTTCTTCTCTAGGCCACACCCCCATGGCCTTACATTCTTCTCTAGACTCCAATGCTCTTACTTCCTCCCTCTACGCCATGCCCCAAATGCACTGCATCTCTAGGCCACTTTCCCAATACCATCACTTCTGCCTCTAGGCCGTGCCTCTTACAGGTTCCACTGCCTGCCCATGGTGTGGGGCTGCTGGCCAGGCTGTCAGCCCTGCGCCTTTTCAGGACTAGGACTCAGGCCTTGCACAGCCTCCCCAAGTGACACCTGGTTGGTGTGGCCCACGCCCAGCCCACTGCAGAGCTGGTGTCTGGAAGCCACCTGGGCTGCCCAGGCAAGCATCGACGCCCCATGCCCCACTGCTCCTGGGAAGCGGGGCAGGGCCGGATGCCAAATGTCGGGGCCCATATGATCTCAACTACCGGCTGAGAACCCTGAAGCCGAAGGTGAAGGCATCAGCCAAGGTCAGCCAGGATAGGAGCTGCAGGGACAGTGCCCAGGCCCTGAGTTCAAGCCTCAAGACCCGTTCTCCCCCCTCCTCGCCCACAACTAATCTCCCCTAAGGTTCATTAGCTGCTGTACTTGGATAAGTAATTTGTCTCCATTGTGCGTGTCATGCAATCCTGGTGGAGCTGTGTTCATAGTAGGTCTGCAAGGAACGTCCATGACTCAATAAAGAAGAGTCCAGGCTGCAAAAATAAAAATAGCAACACACACAGGGCCAGGGCCAGGGCCAGCCTTGGCTATTCTCCTCCTACACACACACACACACACACACACACACACACACACACACACACACACACACACACACACACACACACACATGGATAAGCCTTCCAGCCTCCTGAAGCAAAATCTGTAACCTAATAATGTCAGTCCCAACAGAGGGAATGAATTTGATCCAGGAAAAATACCATCCCTGGCAACCCTGAAGAATATTAAGGTCTTAACAGCCCTCAGTTTAGAATTTTCTTGAAAGGAGAGCTGGAAATAATTACACACCTGTTACTCAAAACTCAGGAGTAAAAAGGAGTTTACATGAGTGTATAAATTACCTTCCCAGCAATATAAATTAGGATTTGAGGCCTGAATGACAACAGTGCAGGCTGAGATTTCCTAGGAAGCCGAGTGGCTGGGGCCCATCCCCAGGCACCTGAGGACCTCAGCTGAGGAGGGAATCTAAAGGCCACTGTCACCAGCCCTGCTGGAAGGTTCCACGGCTCCACAGACCACCCTTGCAGAGGAGTGCTGGCCCCTCAAAGTCCAGCCTGAGCTTTACAGAGAACAAAGCAGTCTTCCTCCCTCTCCTCCAGGCTCTCCTGGACAGAGATTCTCCCAGGGTTTTTTTTTTTTTGGGGGGGGGGGTCCAGTCATGGGCCTGAACTCTGGGCCTGGGCGCTGTCCCTCAGCTCTTCAGCTCAAGGCTAGCGCTCTACCACTTGAGCCACAACACCACTTCTGGCTTTTTTTCTTTTTGCTTATGTGGTGCTGAGGAATTGAACCCAGGGCCTCATGCCTGCAAGGCAAGTCTCCCAGGGTTTTTTCCAGCTCTAAGTTCACATTATCTACACTTCCCTTACAGATGTCTGGAGACTGTCTCCTGTGGTTCGAGCTACCATGATGATAGGGTACTTGAGGTGGGCTGGTTTAGAAGACATGGAAGTTTCTTTCTCCAGCATTCAAGGTCAAGGGCAAACTTGCTGCACCAGGCCATGGCAGAAGATGCCAGATCAGAGAGCAGGATGGAGGTGAACCTCAGCCTCAGGAGCCCTCCTGCCATACCTGACCCACTCTGCTCCATGGTAGCAGCATTTAACCACACCACAGAGCCACTCTCCTCACTTGGGATTCAGTTCCCACCTTCAAACCTCAGCCATGACACCAACTGCCTCTGGTCATACTCATGGCAAGCATGGACCAACCAGTTTGGAATCCCAGACAGTCTTTGCAAGAGCTTCGGAGTCTGCAGAGGCATTTCCACTGGCCCTCCTTGGGTCTGTAGGAGACATTCACATTGGTCCTCCTTGGGTCTGCAGGAGAAATGCCCATTGGCCCTCCATGGGTGAGCAAGAGGTATTCCCATTGGCCCACCTTGGGTCTGCAGAGGCATTTTTATTGGCTCCTCTTGGGCACACACCCATCTCCTGCACCAATCACTCTTTTTTTGTTGTTTATTTATGTGGTACTGAGGAATGGAACCCAGGGCCTCATGCAGGCTAGGCAAGTACTCTACCACTTAGCCAATTTCCCAGCCCCCAATCACTCTTTTTTTTTTCATTAAAAACTAATTTTTTATTGTGAAAATACTGTATAGAGGCAAGATACTGTAGATGGGCAACATAATGAGTACATTTCTTATCAAGCATTGTAGCCTCCTCCTTTGTTTCCTCTTCTCATCCCTTCCCATCCTCCCCCTGCCTCCCCACACAATCCTCCCCGCCGCTCACATGCCCCCCACAAAAGTTGTAAAATTCGTTTTCGACATAACGTCTTGTACATCTCATTGTTGCAATAGGTGCACCTGTATCCCTATTTATTTTTTTTCCTTTGCTGTAACTTCTTTTTTTTTATTTTTTTATTTTTTATATTTTTTTTGTAAACACACTGTACAGAGGGGTTACAATTAAATGAACAGGATAATGCGTACATTTCTTATCAATCATTGCAGCTTCCTGCTTTGTTTACCCTTCACATCCCTTCTCAGCCTCTCCCCCCACCCCCCCACCCAATCCTCCCAGCCTCCCCCCCAAACCAATGTTGTAAAGCTCGTTTTCGCCATGAAAACTTGTACTTCTCATTGTTGCAACAGGTCCACCTGTATCCTTAAACGACTTGTTTTTCCCCATCTCCACTACAAGTTATACTGACATCAAATATAGTGAAAGCAGGGGTTATACTGTGGGAGAGGGACATACAAAGCAACAAAGAGATAATCTTATAAATATGTTAGAAACAAATTCATGAAAGAAAAAAACATTAAAATACATATCTAAGGGTTCATTTTCCTAACATCACATTATCTGACCTTTTCCGCTTTACTCATACATATACTAGATATTGCAAATAAGAAAACCATGGGACCTATGTTTCTTTGGGCCTGTCTTACGTCACTTAATATAATTTTTTTCATGGTTTTCCATTTCCTAACAAATGGGGAAATGTCATTCTTTCTGATGGAGGCGTAGAATTCCAATGGGTTTATATACCACATTTTCTTAATCCATTCATCTACTGAGGGACATCTGGGTTGGTTCCATATCTTAGCTATGGTAAATAATGCTGCAATAAACATAGTTGTGCTTGTAGCTTTAGTGTGGTCTTGTTTGTAAACATTTGGGTAAATGCCCCAAAGTGGGATTGCTGGGTCATAGGGGAGCTCTATGTGAAGTCTTTTGAGGAACCTCCATACTGCTTTCCAAAGTGCTTGAACAAGTTTACATTCCCACCACAATGAAGTAAGGTTCCCTTCTGTCCACATCCCCTCCAATATCTGTTGTTAATAGAGTTCTTGATTTTTGCCATTCTAACTGGAGTATCTCAATGTTGTTTTGATTTGCATTTCTTTTATGGATAGGGAGGTTGAGCATGTCTTCATGTGTCTATTGGCCATCCTTCTTTCTTCTTCAGAGAAGTTTATCTTTAAGTCTTTACCCTACTTACTTATTGGGCAGTTGTTTCTTTGAGGATTTGTTGTTGGGGGATTTAATTTTTTGAGTTCCAAGTGTATTTTAGATCTGAGACCCTTGTCTGTTGTATGGCTAGTGAAGATCTTCTCCCAATTCGTGGGCTTTCTATTGTTCTTGCTAGCTATTTCCTTTGCCATGCAGAAGCTCTGCAACTTCATGCAATCCCATTTGTCCAAACTTTCTTTCATTTGTTGTGTTTCCGGTTCTCTATTCAGAAAGTTTCGGCCTGAGCCAAGGAGACCTAGGGTTTCTCCTATTCCATCCTGTAATGTTTTCAGAGTGTCTGCTTTGAGTTCGAGGTCTTTGATCCATTTATAGTTGATTCTGGTGCAAGGTGATATATAAGCATCTAGCTTTAGTTTTCTACAAGTAGTTAACCAATTTTGGCAGCACCATTTACTGGAGAGGCTGTCTTTCTTCCATTCTATTGTTTTAGCTCCCTTATCAAAGATTAGATGGCTATAGGTCTGTAGGTTCATTTCTGGGTTTTCAATTCTATTCCATTGGTCCTGAGGTCTCTTCTTATGTCAATAACAAGCTGTTTTTATTACTTTGGCTTTATAGTAGAGTTTGAAAATTGGTATTGATATTCCTCCAGCAGTGATCTTTCCATTGAGGAGCTTTTTTGCTATTCGGGGTCTTTTATTGTTCCATATGAATTTTTGGATTGCCTCTTCTATTTCCTTGAAGAATGAGGTTGGAATTTTGATAGGTATCACATTAAATTATTTGTAGATAGCCTTGGGAAGTATTGCCATTTTCACAATGTTAATCTTTCCAACCCAGGAGCATGGGAGGTTTTGCATTTTCTAAGTTATGTTTTAATTTCCTTTTTCAAGATTTTAAAGATTTCATCATAGAAGTCCTTCACTTCTTTGGTTAAGTTAATTCCTAGGTATTTCATTTTTTGTGGGGTTATTACAAATGGAGTTGCTTTCCTAATTTCAGCCACACTTCTCTCATTGTTGGCATACAGAAAAGCCATTGATTTTTAGGAGTTAATTTTATACCCTACTACTTTGCCAAAGTTTTGAATCAGCTTGAGTAATTTGTGAGTGGAGTCTATGGGATTCTTTAAATACAAGATCATGTCATCTGCAAAGTGGGAGAGTTTTATTTCTTCTTTCTATATTTGGATCCCCTTCATGTCTGCATCTTGTCTTATTGCTCTAGCTAGGCATTCTAATACTAGATTGAAGAGAATTGGAGAGAGTGGACATCCTTGTCTTGTTCCTGAGTTAAGAGGAAATGGCTTTAGTTTTTCACCATTAAGTATAATGCTGGGTGTAGGTTTTTCATATACAGCCTTTATTGTATTGAGGAATGTTCCATGGATTACTAATATTTCCAAAACCTTCATCATAAATGAGTGTTGGATCTTGTCAAATGCTTTTTCTGCATCTATTGAGATAACCATGTGTTTCTTATTCTTGCTGCTGTTGATGTGATGAATAATATTAATTGATTTTTGTATATTGAACCAGCTTTGCATCCCTGAAATGAATCCTGTTTGATCGTGGTTTATGATTTTTTGGATGAATTGTTGAAGTCCATTGGCCAAAATTTTATTGAGAAGTTTTGCATCAATGTTCATCACCCCAATCACTCTTGAGAGGGGCTGGAGTGCTGTGATTGTCTGGGCTTATGTCACATGCCCCTCACTGGTGATGCTGGTGATGGGAAGAATGGTTTTGTACCACCACAAAGGTGAAGAAATGGGACAGGACAACACTCAGAGGAAATGGGGCTCGTCCTGAGGCAATGGCCAACCCAGGTGCTCGGAGCATCAGTGAAGAAGGAAGCACAGGCCTCTGCCCTGTGGCAGGTTCCTTTCCCCTGCCATGGCCACAACCTGGGGCCTGCCTGGTCTGAGGCAGCCAGTCTCTTTCCCAGGTATCCTGGTGAGCCAGAGAGTAGCCCTGAGCTTGGGCAGTGGTCTGTGACCTTCAGCAGATCCCCAGGATGCCCCGGGACAGAGCCATGTGGAAGTCCATCCAGTTAAGCCCAAGGTCCTGCATGCATTGCCAGTGGAAGGGCAGACTGTGGTGTGAACTTTCCTGGGAAGCTCTCCACAGAGCTGGGGGCCTGTGAGCTGGGTTGAAAGGGGCAGACTGGACGTCTTACTAGGGGTTACTTACAGAGCAGGAGACAGCTATGAGCCCCTGGCCTGTGCCATCCAGAGACTCATTACCAGGACCCTGGAAGACAGACACCCATATACTACCACCCCCAAATTCTCCTGTCACTCTGTCTTTAACAGAAATCTAGGTCAGAGCACCACCTAGTGTCATGCCCGCAGAGTAGCTGCAGGTGAAATACTGGATGGCCTTCTTGCACCCTGCTAGCTGTCACCCAGGATCCAGCCAAGGGAAGGAGGTCTTGTGTGCTGCAGTTCACCTGGTCCAACAGCTATGTAATGGCTTGCTACAAGATGGCGTTACTCCAACTTCAGCAAGGACCTATCCACCTAGAGATCAGTGCTGTGACCTGGAGCTCAGCAGTCCTCATGGATGAACAAACCCCTGAGGGTTCACCTAGCCTCACAGAATGACCTCTCTGGGAAGAGAAGGCTGGATGGTGAACCCAATTTCAGAGGTGCAAGATAAGCAGAGCTTAGTTAAGGTCATGCCAAGGACATGACTGCAGTGAGACTAGATTCCTTCCTGAAACCCATCTGCAAAACGGGAGAGGAGCTGAGCACATCAGGGAACTCCTGTTATCCCGTTTACAGAGAAGACATAGGTAGAAGGATCTCAGTCGGAGGCTGACACTGGGCAAAATTTCAAGGACTTTCTGAAAAAGTATTTATAGCAGCTGGGCACTGGTGGTTCAAGCATTTCATTCTAGCTAATCAGGAAGCTGAGATCTGAGGATCATGTTTCAAAGCCAGCCCGGGCAGGAAAGTCCATGAGCTCTTAACTCCAATGAACCACTAGGAAGCCAGAAGTGGTGCTGTGGCTCAAGTGGTAGACTGCTCAACTTGAGCTGAATAGCTGAGGGACAGTCCCCAGGCCCAGAGTTCAAGCCCCACAACTGACAATACAAAAAACAAAAAAATTAATGAAAACTGTTGCTGGTGTTCCAGTGCTTCTCGCCACCATCCCCAGACTTCAGCCCACCAGTCCCTAGAGAGATACCAATTATCTCCCAAGGAGGATGTGAAGTGTTCAACATGCTCTCTCCTAAATGACATGAATCTTTAACATATTATACCTAAAAAATAAATTCATATAGCACTTTTCTGAGAAAAAGAAATGCCCCAAGTTTGAATCGATGGATGGATGGATTGTGTACAGATGGAGAATGAATGGATGGATGAACAGATAGTAAAGAGGGGGATAAGGGATGGAGGGTAGAAAGATGGATGATAGATGAATTGATGAGTGGGTGAATGTATGGATGGGTGGATTGTGGATGGATGAGATGGATGATGGATAGATTATGGGTGGGTGGATGGATGATGTGTAGATAGTGGATGGGTGAATGGATTATGGATGACTGACCAGTAAAGGGGATTGGATTAATGATGAATGCATGGGCGGATGGACAGATGGTGGAGAGATGGATGAGGAATGGATGGTTAGATATATGGATAATGGATGAATTGACGGGAGGTAGATGGAAATATATTTGGTCTTTGCTCCTCCTAGCACAGAACTTCAAAAATCTTCTTCAAGAAGATATTAAAGTGAATCATATTTTCAGGATGAGATTCTTGCTAAGCTATCTTGACAGGATTCTTGCTAAATCTAGGTGATGTAAGGATGAGCGAGCTACCTGGAGAGACTTCAGAAAAGCCCCTAAACTTTGGTGCCATTGGGTTATTATGGGGGAGCACTGCCACCTAGTGTCAACAGAGGTGAACAGCAGGAGCCTGAAGAGACCATGAAATGGTCAAAGGAGGGTGGTTGCCAAAATGCAAAAACTCAACAGAGAAACCACAGATCAAAACAGCTGCATAGATCAACTAGACTTAACAGACTTCTACCGAACATTTCACCCAGCAGCATCAGAATACACATTTTTCTCAGCAGCACATGGAACGTTTTCTAAAATAGACCACATTTTAGGCCACAAAGCAAACTTGTCTAAATTCAGAAACATAGAAGTTATACCTTGCATACTCTCTGACCACAAGGGAATAAAATTAGAACTCAACACCAAAAGCCACCAAAGAAAGTCCAGGATCACTGAACAACACACTGCTGAATCATGAGTGGGTCATGGAAGAGATTAGAAAGGAAATTCAAATGTTCATGCTATTCAACAAAAATGAACACACAAATTACCAGCTCCTCTGGGACACAGCAAAGGTAGTACTCAGAGGAAAGTTTATAGCTCTGAGCTCCTACATCAACAAATTGGAGAAATCTGAAACTAGCAATTTAATGCCACATCTAAACCTCCTTGAAAAAGAGCAGCAAGATAAACCCCAATCCAGTAGATGGAAAGAAATAATCAAAATAAAATCAGAATTAAATGAATTAGAATCCAAAAAAACTATAGAAAGAATCAACAAAACAAAGAGTTGGTTCTTCGAAAAACTTAACAAAATTGACAGACCCTTAGCAAACCTTATCAGAAAAATTAGAGAACACACACAAATTAATAAACTCAGAGATGAGAATGGAAACATCACCACGGAAACAACCAAGATTCAGAACATAATAAGGGAATACTTCTCCAAAATTTATGCTAATAAGTTTGAGACTTGACAGAAATGGACCTTTTCCTAGCAAATATTGACATGGCAAAACTAAACCAAGATGAGTTAAACTATCTTAACAGGCCCATATCAAGTATTGAAATAGAAACAGCAATAAGAGACCTCCCAGCTAAGAAAAGTCCAGGACCAGATGGTTTGACAGCGGAATTTTACAAGGCCTTCAAAGCAGAGCTCACACCAATACTCCTAACTCTTCAATGAAATGGAAAGAGAAAGCTCACTACCGAACATATTCTATGAAGCCATCATAACCCTCATTCCAAAACCAGGCAGGGACTCATCAAAGAAAGAGAACTATAGACCCATTTGTTTGATGAACATTGATGTAAAACTTCTCAACAAAATTTTGGCCAATCGACTTCAACAACTCATCCAAAAAATCATACACCACTATCAAACAGGATTCATTTCAGGGATGCAAAGCTGGTTCAATATACGCAAATCAATTAATATTATTCATCACATCAACAGGAGCAAGAATAAGAACCACATGCTTATCGCAAAAGATGCAGAAAAAGCATTCGACAAGCTCCAACACCCCTTGATGATGAAGGTTTTGGAAAAATTAGGAATCCATGGAACATTCCTCAATACAATAAAGGCTGTATATGACAAACCTACACCCAGCATTATACTCAGTATTGAAAAACTAAAGCCATTTCCTCTTAACTCAGGAAGAAGACAAGAATGCCCACTCTCTCCAATTCTCTTCAATCTTGTATTAGAATGCCTAGCTACAGCAATAAGACAAGATGCAGACATAAAGGGGATCCAAATATAGAAAGAAGAAATAAAACTCTCCCTCTTTGCAGATGACATGATCTTGTATTTAAAGAATCCCATAGACTCCACTCACAAATTACTCAAGCTTATCCAAAACTTTGGCAAAGTAGCAGGTTATAAAATTAACCCCCAAAGATCAATGGCTTTTCTGTATGCCAAAAATAAAAAAAAGTGTGGCTGAAATTAGGAAAGCAACTCCATTTGTAATAGCCCCACAAAAAATAAAATACCTAGGAATTAACTTAACTAAAGAAGTGAAGGACCTCTATGATGAAAACTTTAAAATCTTGAAAAAGGAAATCAACGCAGAACTAAAAAAATGGCAAAGCCTCCCATGCTCCAGGATTGGAAAGATTAACATCGTGAAATTGGCAATACTTCCCAAGGCGATCTACAAATTCAACGCAATACCTATCAAAATTCCAAATTCATTCTTCAAGGAAATAGAAGAGGCAATCCACAAATTCATATGGAACAATAAAAGACCCCGAATAGCAAAAACGCTCCTCAATGGAAAGAACACTGCTGGAGGAATATCAATACCAAATTTCAAGCTCTACTATAAAGCCATAGTAATCAAAACAGCTTGGTATTGGCATAAGAACAGACCTCAGGACCAATGGAATAGAATTGAAAACCCAGAAATGAACCTACAGACCTATAGCCATCTAATCTTCGAAAAGGGAGCTAAAACAATAGAATGGAAGAAAGACAGCCTCTTCAGTAAATGGTGCTGGCAAAATTGGTTAACTATATGTAGAAAACTAAAGCTAGATCCTTATATATCACCCTGCACCAGAATCAACTCCAAATGGATCAAAGACCTTGAACTCAAAGCAGACACTCTGAAAACATTACAGGATGGAATAGGAGAAACCCTAGGTCTCCTTGGCTCAGGCCGAAACTTTCTGAATAGTGACCCGGAAACACAACAAATCAAAGAAAGGTTGGACAAATGGGATTGCATAAAGTTGCAGAGCTTCTGCAGGGCAAATGACATAGCTAACAAGATCAATAGAAAGCCAACAGATTGAGAGAAGGCCTTTACTAGACATACAACGGACAAGGGTCTCATATCTAAAATATACTTGGAACTCAAAAAATTAAACCCCCCAACAACAAATCCTCAAAGAAACAACTGCCCAATAAATAGTTGGGCAAAAGACTTGAAGAGAAACTTCTCTGAAGAAGAAAGAAGGATGGCCAATAGACACATGAAGAAATGTTCAACATCCCTAGCCATAAAAGAAATGCAAATCAAAACAACATTGAGATATCACCTCACTCCAGTTAGAACGGCAAAAATCAAGAACTCTAACAACAACAGATGCTGGAGGGGATGTGGACAGAAAGGAACCTTATTTCATTGTTGGTGGGAGTGTAAACTTGTTCAACCACTTTGGAAAGCAGTATGGAGGTTCCTCAAAAGACTTCACATAGAACTCCCCTATGACCAAGCAATCCCACTTTTGGGCATTTACCCAAATGTTTACAAACAATACCACACTAAAGCTACCAGCACAACTATGTTTATTGCAACATTATTTACCATAGCTAAGATATGGAACCAACGCAGATGCCCCTCAGTAGATGAATGGATCAAGAAAATGTGGTATATATACACAATGGAATTCTATGCCTCCATCAGAAAGAATGACATTGCCCCATTTGTTAGGAAATGGAAAAACTTGGAAAAAATATATTAAGTGAAGTAAGCCAGGCCCAAATAAACATAGGACCCATGTTTCCCTTATTTGTAATATCTAGTATATGTATGAGTCAAGCGGAAAAGGTCAGATAATGTGATGTCAGGAAAATGAACCCTTAGATATGTATTTTAATGTTTTTTTTCTTTCATGCATGTGTTTCTAATGCATTTATAAGATTATCTCTTTGTTGTTTTGTATGTCCCTCCCCCACAGTATAACCCCTGCTTTCACTATATTTGATGTCAGTATAACTTGTGGAGGAGATGGGGGAAAACCAGTTGTTTAATGATACAGGTGGACCTGTTGCAACAATGAAAAGTACAAATTGTCATGTCCAAAATGAGTTTTACAATGTTGGTCCAGGGGGGGTGGAAGGGGGGGAAGGAGAAGGATTGGGATTGAGGAGGAAGGGGGAGGCTGGGAAGGGATGTGAAGGGTAAACAAAGGAGGAGGCTGCAATGCTTGGTAAGAAATGTACGCATTATCCTGCCCATGTAATTGTAACTCCTCTGTACAGTATGTTCACAAATAAAATAAAATAAAATTTAAAAAAAATCCAATGAAACACTTCTTGCCATGTTTTTGGGGTGTGTGTGTGTGTGTGTGTGTGTGTGTGTGTGTGTGTGTGTGTGTGTGTGTGTGTGTGTGTGTGTGTGTGTGTGTGTGTTTGTGTGTTCTGAGACTTGAACTCAGAGCATAGGTGCTCTTCCTGAGCTTTTGTGTTCCAGACTAGTGCTCTATCATTCAGGCCACAGCTCCACTTTCAGCTTCTTTGAGTGGCTAATTGGAGAAGAGTCTCACAGGTGTTCCTGCGCAGGCTGGCTTTGAACCGTGATCCTCAGATCTCGGCATCCTGAGTAGCAAAGATGACAGGAATGAACCATCAATGCCTTGCTTTTGCCACCTTTTAATATTTGCAACTGGTTACATTTTTTTTACTTTGTTAACTTAGAGGTGATATACAGTGAGATTACATTTACATACGCCAGGTAATAAGTGCATTTCCTTTCACAGAGTATCATCTGTTTCCCTCATCCTCTTCCATTCCCTCCCTTCTATCTGCACCCACGAGTTGCATAGTTTGCTTTCATCCATGTTTAGTACACTCCACTGCTGCACTTTTTCACCCTTTTTCCTCAGATTCTATGCCCTCCCCTCCCTTTCCACAGATGTTCATGTGAATACACTATCTATAAGGTAAAGAACACAGAGTCATCATATAAATAAAAAAACTAAGAAAAAAGTTAGTTTTCCATCTCTTTGGAGTTCATTGCAGTATGTGTATTATATAAATAAAAAGAGGTGCTTGGGTAATACACCTTTGTGATTCTCTCCTAAGGCGATCCTCTTTTGGTCTCACTGTATGTGAGTATCTAGAATTCTGTATAATTTGTCATATACCAGTGTGTTTCAGATCTAACCCACATATCAGGGAGAATATGAGCTATTTGTCTCTGTAATCTTGGCTTACCTCACTTAACATAATTTGTTCTAGTTCCATCCATTTCCCTGCAAATGATATTATTTTCTTCTTTCTGATGGTTATGTAAAATTCCATTGTAAACAAGTACCACTTTCGTTGTTGTTGCTGTTGTTGTTGGTGGTGGTGGTGGTCATGGGGCTTGAACTCTGGGGCTAGATGCTGTTCAGCTCAAGGCTAGTACTCTTACCACTTGAGCTACTTCCAGCTTTCTGGTGGTTTATTTGAGATAAGAGTCTCATGGACTTTACTGCCTGGGCTGGCATTTGCCACGCCGACCCCAGTAGAGTCTGCTTAGCATGGGAAACCATCTATCAGACCATGATAGGGGCCTCGAGACCTATCTCTGAGTTTTGGGACTTCACCGAAGTCTACCTCAGAGAATGGGGCTTTACAGAAACCTATCTCCAAGTTTTGGGACTTCACCGAAGTCTACCTCGGAGAATAGGGCTTCTAAGAGGCCTACTCCTGGGAAAAGGCTGGCAAAAACCCCTGGAAAAGATGTGTTTCTGCCTATCTTTTCCTCATAAGAGTGCCTATTAATCTTTTACTGTTTCTACTGCTCATTGTACTTACTCATTGTCAACGTTCCCTTATTCAAAGCTCTTTAAGAGTGTTGACGACTCCAATATCTGATGAGTGTCTTAAAAATATGACTAACTCACCAGAGTTAAGTGCTACCCTGAAACCCCTCTTATGGAGGCTAGTAGACAAGTTATAAGTAAATATAAAAGTATTGGGGGTTTCACAAAGTCACTCCAGCAGAAGGAATTGTAAGAAATTTACAAAAAGTTGTAGGTGCGGCTAGAACAGAAAGAATGTATGGCAATTGCTGAGATAACTACTTAGGAGAAAGAACTTCCTCATTTACTAAGAGACTTGCTAAATCTAAGTCTCCTTGGTGCTTACTATTAAAGAAGAAACAGGAAAGATCTTAATGGGACAGTTAAGGCCTCTATAGAAAAAAGTAGTGGTTAATTGGTGACAATCATCGAAACCCATTGTATTTCTTAAAAATAGAGGTAAAGCTGGAAACAAGTGCCTATCAGGCGACCAGTTGGTGACCACCCAAGGACGAAGCCCTGCAGCAAGGTTGTGTAACCTTTTGCCCTTTCAGGCGACCAGCTGGTGACCGCCCAAGAATGAAGCCCTGCAGCAAGATTATGTAACCTTTTGCCCTTTCTTATGGAGACTTTTGCTATAAAAGTTTGTTATCCTCTGCATTAAATCGCACTCAGCACTCAGCATCCACTCCTAATGTGTGTGAGTTGTCTGTTTGCCATCTCCCCGTCCTATTCCAGGTTCCTCCCCTAGGTATCCTCCGTCGTCCCGACAGAACCCGGTCCGCGGCAGGCATTGAACTGTGATCCTCAGATTTCAGCCTCCTGAATAGCTAGGATTACAGGCATGAGCCACCAGCACCCAGCACCACATTTTTTTGATCCATTCATCTATTGTGGAGCATCTGGGCTGTTCCCATATCTTAGCTATTGTGAATAGTGTGGCATTAAACATGGATGTGCAGGTGTCCTAATCATGATGTTCAGGGTAGATGCTGGGTATGGCTGGGTCATAGGGAAGGTCTACATTTAGTTTTTTGAGGAACCTCCAGATTGCTTTCCAGAGTGGTTGTATTAATTTACATTCCCACCAGAAGTACTGTAAGGTTCCTTTTCCCCACATTCCCCGCCCCTCCCCCCGCCTCAGCATTATTTGTTGTCCAAATTCAGAATATTGGCCAGAATAACCAGGGGTGAGATGATATCTTGGTGTTTTTTTTTTGTTTTTGTTTTTTGGCCAGTCATTGGCTTGAACTCTGGGCTTGAGCACTGTACCTCAGCTCTTCAGTTCAAGCCACAGTGCCACTTCTGCCTTTTTCTGCTTAAGTGGTGCTGAGGAATTGAACCCAAGGCCTCATGCATGCCATTCAAGTACTCTACCACTGATCCACCTTCCCAGCCCATAGGGCGGTTTTGATTTGCATTTCCTTTATGGCAGGAGGTGATGAGCATTTTATCTATGGACAGGGATGATGAGCATTTCTTCCTGTATTTCTTTGCTATTCTTACCTCATCTGAAATTTCCTCTTTTGCTTCCTTGCCCATTTAGTGATTAGTATATTAGGTTTAACAGAGGTTGGTTTCTTGATCTCCTTGTATTTTTTTGGCTATTAAGCCTTTGTCTGATGTATTTCTGGTAAAGATCTTCTCTCAGTCTGCTAGCTGTCTTTCTAGGTGAATAACCATGTGCAGAAACTCTTTTATCTTGATGTAATCCCACTTATCAAGTCTCTCTCCTCTCTGTTGTGCCCCTGGGACTTTATCCAGGAAGTTTCTGCTGTACTTGTAAGTTGTAATATGTTACATTTCTTTAAAGACCCAAGCAAAGTCTTTTAAAAATGCAAACCTTGTTCTTGTTTTCATTTTGTATTTTGAGAGGATGTTTTGTTATGTAGCCCAGGCAGACCTCAAACTCATGATCCTCCTGCCTCAACCTCCCAAGTGTTAGAATTTCAGACGTGTTCACACCTAGCTCCCCAGATATTCCTAGGCAGGACAAGCCAGTGGTTTAGAAGGAGGTCTCTTGATTTGGGTTTGTTTGGTGGTTTCACAAAATATGAAGTCAGGCATGGTGGAGCATGCCTATAATCCCAGGAACCCAGAGGTGGTGGAGGAATTTAAAGCCAGCCTGGGGCTGGTAATGTAGCTCAGTAGGAGAGCACCTGCCTAGCATGCCTGGAGTTCTGGGTTCAATTTCCAGCACTACAACAAAAAAGATAAAAAAGAGATCTAAGTGTTTGCAAGTAGAATGTGTCTTAAAGTTGTAAAGTGCTAGCTTTGAGCACAAAAGCTCAGGGACAGCACCAGGCCCCAAGTTCAAGCCCCACAACTGACTAAAAATAAATAAAAAATAAATAAAAACAAATCAAGCCAGCTTGGACTAACTGAACATTTCAATCCAGTTTCTATACCCCAGTTGGGACCAAAAGGTTTGTTGTTGTTTTGTTTGTTTTCTTTGTTCATTTGTCTTTACCAGTCCTGGGGCTGGAACTCTGGACCTGGGTTCTATCCATGAGCCTCTCTGTGCTCAAGGCTAGCACTCTACCACTTGAGCCACAACACCACTTCTGGCTTTTCCTTAGTGGCTTATTAGAGATAAGACTCTGAAGGACTTTCCTGCCCAAGCTGGCTTCCAAACATGATCCTCAGATTTCAGCCTCCTAGAGTAGGTAGGATTACAGGCGTGGGCAACTGGCGCTTGGCTTCAAGGATTTTTCGTTTTGTTCAATGAGATTGCATAATATCAAGAGTGGTAGTACATGCCTGAAGTATCAGCAACTCAGGGGACCAAGGTATAGTAATATTTAAACTCAAGAATTCTATGGCCTAGCCTAGACATCATAGGAAGATCCCTTCTCAAAAGAAAGAGCTTCAGGGTGTACCCATGTCTGACACTGGGTATGGAATGAGCCAGGCTGGTGAGCTACATGGATGGTGTATGTCTACTCTTCTAGACTCAGTGCCCCTTCCCCTTCATTTCATCCTGAAATGCATTAGCTAAACTCAAATGCTCCTGACATCACTAACAGCATGTCTAGCAGCAAGGGACCAACTTAGACTCCTAAATACTTTAGGATAGCACCCAAAGAGGAGTTCCAAATGCTCAACATCAGAAAGTCCTTTTTTGTGCCAATCTTGGGGCTTGAACTCAGTGCCTGAGTGCTGTCTCTGAACGTTTTTTTTTTTTTGTTTTGGCTGGTGCTCTACCACTTCTGGCTTTATGGTGGTTGATTGAAGAGAAGAGTCTCACTTTGGTTCCCCAGCTGGCTTCAGGCCATGATCCTGAGATCTCAGCCTCCAAAGTAGCTGGAATTCCAGGAGTGACCTGGCAGCTCCAGACTGAGCATCAGCAATTCTTAAGACACTTCCTCTCCTGGGGGACTCCCTTGCCAGATGTTAGCTGTAGCCCCAAACCAAACAAGCAAACCCCATTCCTCCCCCTGTATGCGCCTCATAAATATTTTATGGAGCTGTTCAATTGCAGAACGATGTAGGCAATTAACCTCCATCCTGGTTTTATTAAGGGAAGATGTTGCAATTGCAAGAACAGAGCGGGTTCAGGAGGCAGGGCCGCCAAGCCCAGGGGACAGGCTGAACAGGTGCACACAGGCTGGTGGCTCGTGGCTAATGGGCTGCTGGCATCTGGCCCTCAGAAGGCTGGCACGCAGCTCTGGCAAAAGTACTGGACAAGCTGGACTGAGCCACCTCCCCACGTAAGATGGGTGAAGGTGAGTTCACCCCCAGTGGGGTTTGAGTCATAAAAGTCTGCCTTGTTGCCATTCTGGCATAAACTCGTGCTGGCACACATCCCTTCCCCCCATGCACATGCAACTTCATGTCAGATGTATCTACAGGGAAGGGGAGGGAGAGGGAGAGAGAGGAGGGGGGAGAAAGGTGGAGAAGTGGAAGGAAGGAGGAGAAAGGAGAAGGAAGGGAAGGGAGAGGAGAGGAAGAGAGGAAAAGAGGGAGAGGAAGAGGGGAAAAAGGAAGAGGGAGACAGGGGAGAGAGGCAGAGGAGGGAGAGGGAAAAGAGGGAGTGAGAAAAACAAGAGGGAGGGAGTTAAAAGAGAAACAGAGAGAGGGAGAGGGAGATAGAGGAGAGGTAGAGAAGAGAAAGGGAAAGAGGGAGGGAGGGAGAAAGAAGAGAGAAGGGGAAAGAGAGAGAGGAAGAAAGAAGACAGGGAGAGAGGAAAAGGGAGGGAGGGAGAGAGGGAGGGAGAGAGAGGAAGGGAGAGAAAGGGAGGGAGGGAGGGAGGGAAGTAGAGGGAGGGAAGGAGAGAAAGGGAGACAGAGGGAGAGCAGGAGGGAGTAGGCACAAAGGGAGAGAAGAGAGGAAGAGAGAGGGAGCAAGGGAGGGAGGGACGGAAAGAGGGAGGGAGAAGAGGAAAAGAGATGGAGAGAGGGAGAGGGAGAGGGAGAGGAGAGAGGGAGGAAGAGAGAGGAAGAGGACTTGAGTCCCTAGAAAGCTGAGCTCTGAGCCAGGCCAGCTGGGAACCCAGCCCCTCTCGCTGTAATTTGCATAGGTGTCCGTTTTCCTAGCAACAGTCTCTGATTGGCCCCAGCCCTGTCTGTCTGCCCACCGCCCTCCCCTCCCCTAAGGCAGGGCTCATAAGGGTGACTGACAAAGAAACTGGGAGGCCCAGCCCTGCCCCAGAGTCCTGGATGCAATCACCAAGAATCCAGCCAATTCCGCAGGATGCAGCACCTCCTCCTGGCTGTCTCCTTTTGGTCGAGCAAGGGTCTGGATGTGGGGGGAAGGAGGCGCCTCCCTTCCTGCTTGGCCCAGGTTGGAGTGAGGCTTTTTGGGAGGCCCAGCGGGGAAGCTCAGCCAGGGAGGCCAGGCAGGGGAGAGGAAGAAGAGGGGGACTTTGCTGCGGTTCCAGAGGCAGAAGTCGGGGGCCTGGACTCCCACCATGCCCTCGACCTGGGATGAGCAAGTGAGGCAGTGACAAGCAGAACCAGGACCACCGGAACAGGGGCAGTGGAGAAAGAAGGTCCACGTCAAAGCCCCTCTTGAAAACCTCTTCCCATCAAGCCAAGGGCACGAGACACTTCTCCCAGTCCGGGACAACTAGATGGCTATCTGCTATTAGAAGTGTGTTTGTGGGGGGGTGGAATTCCTGGGCCAAGCTTGGTAGCACATGCCTTTAATCCCAGTTACCATTGAGGAAAAGGGTACTAATGCTCCCCAGGACAAAGCAGGAGACCCTATCTGAGAAAGAATCTCAAATAAAAAATGGCTGGAAGAATGGCTCAAGTGGCAGAGCAACTGCCTAACAAGCAAGACATCCTCAGTTCAAACCAACAAAGCAAAAAAAAAGTCTGTCACACATGATCTCCTGGATCCACCCTCTTCTTACCCTGTCAACCCTTTCCTGATGCACCCATATAGTTCTGCAGTTCAAGAACACTGCTTCAGCACCCAGAGCAGACACAAAGACACTGGCTGTGTTCAAGGCCAGCTGCCAGGTGCTCATCCAAATCCACACTTTGGAAAGATGACCACAGCCATCGTTCCTCTCCAAAAGTGGCTGTGGGGTTGCTGTCCGCTCAGAACTGTCTGCAGCTTTACAGACCCATGCCACACTTAAGACACAGACCACTGCTTTCCCTTCAGGACTTGATGGCACCTGGCTTTGCTTTTTATTTACCTTGACCAAGACCCAATTCCCAGGCTGGGAATTCAGTCTCTTCCCGTCTCTTCCTCAAAAATTGGTTTGACCTGAAGCTTTGAAAATATTAGAGGAAACACTTCAAGACCACCAGGTAGGTGTGGTGACTTCTGCCTGGAATCCTGGCTACTTGGAGGCTAAGAACAGGAAGACTAGACAGAAAAGTTCAAGATATCCTACCTTAACCCATAGCAGGGTACAGTGGCATATGCCTGTCATCTCAAGCTACATGAGAGGCTGAGATTGGGAGGATCATGGTTCCAGGCCAGTCAAGGCATAAATAAATAAATAAATAAATAAATAAATAAATAAATAAATAAATAAATAAATGCCCTCAAAACTCCATCTGTACAGAGGGAAGTGGAATGGGGCAGCCTGTTCCTGTGGTTCCAACAACAACTAAGCACCTAAAGCCGCCAGGACATGGGGAATGGAAAGCCTGCCCTATAAACAATAAGGAAAAAATAAAGATGGAGGTGTAGCTCAGCAGTATTATGCCAGCTTAGTAAGTATGGATCTCTGAGCTCAAACACAAGCACAGAGGAGGGGGCAAATGTAGGCACAGGCAATAATTTCCTAAGGACTCTCATAGCTCAGGAAATAAAAGCAAGAACTAACCGGGTACCCGGTGGCTCACACCTGTAATCCTAGCTACTCAGGAGGCTGAGATCTGAGGATCATGGTTCAAAGCCAGCCCAGGCAGGAAAGTTCATGAGACTCTTACCTCCAACTAATCACCAGAAAACCAGAAGTGATGCTGTGGCTCAAGTGGTAGAATGCTTGCCTTAAGCTGAAAAGCTCAGGGACTGTGCTCAGGCCCAGTATTGAAGCCCCACCACCTACACACACACCCTCCCTCCAAAAAAGCAAGGACTAACAATTGGGATTGCATCAAATTAAGAAGCCACAGAGCTGGTTTGTTTTTGTACACCTGTAATCCCAGCACACAGACTAAGGAAGTATTGGGTAACCTAGTAAGATCCTGCCTCTAGAAAGAGGTAAGCTTTCAGAGCAAGCAAGGCCTGCTGACACCTGGTTTGAACAAAGAATAAATCTCTGTTATTTAAAGTCACCAAGCCCATGAGAATTGGCTGTGGCAGGCTAGAAAATTACTACTATCCCCTACCGTCTCCCTCTCCTCGGGTGTCATGCCTTGTTGATTCTCTGTGTCACCTTGACTGGGCCACAGGGTGCGCAGGTATGTGGTTTCTGGCCTCCCTACGAGTTTCTGGATGGCATTGGCATTTAACTTGGTGGGCAGAGTACAGCCAGGTTGGGCTATGCAGGTGGACGTCATCCAACCCAAGAATAGAGCACAAAGGTGGAAGAAGCTTGATTCTCTCAGCCTGCCAGCTGGAGCTGACACCTAGCTCTTATCCCCTTGGACTGGGACTGGCACCTCTGGCTCCTACAAGTATCAGAGAATCTGAACTCAGGCTGGAATTCACCCTCTGCCTTTCTCAGGTCTCCAACTGACAGATAGCATACTAGATTTCCATAACTCAGGAACAAATTGCTGACGATAACTCTTACTATAAACAGATGCTCCATGCACAGCCTACACCCCGACTTCCCATAGGGTTACATCCCAAGTCTCCCATCAAACATTTTGACAGACTGTAAGTCAAAGATGCCTTTCATCCACCTCCTCCCAGGCATTGTTGCTTAGCAACACAGCACACCACAGTGGGTCCACTGATTTCCCCGGGGATGTGTAAGCTCACTGTCACCACGCAATGTCCTGGACATCACTAGCCAGGGGACCAAGCAAGACCTGGTGAAAGTGAACTGCTCTTGTCTTTGTCCCATGGTGGGATAGTGCCATTGAGAGTTCAGCCATCATAAATCAAGGACTGTCCACTCACCTACAGATCCATCCTTTGCATCGCCAAGGAAGATGACATAGATCTCATCTAAACAACAAACACAACTGCTACAGCAGGGAGAGGGCCTTCTCTGCTCCCCAGGAGGATGGCTGTGGCTGAGCCAGGTCATGGGGACAGAGGCAAATGAGAGCTTGTGAGCCCCTGGAACAGAGGCCCATGCCATTCCTTAAGGCTCCTCTCAGTTGTTCACTCCCTAATATCACCATTTTGGATTCAATGTCAACAGATAAATTGGGGAAAAGAGAATCTGGAGACCCTGCCTGTGCCTGTCACACTAGCCGGTGGCTCTGCACACTGAGGTCAAGGTGGATCTGCAGACACCAGGAAGGCAGGGCTGGATGGAGGTGTCCTAGTGCTACTTGCTGTTTATATTTGAGGGACAGCTTATAGCCGAAGACCTGTGCTTTTATTATTGGTGTGTGTGTGTGTGTGTGTGTGTGTGTGTGTGTGTGTGTGTGTGTGTGTGTGTGTGTGTGTGTGTGTGTGATTGGTACATGCACACACACTGGTTCCAGAAGCTTGAACTCAGGGACCCACTCAGCTGCTTGGCTTTCTTGCTCAAGACTGGCATTGTAGCATTTGGACCACCCCAGGCCCACAGGCAACCCACCAGGCCACACATAGATGGATCCTTTTCCACTGCAGAGATGGGCCTATGCAAGAGGCAGAGGCCCCGTGTACTCCTTCACCCCAAGACAAGGAATGTCTACTCTGTTTCCTACACCAGGCACCTAAGACTTGAGGAACACAAAATGGCCTGTGAGGGCTATAAATCCTTTGATGTTCCTATCCCCTCAACATGTAGTGAGATAAGGCCCCTCCTCTTCTCTCTCTCTCTCTCTCTCTCTCTGTCTCTGTTTCTGTCTCTGTCTCTGTCTCTGTCTCTCTGTCTCTGTCTCTGTCTCTCTGTCTCTGTCTCTCTGTCTCTCTGTCTCTCTGTCTCTCTGTCTCTCTGTCTCTCTGTCTCTCTCTCTCTCTCTCTTTCTCTCTCTCTCTCGTTGGTCAAGTGGCTTGAACTCAGGGCCTGGGCACTGTCCCTGACCTCTTGCTCAAGGCTAGCACTCGGCCATTTTGAGCCACCAGCTCCACTTACACTTTTCTGGTGGTTTATTGGAAACAAAGGGACTTTCTTGTCCAGTCTGGCTTTGAACTGTGATCTTCAGATCTCAGACTTCTGAGGATTACAGGTGTGAGCCACCCATACCCAGCTATGTCCCATCCTTTTGATCCTAGGCTAGCTGCAGCACCAGGTCTGTGCAGGGCAAAGCCATGCTGCGATGCACTGCTAACTCCACTTCTCCTCAGAACATGCATACTGTAGTCCTGTGCTGCCTTGAAGACCATGTGCTGGAAAGAAATACACACACACACACACACACACACACACACACACACACACACATACACACACACACCCTGCATATGACCTGAGCCAGCACAGCATGGCAGATGGCTCCAGCCGTTCCACATGCCTCCACCTCCACCCCCAGACAGTTCCAGCCTCTTGGGGCCTGAAGCAGGTGGCAGAACTACGTGAATAAGCACCTCTGGGATCCTGGCCCACACAAGTATATTGGGGTTCCACTGCTCATGTTTGGGGCTAATCTATGCGAGCAATGATGCTCTCTTTGAGTTCCCTCAGTAATTAAACTTGACCTTCTCAGGGTCACAAGCAAGGCAGGAGTTTGCCTCTGTAAAATTCTAGAACCTTTTATATCATTATGGATCATGGGATCATGTGACTCAGAGAGAGAGAGAGAGAGAGAGAGAGAGAGAGAGAGAGAGAGAGAGAGAGAGAGAGAGAGAGAGAGAGAGAGAGAGAGAGAGAGAGAGAGAGAGAGAGAGAGAGAGAGAGAGAGAACCAGTTAAACACAAAGAGAATAAAAATAAGAGCCAGGCACTAGTGGCTCATGCCTGTCATACTAGCTGCAACTAAGGAGGCTAAGATCTGAGGATCAAAGTCTGAAGCCAGCCAAGGCAGGAAAGTCCATGAGACTCATATCTCCAATGAACCAACAAAAAAAAAAAATGGAAGTAAGGGATGTGACTCAAGTGGTAGAATACCAATAGAATACCAAAGAAAAAGCTAAGAGACAGTGCCCAGGCCCTTAGTTCAAGCTCTAGGACTGACAAGAAGGTGTAAAAGGAAGAGGGAGAAGGAAGGGGAGGGGAGGGGAGGGGGGAAGGGAGGAGGGGGGAGGGAAGAGAAGGAAAGGGAAGGGAAGCTGCAGCTCTGCGGGACAGGGGCAAATGCATCATGCTGACCACAAAGGGCAGGCCTTGGAGGCCAGAGGCAGCCAGAGAATTCTGTGAAGCCTGTCCCAGGAGGGAAGGAGAGGAGAGGGGAGGGAGGGGAAGTGAGGGAGAAAGGAGAGGAGGGGAAAGAAGGGAGAGGAGGAGAGGGGAGAAGAAAGGAAAAGAGAGGGGGAGGAAAGAAGGGGAAGAAGGAAGAAAAGGGAAGGGGAGAAAGAAGGGTTATAGGAGAGGAGAAGGGAGGAAAAGAAGGGAAGAATGTAAAGGGGCAGCGAAAGGGAGAGAAGAAAAGAAGGTAGAACAGAAGGACTGAGTTGCATGAAGGGAGCTGATAGGAGGAAGGAAAGGGTTGGGCTGCAAATGTGGGGTCAGTGACCTTAGAAATAGAGACACAGTTCAGGCATGGTGGCTAGTATCTGTAATCACAGCTGTGTGAGAAGTGTAGGTTTGGAAGATCTCAATCAAGCAGAAGGGTGAAACCCTACCGGAAAGAAAGTAAGAAAGGAAAGGAGGAAGGAAAGAAGGAAGGAAGGAAAGAAGGAAGGAAGGAAGGAAGGAAGGAAGGAAGGAAGGAAGGAAGGAAGGAAGGAAGGAAGGAAAGAAGGAAGAAAGAAAGAAAGAAAGAAACGGGGCTGGGAAGGTGGCTCAGTGGTAGAGTGCTTGCCTTGCATGCCTGAGGCCCTGGGTTCGATTCCTCAGCACCATATTAAGCAAAAAGAAAAAAGCCGGAAGTGGCGCTGTGGCTCAAGTGGTAGAGCGCTAGCCTTGAGCTGAAGAGCTGAGGGACAGCGCCCAGGCCCAGAGTTCAGGCCCCACGACCAGACCCAAAAAAAAATAAAAAAAATAAAAAAAATAAAAAAGAAAGAAAGAAAGAAAGAAAGAAAGAAAGAAAGAAAGAAAGAAAGAAAGAAAGAAAGAAAGAAAGAAAGAAAGAAAGAAAGAAAGAAAGAAAGAGAAACAAAACCTTGTTATGGCTGAGGGGAAGAGGGCTTGGTTCAAGGATGTTCCAATGGCAGCTGTGTTGACCCTGGACTCCGCAGAGTTAGGAGCCATGAGAAGCTAATGTGTTCAGTGCTAAGCCAACCTCTGACCTTGTGACAGGAGCCCCAGCTAAGAGACCCCATCACATGGGGTAGTGCTTCTCCCAGAATCCATTGGGGGGGAGGGCAGGCAGAGGGTAACATGACCCAGAAGGATCTCACAGTGAGGGGGGAAACAGAGCTATGGGCTCTTCTTATCTTCAATCAACCAGCATAAAGCCAGAAGTAGAGCTGTGGCTCAAGTGGTAGAACACCAGCTTTGAGCAAACAAGCTCAAGGACAGCACTCAGGCCCTGAGTTCAAGCCCCAAGACTTGCCCCCCCCAAGAAAAGAGAATAAAAGAATCTATCACAAGAGCTCCAAAAGTGACCTGGGCCCCCAAGAGCAGCAGACCCTGGAGTGGGAGGCAGACAAGGCCAGGCTGCCCTCCAGGGCTGCCACTTTGGGACAGGCCCTCCCTGTGCCTGGGGTGGAGGGGAAAAGGCTCCTATGTGCCAAACACATCCATGGTCAGGGATTGCAAATCTGCTTGACATTGTCACTCATCAGTTTTTTTTTGGGGGGGAGGGGTTGTTTGTTTTTTTCAGTCCTGGGTCTTGAACCCAGGGCCAGGCCACTGTCCCTGAGGTCTTTTTGTGCAAGGCTAGCACTCTACCATTTTGAGCCAATTCAATTTTCCAGGAGATGTGGTGTCCCATGTATCCCCAGCCCCAGCTCCACTTTGACTCTCTGGGGGTTACTTGGAGATAAGAGTCTCTTGGAAACCCTCAGATCTCAGCCTCCTGAGTAGCTAGGATTCTGGGCAGGCATGAGCCACCAGCACCTGCCTGGCTCCCTCCTCAGCATTTAGCACCAGGAAGCCACATGAGCAGGAACCCAGAGCTAGGGGAGTGCAAAGCAAAGGCAGATCACAGTCCAACACCAGCTCGCATCTTCTTTACATATGGAGGGCTCTGGCAGCCCCTCTTCAGCGTTTTGGGGGCCACCAGCTGTGCCAGCAGGCTGGGCCATAGTCTGGACTTAGCCACACGTGCTGGAATGGACTGAAGGGGACTTGAGCTGCCATTCCAGAGAGGCAGTAGTCTATCAAGTGGCAGATGTTTTCCTAGGGTCTTGATCCAGTATTCTAGCCCCCTGGAGCACAAAGGTACAGGGCCCTGGGAATCAAGCCCTACCCCCAGGTTTAAGCCCCACCCCTGTTCCTCTTAACCAATGACTTTTCAAATTAGCACCTACATCACTGCAAGTTTCGTTGTGACATTTCCACAGGTCTACAGCGCATCTTGATCAATATCTCCATCTGTCTCTCCCATCACTGAGCCCTTCTTAAAGAAATCTCAGGCTCCAGGGTTGTGGGTTTCATCTGTAATTCCAGCTACTCCGGAGACTGAAATCTAAGGATAGAGGTTGGAAGCCAGCTGAGGC
The DNA here is from genome assembly GCF_024711535.1 of Dipodomys merriami. Taxonomy (NCBI): domain Eukaryota; kingdom Metazoa; phylum Chordata; class Mammalia; order Rodentia; family Heteromyidae; genus Dipodomys; species Dipodomys merriami. The sequence continues at coordinate 696,069 of NW_027202538.1, read as the reverse complement.
AGGAAACTCAAGAGTTTCTTATGTCCCATTATCTTAACAATAGAGCTCCATCCTCAAGCAGAAAAAAACAGAGTTACAGGCCCTGAGTTCAAGCACCAGTATATATAAAAAAGTGGTCTAGGCTCCCAGAAATCATGATCCTATCTCAAAAATAACTATAGCAAAAGTCAGTATACACTGTGGAAAATGAACTGTGTAACTTGCAGGCAGGCTGGGAGGGAGAAACTGAGGAAAAGCAAAGAAAGGAGTGAAATGTATTCATTGTCTGACTTATGAAATAGTAACCCCTTTGTATAACATCTTAATAACTGAAAAAAATAACCACAAGCTGGGCCTGTAATCCTAGCTACTCAGGAGGCTGAGATCTGATGATCATGGTTCAAAGCCAGCCTGGGCAGGAAAGTCTGTGAGGCTCCTCTCTCCAATTAACCACCAGAAACCCAAAGTGGCTCTGTGGCTCAAGTGGTAGAGCACTTGCCTTGAGCTGAAGATCTGAGGGACAGCACCCAGGCCCAAGAGTTCAAGCCCCACGAAGACCACCCCCCCAAAACAAAAATTTTTCCTAGGGGCAGGGAATGTGGCTCAGTGGTAAAGTGCTTGCCTCGCATGCATGAGGCCCTAGGTTCGATTCCTTGGTACCACATAAGATTAATAAAAGAATCGTAAAAAAAGTTTTTCCTAGAGTTACAAGGATTTTCCCTTATGTTTCTCTCTGGATATATGTATTTGATCCTAGGGCATGAACTGGACCTGAATGCTGTCCCTGAGCTCCTTTTGTGCAAGGCTAACACTCTACACTTGAGCCACAGTGCCACCTCCAGCATTTACTGTGATAAATTGGAGATAAGAGTCTTATCTCCAAAGCCCAGGCTGGCTTTGAACTGCAATCCTCAGCTCTCAGCCTTCTCAGCGGCTAGGATTACAGGAGTGAGCTACCAGCACGCGGTTATATTTTATTTTCAGTTTGCCTTTAATTCTGTGATCCATTTTAAGATCACTGATCCAATTGTATAAGCTTGGTTACTGTTGTTGTTGATGATGATTAAGCAGATGTTTCGATGACCTGTTATCTTCTCTTCTGAACTTCCTCTGTCCCTACAGCCACACAGCTGTGCATTTATTTCTAATTGACTAACTTCTAATGCATGAAGAGCAGGATAAAGATTTGCCTGCAAAGATGAAAGGAAGGAGAATTTAGATTCAGAAAATTGTTGAATTTTTTAAACAAATATTCCTTGGGTACCAGTGTCCAAAAAGAAATATAGTCATTACCTGACTTACATAACTGTGACCCTTCTGTACATCACCTTTATAATAATAAAACCATTTATAGGCACCATGGCTCATACATGTAATCCTAGCTATTCAGGAGGCTAAGAACTCAGAATTGCAGTTCGAAGCAGCCTGGACAGGAAAATCTGTGAGACCCTTATCTCTGATAAACTACTCAAAAAAAGCTAGAAGTGGAAGAACGCTAGCCTTGAGCTTGAGCTGAGCAATAGTGCCCAGGCCCAGAGTTCAAGCCCCACAACCACCACCAACAACAACAAAAAATCCACTTCTAGACTCCTTATAGGGCTGAGACGGTGGCTCAGTGATAGAGTGCTTTGCCTTGTGTGCTTGAGGCCCTGGGTTCAATTCTTCAGCACCACATAAGCAGAAAAATCTGGTAGTGGTGCTATGGCTCAAGTGGTAGAGTGCCAGTCTTGAGCTGAAGAGCTCAAAGGACAGTGCCCAGACCCAGAGTTCGGGCCCTAAAACTGAACAACACAAAAAAAGCCAGAAGTGGCACTGTGGCTCAAGTGGTAGAATGCTCACCTTGAACAAAAGACACCTGAAGGAGACAGCACCCAGTCCTTGTCTCCAAGCCTGAGGGCAGACAAAAAAAGCAAAAGAATAAAAAAGAATAATAATTTTCAAAATCCACATATTTCAACCATTATCCTACTGTGGTCATGGGACGGAGATAGGACATTTATCAAGAATGCCCTCCAAACCAAGTCCATGGAGAATTATTGGAAAATCTTGGCCAGATGCTGGTGGCTCATGCCTGTAATCCTAACTACTCAGGAGGTTGAGATCTGAGGATCGCAGTTCAAAGCCAGCTTAGGAAAAAAAAACCCTGAAAGACACTTATCCACAATTAATGAGCAAACTACTGGAAGCAGAGCTGTGGATCAAGTGGTAGAGCACCAGCCTTGAGCAAAAAGGCTCAGTAAGAGCACAAGGCCCCAAGTTAAAGGAGATGGAGGGAAGGAAGAAAGGTAGGAAGGAAAGAAAGACGGAAAGAAGGAAGGAAGGAAGGAAGGAAGGAACTAAGGAACAAAGGAACGAAGGAATGAAGGAAGAAGGAAGGAAGGAAGGCTTATCAAATGTCTTCCTGAACAGAGAGCCAGGCAAGGTGGTGTGTGTCTGTAATCCCAGCAATCAGAAGGCAGAGGCAAGAGAATTATAAGTTCCAGGCCACCTGGAACTCCATAGCAAAACCCTGTTTCAAAGAACAGGAGAGGAAGCCAAGTCCTGGTGGCTCCCATCTATAATCCTTGCTACTCAGGAGACTGAGATCTGAGGATCACAGTTCAAAGCCAGCCAAGGAAGAAAAGTCTGTGACACTCATTTCCAATTAACTAAAAAGCCAAAATGGAGCTCAAGTGGTAGAGTAACAGCCTTGAGTGAAAAAACTCAGGGACAGCACCCAGACTCTGTTCAAGCCCCAGAACAGGCATGAGTGTGCGCATGTACGCTTGCATGCACACATACACACACACACCACCACCACCACCACCACCACCACCTCCACCACCACCATGATCGCCACCATCCAAGCCTCTCACCAGGCAGACACTTCAGACAGCAAAATGAAGCTGCCATCACTAGTGCTTTCTCTGAAACGCACATTGCTAAGTGGCTGGGTGTATTTTCCAAAGATGGCTACAAGAATAGTTTCACCTACATACTTTTCCTTAGTTTGTTTTGATTTTGAAACAGTGTCTCACTATATAACCCAGACTGGCCTGGAACTTCTGATTCTCCCGATTGCCAGCACATACCACCATACTTGGCTTTGAATATTTTTTACCAAGACCCATATTAAGAAATGGTTAGGCCGGGGACACACCTGTACTCTTAGCTGCTCAGGAGTCTGAGATCTGAGGATCATGATTCAAAGCCACCCCAGGCAAGGAAAGTCCAAGAGACTCTTATCTCCAATTAATCAGCAAAAAGCCAGAAGTGGCGCTGTGGCCCAAGTGGTAGAAAATTTGCCTTGAGCTGAAGAGCGCAGGGACAGAGTCCAGGCCCAGAGTTCAAGCCCCATGACTACCACCAACAACAAAAACACGTTTAGGCTAGGCAATGGTGGCTCCCACCTATAATCCTAGTTACTCAGAAGACTAAGGATCTGAGGATTGTGGTTGGAAACCAGCCCAGGCAGGAAAATCTATGAGACTCTTATCTCCAATTAACCACTAGAAAACTGGAAGTGCAGCTATGGCTTACAAAAAAGAAAGAAAAAGAAAGATGGATGTTTAGGCCAGGTGCTGTTGGCTCACACCTGTAATCCCAGCTACTTAGGAAGCTGAGGTCTGAGGATCAAGGTTCAAAACCAGCCCTGGCAGACAAATCTGAGATTCTTCTTTTTTTTTTTTTTTTTTTTTTGCTGGTCATTGGTCTTTCTTTCGTGTATGTGTGTGCATGTGTGTGTGTGCTGGTAATAGGACTTGAACTAAGAGAATGAGTTTTTGCTTTGAATTTTCTGTTCAAGGCTGGCATAGCACAAATCAAGCCAGAGCTCTACTTCTGGCTTTTTGGTGATTAATTGGAGATAAAAGTCTCAAGGAATTTTCTGCCCTGGCTAGCTTGGAGCTACGAGTCTTACTTCTTACCCTTTAGAGTAGCTCAGAAAACAGGCATGAGCCACAGGCACCCAGCTAGCTCCATGATATATTTATCTGGTTGGACAGTTTATGATGTTTCCAGGTTAGTTTTTGTTGTTTTATTTTTTTGCCTTTTAAAAAGGATCTGAAACAGCACAGTTGTAAATCAGTAATGAAAGTACATGCAATTCTTTCTATAGGGTGATTTCTTAGTGGTAGAATTTCTAGGCTAAAGGAGCAAATGCTTTCCTTAAACAAACAAACAAACTTATTTTCTGCCAGGCACCACTATAATCCTAGCTACTCAGGAGGCTGAGATCTGAGGATCACAGTTTGAAGCCAGCCAAAGCAAGAATGTCTGTGATGCTTGTCTCCAATTAACCACCAGAAAACCCGGATGGCTCTGTGGCTCAAGTGGTAGAGTGCTAGCCTTGAACTGAAGAGCTGAGGGACAGCACCCAGGCCTAGAGTTCAAGCCCCATGACCGACAAAAAAATTAATAATTCTATACTCTTCAGAAACACACACATATACATATCACTTACAATTTCAAAAGGGTGTTCTCATACTCTGTCACTAGTTCGTTCAATGCTCATGACTCCCCCAGAGAGAGGAGACCATTATGAATCCCAACTTTTCAGAGAATGCAAAGAGGTTTCATTGAGTGAAGCCATTCGCTTAGTGTGACACACACCACCAGCCAGTTGCTGAGTCTGCCTGCCCTTCATGTCACCTGTTCCACACTCCTCCATTCCACCACCTCATGTCCACTCCTCACTTATAACATTCCTGTGACAGAGACCTTCTAGACCCTTCTAGATCCACAATGGTACCTGATCTTGCAACCCCCATGAATGGAGCCAGAACGGTTTCTGTAAGAGCAAGTGGATCTTGGCCAATTAACTTTTGTAGGATGATGTTCAGGGGCTCCATTCAGCATGAAGTAGATAATTTCTGGGGGTCAGATGGTTCTAGCATTGCTTTCATGGAGCCCAGGTAACGCCCTTTGGTCAATAGATCCTTGTCAGTTCACTAGTATAAATTAAAAATTCCATCATAAGATTTATTTACTGATTTATTTATTTTTCCCCAAAGAAGATCATTGTAATTCTGGTTAAAATGCAAACCTGCACAAAAGGGCACAGAGTCTGACCATTTGCTTACATGCCTCTATCTCCTTCTAGCTTTATTGGTTTCCCGATTGTCAATGCTACAGCACTGGAGCCATAGTACCTGTCATACGTTACTGAAGGCAGTGCAGATGTAGCCCTCAGCAAGGTGCTCACAAGAGTCCCTAAGTACTAAGTAAAACCAGGTTTTCTGGGTGCTGCTTGGTTGTGGTGGCTGCAGGTGAAAGGAGCTGTAGGAGGGTCAGCACCTAAGAAATAGCAGTGCACCTGGGAGGAGCAGCTTGTGGGCCATGTGAGAAGGGATGTGGCCCTGGTAGGAGGTGGGGTTGGTAGAGAGGACAGATGGATGGTAGGGAATTCCAAGTGCTGTTGTCCTGCTGTCTGGAAAACCCATATAGGTGACAGACCAAGGCTGCTTTCCTCTTTCCTTCCCATCTCAGCAGGTGCGGCCCACTCTGGGTGGCCGAGGGAAAGAGGGAAGGAGGAGGAGGAGGAGGAAGGCAATCAGGTTCTGGCTAAGGATGGGTTCACACTCTCCAGGAAACTATAACATGGGCTCTAGAACAGCCTGGTGCAGAATTTGGAGCAATGCGGCCAGGCGGGGCGCATGGCTGTGGATGATAGCAGGCGTGGGTGTTTTATGGCTGTGGTGGTGCAGGTTTGCCGGTTTATATGACTTGACGTTTAATGTTCTGCATCTCAGGCATTGTTTCTGCAGTGCTCTCTCTTTCTCTTTCTCCCTCTCCCTCTCCCTCTCCCTCTCCCACTCCCCCACTCTCTGTCTCTCTGTCTCTCTCTCTCTCTGCTCCTAGTCATCTTCCCTTTGTTTCTGATCTTTGGAAATGCGGAGGCATCACATAGAAGTGCAGAAACAATGCAGTTCCTATGACATGCACCACATGTCTGTACACACAGGTCACCACTGTGGCCCACGTCATCCTGCAGCTCAAGGATATCCACACATATAGGACCAAGGATCAGGCTTTGTTAAAGCATGAAGCAGGCAACTTGCAACTCAGACTTTGCCCTTCACCCTTCTCTCCTCCAAAGATCTATTAAATGTGCAGACACAGAAATATGTTTATGCTGGCAATGAGGCTTGAACTCTGGACCTCATGCACTTGCTTAGCTTGTTTTGCTCCAGACTAGTGCTTTACCCGCCATTCGACTGACCCCTCCAATTTTGACCTTTTTCTGGTTAATTGGAGAGAAATTTTCCATGGATTTGTCTGCCCTGGCTGGTTTTCAACCCTGAGCCCCAGGTCTCAGCCTCTTCAGTGGCTAGGATTAGAGACATGATCTATTAGCACTAATGTGAGAAAAAGTCTTTTCTATAAAAGGAGTTTTCTTCATTTCTGTTAATATTGAGAGATTTTCTTTTCTTTTTCCATTTTGTCCACTATGGGTCTTTAACACTGAGCCTGGGCACTGTCTCTGAGCTCTTCAGCTCAAGGTGAGAGCTCTACCACTTGAGCCACAGCGCCACTTCTGGTTTTCTGGTGGTTTATTGGAGATAAAGAGTCTCATGGACTTTCCTGCCCAGGCTGGCTTTGAACTGTGATCCTCAGATCTCAGCCTCCTGAGTAGCTAAGATTATAGGTGTGAGCCACCGGTGCCTGGTGAGAATTGTTTTTCTGAAGGGTTCCTGCTTTGGCCAGGTGGCTCGGCCCTTGTTAAATACACTTTACTTACAAACTTCCTTTTCCTGAGCACCTGAGAAGCTCCTTGAATTTTAATTACATCTACTTCCCTTTCACATTGTGAGCCTGAGCTCAGCCAATGGGAGCAGAGGAGTGGTGCCTGCTGGATCAGGGATAGAAAGGGAACAGCCAGCCAGCCTGCCTGCTCTGTGTGGTTGCTTGCCAACTTTTTGACTGATGGTGGATTCTTCTGTAGAAATAAACTTAGCCTTGGTGAGTTCCTTTTGAGATACCCAGGAACTGAAAATCCACCCTACTGTCCAGATCCTTAACCTACACAACCTGGAAATCTGCATGTACACAGAAGAGTTAGGGCTAGCTGCCTGTCCTGAGCACAGCAGGGTTGCTCTATAACTGACCATAATGCACTTGTACTGAGACAGGAGACAGCATGGGCTAGACTAGAATCTCCATCAGCTCTGTGACCTTGTCTCTATCTCCTGGCTGTTCATTTGCCCATTCAAACAATAGAGTTCATGCTTAGCAATCTCTATGTTCTTCTCCAGTCCCGTTGGCCTTGTCCTCTTGCTTTTCCCAGGCTCCTTCTCTCCTATATATTTAAGACATTTTTTAAGTTTGTTTATTCCTGGTGCCAGTTATGGGGCTTGAACTCAGGACCTGGGCAATGTCGTTTATTTTTTACTCACAAAGCTGGTGCTCTACCACTTGAGCTACAGCCTCACTTCTGGCCTTTTTTTTACCCATTAATTGGAGATAAGAATTGCACAGTCTTTTCTGTCCAGACTGGCTTTGGATAGCAAGCCTCAGGTCTCAGCCTCCTGAGTATCTAGGATAACATATATGAGATATTAGTGCCCAGGAATCAATTATATCTCTAAATTAAGTGAAACATACATAAAATATTAATTTCAATGTTGGACAATAAAGTGCTATAACGAATCCTCCATATTAGACTGTCTCTTTGTCAAGCATATAACTTTCTACTCTGTCAAGTCCCTTAATAATGGCAGCCCTTATGGCCAAATGGTTCCTAACAGGTCAGAGCCCCCTCCCCCACACCAGGGAGGGATTCGAGGGAGACACATCTTTTGTAAGGCAGACATTCAGACAATGGCACTCATTCATGCCCCTAAACTCATGTCTTTTCTACTTGCAAAACACCTTAACTCACCTGGCACCAGTGGCTCACACTTGTAATCCTAGCTGCTCAGAATGAGATCTGAGGTTCATGGTTCAAAGCCAGCCCAGGAAGGAAAGTCCATGACACTCTTATCTCCAATTAACCACCAGAAAACCAGGAGTGGTGCTGTGGCTTAAGTGATAAAGTGCTTGCCTTGAGCTGAAGAGCTGAGGGACAGTGTCTGGACCTAGAGTTCATGTTCCATGACCAAAAACCCCCCAAGAAAACAAAATAGACACATTAACTTCATCCTAGTATTCCCCATCCCTCCATCCACAAAAAAAGTAACCTTCGTCACTTATTCCAGCATTAACTTTAAAGTCTAAAATCCCTAGTATGACCTAAGTCACATACAGACCAGCTTTAAATCACACTTCCTTCTGAGTTTGTATGCCAGTGGAACCCAATGTATAGTTCTAAAACACAAGGGTGGATTGGCATAGAATGGACATCCCCATTTCTAGAGGGCTACATAGAACAAAAGAAAGGACTAGCCATTAAGTCTCCCAAATCCAACAGAGTAAGCAACATTAAATCTCAAGGATGGAGATGGGTCATCTTAATGAAATTCCATTTCGTGGACACTTAAGGCCTCAGGAAGACTTTCCTAGGTGACGCTCAAGTTTCTGCTCATGCTGAAATTTCATGCCTATGATTTCTTTAGGTTGAGGCTGTACATTGTAGCTTTGTGCTTGTGTGTGTGTGTGTGTGTGTGTGTGTGTAGCCTGGTCTTCAATCAGTCCTCTCAATATTGTCCTAGCAGAGATCTTGATAAGACTCCATTGTCACAGCCTGCTCTCTATAGTAGCTCTGTGATAAAGCGCTTGCCTTGAGCTTAAGTCCTGAGGGACAGTGTCTGGACCTAGAGTTCAAGGCCCATGACCAAAAAAAACCCCCAAGAAAACAAAATAGACACATTAACTTCATCCTAGTATTCCCCATCTCTGCACCCACAAAAATGTAAACGTTGCCACTTATTCCAGCATCAAGTTTGTCTAAAATCCCCAGTATGACCTAAGTCACATACAGACCAGCTTTAAATCATGCTTCCTTCTGAGGCTGTATGCCAGCAGAACCTAATGTATAGTTTTAAATACAATGGCAGACTGGCATAGAATGAACATCCTCGGGCTCGGAAGGTGGCTCAGTGTTAGAGCGCTTGCCTTGCATGCCTGAGGCCCTGGGTTTGATTCCTCATCACAACATAAGCAAAAAGAAAAAAGCCAGAAGTGGCACTGTGGCTCAAGTGGTAGAGCACTAGCCTTTAGCTGAAGAGCTGAGGGACAGCACACAGGCCCAAAGTTCAGGCCCCATGATTGGACCCTCCCCCAAAAAATTGCACATCCTCATTTCTAGAGGGCTACATAGAACAGAAGAAAGGAATAGCCATTAAGTCTCCAAAATCCAACAGAGTAAGCAACATTAAATCTCAAGGCTGGAGATGGGTCATCTTAATGATATTCCATTTCGTGGACACTCAAGGCCTCAGGAAGACTTTCCTAGGTGATGTTCAAGGTTCCGCTCATGCTGAAATTTCATGCCTATGACTTCTTTAGGCTGATGCTGTACATTGTAGCTCAGTGTTTGTGTGTGTGTGTGTGTGTGTGTGTGTGTGTGTGTGTGTGTGTGTGTGTGTGTGTGTGTAGCCAGGTCTTTCATCAGTCCTCTCAATATTTTCCTAGCAGAGATCTTGATAAGACTCCAGTGTCACAACCTGCTCTCTATAGCAGCTCTGTCCCTGAAGTCGGACCCTGCCTGGTCTTCAAGGCTTTTGCAAGCATCCTTTGAAATCTGGCCGGAGGAAGCCATGCCCCCATAGCTCCCACCTTCAGATTGCCTGTGGAATTCACTGTTTGTGGACAGTATACAAACAAGGCTTGCATTGTGGTGGCCTGAGGCACATCTTGGCCCTCAGAGCCACACCTGGGGGTGTGGCAGAGAAGTGCTGTGGCAGAATGTAGGGATCAGAAACTAGAACAACTCTGGGCAAGGATCCCCGTAGGTCCCACACGTACTCTGGGCCTGTGAGGGGATGGGTAACCCTAGAAATCTCTGAAATGCCTTCTAGAAGCTTCTTTCTATCCTTTGCTAATCTCCATATGATTACTTGGTCACAACTTTGCTTTTCTGTCCTCAGCACACTTTTTTATGTGTGTGTATGCGTGTGTGTGTATGAGCACACTTGTATGCATGCATGTGTGCATGCTGGTCTTGGGGTTTGAACTCAAGACTTTGTGCTCTCACTTAGCTATTTTGCTCAAGGCTGGTGCTCTCATTTTTGGCTCTTTGCATGGGTACTAGGCCTTGAACTGAGGACTTTGAGCTCTTGCTTAGCTTTTATGCTCAGGGCTGGTGCTCTAACACTTGGGCCACATCTCCATTTTTGGCTTTGCTTTTTGGTTGGTTAGATGAAGATAAGAGTCTCATAGAGTTGTATACCCAGTCTTGGTTTGAACCATGATCATCAGATCTCAGGCTCCCTGAGTAGCTAGGATTACAGGTATGAGCCACTAGTGAACCGTGATCCTAAGATCTCAGCCTCCTTGAGTAACTAGGATTACAGGTATGAGCCACTAGTGCTCAGCTTGGACATGCTTTTTTGACTCTTTACATGGACAGTCTCAGAACTTTCCAGATCTTTCTATGCTCATTCCGTCCTTAGTGTAAATTCTGGGCTTCAGATCATTTGATAATTCCTCTCTTCTTGCATTTTACAAGAAGCTGTTCAGAGAAGCCACATAGGTTCCCGAACCTTTGCTGCCTGGAGAGATTTCTCCCGCCTGATTCCAGAGCATCACCCCACACATTCTGCATTCTATAGCATCTGAGGAGAGGGACAGAATTCACCCAGCATCTTTGCAACGTCACAGCAACGCTGGCCTTTCCTCTTGTTTCTTTCTCACACTTTGCTCAGCATGTCTAATTTCAGCTGATTCTAAGTCCTGACTGCAACTGCTGAGAACACAGTTGTTTTCCCTCCCTACCACTTTATTCTCACAGAACCTATTGCCTAATGCTTCCTTTACAAAAAAGCAAGACTCCTCATGGCATTCATCTCCAAACCCTTCTAGCTTGGGCCCTGTATCCAGCTCCAAACCCACTTCCACGTTGTTAGATATTTAGGAGAGCCACCATAGTGTACCACATGGCTCTGGGACTCATCTTTGTCATCTTAGTCCATTGGTATGACTATAACAAAATACCAGAGGCTAGACACTTTATTAACAAGAGAAACTTGTGTTTTATTGCCTTGAAAATGGAGACAAGCTCATGGCCCAGCTGTCAGAGGCTCAATTGTCATGATGCTACAGTTGGCTTCCAACATGGTGCTTGGAACACAGCATCTTTGGATGGGGACGGACACTTGCTGAACATGGACACCAGCAGTCAGACTCCCCTTAGATTCCTTTCTGATAGCATTAATCTCTCCACAAGGTCAGAGCCCTCTTGTCTTAAACACCTCCCCAAGTCACCACCTTCTAACACTGAGAGGATGGGGATTAAATGTTCAGCGTGTGAACTCGTGTGTGTGTGTGTGTGTGTGTGTGTGTGTGTGTGTGTGTGTGTGTGTGTGTATGTGCACTCAGACCACAGTGATCTCACTTTCCGCATCTCTGCTATAAAACATTCTGAGTGCTAAACAGGTATATTAAGGAGTTCCATGTGAAATCATATGAGCACCAGGAAACATGCCACGAACATTAGATAGAGGGAGAAGGCATGATGGCTAGGATTTTTTTTTTGCCAGTCATGGGGCCTGAACTCTGGGCTTGGGCGCTGTTCTTGTACTTTTCAGCTCAAGGCTAGCGCTATACCACTTGAGCCACAGCACCACTTCCTGTTTCTCTAGTAGTTTATTGGAGACAAGAGTCTCACAGTCTTTCCAGCCTGAGCTGGTTTTGAATCATGATCCTCAGATCTCAGCCTCCTGAGTAGCTAGGTTTACAGAAGTGAGCCACAAGCGCCTGATTTTTCTAGGATTTTTTTATCCCTTTCTCCTGAATAGAATTAAACACACTGTGAACAAAAGTGTCAGTTTGTCCTCTGTATCTTGGTATTATTTCCAGGCCACCATTGTGATTTCTGAGTACTGGGATAAAAAGATTCATGAAGTTATCTTTCCAAATATATAGCATGGAGCTATATTTGGTGATGCCCATTCAAACAGCATAAGCACGTTTATGAATTCTAATTTGTATTTCATTCAGGAATCACATGGAATTAGACACCAGACTAAGGTGAGCTATATGGAAATGAAATGGACAGAATTCGAGACTTCAAAATTCTGTTGGTCAGGCAGGCCCTGTGGGCTTATGCTTGTAATCCTAGCAAGTCTGAGATCTGAGGATTGTAGTTCAAAGCCAGCCCTGGTAAGAAAGTCAATGAGACTCATGAACCACCACATAACTGGAAGTGGTGCTGTGGCACAAAGTGGTGGAGTGCTAGCCTTGAGCAAAAAGAGCTCAGAGACAGCATCCAGTCCCTGAGTTCAAGCTCCACAATAGATCAAAAAGAAAACAAGACCATGGATACTAGCCAGGCCACACGATACTAGTTCAAGCCCCAGGACAAGCACAAAATAATAATAAAAATAGATGCAATCATGGTTCTAATGTCTGAATTAGCTCTTACTTGTTGGAATTCTCTTTATGAAGGGATCGAGCTATTAGGGGACACTGAGAGGAGGTGAGGAGTACAGAATTCAGGCCATTCTCAACGTTTTTGTGTGACCCAACACTCAGTTCCATAACCTTGATGGCTGAGCTGTGGGGTGAGTTTTATAGTCCTTGCCTTCCCTCTCAGGGGTGCAAAGCATTCATTGAGTTCTTCAGGTAATAATGGTAGTGTGCATGCTCTTAGGAGGTCTCCTCATCTCTATAATCATGTGAAGTAAAAATGGTGTTTCCACAGCCCTGCAAAACCACCTCCACCAGCACATTGACCCTATGGGAAGGTAAACATATGGGAATTAAAAACACTCAGGCTGAGTCTGAAGCAGTGAGACAGAGGGCCTGCACCATGCACAGCTCCTCTAGGGTGGAAATCTGCAGCTGGTGGGTTACCATTTGAGCCAAAGCTCCGCTTTCAGATATATATATATATATATATATATATCTGTATATCTGTATATATACATGCTATGTATATATACAGATATATATTGAAATATATATTATGAAACCTTTATTTATTTAATATATTTTTTGTAAATATATCGTACAGAGGGTTACAGTTACATGAGTAAGGTAATGAGTACATTTCCCATGGAAGCATTGTTACCTCCTCCTCTGTTTTTCCCATACCATCCATTCCCTCCCTACCTCCCCACTCCTCCCTCCCCACCCTCCACCAGAAGTTGTAAACTTCATTTTCAACAAATTTCTTGTACATCTCATTGTTACAATGTGTCAACCTGTATCTTTATTTCAGCATTTTGTTATTTCTCTTCCCTTCCCCAAATTAGAAAATTGTATATCCAAGATGCAGGGCACTACAATCAGTGAACCAGGGGTTATACCATGGGGAAAGAACAGACAAAAGAAACAAAAAAATCACATAGTACATTATACATACATTAAAATAACAGCAAGAAAGATAAAACCCTTGTTTCCCCATCTTGGGGTGGGGGGAGTTCATTTCATTTAGCATCATCTTATATGGTCATATGACAGGCTTTTTTGGGGGGGGCGGTCCGGTCATAGGGCTTGAACTCTGGGCCTGGGCGCTGTCCCTCAGCTCTTCAGCTCAAGGCTAACGCTCTACCACTTGAGCTGCAGCGCCACTTCCGGCTTTTTTCCTTTTGCTTATGTGGTGCTGAGGAATCGAACCAAGCGCCTCAGGCATGCAAGGCAAGCGCTCTACCACTGAGCCACCTTCCCAGTCGCGACAGGCTTTTTTATAACCTGGGCTTTGAACTACGATCATCAGATCTCCGCTCAGATTAAAGATGTGAGCTACCCATGCTTGGCTTTGCTCAGAATTTTTATCCCAAGGGTCTTCTGCCAGCTCTCATTTGGCTGGGGGAGGAAGAGACACCAGTGGGAAAAGGAAATGTGAGCTTTTGGTGGAGGGGGCTAGTGGAAGCTCAGTAGAACTTTCTGGAAGATGGAGTTCTGTATCACCATCAGGGCTTCAATGCTTTGGACTTCCAGTATCCACAATCACTTTTTTTTGTGCTATAAGTGGGGCTTGAACTCAGGGCCTGGATGTTGATCTTTAGGCTAGCACTCTACTACATGATCCATAGCTCCACTCTCATCATTTTGGTGTAAATTGGAGATAAGAGTCATAGATTTTCTTGCCTAGGCTAGCTCTGAACCTTCAGCCTCAGATCTCAGTTTCCTGAGTAGCTTGGATTACAGACCTGAGCCACCAGTGCCCAGCTTACAATGACTTTTTAACGAGAGGTAGCTATAGGCAGCCTGTAGGTAGCTGACTTGTTAGATGGGTTTGGTTTAGTACCAGCAAATTGTTCCTGGAACTTAAGCTTGGAGCTTGGGTGCTGTCCCTGAGTTTTTGTGCTCAGGGCTGCTGCTCTATCACTTGAGCCTCAAGTCCACTTCCAGCCTTTTGGTTAATTGGAGATTAGAGTCTCATGAATTTTCAGGATGGCTTTGAATCATGATCCTCAGATCTCAGCCTCCTGAGTAGCTAGGATTACAGGCATGAGCCACTGGTGCCTGACTTTAAAATGAGATATATTCACATGCAATTCATATGTGTTTCTGGCTCCTCTGGGACACCAGATTTTTTAATAACATTGGTCTTTTTTGCCATTCCTGGGGCTTGAATTTAGGGCACTGTCCCTGAGCTTCTTTTGATCAAGGCTAGCATGCTATCACTTGAGCCATGGCACCACTTCTGGCTTTTTCTATTTATGTGCTACTGAGGAATTGAACCCAGGACTTCATGCATGATAGACGAGGACTCTACCATTAAGTCACATTTCCAGCCAATATTGATCCTTATACGTCTTCAGTAGTATACTATGAGAAATTGGTGTGTGTGTGTATGTGTGTGTGTGTGTGTGTGTGTGTGTGCATGCATGCGTGTGCATATGTGTGTGTACATATGAATGAGTATACACCTTGCTTTGCACTTGCCCAGAGCTCTTTAGTTCCATAACTCTTGACCTGTCTAGCCATTTTAATACTTGATGGCCCAATCATTTATGACACCTGATCCAGGCAATCATTTTACCTTAGAAGTAAGTACATGAGGCCCAGATAAGGTGTGTGACTTTATCAGAGTCACACAGCCTCCACCACAAACAAAGTAGGCATTGTTTACATAATATGAAGTTGCCCTGTGGCTCAAGTGGTAGAGTGCAAACTTTGAGCAAAGGAAACAAAAAAGCCAAGAGCAAGTGCAAGGTCCTGAGTTCAAATCCTAGTACTGGCACAAAAGACAAGGCTTTCTCTGCATCTCTATGTCATGGCATCTCATTTACCTCAGAGATGATCATTGTTAAGATTCCTGAGTGCTTACTTCAACATTTTATTTGGATGAATCTACTAAATTCTTTCTCCCCAGTATTTTAACACAACAGTAATTAGGCCACTCATGCTATGTGCAGACCTCCTCCATTTTTGCTTAACATTTCTGCTTTCATTTCAGCACACAGGACTCTTTTATTTATCTCTTTGATTGGCCGGTTGTGGGGCTTGAACTCTGGGCCTGAACACTGTCTCTCAGCATTTCAGCTCAAGGCAAGTGCTCTACCACTTGAGCCACAGCACCACTTCTGTTTTTCTGGTGGTTTATGGAATAAAAGAATCTCATGGACTTTCCTGCCTATGCTGGCTCTGCGACCCTCAGATCTCAGCTTCCTGAGTAGCTAGGATTACAGGTGTGAGGCACTGGCTCCTGGCTTTATTTTTCTTTGATGGCTGCTTATGACAGATGAACTTTAGGCTATTACTCAGGACCAACAAAGTTAATCCACCAAAAAGCACAGACAAGAAACATCGTAGACTTTGTGGATCCTAGGATGTCTGTACCCACTCTTCTTCCTTCCTCTTCTTTTGAAAACTGCTTTAACAATGCAAGGATTATCACTAGCACACACCAACAGTCTGATGCGGCTACTACCTCTGGTCTCAAATCACAGCTCATTTACTCAGGCCTAAGGTAGAAAAAACAATATGTATCTACCAGACACTTTGGGGGCACATTTCAAGCAAAATCATGACCAGTCTTGCCTCAACCTTTGCATCTCTGAGTAAGAGAAGAAATCATGTGGAGACAGTGATTCACAGACTCCAGGCTATTCAGTGGGTACAGCAGAGCTGCTGGAAGCTCTTCAGTCATTCCTTCAGAGAGCTCTGTCCATTGTGCTGAAGATTCGTCCCCTGCTAGAGGCTTACTTGGAACTTGTCTTGGAATACAGAATTGGAAAGACTCATCTTTTTCTCAACTTGAGAGGGAGGCTCAGAGAATAGCCGCACCCCTCCCCCAAATGCTGCTTTATCTCTTTCCTCCTTTTCTTTATTGGTCCCACTTCTGTTGTTCACAGTCTTTGGTGATAGCCCTGCTGCCCACACTTTTAGGGCCAGTGAGTGAATCCGTGTGGTCAGGAGGGGAAAGGAGTTGTTTCATCACTTTGGAGGCTTCTGGCTACCATGAACAGAACCCCCTGGCACAAATGAATTTAAATAAAGAACATATACCACATCAGGTATATACCATGTGCAGGTACAGAAGGAGGGATGTGTCAAGGTAAGACGCAGAGAGTAGCTGGGTGGGGATGCAACATGGTTTATTTTGGCATATCTATTCAACATATTAAGTCCATCTTTGGGAATAAGATGCGTGGCCTTTCTCTAGGAGACATTGCCTGCCGCTGCTTCACAGAGACGGGAAACTTCTCCCCTCCTCCCTTACACCCTTGACATGCATTCCCTCATTGGCCAGAACTCGGCCACCTGGCCAATTGCTGAGCCAATCATTGATAAGAGGGATTTAGAAAACCAGCCCTGGCGGAGAAAAATTCTCTGGGGTTGAACAGATAGCTGTTTGGGCTGCCACTGCCCTTTTTAAAAATTCAGTGTATTTTTGTTTGTCAAGCAGATCACATATAGGACACTGGCAGAAAGGAAAGTGGGAAGAACTTTTCTTCTTCAGGGGAGAGATAGGAAGAGTTCTTTCTCTGCAAATCCCTTATCTGAGTAAACCTAGGTCCTGGGGATGAATGGACTTGGAGGAAGGCATTAGAGTGACAGAGAGGAAGAGGAAGAGGTGAAGCTTCAGAGTGATTCCCGCCTCCTACTTCCTTTTCCATCTTTCTTTGCTTTTTCTTTTTCTAAAATTTCTGTTCTCTGCAGAGACCCAAGTATCCAGAATAGAAGCTCCCAATAGGTTTATCTACTCATTTATCCTTCTCTGGGAACATTTGCTTTGTTAGTATTGGAAAGATTTATTCACCCCATCTTTGTTTTCACCCTTGTGGGCTTTTTGCTTATTATTGGTTGTTTTTTTGTTTGTTTTCTTGCTTTTTCTTTTTTTACCAGTCCTGGACATTGTCCCTGAATTATTTCTTGTTCAAGCCTGCACTCTACCACTTGAGTCACATCTCCACTTCTGGTAGTTTCTTTTGTTTAATTTTTTTTGGAGGGTCCGGTCGTGGAGTCTGAACTCTGGGCCAGGGTGATGTCCTCAGCTCTTCAGCTCAAGGCTAGCGCTCTACCACTTGAGCCAAAGCGCCACTTTCCAGCTTTTTTCTTTTTGCTTATGTTGTGCTTAGGAATTGAACCCAGGGCCTCAGGCATGCAAGGCAAGCACTCTACCACTGAGCTACCTTCCCTGCCCTTGTGGTTTCTTTTGGTAGTTAATTAAAAAGAAGGGTCTCACAGGCTTCCCTACCCAAGCTGTCTTTGAACTGCGATCCTCAGATCTCAGCCTCCTGAGTGGTTAGGATGACAGGGGTGAGCTACAGGCACCTGGCTCTGCTGATTTTATTTTAAGTTTAAAATGGAAAAGATTCTCTTTGAAATCTTTGCTTATGTATATCAAATGTCACTGGAGAGTTGGAACCAATTTACCAAGTGTTTATATCATTTCATTCATTCCCTAATGCATTCATTCTTTCATAATCCTGTAATATCATAAGCACAAGTCCAATGCTGGCCCTTCTTTCTTGCCATAGGGAGGATTTGGGTATGCCCTTTGAGGCCAGACTCCCAGGAGAGTCAAATGAAGAAATACCAAGGACTTAGGCAAGTACTGAGAAATATAGTCCCCAAATTCCTTCCATGGAATTTTGCTCCAGGATCCATGCTGCCTGAATCCTGGAATAGGTCACCTGCCTAATCTTGTTTCACAGACAAAGATGGCACAGGTCAGCTGATGCTTTCTGTTGATCTCTCCTCCACATCTTCAGAAAGGAAACCACATGATTGCATGACCAGAAGATCATGTGATCGTGTGACCACACGTCTCTTTCACTGCTCCAAAGATGGCAGACACGTGGGATGGGGAACCACATTGGTTTCTGCATCAGGCAGACTTATTCCTTCCTTCTCTACTCCTGTTCTTCAGTTTTCTGGTCTACCTAATGGGAACAAAAATAATGTTTACCTCACTGGGTGATTGCAAAGATAACTCATGGGAAGTCTCTGGTCTAGGCCCTGCCTCTAACAGTGCTCAATACAGTGTATTCTTTTACCTACCTGAAAGTGTATTTTAGTCCCAAACAGTACTATTTTCATAAGCAGAGAAGCATGATCATATGCTGTTGCTGTTTAGAAGGAGGTCATCAGCAAAAGGTTGTTGCTCAGACTGGGTCTCTGTCCTGCCTGGGGGCTGGAGTTGTTTGGTCACCCCATGCCTGTCGCTCCCTCAACATGTTAGAATTGAGCTGCATGCATCACTTTGAACTATGATTACTGCCAGTAAACATTGGGCAGATGACTGCATTGGAAATGATTCTTGAAGAGTTCAGCAGGACAGAATATACACAAATGCAGAACATAGACAACTAGACTAGGAGCCTTGACCATTGACAAATGTAGAGTAGCAAAGAGATCAAGGAGAAAATTCCATGATTATTTCATCCAAAGAAATACCAACTGGTTGTGGAAGTTTGGGTAGATGGGTCTCTCTGCCTTCTCTTGTGTGTGTGTGTGTGTGTGTGTGTGTGTGTGTGTGTGTGTGTGTGTGTGTGTGTGTGTGTGTGTGTTTAAAAGAGACAATATTATGATGATATCATATTGTGCTATAGATCCCCCAGATTGTTAGCCACAGATGGTTTTGCTTGACCCACAGAAGATTTTAGACTTTCAAATTAGTTTGTCAGCTCTGGTGCCTCTGGCTCACACATGTCATCCCAGCTACTCAAGAGGCTGAGATCTGAGGATCAAGGTTCAAAGCCAGCCTGAGCAGACCAATTGGAGAGGCTCTTATCTCCAATTAATCAGCAAAAAATCCAGAAGAAGAGGTGTGGCTCAAGTTGGTAGAGCACCAATCTTGATTTTTTTAAAGACAAAGCTAAATCAGAGCATGAAACCCTGAGTTCAAGTTTGAGTGCCCACTACCACACACAAATTAGTTGTCATCATTTAAAGAATAGATGGTTTCATTCTGCATCTGGAGGAACAGATAGCTGGAGTTGAAAATTGCTACCATTAAAAAATGTCATTGTAGCCGGGGGCTGGTGGCTCAGGCCTGTAATCCTAGCTACTCAGGGGGCTGAGATCTGAGGATCTCGGTTCAAAGAAAGCCCGGACAGGAAAATCTGTGAGACTCCTATCTCCAATAAACCACCAGAAAACCAGAAGTGGTGCTGTAGCTCAAGTGGTAGAGCGCTAGACTTGAGCTGAAGAGTTGAGGGACAGCGCCCAGGCCCACAGTTCAAGTCCCATGACTGACAAAAAAAGAAAAAAAAATCCTTGTTATTATAAAGATGATGCACAGAGGGGTTACAGTTCCATAAGTCAAGTCATGAGGACAGTTGTTCTTGGCCAGTGGTCACCCCTTCCCTTGCTCTTCTGCAGTGTTCCCTACCCTCCCATCTCCACCAGTAAGTTGGATAGTTCATTTAAAAGTGTCCTTTGAGTACCGTTACAGCATTGGTTCACCCTTTGTCCCTCCATTTCTATGCCTCCAACTTCGCAACATTTGAAAGGCCAAAAAGGTGATTTGGGGGGGGGCGCAGGGGAAAGGGGGTGCTACATTTCCTGGAACTTCATCTCCACTCACCCAGATGGCTCAGTGGAGTTTGCTGCCTGCATCCCTTAGCAGATCATCTGGTTAGCATGATCCAGATTCTCCTGAGGGTTCTACCTACAGCAAGGCTTGCTCCCTTCTTCCAGCCAAAAGGGGAAATAAAGGCAGATTGATATTTTTCTGTCTGTCTGACATTTCACCCCCTCTCCCAGAAAGAATGTGTATCATTAACTTTATTGATCATAACAGCCATTATTTAGTAGAATTTAGGATGATTTCAACACCATCTCTCAATGGATTCTTTTGAGTTGTACGCATTAACATCTCCCACTTGGTAGAAGAGGAAACAGAGGTTCAAAGAAGCTAAGGAATTTACCGGGCCAACCTCTGATGCAGATTGACTGACAAAACACAACCCCCTGCCCTGGAACCACTAGAATCATCCAACAGCAGAGATAGGGCCAACTGCTCATCCAATTAAATAACACCAATAAGGCGAGTTTTCAAAGCAGGAAGTTTCCATCTGGGATAGATTTCTCATTTCACAAGTCATAGGAAAGAATCCTCAGCCCTCTGAATATACCATCTGTGGGTTTGGGAGGAGACAGTGTCCTCCAGAGAGGTCAAAGTTTGGCATTGTGATGAGATACTAGCTGTCAGGCTGAATGTAGCCAGGAAGTAAAACATTGCTTCCAAAGTCAGGGAGAGGTGAGAAAAGAGCTCAGCTCCGTGACACTGGCAGAGACCTGAGGCTGGTGAGCTGGGCAACATTTGGCTCAGCAATCTCTGGTAAGATTAGACCAGCTGGGCCTGTGCAAACATTGCACAGTTACAAAACTAGGAGATGTTATAAAGATCATCTGGACCCATAGATATAGGGAAGATTTTCTTATAAAAGCTCAGCAGTGGGCTGAGAAACTCAGCATAGCCTGGTGCTGGTGGCTCACACCTGTAATCCTGGCTAATCAGAAGACTGTGATCTGAGGATCAAAGTTCAAAGCCAACCTGCAAAAGAAGGTCCATGACACCGTTAACTTTAATTAACCCTGCAAAAACCTCCACCTGTAGCTGGGCACTGGTGGCTCACACCTGTCATCCTAGTATTTAAGAAACTGAGATCTGAGGATCATGGTTCAAAGCTAGCCTAGGAGGAAAGTCTATCATGAGATTTTTTTTGGGGGGAGGGAGCGGTTGTGCTGCCTGAACTCTGGGCCTGGGCTCTGTCCCTCAGCTCTTCAGCTCAAGGCTAGCACTCTACCACTTGAGTCACAGTGCCACTTCCGGCTCCTTTTGCTTATGTGGTGCTGAGGAATTGAACCCAGGGCCTCAGGCATACAAGACAAGCCCTCTACCACTGAGCCACCTTCCCAGCCCCATCATGAGATTTTTATCTCCAATTAATCTCCCCAGAAAGCTAGAAATGGAGTTGTGGCCCAAGTGGGAAAGTGGTAGCCCTGAGCAAAACAAAACAAAAAAAAGCAAAAAAGATTCAGGGACAACTCCCAGACCCTGAGTTGATGTCCCAGTGCCAGCCTCCAGAGAAGACAACAACAAAATAAAGCAATATGCTACAGCACACTCTTCTACAGATTTGGTAGAGATGTGCTTGACCTTCATTGAAATGATGAGAACTCTGCTTGATGCTGCTCAGTGGAGCAGAGGGGAACCCTCCTTTCTCTGCGGGTGTCAACCATTCACGTTGTACGTTGAAGTTTCTATTCCCAATGGTTACCATTCCTCGGCCAAAGCTGTTCTATGTGATTGAGTTTTCAGCTCTCGCCAAATATTTGTCTCCTGGGAGATTGGTCCTTCTAGGACACTTCACCTGGATGAGTTTTGCTGGTTGGTCTCACATGGAAAGGAGCCAGTGAACTATTACACTTGGATGTGTTTTGATGGGGTGGGTCAGTGGGAGGCAGGAAGGAGGCCTAGGCCATTCTCTATTGCTTTCTTGATTCAGTGTGACATTGGTGATCATCATGGCTTCCATCTGTGTGGTCCCTAATGGACGGTCCCTTGTGCACAAATCTGACTCTCTGTGGACTCTTATAACACTTCTTCTGAGCTTTCATCTCCTTTGGCCTTGGGGAATCCACAGCTCTCTTTTGCTGCCAATCTCCATGTGGCTCAGTGGCCCTTGTTTATTCTTTAACCTCCTACCCATCACTTCTTTCATCCAGTTGGTTCACACAAGTGAACTGAATTTATGTGTGTGTATATGTGTGTGTGTGTGTGTGTGTGTGTGTGTGTGTGTGTGTGTGTGTGTGTGTGTGTGTATGTAAGTACTTAGACTTGGGTCTCTTTGCTTGTTTTGAGTCCACTCAAGACTTGTGTTCTACCCCTTGAGCCACAGCTCTACTTCCTGCTTTTTGGTCAATTGGATATCAGAGTTTCACAGACATTTCTGCCCAGGCTGGCTTCAAATCTTGATCTTCAAACTTCAGCTGCCTGAATAGCTAGGATGACAGGCATGTGCTACTAGTACTGGGCTTTCCATGTGGCATTTTGTTTCCTGCTGAGACATGGAGCAGATGCTCCTGCTGAATTCACTCCTATGTGTTCCAAGTTGTTTTTTGGTTATTTCACAACCAATTACGTCCAGACCATCACCAAGATCATCACATTGGCTGCCTGCCCCGGCACATATCGTTGCCCCTCCCTGAGTTCTTGGTCAACTAGAAATGTGAAGTCATTATGATGAGGTCATTCTTTTTGGAACTTGATTTCAGAACTAGGTTACCCAGGCTACAGGCTTGCCGCCATCTTAAGGACTGTTTATGAGTGAGCTACTGTATTCCTTCATTCTCAACATTCTGCTCTTAAATAAGGGTATCATAGCATTCCTTTCAAGCTAATTACTGATAGGATGAAGTGAATTGACATACATGGCAAACTTTTCATACAGGACAGTGCTTACGGGTGGCCTTAATTGTCAAGGTAACCATGCTTTACATACTAGAGCAAACATTTGATCAAAACACATCACTTGTCTTTTATTGGATGCCGATTGTCTCATGGGCACTGCAAACAGTGATGCTGTGGTGCTTTCTGGAGCCAGGTATCTTGGGAAGGAAATGGTGAGCCATTGTGTGTGTATGTGTGTGTGTGTGTGTGTGTGTGTGTGTGTGTGTGTGTGTGTGTGTGTGTGTGTGTGTACACGTCTGTGTGCATGCATGGGTGCATGTTCTGGTCCTGAGGCTTGAACTCAGGACCTGGGCACTGTTTCTGAATTTTTCTGCTCAAGGCTAGTATTCTACCACTTGTGCCACAGTTCCATTTCTGGCGTTTTGGTGGTTCATTGGAGGTAAAAGTCATAGGGACACTCCAGACTAGGCTGGCTTTGAACCATGATCCTCAAATCTTAGTCTCCTGAGTAGCTAGGATGACTGTTGTGAGCCATCAGTGCCCGAATTGTAATTTTTTTTTCTTTTTTCTTTTCCCCAGCCTTGTTTGAGTTTTCTCAGGTGCTCCCTAATGTGTGATGGAGATGTATGTGAAAAGATGATTATAAGCAAAAAATATTGTGTGTTGGAAAATGTGTTTAATTCACCCTGGCTACTGGATATCTTTGCCTAGCAACAATGTGCTAGAGTGGTTATTTATTAACTCTCAGAATTGCTGGGCTGATCTGAACTGTAGGTACCATCTCTGGTCAGCTTTGCAGGAGAAAATCCCATTCATCAGCCTGAGAAAAGATTCACATTGAAAATTCAAGATATGAGCCAAGTACTGGTGGCTCATGCCTGTCAACCTAGCTGCTCAGGAGGTTGAGATATGAGGATTGTGGTTCAAAGCCAACCCAGGCAGGAAAGCCCATGAAACTTTTATCTCCAATGAACCACCAAAAATCCAGAAATGAAGCTATGACTCAAGTGGTAGAGTGTTAGCCTTGATCAAGGGACAGTGCTCAGGTCCTGAGTTCAAGCTCCAGGACTGGCAAACGTGTGCATGAACTTACCCTTCAAACCCCTTACCCACAAATTCAAGATATGATTTCTACTAAATGGTTGTCATTTTCTGCCATCTATTACAATAAAAAAAGAATCCATAGTTGGGATAATATAGGGAGGGTAAGGTGATAGGGAAGCTAGAAAATATATTCAAAAAATTAAGCTGGAATTAGGAGTGAGGGTATAATCAGGCTAAAAAAATAAACAGTCTGGCTGGGTGCTGGTGACTCACATCTTTAATCCTAGCGACTCAGGAGGCTTGAGATCTGAGGATCCTGCTTCAAAGCCAGCCTGGGCAGGAAAGTGCATGAGACTCTTATCTCCAATAAACCAAAACTGGAAGTGGCACAATGGCTCAACTGGTAGAGTGCTCGGCTTGAGCTGAAGAGCTGAGGGACAGCGCCCAGGACCAGAGTTCAAGCCCCACATCATCAACAACAACAACAAATAATAATCGGTGGAAAAATCATTAGAACCACAAGAAGTTGAATCAAAAACTGTTTCAAGAACCCACAGACCTGCCTTCTTTCTAACACTTTCGTTTTTTTTTTCTTTTTTCCATATGTAAAGATTTCTGCTCCAGAGAAGTAAATAGGTGTGGGAATAAAAAGTGCCATTTTTTGGTAAATCTATGACCAGAAAGAATATCTTAAATACGATCATGAGGAGCAGACTTCCATGTCACAAAACCCCTTTGCCAATCCAGATCCACCGTGCCAGTCTTGCATAATAGTAGCAAAATGAAGAAAAACAACCAAAGGATAATTGAGAAGTTGTTAGGCAACCCTTCATCCAGGTGACCAGTTTGTGAATAAGGGGCTCCAACCCACATAGAGACATGAAGTCATCTACGACGGTCCTAATTCTCTGTTTGTCAAAAGCCGTCAAATTTTCCCAGTCCTGGCAACTGGCAAGATACTGTCAGCTAACTTGTGTGAGGTTTTGTGGATGATTTCAACCTTGTATTGTTAATCTGAGTTCCTCAGGGGTCACAGTGGGTCATGGAAAATCTTAGGGTTCCCTTTTCTTTCTTTTTCTATCTTTTTTTTTGTCAGTCATGGGACTTGAGCTCTGGGCCTGGGTACTGATCTTGAGCTCTTCAGTGCCCTACCACTTGAGATACAGCACACTTCTGGTTTTCTGGTGGTTAATTGGAGATGAGTCTCACAGATATTCCTCCATTGGCTGGCTTTGAACTGTGATCCTCAGATCTCAGCCTTCTGAGTAGCTAGGATTACAGGCATGAGCCACCAGTGTCCAGAGGGTTCTCTTTTCTATTCGGGAAATCTCTTTTCCACGTACCATTCCAAAGATACCTAAGAAACCAGAAACAGAACTTGATTATTGTGTGGCCCTTAGGATTGAATTTAAAGTCTCACATTTACCATGCAAGTACTCTACTATGTTAGCTATACCCTCAGTCCTGTTTACTTTTAGAGTTTCTTTCTTTCTTTCTTTGTTTCCCTCAGATAGGGGTCTCATGTTTTTACTCCTACTGACCTTGGACCACAGTCATTCTACCTTTGCCTCCAGAGTAGCTGGGATTATAGTCATGCATTATCATGTCTGGATTTTTTTTAAAGTATTTGTATTAAAGTTTGAATTCAGGGCTTTGAGGCTCAAGGCTGGTGTTCTACCCCTTGGGCCACACCTCTACTTCTTGCCTTTTGCTGGGTGGTTGGATATAAGACCCAGAGGATTTTCTGTCTTGGCTGGCTGAGAATTTGATCTTCAGATCTCAGCCTCCTGAATAGCTAGGAGTGCAGATGTGGGCCACCAGTGTCTTTTCCTTCCTTCCTTCCTTCCTCCTCCTCCTCCCACTCCTACTCCTCCTTCTCCTTCTCCTCCTCCTCCTCCTCCTTCTCCTCCTCCTCTCCTCCTCCTGATCCTCTTTTTCTTCTTCTCCTCTTCCTCCTCCCCTCCTCTTCCTCCTCTTCCTCGTCGTCCTCCTCCTCCTCCTTGTCCTCCTCCTCCTCCTCGTCCTCCTCCTCCTCTTCCTCCTCCTTTTTAGGTAGGGTCTCACTAAATTTTGTCTTGGCTAGCCTTCAACTATGGTTCTCCTATCTCTACCTCTAGAGGAGTGAGGCAGCATAGCTGGAAAGGAAATAGAACTTTTGCCTGACTCACTGGGGTGACAAGAGCAGCAGGAAATCATATCATCTCAACCGTCTCTGAACCTTTTCTAATTCATTTCTTCCTCCCTCTAAACTTTGTGTGTGAGTGTGTGTGTGTGTGTGTGTGCACGCGCGCGTGCACGCACATTTATAATTGTGCTAGTACTAGGGCTTGGACTCAGGGCCTGGAGCTCTCATTTGGCTTTTATTGCTTAAGACTTACTTTACCATATCGACCACAGCTCCATTTCCAACCTTTTTTTGCCAGTCGTGGGGCTTGATCTCAGGGCCTGGGCACTGTTCCTAAGCTTTTTTTGCTCAAGGCTAGCGTTCTACCACTTGAGCTACAGTGCTACTTCTGGTTTTTCTGTGTATGTGGCACTGAGGAATTGAACCCAGGGCTTTAGCCATGCTAGGCAAACACTCTACCACTAAGCCACCTTCCCAGCACCTGTTCCCAATTTTTTGCTGGTTGATTGGAGATCAGGCTCTCACAGACTTTCCTGCCTAGGCTGGCTTCAAACCGAGGTACTTAGATCTCAGCCTTCTAAAGAGCTAGGATTATAGGCACGAGCCACCAGCATCCAGATTCATGCCATGTTTTTTTGTTTGGTTTTTTTGTTTTTGTTTTTGATTCTGATCCAGATTGTAAGCATGTCTTGGATGGATTTATATCCTGCTTAGGGCCATAGCCCACACAGTACAAAGTAAAGTTTATCTTCACATGAGGTGAATTCTCATGGGCATTTAGTGGTGAGGATTACATAGTGTGGGCTATTATAGGACCCAGGCTGTATGTGATAAAATGGGAAAGCACACAGCAGAGACCCTGACATCTCTTTGATGGCCACAAAGGGAAAGTCTGGATTTCCTCCTTCTT
The DNA here is from genome assembly GCF_024711535.1 of Dipodomys merriami. Lineage (NCBI taxonomy): Eukaryota > Metazoa > Chordata > Mammalia > Rodentia > Heteromyidae > Dipodomys > Dipodomys merriami. The sequence continues at coordinate 669,117 of NW_027202538.1, read as the reverse complement.
GACATAAGTTTCCGTTTTGGATTCTCCACATGTGAAGTTGCTCTGAAGCGATCCTTCTTTGATCTCCAACAGAACACGCTTTGTAGAGCATCTCCATCCCTGACCCCCTGTGCCTCTCCTTCCCACAATAGCCAGATATTCTTCAGAGATAATGCCATCTGCACAGTAGCTTTGTGTCTCCTTCATGTCCCTCAGAGGTAGGGGCGGGGAGGCTTCAAACTTAGAGACCTACCGCATTACTGAAAGGTATTTGTTGCTTTTCTTTGAGATAAATGGGTGTCAGTGTCTCTGGGCAAAAGGAATCAAACTTTGCACAGCGATTCTCAGATCTCAGCCTCCTGAGTAGCTAGGATTACAAGGTGTGTGTCACTGACACCTGGCTGGATTTTTTTTTTTGTCAGACCTGGGGGTTGAACTCAGGACCTGGGCACTGTCCCTGAGATCCTTTTGCTAAAGGCTAACACTCTACCACTTGAGCCACAGCCCCATATCCAGCTTTTTCTGTGTATATGGTCCTGAGGAATCAAACTCAGGGCTTCATGAATGCTAGGCAAGCACTTTACCACTAAGCCCTGCATTTCAAGCCCTGCATTCATGTTTGAGAATGGTTTTCTTTCTCTTGTCAGCCCTTTTTCCTTCTTGTAGTTTCATGAGAACCTCAATTCCTTTCTCCTGAACACCACCAGTTTCTTCTCCAAGTGGAAAAGAAATGGAAAGGATTCAGAGTTTCGTAATGCTTTGTTTTGGCTTTATTTTTCTTCTATTGATTTCTTTGTAATTAAAAAGGTCATAGAAATGTGAGGGGCTGGGAAGGTGACTCAGTGGTAGAGTGCTTGCCTTGCATGCCTGAGGCCCTGGGTTCGATTCCTCACCACCACATAAGCAAAAAGAAAAAGCCGGAAGTGGCACTGTGGCTCAAGTGCTAGAGTGCTAGCCTTGAGCTGAAGCGCTGAGGGACAGCGCCCAGGCCCAGAGTTCAGGCCCCACGAACTGGCCAAAAAAGAAATAAAGAAATGTGAGAGAAATGGTAGAAAGGTGGACGGGATCCTAATAGATGAGGTGGGTGGAATATGGTGAATAATGGTGAAAGCATGTGGTTGTAGAGAATGTGGACTGACAATCATTCCTTCATGCTGAGTTTTTGGCGTAGGGAAGCCAAAGGCCCAGGGAGGGGACTTGACTGGCCTGTGGAATTTCTGTGGGCAGGGCTCTCAGCGAACAGCGCCCCTGGTGGCCAAATCTAGTGTAGCAGCGCAAGTTATTTTGGGAAGCAAAGAACTGTCTGGCTCCCCACTCACCATGCAGAGACAGGAGAAATGAATACACCCGGGGACAATTTTTTAGATACAGCCATAGAATGCACACATCTCTCTAGAGAATCAGCCTCTGTGGGCAGCTGGTGGTTTAGCTAAGAAGTACAGGGTTGGAAAAGAAAGGAGGGAGAAAGAGCAGGGATGTTGGTTTCTTGTTTTTAGCTCTGTTAGCGTCTTCTGTCCCCTGTGCTAAGCAAGGTATTGTCAAGTGACTTTTTCAGAAGTGCAGTGTTGGATTGCTCTGCTGGTACTCAGAGACTCTCAGACAAGCATCTTCTTCAGTCCTCTATTCAATAGTTTTCCTGCTGACCCATAAACCACACATCATCTCTGGGCATGGTTCTGTTTCTCTCTCTCTCTTTTTTCTTCTTGGTGCTGGTTTTGGGGCTTGAACTCAGGGCGAGAGTGTTGTCTCAGAGTGCTGTCTATAACTTGATCCACAGCTCTACCTCTGTTGTGTGTTTGTGTGTGTGTGTGTGTGTGTGTGTGTGTGTGTGTGTGTGTGTGTGTATGTGTTTGGTGCTTAATTGACAAAAAGAGTTTCATACATTTTCCTGCCTAGGCTGAGCTTGAATGATAAGATCTCAGATCTCAGACCTCTCCTCAGATCTCAGCTTCCCATGTAGCTAGGATTACAGACATGTGCCACTGGTGCCCGACTATGGTTACCTCTTCTTCCTTTTCTCCTGTTTCTGTGGTTCCTTTTGTTCATTCCTGGCCACCTCCATTTGGTGAAGAATGTTTTAGCCATCTTCTTTTCAATCACTTACCTTTTCAAGAATCCATGTGTGATATGATCACCAGATGCAATCTCTTTGATCATAAATGGGATCCCATTTTACTTCCTGAACTGCCTGTTACACAGTGGCCTCAACAAATGGCCTATCTCCTTCCGTTCTCACAATAAGCCTATGATCAAAGCAGTTGTCTTTTATAAAAATTGCCAAACTGTGGGTCAGTGGCTTATACTTACAATTCTAGCTGAGATCCGAGGATCATGGTTTGAAGCCAGCTTGGGCAGACAAATCTGAGAGCCTCTTATCTTCAATTAACCACCAAAAATAAAGAGCTTTATGTACAGCACCAACCTTGAGCTGCAAAAAAGCTCAGGAGCAGTGCCTAGGTCCTGAGTTCAAGCTCTAAGACTGTCAGATGCACATGCACATACACATACATGCACATACACACACACACACACACACACACACACACACACACACACTTGTCATTTTATAGTTAAGAAATGGAGACACAGGTTAAGCAGCTTGTCCAAGATTAACTCACTGACAAACAGCAAAGCTAGGGAATAGACTCATGCCTCATGGGCTCCATCAGTCACACTTGTTCTTCCTGGACTGCCATATCAGCTGCAGAGCTCTGCCTGGTTGTTGGCAACATGAATTATGGCATCTTGAGATGGGTGGCAAATTCCTGTGCATCACTTGGCAGAGCTGAGCCTGGTGAAGCTATCTGGGTAGCCCAGGTGGACATTGTCTCAACAACAGTGATATATGAGAGAGAGAGACACCAGGGCCTCTTCCTTCTTCTGATTTTGTGCAGGAGGAGTTACAGCTTCAAGGAGAGTGAGAATTTGTCTCTGGTTCCTGGGCTATTGCCAAACCTGCCTTGTAGAGGCTGCTTCTGCTTAGGGATCATCACAAATTGCTGGGCCCTGCACCTGACAGCCAGCCAGTTGCACGATGTGTTCAGAAAGCCAATAGAAGCCACCACTGCAGAAGCTGTCTGTTTATGTTCCGATCCTCCTCATCCATCATGCCAGACAATGGAATCAGTGTAACAGTCACCTTCGTCCCAGATGAGGATTCAGGGTTGAGGTGTCACGTCTCTGGGGGACAGAGGACCTTAGCTCCCTCGGGGAAGGGCGGTCACCTCCTTCTGGCACGTTTGGCAGGCATTTCCTCATTCAACTCACATTTGTTAATGCATGTATTGAGCAAGTTGCTGATGCCTAGCTACTGGTAGCAGCCAGTAGTCTCTGAACTTTTCTAAAAGATGAGATGAAACAAGTGCTACCATTCCTCCAGGGTAGTCAGCAAGAGTCTGAAAGTTTAGTTCCGAGATTGCTGCTAACCGTGTGTGTGTGTGTGTGTGTGTGTGTGTGCGCGCGCGCATGCGCGTGCGTGCGTGCGTGCACGCGCACACACTTGCCAGTACTGAAGCTTGAACTTAGAAGCTTCTGCTTGCTCTTGTTCAACTTCGTTGCTCATGGCTGTTGTTCTACCACTTTATCCATACCTGTACTTTCTTGTGCTGGTTAATTGGAAATAACAGCTTCCCAGATTTGTCTGCCCAGGATTCTCAGGTCTCAGCCTCATGAGTAGCTAGGATTATAGGCATCAATGTCGGCACACAGCTTGTTGCTAATTTTTGAATAAAAGTTCAGAAAGCCATTTTCATCCTTGGAGCCAGAACTAATCCGTTGCTTTTCATGCATGATCTCTCTCTTTACAATTGCTGATTTAAAAATAAATAAATGAGGGCTGGGAAGGTGGCTCAGTGGTAGAGCGCTTGCCTTGCATGCCTGAGGCCCTGGGTTCGATTACTCAGCACCACATAAGCAAAAAGAAAAAAGTCAGAAGTGGCGCTGTGTCTCAAGTTGTAGAGCTGAAGAGCTGAGGGACAGCGCCCAGGCCCCAGAGTTCAGGCCCCTTGACTGGACCTCCCCCCCAAAAAAATAAAAAAATAAAAAAATGATCCTTAGTTATGGTGGGCCACTAAACCTTTCAAAAGGCTTAGAAGGGGACTGGGAATGTGGCTCAGTGGTAGAGCGCTTGCCTTGCATGCATGAGGCCCTGGGTTCGATTCCTCAGCACCACATAAGCAAAAAGAAAAAAGCCGGAAGTGGTGCTGTGGCTCAAGTGGTAGAGTGCTAGCTTCGAACTGAAGAGCTGAGGGATAGCACTCAGGCCCAGAGTTCAGGCCCCAGACCGGACACCCCCCTCCCGCAAAAAAGATACATTTCAAAAGGCTTAGAAACCAAGCAAAGGCTGGAAGTATAGCTTGATGGTAAAGCATTTGTCTAATGTATATGAGGCCCGGAGTTCATCCAAAAGCACAAAACCAAATAGCAGCCAACCAAAATTCTTCCTCCTGAGCTCTAGCCTCTCTCCAAAGTGACAGCTTTTCCTTTCTGGAAAGCCGTTTGGGGACACGTAAAAAAATATGAGGGTGTTCTGTGTAGAACCTTGATTTTCTTAGCTAAACCATTTATCTTAGAAGCCTTTCTGTGCCAGTGCGATATGTTGAATTTATTCTTTTTAAAGATTGTGCAGGATTATATTGTAGGGATGTGCAATACTTAATGATGCAACTCAATGGATCTGTGTGTGTGTGTGTCAGTACTGTTGTCTAGCACTACCACTTGAGCCATAGCTCCACTTCTACTTTTTGTTGGTTAATTGGATATAATATCTCACAGACTTTCCTGACTGGGTTAGCTTCAAATTTTGATCTTCTGATCTCAGCTTCCAGAGTAGCTGGAATTACAGGTATGAGCCACAGGTGTCTAGCCCCGTTTGATATTGACAGATGCTTGTCGGTTTTTTTTTTTTTTTTTCTTTTCTGGTTGTTTTATATAGAGCTCTACAATTTCCTTGGCATACTTTAGGCTAAATGCTTAGTGAAGAAACTGCTGATTCAGAAATGTGATTTAATTTGTTATAGCTGTTTCCGTATTGTCTTCTGAAGCATCCTACTATTGTATGAGACTATTTTTTCCTTACGATTTTCCTTCTTTTGGCCAATCTTGCAAAACCCATTTTCTAGTATGTGGAAGGAATATCCTGTTATCTCTAAAAATGACTTACAACTTCATTTAAAAAATTCTTTTGTGCTACTATATATGTTTGTATTCTGTCCTTTTTTGGAAGGGAGTTTAGTGAAAGTGTTATTGTTCATCTGTGTATTCATAAAGGTATTTTTGCTTTTTTTTTTTGGTGAGTCGTGGGGCTTGAACTCAGGGCCTGGGCACTGTCCCTGAGCTATTCAGTTCAAGGTTAGCTATCTATCACTTTGAGCCACAGTACCCCTTCCAGTTTTCTGATGATTTATTGGAGATAAGAGTCTCGGAAACATGGAAACATTCATTCATGGGCTGGCTTTGGACCTCAATCCTCATATCTCAGCCTCCTGAATAGCTAGGATTACAGGTGTGAGCTACCAGCACCTGGATTATTTTTATTTTTTAAGTTGTCTAATAAGAAAAAGGTTTTAGAGAGAAAGTCCACCTATATGAATGTAACCAAAAGCTGCTTGGCTCTAATTGAGGAGGCCAGAAGGAAAGGTAAGAGTGTGAGAATCATTTGATTGTAAAAACAATCCCACCTCATTATTCTATAGGGACTTAGCCTGTGATGGCCTTGATCCTTTGTGAGTTCCTGTAAGTAATGTACTAGTCTGCTTTTCCTAGTACTTGTGCCTAATTTGCAATTGTCATAGAGCAATGGTGTTTGGGGTTGGAGGCATGGCTCAGGTGACAGAGCACCAGCCAATGAGCAAAAACATCACATACCCAATTTGAGTCCCAGTCTCAAAAGAAAATGTGTGAGGAAAATAAAGTATTACCTGATTGAAATATTACATATAAACATCCTAATCACACAGTTTCAAATCTTTATTTAAATCATGGACCCATTTGAGTTGATTTCTTCTTTTAAAACTGCTTGAGGTAGGGATCTGATTTTATTCATCTGCAGGCAAGATATCTAATTTCTCCAGTCTCATGTATTGAAAAGATTGTCCCTTTTCCAGTACCTTCCTGTCTTTTCTGGGCATGGTCAAAAATCACTTGGCTCTAGATAGTGGGGTTTATATATAAGCTCCATATTCAGTTCCATGCATCTAAATGTATTTTTAAATATATTTTGTGCCTGTCCTTGGGCTTAAATTTAGGGCATTCAGTTCCATTCATCTAAATATGGTTTTAAATATTTTTGTGCCTGTCCTGGAGCTTGAATTTAGGGCCTGGGTGCTGTCCCTGAGCTTCTTTTGCTCAAGGCTGGTTTGACCACTTGAGATACAGCTCCGCTTCCAGCTTCTTTTTGCTTCAGATTAAGATCCTCAGATCTCAGCCTTCTGAGTCTCTAGGATTAAATATATGAGCCACCGGTGCCTGGATAGTTTTTCATTTTGAATAAAAGTTTACAGAATCAAATACTTCTTTCAAGGATAATTGAGTATATATAGTAATCAACAATTTGAATTTTGTACCTTTAAAAGGGTGTGTCAGCTAGGCACTGGTGACTCACATCTATCAGTCCTTGCTACTCAGGAGGCTGGAGATCTGAGGATCATGGTTCGATGCCAACTCAGGCAGAAAAGAAGTCCTTGAAATTCTTATCTCCTCTTAAACACCAAAAAGCTAGAAGTGTAGCTGTGGCTCAAGTCGTAGAGTGCTAGCCTTGAGCACAAAACCTCAGGGTCAGGGTCCAAGCCCCGAGTTCAAGGATCAGTTCTGGCACACATGCTCCACTAAAGAGAAATAGTAGTTATTGATCATCCCCAATACCCCTTTAATGCACAAATCCCATCTTCATCATTTGAATCCTTCCTGTGAGTACTACATAGGTGATTGCATGAATATTGGAAGCTTACTTTAGGTGAATGTCATTCTTTGCTAAGCCACAAAGACATGATTCTAATTTTATTTTCTGTGGACTTGCATATGTGCATATATACATATGTATATATGTATATATGCATATATATACATATATACATATATGTATATAATTTGTGCATAAATACATATATGTGTATATGATTTAATGTAATTATAATGCAATATATGTATAATATAATGTATAATATAATATATGCTAATGTATATGCATACATAAATTATATAAAATTATATAAATTTGTAAGTAAATGTATACATAAAATTTATGTATAAATTATATACATATGTGATTTAAAATTAAATATAATTAAAAAATTTAAATTAAAAATTAAAGTATGCCTCCATCAGCCATACTGTCCTTATGTGTTCTAATTTCTCTTCACTATTTTCAGACCTATTGAGTGTACAACCGATTGTAGAAAACATTGTACAATAGATTCTAGAATATGTTCCAGACCCAATCCTGGAGACTATTCCAGTGCCTATTCTAGAACCCATTCAAGAAAATACTTTCTGGAAATGTTCTAGAACATATTTTTGGAGCTATGACCTTTTGAGTTTCTGACTTGTTTGAACCTGTATATGCCCCTGTTTCTCTCTGTGTTTTCTGTCTGCTCTCCTATAGGGGTCTCTCCTGTTGTCATCTTTGTGAATTCCTTCTCTTCTTTTCCCCAACTGAACCTCATGTCCATCACCTTGCTTTTTTGCTCTTGTCATCTTGGTGAAGAGCTTGTTTTGTTTTTTAAATATATATTATTATTGTAAAGATACTGTACAGAGGGGTTATTGTACAGAGGTTACAGTTGCTTGAGTAGGGTAATGAGTACATTTCTTATCGATCATTGTTATCCCCCCTTTGTTTTTCCCCTATGGTTCCTTTCCTCCCCACCTCCCTAACTCCTCTCCCCACTGCCCTCCTCCGTGCCTGAAGTTGTAAAGTTTGTTTTCAACATACTGTCTTGTACATCTCATTGTTACAATGAGCCAACCTCTATCCCTATTTAAGCATCTTGTTTTTTCCCTTCCCCTCCCCAAATAAGAAAAATGTATATACAAGAATCAGGACACTAGAATCAAATACAGTGAAAACAGGGGTTATACCATGGGAAAGGAACATACCAAAGAAACCAAAAAACCCACATACTACATTATAAATATGTTAAAAACAATAGCTAGAAAGAAAAAAAAAACACTGTCTATCTTGGGGTTCATTTTGCTTAACATCATCTTATGGTCATATGTACAGAGCTTTTGACCATTGCTGCATGTCCTAGACACATACCAGTTATTGCAAATAAGAGAAACTATGGGACCTATGTTTCTTTGGGCCTGGCTTATTTCACTTAATAATTTTTTCCAAGTCTTTCCATTTCCCAACAAATGGGGCAATATCATTCTTTCTGATGGAGGCATAGAATTTCATTGTATATATATACCACGTTTTCTTGATCCGTTCATCTACCAAGGGCATCTCAGTTGGTTCCATACCTTAGCTGAGATAAAAATAATTGTACTGGTAGCTTTAGTGTAGTCTTGTTTGTGATCATTTGGGCCCCAAAAGTGGGATTGCTGGGTAATAGGGGAGCTCTATGTGGAGTCTTTTGAGGAACCTCCATATTACTTTCCAAAAGTGGTTGAACAAGTTTCCACTCTCACCAATAATGCAGTAGGCTTCCCTTCTGTCCACATCCCCTCCAGCATCTGTTGTTATTAGCTTTCTTGATTCTAGCCATTCTAAGTGGGGTGAGGTGGAATCTCAATGTTGTTTTGATTAGCTCTTCTTTTATGGCTAGAGAAATTGAGCATTTCTTCATGTGTCTATTGACCATAGTGAAGAGCTTCTTTGGGGAGTTTTCTAAGAATAGACACACAGGAACAAACATTGTAAAGAAAATTGTTTTCTGAAATTTTACTGGTTTAATCTCTGCACTTCATTGACCTTTGACTTGGGAAGAGGACTCTGGGTTAGAAATTATTTTCTCTTCTCATTTAAAAGGCCTGGTTTCATTTTTAAAGTTTCATGAAGTTCTATTGAGTCAGCATTGGTATGTATTCACGTGGTTTTTTTTTCTATAAGGGAATTTTTAGCTTTTTAACTATTATTTTAATATTAATATAATTTAAATTTTAATTAAAAAATCTAAATATAATTTTAATGTAATTTATTGTTAATATATTTTAATATAATTTTAATGTGTTGTACAGAGGGCCTACCATTTCATAAGTCAAGTAATGAGTACATTTCTTCTTTTGGAAACTCTCACCCCTTCCTTTACTTTCTCTGTTTCCCCTTCCCATCCCTGCCCACAAGTTATGTAAGTCATTTTCCACATAGTGTCTGCTGAATAACATGAGTTCATTTGTTTATTCTCCCTTCCTCCCTTTCTGGGCCCTTTCTTTACTCATCTCACAGAAGAAGAAAAAATAAAAAATACCATCACCACCAAAAACAACATTTGTATATTTTGCTCTTCATCTGGAGAAATCGGAAATTTCTTTGGTCATTGATTGTTGAGCACTAGCCTTGACTTATGTCTGTTTTATCCTGTACTGATCTTTTTGTTGTTGTTGTCTGTTGTGGGGCTTGAGCTCAGGGCCTGGACACTGTCCCAGAACGTTTTTATGCTCACAGCTACTGCTCTACCACTTGAGCCACGGCACCACTTCTGAGTTTTTGAGTTTTAGAGATAAGAGGCTCACAGGGACTTTGCTGACTAGGTTGGCTTTGAACAATGATCCTCACATCTCAGCCTCCTGAGTACCTAGGATTACAGGTGTGAGCATGTAATTACAACTCAGCTTGGGCTGAGCCTCTCACTGTGGAAACTTAGGTAGGAAAGAATTAGAAAGTATTCTGTGATTACTGCCTTTCTATTCTTCCCCCATTTCTGTATCAGACTTCCTATTACACAGGTGCTGGAATTTCTGGATGGATTACCTGTCTTTCTAGTATTTTCTTCCTTGTTATCCATTGTTTACTCTTTTATGTATTTATATTTGCTAGATTATCTTCTACTCTGTCTTATGATCCTTAGGTTTTTTTTTTCCCCCTACCATCCCCTAATCCTTAGGTTTTTATTTCTCCAATCACATCCTTATTTTCCAAGAGTTCTTTCAGTTTTGTTATGACTCCTTTAATAGAATCATATTTTAACTTTATGGATTCAGGGTCTCTGGCTGCTCTCTCTCACAGGCTACTAAGGACAAATTTTGTTTTTCTCTTTCAGTTTTTCATCTTCCTGAATAGTGTATGTTCCTGTCTCCTCTCACCTCTGACCCCTCCAAAGTATATTTTTCCTGTCTTGTCTTTTTCTGTTGTTGTTCAAGTCTTTTCTCATACATCAATCTTCTTTGGTTATCTGCTTATATTTAAGCATGGATACCACTGATAGGGTTCATCCAGAGCTTTTTCTGTGCATGTATGTTTGCATTTTAAGAAGATTGGTTGTGATGACTTAGGAGAATTCTGAGGGGTATTTTCTTCTTGAGGTCGTTTCTCCGTGAGATGTTTGGGTTCTGCAGAAAACAATTTCTCATATCTTGCTGAGAAAATGTGGCTATCTCTGCTTTCGTATTCCAATTGGAAATAAATGCTAAGCCCAGCGCTGGTGGCTCATGCCTGTAATCCTAGCTACTCAGGTGATTGAGATCTGAGGATCTCAGTTCAAAGCAGCCCAGGCAGGAAAGTCCTTGAGGCTTTTATCTCCAATAAACTACTCAGAAAACCAGAAGTGGTGCTGTGGCTCAAGTGGTACAGTGCTTGCCTTGAGCTGAAAAGCTGAGGGACAGCGCCTAGGTTCAGAGTTGAAACCCCACGACTGACAAAAAAAAAAAAAAGACAGAAGGAAGGAAATGCTAGAGTCTCAGCAACCTCAGGCTTCCTTATCTACTCTGAGATCTTGGTTTTATTCATGCTTCAGAATCAATTGTCAGCATGGTTTGGGGTACAACTCCCCTAAGTTACGGAGCAGGTGTGGAATGGTTTTTCTTCTTTTTTTTCTCCAAGTTTTTTTTTATTATGAAAATTTTCAACCTTTGTTTTTTTTGCTGATCCTGGAGCTTGAACTCAGGGTCTGCTTGCTGTCCTTTAGCTCTTTTGCTCAAAGCTGGTGTTCTACCACTTAAGCCAGACCTCTACTTCTATCTTTGTGTTGGTGCATTGGAGATAAGATTCTCTCTAATTTTTGGCTTAGACTGGCTTTGAACCATGACCCTCAATATCTCTGCCTCCTGCATAGCTAGGATTACAGATGTTAGCCACCAATGCCTAACAATTGTGTTTTATATGACAACTCTTGGATCCTTTCACCCTTTTAGGTTTTATACATAAACCCTTGCAATCTCCAATTTCCATACAGGCACAGAGAGGCAGTTTTACACAAGAAGAGATTCATGTCATGGAGGCAAGGAGGAGGAACCAGGAATGGAGTCCCAGTTTTCTACTTCTGGATTCTGGCAGGTAATAGCTATTTCAGATCCAATTGTACAATAAACAAGCACATTTATTCTCACATGTTCGGATGACCAAACTGATGAGTTTTGGGGGGAAAATAGGAGGCTCCAACTGACCACTCCTCCAAGAGATTTCTATTTGCCTGAGGCACTGGATATTATATTTGCAGTCCAATGATAATGGGGTTAACACGGATATTCATAATGGCGTGCATTCATCTGTTGTCTGACCTCTGGAAACCTTCAGAATCAGAACAGGTTTGCTCAAATGAGTTCTATATTTAGTCCTCATCCAGATGTTATACAGAGTCCCTCAGAGTGCCCGATATTTAGTAGGGTCTTCAGTTATTTGTTGAAGGATTGCCATAAATCACTCAAGTCCTATTAATCAAATGGTCAATCTTTTAATCATTGAGTTGTCAAGTTGAAAGGGCCTTTTAGTCTGTATCATACCTGAGGTCTAAACATTTTTAAAAATGCAGTCAGGCATTGACTCTACCCTCTTGTACTCTGTTATTAACAATCTTCTTTATCCTCCCATTGATCTCAAATGTCTGGCTCCAAATTCTATTTGTGTGACTGTTCTTTCCCCAAGAAAGCCCATTTGCAATTGCTCTTGTTTTATTCTATTTTTTCTTTCCTTTGTGTTCTTGAGCATAAGGTCTCCCTGTATAAGCCAAGTTTGACTTCTAAGGAGTCCCGAGTGGCCTTGAACTCATGACTTTCTGCTGATTGGGATTATAGACATTTACTATTTCATACCCACCCTGCAACAAGTTTTTCCTGCATATCAATTAACTAATGTTTATATCATCAAACATACCTGCAGAATGGCTTTTGATGATAATAGGAGTTTCAGGACCAAACAAGTAGCCATGAGCCTTAGAGATTTTGTGCTTTCTCCTGCGGTTATATAGCCTGATAAGCATTGCAGAAATCTTTGCAATATTTCTGCCCTCTAGAAACTCATAGTCTGGATGGAAAAAGTAAATCCAGACCAATTAGGGGAGCTTTTGTTGTGGTTTCTTTGAAAAGGGAACTAGTAGCGTGGGCTCAGATTGAGTGCACATGACAGGAAGTGCACACCCCAAACAGCAAATTTCTTCTTTATATTTGCCTAACTTTCCACCAAAATGTCAAGACTTTGCCTACTTTCATCACTTGTATGGCCAGTGTCTAGAACAGTACTCAGATATTTCAGGGAAGAAGAGGAAGAGGTGAAGGTAGATGCATGGGGTAGATTCAGAGACTAACAGCTATAATAACTTTTCTTCTGAGGATACGTGTTTATTGTTGCCCCTAGTAAGTTATCTCATGAACACATATCCAAAACAAAAGCAAACAAAAAATTCCCTTCCATCTCTGAAAGCATCTCATTCTATGACTTTATAAACTGTACAAGTGCTAGTGGTTAGTAATAGCAGAAGTTTGGTTATTTCAATAGCTGGTGGAGGACAACATAGTATGTATTTTTGAACTGGATATTGAGCTATTTTATTCCCTGAGGTTATACTTCTGTTAGTTTTTCTTTAATGTAGCCAAAGGTAGGGAGCGTCTCCTAGTCTATCACCAGGTTCTGTTTGCAGGTCTCAAGGCGGCTGCACACCGACCTACTAATATGGCTAAAGTCTATGATGTTAAGATAAGGACTAGAAGAAAGTCCGGCGGCATACCCAGAGAAATTACAGGGAGCTTTTTCACAATATAACCCTTATGATTTGAACACTCCCGAATCTACTCAAATGCTTATGTTTTCATACATAAATCAGGCTGCCCTGGACATAACGAGAAAATTACAGTCATTACAGAGATTAGGAGAAAGAAATGTGAGGGAATTAGTTGACATGGCAGAGAAGGTGTACAATAAGAGAGAAACTTCAGAGCAGAAAGAGGAAAGGAAGAAAGGGAAAGAGAAGTGGAAAGAAAAGAGAGAGAAAATGAACAAGAAAAGAATCTGACCTGGGTCCTGCAGCAACAACAGGCATTACATAGGAAGGAATTGAAGGAGATTCTGGCTGTGACTCATGTCGGGGATAGGGGACCCTGGAGACCCAGAAGGAATGGAAATGATTTCCAAAAACCCAGGCTGAGACTGGGGCGAAACCAGTGTGCATATTGTAATGAATAAGGGCCCATGAGTGTCCCTTTAAGAAAGAAGAAGACAAGAAAACCAGGAACGGAAAGTCCTTTCCACCCAAAAGTCCCCAAGTCCTAGCAGCCAGAGAATTAGACTAAGACAGTGACTAAGGGGGACGGGGCTTGGAACCCTTCCCTGAGCCTAGGATAACCTTAAGAGTGGAAGGGAAACTTGTGACGTTCCTGGTTGATACAGGGCATAAAACTCAGTATTAAGGGCCAACAAGGGAAAAATAAAAAATAAGAAAGCTATAATATAAGGTGCCACTGGTATCAAAACTTATGATTGGACTATAAACAGGACAGTGGACTTAGGAAATGGCCAAGTGACACATTCCTTCCTAGTTATCTCAGAGTGCCCATATCCTCTTCTAGGAAAAGACCTCTTGTCAAAAATGACAGCCCAAATCCAATTTACTGGAGGAGGAATGAAGGATCTAAATGAAGCAGGAGAACCAATGAAAGTGTTAGTGACTTGTGCCCAGAGGAATATAGATTTCATCAGACTGAATCCCCCAAGAAAATTGAGTCTGAGGTTGAATTATGGTTGAGAGAATACCTGAAAGCCAGGACAGAAACAGCAGGAATGGGGTGGGCACAGCATATGCCTCCTATCTTTGTGGAGCTGAAATCAGGAGCAGATGCAGTTTAAATAAAACAATATCCTATGTCAATTGATACCTGAAAAGGCATAATTCCACATATACGGAGGTTGATAAAAGGACTCCTCATACAGACTCAATCAGCATGGAACACCTTTACTGCGCATTCAGAAGCCCAACAGCTTTGATTATAGGCCAGTTCAGGATCTGAGAGAAGTAAATAAAAGAGTAATGGACATTCATTCAACCGTGCCAACCCCTTATGCTTTGTTGAGTTCCTTACCTCTGGACAGGAAATGGTATTCAGTCTTGGACTTAAAAGATGCTTTTTTCAGCTTTCCCCTGGCCCTTAAAAGTCAGGTATTGTTTGCATTTGAGTGGTATGATCCTGAGGGAGGCGTCAGCAGACAGCTAACATGGACTAGACTTCTCCAGAGATTCAAAAATTTCCCTACTCTGTTTGATGAAACACTTCACGAAGACCTACGTGAGTATCAGGAAATGAACCCAGGTGTGAGTCTGTTGCAGTATGTTGATGATCTACTGATAGCCACTAAGACCGAATTAGAATGCAGAGAAGGAATTGCCAATCTGTTACAAACTCTGGGAGAGCTTGGGTATCAGGCATCGGCCAAGAAGGCCCAGCTTTGTAAACCAGAAGTACAGTATTTGGGATATATCCTCAGAGATGGGCAGAGGTGGCTGACTGAGGCAAGAAAAGAGACTGTGTTAAAGATACCAACTACAAAAATTCCAAAGCAAGTGAAGGAGTTTCTGGGGACTGCAGGATTCTGCAGAGTGTGGATACCAGGCTTTGCAGAAATAGCCCCTCCCCTGTATGAGGCCACAAAACTAACACAACAGCAGGCCTTTGAACTTCTGTAGTGACTCCTCTTGCAGGCTCCAGCATTGGACTTTCCAGGTGTATCTAAACCTTTTACCCTTTTTTGTGGATGAGGAGGGAGTGGCTAAGGGGGTGCTAACCCAGAAGCTAGGACCATGGAAAAGGCCTGTAGCCTATTTATCAAAAAGGCTGGACTCTGTGGCAACCGGATGGCCACTGTGCTTATGAATAATAACAGCAGTGGCTCTCCTGGTTAAAGATGCCACTAAGATAACGCTGAGAGAGCCCTTGACTGTGGCCACTCCCCATGCTCTGGAAGGAGTTCTTAAGCAACCACCTGATAGATGGATGAGCAATGCCAGGATGACCCATTATCAGACTCTCCAGCTCAACCCAGGACACGTAACCTTTTGCATGCCAACTTCCCTCAACCTAGCTACTCTTCTGTCAGATCCTGACTATGAGAAGCTGCTACATCAATGTGAGGAAATACTAGCTCATGTCCATGGGACCAGAGCAGACCTGCAAGACCAACCACTGCAGAATCCTGACCTGACACTGTACAACAATGGAAGAAGTTTCATCAGGGATGGACACAGGTATGTGGGAGCTGCAGTGACCAGGAAGATCAGGCAGTTTGGGCAGAAGCATTGCCCAGAGGGACCTCAGCCCAGTGAGTGGAGCTAGTGGCATTAACAAAAGCCTTAAACATGGCTGGAGGGAAAAGAATGAATGTCTATACAGACAGTAGGTACCCTTTTGCAACAGCCCATATACATGAAGCTATATATGAAGAAAGAGTCCTGCTAACAGCAGAGGGAAAACTATTAAAAATAAGGAACAGATTTTTGGGACTGCTTAGAGTTGTGTGGGACCCGGCACGGTTGGCCATCATGCACTGTACAGGGCATCAAAAAGGGGACACCAAGACAGTGAAAGGCAACAGATTGGCCGATCAGACTGCTAGACAAGCAGCAGCAGGAAAATTAATCGCCTTGGTGGCCAGACACATACATTCTGGACCTAGAATGCTACCAGTACAGGCAGACTACACTAAAGAAGAAGAGGAATGGGAATCAAAACTTCCTATGGCCCAAAAACTAGATGGATGATGGTGCCTAGCTAACTCAAAAAATTTAATTCCCTGAGTTCTAGGACTACAGATGTTAAAAAGAATTCACTGTGCCTCACACATGGGAACCAGGAGGATGCAGGACTTGCTAAGAGGCTCGAAGATCAAGATAAGAGAAGGAAATGAACTAATAGAAGACATTGTTAAAAAATGTAGAGCATGCCAGCTAACTAATGCCAGAAGGGGAAAAAAAGTTAATGGAAGTCGAATAAGGGTGACTAGGCCAGGAACGTACTGGGAGGAGGCTTTCACTGAACTTAAGAAAGGAAAGTTTGGTGACAAGTATTTACTAGTGTTTGTAGACATCTTTTCAGGATGAACTGAGGTTTTCCCAACCAAGCAAGAGACTTTGGGAATAGTGGCCAAGAAGATTATACAGGAAATTCTCCCAAGATATGGGTTTCCTGCAGTAATAGGGTTGGACAATGGGCCAGCCTTTGTATCCAAGGTAAGTCAGGGAATAGCCACTGCACTGGGGACAGAATGGAATTGCACTGTGCTTGTAGACCCCAGGGTTCAGGACAGGTTGAAAGAATGAATCAGACACTAAAAGACACCTTGACTAAATTAGCCTTGGAGACTGGCCCAGACTGGGTGACCCTTCTCCCCTTGGCCCTCTTCCGAGTTAGGAACTCTCCTTACCAGTTAGGATTGACTCCCTTTGAGATCATGTATGGCAATCCACCCCCAATGATCCTTAGCCTCCAATCGGAATTATTGGAGGAGCTGGGTGATGGAGACTTAATAACAACTGTTCCATTCTTGCAGAAGGTGCATGGAGAAATCTGGCCTAAGATAAAAGCCATTTACGAATCTGCTTCTATACCCAATCCTCACTCTTTCAGGCCTGGAGACTTGGGTCCTGGTCAGAAGGCATCACCCAAGGCACTGGATTCTAGGTTGAAAGGGCCATATATGGTGATTCTGACCACTCCCACAGCTTTAAAGGTGCATGGAGTAACTGCGTGGATCCACCACACCCACACCAAGCCACCTGATCTCTTCAATCCTGAGGAGGAGGAGCCAGAAGCATCTTCAGTGTCAGCATGGGAGGGTGTGCCTCACCCAAACAACCAACAACAAGATCAGATCACCCAACAACAAGATCAGAAGATTGTCCAAGGACTGTTTCTACTATTGATAAGTACTGTGGTAAAGGGAATTAACCCTCATGCCCCTTACCAACTAACTCGGCTGGTGACTCCTAAATGGGGCAAACCTATCCCTGTGGCAACAACAGAAGCCCCACTTAATACCTGGTGGCCAGACTTAACAATAGACTTATGTGATTTAGCAATTGGGAGTTGGGATATTCCCACCATTATGACCCTAGCAAACTGCATGAATACAATGGCCAAACAACTTGTACAGCAACAAAAAGACATTGTAACTCACATGGGCTAGACAATAGGCCAGGAGGATGTGCCACCCAAGCCAGAAGATATTACTTAGGGAGATGGCCTATCTATGTGTGTCCTAGGGATGGGAGGAGCCCAGATCTTGCAAAAGGTGCGGTTATGAATGAGACTATTTTTGCAAAGAATGGGGTTGTGAAACCACAGGAGATGGACATTGGAAGCCATCCTCTAACTGGGACCTTATTACTATGGCTAGAAAATGGACCTATCAGGGTGAAAAAATTTGTGGAGCAATTCTAGATGGACCGTGCAAAAAATTCCGGTGTAATCCTCTAACTATTATGTTTACTGAGAAAGGGAAACAATTTCCTGTTTGGGCCCAATGGAGGACATGGGGACTGAGGTTACATAAGGATGATTATGACCATAGATTAATTTTCAGAATAAACCTTAGACAAGAAGTCATTAGAATAGCCCCGGTGGGCCCTAACCAGGTTATTCAGCCTATTTGGCCCAAGAAAGCCCCACCTGTACCACCCCAACCAGAAAACTAACTAGCCCTATAGTTACAGAGTAACACCCTACATTATTAGGGCAGCAACCCCCAGAAAAGTAGAACCAGTGAACCTAGTACTAGCATTGCCTAAAAATCCACTAATAGAATTGGTTATAGGTTCCTTTGCATTATTAAATGCCTCTAACTCAGAATTAACTATCTCTTGTTGGCTATGCTATGACACTGTACCACCTTATTATGAGGGGATAGCAGTGGTAGGTAATGTAACCTGGACTGTGAACCAAAAGGAGTGCAGATGGACTAGTCAAGTTGGATTAACAATGGGCCGAGTTACAGGTCAAGGGATCTGCATAGGTGAAGTACCTCAGGATATGAATTAGATTTGCAACAAAACCATAAAACTGCCTGAGAAGGGGACTGAACAGATGAAATATTTGATTCCTCCTAGCAATATATGGTGGGTGTGTAATCAATCTGGACTAACTAGTTGTGTGCATATAAAAATTATAATGTAATGAGGAATTTTAATATTTATATGAAGCTCCAAAATTTAAGAAAGATAGATATAAAAGAGAGCCTTTCACAGCTCTTACAATTAGCCTGCTGTTAGGTGCAAGCATTGGAGGGTTAGGAACAGGAATAGCGGCTTTAACAAGACATGAACAGCATTATTCAGCCTTGAGGGAATCAATAGATGAAGATATTAAAAGAATAGAAAGCTCGATTTCCCACTTGCAAGATTCCTTAACTTCTTTAACAGAGGTGGCCTTACAGCACAGAAGAGGACTAGACTTCTATTTTTACAACAAGGTGGACTATGAGCTGCATTGGGAGAAGAATGCTGTTTTATGTAAATCACTCAGGGGTAGTGAAAAATAACATAACAAAAGTTAAGGAAGGATTAGAAGAACGAAAGAAAAAATGAGAGTCTGGACAGAGATAGTTTAATTTTTCTCCTTGGACAACTACCTTAATTTCTATGTTAATTGGACCCTTGCTTATATTACTGCTATTGCATACTGTTGGGCCTTGCTTGCTAAACAGATTGTTACAATATATAAGGGAAAGTTTGGAGACTGTAGAATTAATGGTACAACACACCTATAGTCCTGTAAACATATCTGATGTTGAAACTGAGATGTAATTTCATCAAGATTGATAACTGTGTCAAAACTCAAGGGGGGAATATCAGAACCAAACTAAAGCCATATTGTGATAGCTTCAAAAGTTGACTTGTGTCAGTCTTTAATTCCTGTTCCAAGTTAATGTTGCAAAGGTTGCAAAAATGAGATGAACAATAACATGTTTGCGCAAAATTTTTGAGAACTGTTATTTAAAGATTACAGAACACCCGAGAACAGGATGGTTTTATGACCCAGTCAGCAGAAGATTAACCACAAGAGTTGTCTGCCTTGACGGCTCAAGCAGACACCTGGTCCTGACCAATCAGAATCGAACTTGTCCCTAAACCATAGCATTGCTGTAATTTTGTGGTTTTTGCCTTTATAGGCCCAGCTGTACTGTTGCTCGGGCCCCCCTCCCTTCCTCTGCTGCGTCCGGGGGTACAGGACGAGGCCTGAGCCTTGGCTTGTTGAATAAACCTTGCATTTTGCAGTTCGGGTTGCCTGGTCTCTCGGTAGTCGTCAGAGGGTCTCTGGGACTTGGGTATAACACCTTCAAATGGGAAAGGGAAAGAGGAAGTAATAGTGGTGGGAGGGATAGTGGCAAGTGCTTTTCTAAGGCATGCCTGTGTGCAGCTGAGTGGACACACCTCAGCCTCCAAGATACCACCTGGTTTCTTGGAAATAGCTGCATTCCATCCCCACTCTTCTTGTGTTGTCTTCCTTGGGCCACCCTTCTGAGGGGACAGTGCTGTCAGCTGTCAGTTGAGTACCACAGACCAAGCACATCAGCCATGCTAAGGACATTCAGGTTGTGTCTGCTGGACCTACTGATCCTGTGTCCATCCTAGGAACACATGCCTGGTCACAGCACGGTCAACTACTTTCCACATTCTGGGTCTACTTCCCCTTCACACCTCAGGAACTGCACAAACCAGGAATACATAGGGCCTCTCACACAGACACTTGTGACTTCAGTGGTAACCTCCCAAGCCTCTCGCTGCCCATTGGGTCTGGGATTTGAGGCAATGAGTAGGGCTAGACCCCTATGCCCACTGCATGAGGGATGATACCCAATGAACACCTGAAGTTTCAGACTTAAAGTCTCCCATCTGCAGTTGTTTAAACAACATCTCTATATGGGCACTGTCATAAATAGGACTTTGTAGCTGGGCGGCAGTGGCTCGTGCCTGCAATCCTAGATACTCAGGAGGCTAAGATATGACATGTTTGACACCAGACTGAGCAGGAAAATCAATGAGACTCATATCTAATTAACCACAGAAAGCTTGAAGTGGAGCTCTGGACCAAGTGGTAGAGTGTTATCCTTGAATGAAGAAGCTGAGGGACAGCACTCAGGTCATAAGTTCAAGCCCTAGTTAGGCAGGTGGTAGGGATCGAAAGGTGGTGTAAATAGTTAGCAAGGCCTAAGATAAGCTCATTATCAAAAACGCGAAAGAGATTAAGAAAAACTAGTACGAAGAATGGGAATGAAGAACGACATACCATCATTGAGTATCCTACAAACAACACCAATAGCTCCAAATATTAAACACCATGGAAAAATATCTAGAGGTTACAAAAACTGACTTCAGAAATTTCAGAACATCTGGGTGGCTTTAATTAATAATGCATGACATCCTTTTAAAAACAGAAGAAGTGTGGCACACATTTGACTTCTTGATGGATTCTACCAAATATTTATGAAATGAAATTTGTAAAGATGAATTTGAAAGTTACCTGGGTTAATGGTTATGTGAAGAGACAGACATATTGATGAACATAGAAAAGATAGCCAGGCCCAGGGGCTTTTTTATCTTTTTTGTCGGTCATGAGGCTTGAACTCTGGGCCTGGGTGCTGTCTCTCAGCTCTTCAGCTCCAGGCTAGTGCTCAACCACTTGAGCCACTTCCGGTTTTCTGGTAGTTACCTGGAGATGAGAATCCCGCAGACTTTCTTGTCCAGGCTGGCTTTGAACTGCGATCCTCAGAACTCAGCCTCCTGAGTAGCTAGGATTACAGGTGTGAACCACCAGCGCCTGGCCCCAGGGGCTTTTACCTGTCATTTTAGCTCTTCACGGGTGGGGTAGGAGAGCTTAGGATCACCATTAGGATAGTTCATGAGACACTTACCTCCATGAACTACCAAAAGGCCTGAAGTGAAGCTGTGGTTCAATAGTAAAGTACTGGCTTTTAGGAGAAAGGGAAAGGACTGTGCTCTGAGTTCAAGCTCCTGCAGTGGCACAAAGCAAAACAAAACAGAGATCAAAGTAAAAAAAGTAAATAGTGGGAAATGTGTGCTTATGTAGACCTCTGACATAAGGACTGGACAGGCCTACGACAAATCTTGGCGAAGTCACCTTTGCCAATACACTGGCAGGGCTGACCATGGCCAGTGCATGGTTCCTTGAACTAAAGGCAGAGGTCCAGAAGCAGAGGTCCAGAAGCAGAGGTCCAGCTCCTGAGTAGCTGGGATTAAGCACACCAAGCTAAGAAATAGGCTAGGATTTGAGCCAGAATTAAGTGCAGCAAAGAGGTTAAGTGCAGCAAATCCGTCTGCCTGACTGAGCGTACATGGCATTTGACTATTTTCTCTGCCACTGCTTAGCTGTATTCCAGAAAGGATTGCAGAGGGAAAAGCAGATTGCAGAGGGAGAATCAGATAAAAAGCTGATAACCTGAACGAAAGCTCCAATGAAATAAAAACTACCTCTGAGTACTGGTGGCTCATATGGGTAATCCTAGTTACTCAGGAGGCTGAGATTTTGAGGATCGGGTTCAAAACCAGCCAAGGCAGGAAACTCCATGAGACCGACCCTTCCTTATCTCCAATAAAAAAAACCACAAGAAAACCAAAAGTAGTTCTGTGACTCAAGTGATAGAGTTTTAGCCTTGAGATGAAGAACTGAAGGACATCGCCCAGGCCCAGAGTTCAAGCCCCACCACTGACCAAAATAAACCAAAAACAAACAAACAAACAAAAAAATCCTGCCCTTGCTCACTAACCAGCAGGCTCACCACGAATGGGTGCCTACATTTTCAGAATAAGTAATGGGAGATGCTTATGATTCAATGCTTAAACAGAAAATTAAAAAACAAAAACAAAAACAAAAACACTTGAGAATTAAAAGCAGGCCCATCATGAAAAAGAATGAAAACAGAAAAGTTAGAAGATAGGCACTGAGTTAACATCGTGCTTCTTGCTTTTTAAGACTTTTGAACCTTGTTAGCACAGTCTATATTCTATTTTGTGTACGTATTTTGCTTACGATCATTTATGCAAAAGAAAAAGGCAAACAAGTACACTCTGGAGCAAGAAGCAGCTAGATGGAGAACAGGAAAAGTGAAAGTGATGGAGATGAATATGATTGAAATGCATTATATAAAGTGTGAGAGTGGCCATAAAGAATGGGAAGAGTGAACAAATTCTGTTTTAAAAGTACACTTTGTATATTATTAGCTTGTGCTTTTCCAAAGCTATCCCAAATAAGGAGTTAAATGCATCAGAGCAGTTGTTGGAAATATCTTGGTGTTTTCTTCTCCTATATGACATCTCATATCCCAACTCGAAAGGAACCCAGCAAGGCATAAGTTACTTCTGCAGAAGAATGTGCTACTGGCTGGAAGCCAAACAAGCATGTTGAGTAGGCAGTCAACCATTGGCTCTCACAACCTCGGGATCATAATCTTTCTTGCTCAAACTTTCAAACTAGACAAAACCAGTATATCTGGCCAACGTTTGTCAGAAAAGCAATCTTAACTTCTTGTAAGAGAGCAGCTATCCTTTAAAAGGCAGTGAATATGTCAAGCACTTTGGCAGATTCTAACTCCTACAGTTCTCCCTTCTTTTATCTTTTCTTCAAACCTGGTCAGCTTTAATAGACATTCCGATTCAGCAGTATCCAAAGGGAGAATATTTAAGAAATGGGTGTTGTTTGCTGTATGAATGAGGGCAGTTTACAAAACAAACACAGGCATTACTATGAAAACAAGTACTAGAGGCAAATATGGACTGCAGGATTCCTTTGTCTTTCAAAGTATTAATCAACAAGCTAGTAATTGTTTTACCTATTGCGAGTCTTCAATCTTTGTAAGACCTTTGCGCAGTATTGGTTTCTAATCACCACAGACACAATTCCCTTTCCAGCTAATATACCTAGATCTAGCCTTTCCATGCCATCCTACTAGTGGCATTTAGTTGTTCTGTTATTGCCTTGATTATGTATAATTATCAAGTCTCTGGTGATAAGAAATCGAATCCAATCTATTTATGTGTAACAAAACCTACATTTTATAGGTATTACCAATTTAAAGCTAGAAATCAAATAGCAGGTTATGATTAGGAACTCTTTGGAAGACCCCAATAGCATCTATGTAAATATGAGGATTGGAAACCCTCTGGGGATAAGATCTTTCTCCTTACCTGGTGTTAGGATTTTATTAACCTGGCCAGCCCAAACAGCTTGAATGCAATGGGTGTACGTTGAACCAAAATGCAGTTTCCAACCCAGTTGGCCAGTAATGTCTTCAACACTAATCCTCTGCAATACCAGGCATCTTTCTAGGACTTAAATAATAAAGTTGCTTTTGGATTCTATTTGTCCTTTAATGAACAAACATTGCTCATAATAGTTGGTGGTTTTGAGCTCCCTGATTAAGTTGTGGGACTGGGTCAACTGAGGTCATGTGGTTCTCACCTCTTCAATTACCCTGGAAGATCCAGGGTATAAACAGAGAGTTTATCTTTATCAAAAGGAAGGTTCTCACATGTCCAGGCTGAACTTTTCTCGCTCTCTAAGTTTGACAGTTATACTTGATAAAATATGACATCAGCTCTCCCATTAAAATTTTTGTTGGCTTTACACAATTGCTTAGATGGTAAATCATCCCTCCCACCACCCGCATTCCTCACCCAAGGCTGTTTGAAACATTTTTTTTCAGTCGTGGGGCCTGAATTCTGGGCCTGGTCACTACCCCTCAGCCCTTCAGCTCAAGATTAGCACTCTACCACTTGAGCCACAACACCATTTCTGCTTTTTCTGCTTATGTGGTGTTGAGGAATCGGACCCAGGACCTTATGTATGCATGGCAAACACTACCACTGAGCTACCTTCCCAGCCCTTGAAACAATCTTATATTGTTTATATAAGATTGTTTATTACATAACTATTATTACATAACTATTCCAAAAGCATGTACTCATCATTCCTATGTTTCCCCTATTTGCTGGTCTTTAAAACCTTCAAACTTAAATAACATCCTTTTAAATAAAATATTCAGGAAAATAATCCTATATGAAGTTTTTTTTTTTATCAATAGTCATAAAAAGAACTTTTTAGAGCTGGAACATTGTAAATAAACAAATTTCAATAGCCTTTTGCTACTAAGTCGGTTAATTACTGAATGTCTGTAACAGATCCTTCTGAAGATATTTACACATAAACAGGCATATAGAGGATTCAGTTTACCAAACGCACATTAAAATTAGATCACAAAAATAAAAATCAGGCTTAACGCATATTTTCATATCTTTCTCCACATTCTCCCTAAAAGACGACAATATTAAGAATGTCTGATGGAGCATTCTTAGCTCCAATTTTCTTGGGCTTCCTAGGTTTAGAATTCTTATGTTTAGAATTCTTAATTCACAGAGACATGCTGTAATGGGAATAAGAATTTTTGGTGCGCTTTGCCCTTCAGACTGAGTTTCTTATTCACTGCTTTTCTCAACTCCCTTACTAGAGAATTTTCTCAGAGCTGACTCCATCTCCAACTTTTCATTCTTCTCAGCTGGACAAATGAAGTTGTAGATCAAGACTCTTAGAAACAAAGGATTGAAGATCCAGAATCTAAGACACTTCTCTCATACACAGTCTCTGCAAACACACAACTACCAAAGCAATATTTATAGTTTCATTTTTTTTTCTACTAAGGCCAATGCATTAGATTGCTTGCTTCTGAGGGTACATGTTTGGGCCCCTTCCTGATGTTGTGGATTAACTCTACATCTTAGGTCCATTGTCAGCAACAAAGGGTGGCAGGTTTAGCCCATCCTGGAGGTTGGCTTAACAGGGCAACTGGATGTCTCTCCTCTGGAGGGCTCCTAGGATCCTTCATGAATGACATGGAAGATCTGTGTTGGAAATACCGGGGGAAATTAATGTATCCTACGAACACCAACTTAGCAAGGCAAAATTTACTCCTGCAGAAGGCATCCTGTCTTTCGCATGCCCAAGTTCAAAAAGCACATTGGATACGCAGCCCACCACTGGTTCTCACGAATTTGAAATTTGGGATCATCTTTCATGATGGCTCAAACTTTTGACCCCTTTAAAACTAGTCAAAAGCTTTAATAATCAACCAAATCCAGAACACCTGTCCATAGTAAAAAAAAAAAAAAAATAACCAACTTTTACCAAGCTGGTATTCTACCGATAGTTCCATGTCTCTCGCCTCTAGCACTTCTCTAAAATAGCATTGGTAAGGTTGTGACTATCTTTACTCGGGCAGTGCTTATATTAGTAAAGCACTCCATGATTTAACTTCTACAATTATCCTATATGATTTTACTTTCTTTTCTTCTGAGCTAGAAAGCACTAACTTTCCTGTTCAGCAGTATCCAATATGATATTTTCAGTTAAAAAAGTGTTTGGTTAGTGTTTGTTTAAGGCAGTTTTTCAGTCACAACAAAACTTAAACAAGAGATAAAGCACACATCCACACATTATTCTGAAAACAATTACTAAAGAGGTAAATATTGACACCATGACTCCTTTTTAAAATGTTTGTTCCATCATGAAACTAGTAACGGGTCTGCCACAACACACAGACACACAAACTTTTTTTTTTAACTGACTGTGGGCTGGTCTTGGGTTTGGTCTCATGCTCTGGGCATTGTCCCAAAGCATTTTTTCTCAAGGCTACCATTTTAGCGACAACTCCAGTAGTATCTTTTTGCAAGGTAATTGGAAATAAAGTCTCATATTTCCTGCTTTGTTTGGCTTCAAACACAGCTCCTCAGAACTCAGCTACCTGAGAATCTAGGATTACACTTAGCTTCATCTCAGTTTTTTTGGTAACTTGTTTGCCAGAATTCAATTCTTGTAAGATGTTCTGTAGCACTGGCCTCCAACCACCACACAGATTCCCTTTCAAGTATATTTATTATTTTTAACAGTTTTTTTTTGTAAAAATACTGTACAGAGGGGTTATTTACATGAGCAAGGTAAAGTGTACTTTTCCTATCAAGCATTGTTACCACGTCCTTTGTTTTGCCTGTACCATCCTTAACCTTCCAGCTCCACAACTACAGTATACACTTCCCCCCACCCCTGCCTAAATTGTAAAGTTTGTTTTTCAATATTGTCTTGTGCATCTCATTGTTAGAATGGGTCAAACTCTATCCCTATTTAAGCATTTTGTTTTTTCCCCTTTCCCTTCCCAAATTAGAGAACTGTATATACAAGATGTAGGGCACCAACCTCAAACACAGTGGAAACAGGGCTTATACCGTGGGGTGGGGGATACAAAGAAACAAAAATCATATGGAACATTATAATATGTTAGATACAAGAGGAAGAAAGAAAAAAATCACTTGTATCCCTATCTTGGGGTTCATTTCACTTATCTTCATCTTATCTGGTCAAGTATTATATTTAGACCAATTTTTTCCCATTTAATCCTACCAGTGGCTCCTACTTATTTTTCCTTGGTGGCATTTCCAATTAACAAACCCTGAAGATGAATAAAAGCACATATTGGAATAATTTGATTGTGGAGAACATACATTGTGGAGATTAGCAGAATACAACTAATTTGAATTGCTGTTTCTGGTTTCTGGCTTTAAGCTCTTTGGGAGATTTTCAGGGGCCCCTAAATAGCATAGTTGTAAATATAAAGTTTGAATGACCCCCTAACTATGAAGTCTCTCCTTACTTAATGTAAGGTGTTTGAGAATGCTCAAGTGTGGGTTGGCCAACTGAACCAAAGCACAGATTCCACTACAGTTGGCCAGTAACATCTCCAATAGTGGTCTTCTTCAATGCCACCATACATTACCCTGGCTATGCTTAGTACTTACTGCTCATCTCAAAGGGTTGGCCTTCACTACATCCAGGTAATTTTTCCAGAAATATCAAATTTTCCAGAGGTATAGATTGACCTTGACAGAATGGAGTCGGTCAGTTTCAGGGGCTTTTGAAAAATACTTTTGCTTTTGAGAAGAGCAACAGCGTATTCCAAGTTGTCTCAAAACACATTTTGCTGACCTATCATGAATTTCATGCCCATGGGGTCTGAGCTCCATGACAGCACAAAGAGGACCTCTTGTGTGGCATCCCTGCCACATAGTCATAGCAGTACTCAGTATGTGGGCACAATGATCACGGTATTTACCTGGCTTATCCACTAACAATTTCAATCTGGGTAGACTCAAAATTGGAAGGCATACATAGAGTGTCTGCTCCATGACTGAAGTTGCAATCACACCAAAGGATTAACTTTAGGGTCCATTGAGGCCCTGGAACTAAGCAAGTTCACTTTAAGGGCATTAACACTGGAGTTGCCCAAGCCGGATGTTTTCACAAGTCAATACCTGACAAACATTAGACACTTATCTGGACATTATGAAACTGGATGATGTTTTTGACCAATTTGATCATTAACACCCTCCTTACTAGAAGGCAATCCCCCTCCCCACTAGAAGGGAAACTTGCATTTCTGCTAGACAGAAACCCCCCAAACTCCCTCCCACTTAGTAGGAAACCCTCTGTCCTACTTGGTAGGAAACCCTTTAGGAATAGCTTGCATTTTTTTTTTGGTCGGTCTTGGGGCTGAACTCTAGGAGTGAGTGCTGTTCCACAGTTTTCAGCTCAAAGAGAGTGCTCTATCACTTGAGCCACAGCAACATTTCTGGTTTTCTGATTGGTTTATTGGCAATAAGAGTCTCATGGACTTTACCTGCCTGGCCTAGCTTTGAACTTCCATCCTCAGATCTTAGCCTCCTGAGTAGCTAAGATTAGAGGCATGAGCCACACTTGCCCTTGTTTTTTTCTTTTTCTTTTTTCTTTGTTTTGGGGGTTGTGAGGCCTGAAATCTGGGCCTGGACAGTGTCCCTCATCTCTTCAACTCAAGGACAGCACTCTACCACATGAGCCACAGCACCACTCCTGGCTTTTTCTGCATACGTGGTGCAGAGGAATCGAACCCAGGGACTCATGCATGCAAGGCAAGCACTCTAACGCTGAGCCAGCTTCTCAGTCTTTCATCTGATTTTTTTTCAGATAATGTTTCTAGAATTAATTTTCCAACCCTACTAGAGCATTTAGTTTATGGATTTAAAAAAATCTTTTAAGTGAAGTAAGTCAGTCCCAAAGAACCATATACCCCATGGTTTCCCTTATTTGCAATAACTAGTATATGTCTGAGACAAGCGAAAGGGTCAGATAAGTTGATGTTAGGCGAAATGAACCCCAAAATAAGGATTCAAATGTTTTTTTCATTCATGTGATTGTTTCTAACATATTTATAAGATGATTTCTTTGTTGCTTTGTATATCCCTCCCCCATGATATAACCCCTGTTTTCACTGTATTTGATGTTGTTATAATTTGTGGAGGGTAAGGCAACAAAATCTTTTAAATAGGGATACAGGTGGACCCATTGCAACAATGAGATTTACAAGTCATTATGTTGAAAACAAACTTTACAACTTTGGTGGGGGGAGGGGTGAGAGGGGGGACTATGGGGGCTGACGTGGGGATAGGAAGGGGAAAGGAAGGAGGAAGCAACAATGGTTGATAAGAAATGTACACATTATCTTGCCCATGTAATTGTAACTCCTCTGTACAGTATTTTAACAATAAGAAATCATAAAAAAAATCTTTAGGTATAATTAACAAACCTCTGTTGATCTTATTCTACTTTACATTTTATTTTTGTCAATCCTGGAGCACCCGGAGCTTCTTTTACTCAAGGCTAGCACTCTACCAGTTGAGCCACAGTGCCACTTCCACCCTTTTCTGTTTATGTGGTGCTGAGGAATAAAACCCAGGGCTTTATACATGTGAGGCAAACAATTTAAAAACTAAGCCATATTCTCAGCCCCCAAACTATATTTTATTTATACTAATTATCAGAATAAAGCTGATTCATAAGCTGCTCTCTGAGTTCTGGCTTTTAACTTTTTGGAAATTTTGGGAAGATCCTGAATAGTACCTTTTAAATATGAAATATGAATGACCTTCTAGGGAAGGGGTCTCTCCTAACTAATATAAAATATTTTAGAATGGACTGGTGGATGAAGTGCTATGGTGAAAGGGAAGGCCAATTGAACCAAAGCACAGGTATTACTCTAGTTGGCCAGGAACATCATCAACACTGGTCTTCCACAATACCATTGGACATTTCCTCTGGCTATGCTTAGTGCTTACTACTCATCTCTTCACAGATTCGGCCTCCACTGCATCTTGATAAGTTTCCCAGAAATGGCAGTTGTCCCCCTACCTAGAAAGGCAAGAGGTATTGTTGGCCTTGGGAAGATAGGGTTTTTGTCTCAGATCCTTACTTTTGTGAACAGCAACAGAATAGTCTTACAAGTTTCCCCAGGCTGTGTTTGACAGACAGATAATGCATTCCATGCCTTGGGGGTCTGAGGTTCATCACAGTGGAAAGTGGACCATTTGTTTTTCTGGTTTCTGTCCCACACAATCTTAACTGTAATGGTGGGCAGAATATTTAATCCATTTCACCCAAGCATTGTTTTTTGTTGGTCATAGGACTTGAAATCTGGGACTGGGTGCTGTCCCTGAGCTCTTCAGCTCAAGGCAAAAGAAAGCCTTACTACTTGAGCCTAGCGCCAATTCCAGCTTTCTGGTGGTTAATTGGAGATAAGACTATCAAGGATTTTCCTGCCCTGGCTGGCTTTGAACCACAATCCTCAGATCCTGACTAGCTAGAAATGTAGGTGCATGCCACTGGCACCCAGATTTGAATTTGAATTTTAAGTTTACCCAGAGAGTCTGCTTCGGAAACAGGTTCCAATACCATACACCCTTGGATCAGCTAGAGGATCAATCCAGGCTTCAGAGTCAAAGTGGGCAGCTGAAGTTGTTTAGTGAGTAGGACTTTTTTGAGTTCCCCTTTCAGGATATAAGATTTAAAACACACACTTGCAAGCACATATGCATAACAAATTTTTTGGACAAGTGCACATTATGGAGCTCAATAACAAAAAGCATCCATTATTTAATAGTGTTCTCAGATCTTTTTCACAATTCTCCCAGTGGATTATCAGAAGTAGGTCCCTGGATCATTTTTCTTTGGCTCCTTAGGGCTATAATTCTTATTCTCCATTTTAGCAGGTCTCTTGTGGTTTTAGTTTTTGGTGCAGTTAATCCTCCCTATTGTAAGTTTCTTGTGCACCCCTCTCATATTCAGTTCTCCCTTTACTGGAGATTTCTCAAAGATGACTTCCTCCAATTCTCACATTTTTATTCTTGGGCCAGAGAATGAAAACAAACATCAAGACTGAAGTTCTCCTTGTGCCTAAGGCTCACTCAGCCCATGAAATTCCCCAACCAACAAGTTAATATGCTTTAGTCCAATTTTTCCTCTCATGGCCAATTCATGAGGTTACTTTTTATTGGAGTGTTCCTTGGGCCCTTTCCTGATATTGCAGATACACTTTCCATCTAACCACAACGAGGGCTGTTTAACCCAACCTTGAGCTACGTCAACAAGACAGTTGTGTCTCCTCCTGAAGGGCTCCCCCTATCCCCCTTGTATAACAAGGATCCTGGACAATATTCCAGATGTTGGGAATACTCCCATAGCATAAGCCAATATCCCAAGTAAAACCAGTAAGTTGAAAGGAACTTAGCACGGCAAAGTTTAGTTCTGTTAAAGGGCATGTTAATGGCAGGAAGCCAATTAAGCAACCACTCTGAGTAGGAAGTCTGAGTAGGAAGCATGTTTTACCCCTAATGAGTTTCTACTTCTGGTATTGATCAGAACTTGTGTTCACAATCTTGCTCAATTGGCTCTTTGGAAGCTCAGCTGGCTAGTTTGAAAGGGGATAGCAGTTTCAGAGAAATTCACTAAACCAAGACAACCAGGCCAGAAATGGTTAGAAAATTCTTTCTAAGCTTGTGTTCTATGAGTTAAACTATGCCTATGTGTTAAACTATGTACCTAGAACGATTTTAGTTACAGGATATACTTTAGTTAAAATAGCTTTTTATAAGATGATGGCTATACTTAGTTAATGCTCTCTCTCAAGCAATCACTTGCAGAGAAAAAGATTCTAACTCCTACACAGTCCATTCCCAGTCAGAATTTATTATCTGCAGCTCCCTCTTTGGAACAGAGGCTTATGAGCTTCCAGTTGAAAACACCTTATTCACATATTGGCTCCCTTAGGCTAACTCACCTCAACAAGTGGTAATGAAACCAACAGCTGTGTGTGGCTGCTTCATTATAAAGAACCTGTCTGGTACTTTTGCTCCTACCACTAATAGAAAGAGGAAAGCCTACTCTCTCTAGAGGCACCTAGCTATGGACTTAATCACACATATTGAACCCTGAGCACAGGGCACAGATTAGGCTGCAGCATTTTCAGAGCCATGGATGAATCAGCCAGATCCCAGCTGCTTGCCTGACCACAGAGCACACTTCTGATGCCACATTTCTGAGGCAAAGCAGTTACAAGCTGCCAAGACACTATGGTAGGAAGAGGCCTGAGGTAGAATTCTTGGTGGGAAGGAGAAGGTGAAACTTTGGATTTAGGTTTTAGAAAATGCAAGACACTTTATGAATTGCTTGAGGCAGTGAGCAGATCAACCTGTTTTCTAGTCCTCTAGATGCAGAGTATGAGAATACTTTCCACATCTTACACTAAATCCCTCCTGCCTGGCAGTCTTCAATTCCCTATTACAAGACTTAAACAGTTTTTAAGAAAGCAAAAGTCAGTGAACATGATCTAGTTAGTGAAGAAAGCATATCCTTTGCCTTTAGAATAGATAAATTTCTCTCGGAATAAGTATAAGAGAAGAAACCACATTCTACAGAATTTAATACCTTAATGATGCTAGTTGGCTACATTAAATTTTCCTTGTTAGCTTCATGCATGAAAAAAGGAAAGCTGATAATTTCTTGACCCTTTGCTAGACTAGTACTGGGTTCTTGTGGTTTTTGTTTTTTTTTTTTCCTAATTCTTTTTTTCTTTTTTCTTTTTGCCTCTCTAATGTTTCCCCTTACCGTCCCTTCCCATCTCCCTCCTCCCACCACCACTCTTCCTCCTGAGCCACATTTGTAAAGTTCGTTTTTTTGACATAATGTCGCATAATCTCATTTCTAATTCTTTTAGAGATTCTAGTAAGAAGACGAGAAAATACAGTCATTAGCCTGGTTCAGATTAATTTGAAACCACAGCACCTAAGTTATCGAATTCTAAATCAAGTCTCAAAGCTGAAGGCCAAAGCTTCCTTCTCCCCAGCATCTTCAGAACAGCAGTATTGTCTATGTCTCAGGTATGTTTTCTTTTAAGAATTCAAGAGCAGAAATGTTTTTAAAGCACGTTTCCTTCATAGCAAAAGCAGAGCAATGAAACAGATTCCTCATCAAAATGAAAACAGAGCTGTGAGACAGACTCCTTAGCGAAAAGGGGGACCAAGAGCTGGTCAGAAGGGGACCACATCCCTCAGGTATATGTAGAACTCTTTTTCTCTGCCTCTGGGGGCATGTTCCTGGATTGATTGGTCAATGGATGGGCTTGTGCTACGTTGAGTCTCATAATTTGTTTCCCAGTATTAGAGCATAAATCATGACCATGGAATTTTCCTTATTGGATACCCCAACTCAGAGCACAAGTGCGGAAAACACTGTTGATTGGAGGGAGGTAGAGGGACACTCCCCAGACCATAGTCAGAAACAGCGCATGTGTTAGCACCTAAAGATTGATGGGAAAAAGTTGTGTATTTTTTGCTGTCTCATTCATGCCTGTCATGTTGGAGCCAGTTCCAACCATCACATTTTATCCATAACTACCCAAATGAAGAGGTTTAACTCCCTCTGAGTAGCACATCTCCATTTGTTACTCACAGGGCACTGTACATTATGGGGTCCTGTGAAACACTATGCTGAAAAAGAGATTGGATATCTAAATTGCTGTTTAAAGCAGCAAAGCCCATTGAGTTAAACTTGCACACTTACCTTGAATGCAATTTGATTTCTACTTACAGAAGGCAAATTCAGTTCTGCTTTGAGCCAACATGGTAAGATACCTTTAGCAAATCTGGGGCAGAGAAATAACTGTACTGTATTTCTAAAGTCAGTTGAAGTAGGAGCCCCCATTCCCCGAGTGCTCGTATTTTCTTCAGAGACCAATATTTTGTTGTGGGAAGTAATTTCTCGTGAAGGTACATTCTGAGCTGCATTCAGGGCGAAGATCATATTTGTCCATCTGAAAGCATATACTTAGGAATCTAAACTGCAGATGAAGCAAGTTCTTAGTAGCAGAACAGTATGTTCAGTATATAACTGGTAATGACATTTTAATGAATAAATGAAAGAAAACTGATACAAGAAGTGTTATCGATCAAGCTGCATTGTATTTATTAAATGACTTGTTGAATGATGACCCTTTGTACAACTACTTAAAGGATTGTGTGTGTGTGTGTGTGTGTGTGTGTGTGTGTGTGTGTGCAATACTATGTATTTTCTGTGAGTGCATATCAATCCACAGTGTAAGTATCTTAAGGACAGGAGAACTCAAATGATCATAACAATGTAACTAGTAATGGCTTAGTTTCTTATCTGTTAAAATTCCAGAGGAAGACAGTACAGGCATGAAGATTCCAAGAAGATACAGGCATACTCCAGCATTAGGATATAGCCCTCACTGTCTTGGCCCAAAGTGACCCCTAAATTGCCAGTAATCACTTCCAAGTTCCAAGAAGTGAGGTGAAGGAACAGAAATAAGGAAATAAAGAAATACAGAATATGTGTGGACTGTCCTTAAAGCAATATCCTAGATGCTATCAGATAACATTTTTATATGTATTATGTAAATACTATCACTGTTGTGAAATGTTATCACTATTTTACTTAGCCTGGACTTCAGTTAAATCTATTGATTTGGAAGGGAATGGTGCATATTATGGTAGGCACCTGAGATGTTTTTTCTATGGACATCA
The DNA here is from genome assembly GCF_024711535.1 of Dipodomys merriami. Taxonomy (NCBI): domain Eukaryota; kingdom Metazoa; phylum Chordata; class Mammalia; order Rodentia; family Heteromyidae; genus Dipodomys; species Dipodomys merriami. The sequence continues at coordinate 634,813 of NW_027202538.1, read as the reverse complement.
AGGGCTCTAGACCTCATGTGTAATGTTTTACTATTTTCTATAGGGAATAGATGATGCATTTATGTGCAACTAGAAACTACTTTCAAGCATATGAAAAAGAAGAAACATATATCATATGCTACATATGCTATTATATATTGGAAATATGTATGATAACATACAAATTATGGCAAATTGATGATCTAGTTTCTACAAAAGGGGTGATTTCTCTGAATGTGCTCTCATTACATTAGAAAAGAGTCTGCACTCAATGGAGAGAAGCCAGGAGGAGGAACACAATGAGTGGGAAACAGAACAACACACAACAGAGAGGCTCATGAGCTCCACTGGTCATAGAAAGAAAAGAGCTACACAATACAAAGAAAGAGATGGGAAGGGAGGAACAAGAGGGAAAGAGGGAATCGTCTACACTAAGCAAAAGGCAAGAAATGTAAACATCACCTGATATGGAAGAAGTACTTGGTATTTTCAAAGCTCATAATATTCAGAAACTTTATAGACTATGATAATGATAATGTTCCTTGTGATGGTAAAAATATGTTTCTGACTTTAAGAATCATGATTCCACAATACTGTGAAATATATGAATATTATGTAATCACCTATTTCAATTTTTTAAAAGTGGCAGAAGGGTTGGCTTGGGAGGGATGTGTGATAATGTTGTCAGACATCTTGCATTCATATACTGTTTTATAGAATACAAACTTGTTTGTACAACTACTTAAAGATAATAATAAGAAGAACATGTTTAATAAAACAACCTCACACACGTAAATGAGATATAGTTTTGAACCCAGGTTTATTGAATGCTGGAAATTTAAATTGTTTCGCAGACTGTTGTAGTTGTTTTTTTTTTCAATAATTGTGGTCAAATGCAAACAATTAAAATTTTTATCTTTTTTAAACTGTGTATTAGCATTACCTAGTTAAATAAGTGGATTTTATTTTGGTATATTTATCCACATAGGCATACAATGTACCTTCATTATACTTACCCTTCATCATTCTCCTTCTCCTCTCCCAGGTTTTATTATCGTAATCATTTTAAGAATACAACATAATCGTAGTAAGTACATTTACAATATTGTATAAGATCAATGTCCACACTCTTTTCATCCTTCACGATTCAAATTCTATATTAATTAAAACAATTTTCCACCCTCCTCTGCTTCAAGATAAGCATTAAATTCGATTTTGCTTCCTCTCTATCAATTTGACTGTTCTATGTAACTGACATAAGTAGAATCATGTAATATTTGATCTTTTTATAACTGGTTTATTTCACTTAGGACAGTGTCCCAGGGATTCATATATAATATAGCATCTGTCACAACATAATTCTTTTTAAAGTTGAAATGATATACCACTCTATGTATAAACACATTTGCTTTAGCTATTCATTGGTTGGTGGCCACTTGGATTGCCTCCATGTTTTGAGTATTGTACAAAATGAATGTGAGTGTACAAAGATCTCTTCCAGACCTTGTTTCTAGATCTTTGGAGTATATGCCCAGAAATGGAGTCATTGGATCATATGAAAATTCTCTTTTCTTTCTTTATGGATTTTCTTTCATATGCATTGAATTCATAGCAGGGTCACTGTCACTGAACTTTTCCTCAAGGGTAGTGTTTTACCACTTTAAACCACAGATCCACTTCCTTGAACCGCGATCCTTGGATTTCAGCTTCCTGTCCTGAGTGGTTAGGATGACAGGTATGAATAATCCTGTTTTAAATTGTTTGAAAAGATGCTCTACTGTTTCCCATAGAGAAGTTTCAATTTTATCACACTTTTGTCAACATTGTTACTTTATTTTCTTGTAGTTATTCTACCTAATTCATATTAAGTGGTAATTTTCTTCATTATTTTGACTTACACTTTCCTGGTGATTAGTGATGTTAAACACCTTCGTGGGCTTGTTAACACTTTGTCTTCTTTGGAGAAACATCTGAGTTCTTTGCACATTGTAAAATCAGGTTGTGTTTTGTTTTTGGGATGATTTGCTTGCAATGACTTTAAATATTTGCTTGCAATGACTTTATCCCATTCTATGTTGATTTTAGGACTCTGTTGATTGCATCCTTGGGTGCATCCTGATTTGTTTTCATACAATTAATGACCCTTCTCTGATGTCAGTTTCCAATATGTCTTCTGGTCCTGTAACTACAAATCATATTGATTTGCACTCCTGTTATTGTAACAGTGAACTAAATCTACATAATTATGCTCTGGTCACCTATCTACTTCCACTTTTGGATCTCTATCCCTCAGCTTTTAGTAAAGGTCTTGGAGCATATCCACAACTTATTAGGTCCTTAAAACCTGTAGAAACTTACAGCCACTAAATTTAGTTAGTTCTAATGGAAACACATTACATCCACTTTCATTTTTTTTCTTTTTGTATGTTTTTGATTGTAATAATACTGTAAAGGTGATTCAGTTACGTGAGCAAGGTAAAGAGTACATTACCTATTGAGCATTGCTGCCTCTTCCATGCAAATAAGATGAAAATTGAGAGCTTCATAATATAAAAGCTCACCCAAACTCTTGATGTATATTTTTCTTCATATGAGTATTTAGAATTGCGTGAAGCTAGAGATATAACCTACTTGCAAGTTAATAATGAACATGTCATTTTCATGGATGCTAGACGATTTATGATGCTCTTGGGTTAGAGACAAAAAAAGACTTAATTTTTACAGCAATAGTGAAAGCCAGTGAGATATTTGTGGGTATGTGTGTGTGTGTGTGTGTGTGTGTGTGTGTGTGTGTGTGTATTTATATATTTGAAGTTAATCTTCCAGGCCTCACTGTCACTGAGTGAAGTAAAGATAGCCATGTGAAACCTACACCAAAAATGGGTTCTGATTTTGAGCAACTGCAATCTATATAATGAGAAATATACATCCATGAACTTTACTCTGGAGGATGACAATAGCTTAGAAATAGCTTGTAAAAATATTCTTGCAAATATACTACAGAATATAGTGCAGCTAGTGTTCACTTGAAGATATGCAAATATTTGACAATGCAATAAAATTGTTCTTTTTCTTTTGTTTCTTGAAGGTTCCTAGCTACCAAGACGGATACATATTTCTCCTAATAAATACATAGCTCTCCTTAAAAATGAGGCATGAAAATTTGTTGAGAATATTTATTCTTTTTCTAGCCCTAAGCCTTAAGATGAAATAGGGTTTGCAATCCTATCTAGAGTACAACTCAACAAAAGAAATAGATGGAGTTCAAATTTTACACATCTGGAAGCTTTTCTCTCAGAGCCATTTCTTAATGGAGATGTGGAAGAAATTAAGGAAAAAATAGGTCTCCGAATATATTTTAGAGAAGATATTCTATGTATTTTAACAGTAGTAAAGAATTACATTTCTGTTTTTTTATTGTGTAAATATTTACAGCGTATGTGCAAAGAACCAAAGTTCATTCCAGAGCCTATCAACGAATAGAACGTAGCAAATTTTCTCTATATTGTTTGTATATTTATAGAATTCACCTGTCTGACTTCTCTCCCATTTTGATAAACAGAGCACCTCTTTGACATAAGGAAAACAAACATTATTTTTCTACCTAGAGGATTCTACACACTTTGCTGCCTACAAAATATAGAAAAGATTCATGCACAACCCTCATCTTCAAGGAGCAATTGTCAGTATCCCAAGTAGCTTGTTTATATCTCCTACCCCTTTGCTCCCAGCTGTCAAACTAGGTGAGTGATGACTGAATTCTATAAGACAGAAAAGCTCAGATAATTCACAGGCATGTAGTTAGTATCCAATTGAACCTTCTTCACTGGGATTATGTTTTATCACCACTATTGTGAGAACTTCAACTTCCTTATTTGAAAACTACTCTACTACGCTGTCTAGTTAACAGATTAGATGAATGTCATTATTTGAAATTTCATTTAACTGAAATTGGAAGGATTAATTTCTCAGATACTATTCACATTTGAAATTCAGTAGCCAGATATAGTCAGTGGCTGGTCTGTTAGACAACGCATATATAGAATATTTGCATTATCATAGATGTTTTTGTTGCGATTGTTTTAGAGTGTGTTTCTGCTTGTTAAGGAATGGTCCATGTTCATAAACTACATATGCTCCATAGTTGGTACTCAAATGGAAGATCAGACCAGAAAGACTAGACACCCATGAGGTTAAGATATAGATATAAATTGTTCTACATGGCACATTTATTTGTGGGGAGAAAGAGGATCAAACAGTCAATGTCAGTAAAATCAACCCTCTCAATTCTAGGAATGAATAGATGAAAATTTTAGCAATTCTTTGCAGCTTTGCTTCTGTGATTGGAACTGGCTATGGTATTCTCAATGGTGATTTTGTTGGAACGTATAAATGTGTAATCATCACATTAGCTCACAGAAGAATTATGGTTTGTGCTTTGTAAATGTCATTTGGTATTTACACATGACATTTTAATTTTTCTTGGTATCAATATACCACAAATAATTTATATGGTTTCTGAGTGTTTTGTTTTTGTTTTTTTTTAATTTTTTATTGTGAAAATACCATACAGAGGGTTTAAAATTATATGAGCAAGGTAATGAGTACATTTCTTATCAAGCATTGCTGCCTCCTCCTTTGTTTCCCCTTATGATCCCTTCTCATCTCCCCCCTCTCAGCCCCTTTGCCCCCCCCACGCCAAAATTGTAAAGGTCATTTTTCAACATAACAACTTGTACATCTCATTGTTGCCTATTAAATATTTTTTCCCTTCCCCTCCACATATTATACCAACATCAAATACATGAAAATAGGGATTATACCATGGGGAAGGAACATACAAAGCAACAAAGAAATCATCTTATACTTATGTTAGAAACAATAGCAAGAAAGAAAAAAGCATTTGAATACTTATTTTGGGTTCATTTCACCTAACATCAACTTATTTGACCGTTTCAGCTTGTCTGAGACTTATACTAGTTATTGCAAATAAGGGAAACCATGGGACCTATGTTTCTTTGGGCCTGTCCTACTTCACTTAATCAAGTCTTTCCATTTGCTAACAAATGGGACAATATCATTCAATAAACTCCAAATTTATCAAATAACTCAGAGTCAAAGTAGACATTCTGAAAATATTACAGGACGGAATAGGTTATACCCTTGGTGTGAGTTGTTTCTTTCGTTAATTTTGATTCTTCTTACAGCAGACATTTTAAAAATTAGTGGAAACCTTATGACGTTCTCATGTTTTATAGTCCCATTAGTACTCACTAAGTTTAATAAAGAATGAAAATCCAAGAGCTATGTGAAGAAATTGTATCTCCAAACACCTGTACCCTTTCATTAATTTCTGGAGCTAAGAGAACTGGCTCCCCAGAGTCTGACCTTCAGAATTCAAGAATGAGGTGGGAATAAGACAAGGAAAGAGAGACAAAGTAATTCGCACTGAAGTTGCTGTGCTGTCACAATGAACACCTGTTCTCAGGCAATCTTTTTGAATCCCACAGTTAGCTTTTTTTTTGCTTTTTTATTAGTATGACAAAGATAACTGGCTTAACCAGATTTAGAGGGGAAACAAAGGAGGAGGCTACAATGCTTGATAAGAAATGTACTCATTATGTTGCCCATGTAATTGCAACCTCTCTGTAGAGTATTTTCACAATAAAAAAATAAAAAATAAATGGGTGGGATACATTCCTTTATGTGTGGAATCTTCCTCAAAATTGTGTGTCATTAACTTTGTGTCTCGGTGCCTTTTCCATCTTTGTTGCAAGTATGTATTTCTACAAATGGAGAAGTTGATTCACCATTTGCCTTTAAATGATTAAGTTATTTGGATTTGGGGGATTGCTGTAGAAGTAAGGTATTATGGATAGGACCCTTTGGTTCATGTTGACATTTATTTGTGGAATTTTTATTGGTGTCCTTGCTCATGGACTCATGTCTAAGTAATTCTTCCTATATTCCAGTATAATCTAGTAGAGTGGGGCAATGCATTAGAAATTTAAAACATGCTTATAATTTTTAAATATACTTTTAAATATAACATCATAAATAAAACCATTGTTTTTTGTAATTTTAATATTATTTTCCAGGTTATGTACAGAGGGGTTCCAGTTACATAAGTAAGGCAGTGATAATATTTCTTGTGTAACTTGTTACACCTCCCTCATTTTTCTTCTTCTTTCCCTGGCTCTCTCAATCCAGCAGCCCAAGTTGTATAGATCATTTCCAACATATTGTAACTTTTGATTTCCTTTAAGTAAATGTTTGCGCTGTTCCCATCCTAGAGCTCCACAATGTGAATACTGAAACACCACGGTTATATCCCTCTGCCTTGCATATATATATATATATATATATATATATATATATATATATATTTGCCTACAATTTGGGTTCATATATTTGTATGATTATTGATTTGTTTATTGCCAAAATTGGAGTTTGAATTCAGGGCTTGCACATTATTCTCTGCTTTTTGTCCTTCAATGCTATCAGCATCTCCATTTCTGGCATTTAGTGGTTAAATGGATTTTCCCCCAGGGGCTGACTTTGAACCATGATCCTCAAATCTCACCCTTGTGAGTAGGTATGATTACAGGTGTGAGCCAACTTTATACTTTGACTTTTCATCTCATTGTATCATACATATATTTTCTACCCAATAACATCTTTGAAATTTCATACTGTTCTAAGAACATCACTTATAATGATTATATGGGAATCCAATGCTTATACATTCCATAATTAATTGAACTATCTCTATCACTGAAAATATTTGTTGTCTCCAAAATATTAAATTTATCATCAAAGTTCTTTTGGATTTTTCATTGTGGTATTCATTTTTTATAAATACATAAGTATCTGCTAGTTAGAAGGAACTAAATAAAACTTTCTTCTTACATAATGATCCATCTTAATGTGGCTCATCTAAAACAGTAAGTTACTCCTCCCTGTGAAGTTATTCTTTTTCCCAGCATTCAATTCCAGTTTTGAAACTTTTACACACCTTACCCACTATAATGCCTTTGTCAGAAATCCCTCTTGCTATCATCCAGTTTTTGTAAAAACTTTTTCCATGGTATTTCATTAATAGGAAGGCATATGTAAATAATACTAACTTAATGTCATCATTTCTACGGGTATTTGCATTTTAGCCTGGATCAGAACTTGATTCTAACAGGATTTTATTTTAATGGTAGAATCAGAGCATCAATCGGGAGGCTGAGATTACCCTTATGAACAAATTTTTTCTTTCATTGCTTATTTTTGTTTTGGAATTTGAAGACTAAAGATTACCAACTCATATATCCTCTGTTGTTACTGTATTTGATTCCAGGTTCCTGCATTTTCTATATACATTTTTTCTAATTTGGGGAGGGGAAAGCTAACAAAATGCTGAAACAATGATAATAGTTGACCAACTGTAACAATGAAATATACAATATACTATGTTGAAAATGAACTTCACAACTTTTGGGTATGGAGAAGGAAGAGTTGGGGAATTAAGGAGGGAAGGAAATGTAGGAGGAAAACAAAGGATGGGGTAACAACGCTCAACAGGAAATGTACTAATTACCTTCCTCATGTAATTGTAACCCCTTTATACAGTATTTTTAAATAAAAATATTTTTAATGATAACAAGCTCATACTCCCACAGTGAACTTGCTATACACATTAAATGCTTCATATGGCTGAAAATGGGAGACCAAAAAGAAAGCAACTTTCAATATAGATTGCCTATTTTTGTAGCACCAAGGTTCCAAATGCAGTACCAAGTGCACAGGAACCCAGAGTACAGTCATTAACCTCTAGAATTCTGAGTTGTTTTCTTTGGCTGGAAATCTCTTAATTTTATTATACAAAATATGCAGAAATGTCCTGAAAATTATTCATGCAGAAAAACCAAGTCTACAAAATCTGGAAAATTTGAACCGAGTCAAAAGAATAAAATAAGTCAAGAAAAATTCTATTCCTGTTTATATGAAAGCTAGGATTGAACATGGATCTACTAATAGTCTGAAGAGGAGAAACAATTATTTAAGTGAATTGTTATTATAAATGTAATATTATAATGATATGCATGGTAAAATAAAACCTGTTGATGAACCATGAACTTTGACTGGGGAGTTGAAAAAATCCTTCTTGCACAGTTTCTTGATACATAGGAAGGGAGAAAACAAATATTCTGTAAAATAATGTAAAGCTTGGGAATTTCAGTAATCTCCAAATACTATGACTAAGGAATGTAAAGTATCAGGAACAAAGTAGAAGTGAGTTGGAGAGTGAAATTGAAGAGATGGAAATGGCCCTATATCTTGGTATTATGGCACTTTCTTAATATGCATAGGGCTCTCGGTTCATCCGCAGCACTAAATATGAAGGAAGGAAAGAGACCAAGAAAGATTTGTTAGGTGGTCCTAGCATCATCATAGAAGTTTTATTCTCTCTCTCTCTTTTCTTTTTTGGTCAGTCATGGAGTTGAACTCTGGGCTTGGGCGCTGTCCCTGTGCTCTTCAGCTCAAGGCAAGTGCTGTACCGCTTGAGCCACAGTGCCACTTCTGTTTTCTAGTGGTTTATTGGAGATAAGAATCTCATGGACTTGCCTGCTCAGGCTGGCTTTGATTCATGATCCTCAGATCTCAGCCTCCTGAATAGCTAGGATTACAGGCTTGAGCCACTGGTGCCTGGCTAGAAGTTTTATTTTCTAGCCCAGGATTTCATAAGGTTAATTACACATTATAACTGCATGGGAGATTTTTAAAGTACATTTGCCAAAGTTTCAGCTGTTTTTATTTGAGTGGGTACAGATATATCAACTTCAGCTGATATGACTTGGAGGCAGCAGTAAAGTACTCAGGATAGAGATATCACAGTAGCATATAAGAGGCTAGAAATTTAAACAAAGTTCTGTGACCCTTTTATTTCTGCAGAAAAATAAATGTGCATGGTATGTTAGCCTAAGTATGGATATAGATTAGTCTGAATTTCAATGAACCAATATACCAGTTTTGCAATCTCTCTTTTATCCTCAGTTTCCTATTTTGGACATGGCATCCCATGAGACTACAGTGAAAGAATGTTCATAACGTGTTTTCTGGCTACGCATTTTCAAATTTATTTTAACTACCATTAGTTGATTTGTTTATATAGTGTAAATTTGCACTAGGTGCTGATGAGCAAAGTGTAAGATGATGAAATATCCTGTCTTTGTTCTCTCGGGTAGTTGATGTCATTCCTTACACTCCAAAATTTGTGAAGTCATAGTTGGACAAAAGGGCAGTTTTAAAACATTTCTCTATGGAGCTTTAGCGTTTTTCAATATCAGAGAAACTCTGGAAAGATGGAAAAATAAAATAGAAAAACTGGCGCTGGGAAGGTGGCTCAGTGGTAGAGTGCTTGCCCTGCATGCATGAGGCCCTGGGTTCGATTCCTCAGCACAACATGAGCAGAAAAAGCCGGAAGTGGGGCTTAGGCTCAAGTGTTAAAGCGTTGGTCTACAGCTGAAGAATTGGGGAACAGTGTCCAGGTCCAGATTTTAGGCCCCAGAACAAAAGAAAGAAAGAAAGAAAGAAAGAAAGAAAGAAAGAAAGAAAGAAAGAAAGAAAGAAAGAAAGAAAGAAAGAAAGAAAGAAAGAAAGAAAGAAAGGAAGAAAGGAAGGAAGGAAGAAAGGAAGGAAGGAAGGAAGGAAGGAAGGAAGGAAGGAAGGAAGGAAGGAAGGAAGGAAGGAAGGAAGGAAAAAAAGAAAAGAAAAGAAAGAAGCCACAACAGTCCTTTTCAGCTGGCTTACTGTCAGTCCTTTTGACTATGTTGACAAATTACCAGAAACTGAATTGCTTATAAACAACAAATTTATTTCTGCATTCTGGAGCCTGTAGGTCCAAGATTACAATGCCAGCATAGTCAGGATATTTTATTTCTGAGTAATGCCTTGTATTAAAGATCAGGAGTGAAATTTATTTGGTTTTGTTTATTTAATTCCCATTCATGAAGTTTTGCTTCCATGACTTAATTACCATCCACGTACACACAACTTCTGTAACATTACATTTGAGATAGGATTTCGATATGTGAAACTGAATGAAGGGTGTAAATAAATGTATTGGACTTATACATTCTTTTTCTTTTTCCATAAGATTGTGGATCTAAGAACAGTAAGATCCAGACATTGAATGATCGGAAAGCTGACATCTTAGCCATTCTATGATTCTTGAGTTTTATATTGATCTGGCTTATTTAATTCTCTGCCTTCACTACACGATTATTTGGAGAATACATATGATAATTACACTAAGTGAGTAGTTATTTTGAGAATTATTTCAGATTGTTTACTTTTAATTTTTTTTGGTAAGTACTTGGATTCAAATTCAGACCCTGGCATTTGCCAGGGAGGCACCTTACCACTTGAATCACGGTACATCCAGCAAACTTTGCTTTGATTGTTTTTGAGACAGAATTTTGCATTGGTTTATTCCCAGGATACCTGGATAGTGAAGTTAATAGTTTTATGTCCAACGTAGGTAGGATGACAGCCACACATTGGCACACCCAGCTTTTATTGATTGAAATGGAGGTCTCTTGTATGATTTCCAGCTTGACGTTGAACTGTGACTATGCACACTTTCATTTTCAGAGTAGCTAGGATTATAGGTATAAACCACTTTATTTGGCTTCTATTATTTATGTTTATGAAAAGTCTGAAAGTATGAGAAAATTCTCTAGAGTGTACTAATCATACCCAGATTCTAGGTGATATACTTACGTTTATTCTGTCACAAACTATGCTTTGTGACAAACTATTTTATATTAAGATATTTCATATCAAGAAAACAAATATGTATTGTTCATGCCAATTCAAAGAGTTGTGATGATCTAATTTCTATGTGTGGATTTGTTTCCTGGCAAAGCATCATGAGTACCTAGGCCAAAAATTTGATAGTCCTAACAAGCAAAAATTTGCTTCTAGTATCATCGGCAGTTTGCAAACAGGGGTTCGATGCTGTACAGGAGACAGGTCACAGGACAATTCCTTGCTGTGAGCCTAAAATAAATCTACCCTTTTCAAAATAGCACAATGGTAAAAATTTGTCAAAATTATTATATGGGAACTTTCTTGACCTGATAAAGAGTACTGCATAAGAATAAAAGTTATCCCAGTTGCTCTGAAATCAGGTAAAGATGTCATCCATTTGTATTCAAATATATAGCAGGCATATTTGCTAACATAATGAAACAAAATATAAAGTTCTTGACAAATAGCTTTTATTCATAATATATAAAGAACTCCTTAACACACGAATATGCCAATAAATAACCCAATTAAGAAGAAACTCATACATTAAAAGACTGTTGAAGAAATTCTTCTCAAATGTGTTCAGATAATGCTTTCTGGAATGGAAGGAATGTAAATAATTTCACTATCATGATGCTTCCAATAATAATTTTAAGAAAAATGCATAAAGAACTTCAGAATTCATGGAATTCTTGTTTCATGTTCTATTGAATAACACCTTACAAAAGGTATATTCTTTAATTCTAGAAAACACCAATATTATTACCTGTTCACAGAAAAAAAAAAGCAACACATGACAACTCTAAAAAATATGTCCAATGTCACCTAGTTAGCACAAAAGTTTTAGGTATTAGTATAGTCACGGGGTTTGCAAGTCATGAATTGAAATTGAGCCATGGATTCTGGTTTCTGCTTAGTCTTAATTGTCATCTACACATCAGCCTTCAGAAACACATCAAGTCTCCTCTTGCCTTCATTTCTGTATTTTGAAAATGAAGATAATATTCTCCTAACCCTACATGATGAAATATGTAACACCATCAGATGATACAGAACATATATTGGCATTCTTGGGATTTATCCAACAATTGTTGAATAGCTTCTATAAAAAGCTATGAAACAGTTGTCTTATAGCTTTTATAAAAATCTCAACCATAATTTTATTTGCTTAAAACCTTGCTTTAAAGTGTATCCCAAATACCAAAGTATTTTACCCTAATTTTAAAAATTAATATAAAATCAACAAAATCCTTCTTCACATTCTGACACAGCTATGAAGTACATTTTCATGAAACCATTACCTCTCATTTTCAGGTCATTGAACTTGGATTTACAGAGTTGTTCTGTTACAAAACTCGTTGCAAAGAATTTCCTGTGATTTCCCCAAATGATGGTATTCAATTGTGTAAATGACTTCACAAAAGCTTTAAGGCAATTGAAGGAGGAAATTGTAGCCGAAAATTGCATAGAAAATATCTTGAAAATTATATCATAATCTTTTTCCTTTTTCTTGTCTCCTTTTCTCAGGAGAAGGGATTGAACTCAGGACCTCAAACTTCCTGGATAATTGCTCTTGATCCATACACCTAGCACTTCGTTGAGTTTTAGATTGCTTTTCAGATAGTTTCATGTTAACTATCTAGACTGGCCTCAAACCTTGATCCCCCTACTTCGGTGGCACCAGTTTGTTTTAAATATTGAAGTCCCAGTATTATATTTTTACCATACCAACAGCAAACCTCTGATATTTTCCAGTTTCTAGCTCTTAAGTAGTTAAAATTGTAGGCATGTACCACTACATCAAGCTGAATTTTTTAAACGAAATCTTCCGCAGCTCTGCTAACAAAGAAATATTCACTAACTTCTCTTTAGTCTCTGATTGTCTGCCTCTATAACTTCTTTCTCATTTTTCTCCTCACTGAAGCCGGCAAATGTGTAAGTTCAGTTTTGTTAATGTTTTCAAAATATTCCATTTTAGTCTACATTCTTCATGCCTCATGTTCCATATCATAGTGATTTTCCTTACCAAAAATATTTGTCTCAGCCAGGAGAGGTGACTGATTCCTACAATCCTAGGTACTCTGGAGGCTTAGATGTAAAGATTTTAGTTGGAAGCCAGCCAAATATTTTCTATCTAAAAGGAAACTGGGTGCCTACTAGTAACCTAAAAATCATTATTTAATATTTGTTATAATAACATCTTACAAATTTAATCTATTCATTTAATAACCTTAATAGAAACAAGAAATAAACATGAATTTCTCTCAGGAAATCCAAGTCATTCGTTACAACCCTAACTTATTTCGGGAGAGAGATGAAATCTCGTGCAGAAAACATAACTAGGTGCCATTGTAAAATTCTCCTTTCTGTCATTATCAAAGATGCTTCAGAGGAAACAGATATAAACCGATATGAGTCCTGGAACATATTGTAAATGCCAGCATTGAATGATCTCTCCATGGTAAGAAAGACAATGTTCATAAATTTTCACGCACCTGAAAAACCCATCCTGTTGCTTTGCTCTGAGCCTGGATGAGTTTTCTCATTTGTCTTTCTGTGGCACTGCTTCTGTGGCCGATGTGCATCTTTTTCTTTATTTGGCCTATATGAAGTCATGTTTCTTCTTGCAAACAGTCTGAGAAGCTATTGCCAGGCCACAAGAAGTACAGATAAAATTTGTATCCCATATTCTCCCTTCACAGTTCTCCTGTCCTGAAAAACTGTTTACTAAACAAATGGAACAATAATTGCACAGTGATATAAACCTGAGTGAGCATTATCACACTAGTCATAACACCATATTTTGATCTCATAAGATCAAAATATGCTAGTTTTATATGCATGTTTTATGTGTTCAAAATTCAATTAAGTAATTCACTATCCTGGAAATGATTGGCCAGACCTGAGAGCTAAGTGTCTTAGGGGCTAGAGACAGTGTTTTTGTAAGCTTTATCCAAAGGGAGGGAAGAAAGTTAAAATCTATTGTTTATTTTATAGAATCAAAGTGATATTACAAAATGAGAATCACAAAAACATTTCTGCCCAGTCTATATCTCCGGTCCTTCCCTCAGCATGGCACTTTCTGTCTTTTCTGGCTGTGGTTAGGTCCACCTGCCCAGTGGTTCAGGTGTCTTCAAGGCATCTTGTTCCTAAAGTTGGACTTGGATTACCCAGTGGTGGTTGTGACCTGGCCAAAAACAGGACACAGACCACTTCCATGGCATGACTTCTTTGATGGCTGTGCAAGTAGGATTACAAGTGGAATTTCTGTGAATTTGACTCCAGAATGCAATCACTGAACCAAAAGGCCACCAAACTCTTTCTCCCCTCCTCCATTCATACCTTCCTCCCTCCTTGGGAAAAATCAAAATAATTTTGCAGCTTTTGATACACACACAAACCACCCACCATCTCCCCTGGTAAACTAGGCTGCAAGTGACTAAACCATGTAATTGCATAATGCTGCACTCATTATTCTTGACAACATCTTCAGGTTGTTTGATACTTTCAGTTTTTTTTTCTTTTTATTGGTCGTTGAACTTGTACTTCAGCTCAAGCCAAGCTCTCAACCACTTGAGCCACAGTGCCATTTTCCTGTTTTTTGGTGATTAGTTGGACATCAGTGTCTGAAAGACTTCCCTGCTAGGGCTTGCTTTGGAACATGAGTTATTTTTTGTAAGTTTTTTATTGCAAAAATGCTGTACATGGGGGTACAGTTACATGAGCAAGGTAGTGACTACATTTCCTATTGAGCATTGTTGCCTCATCCTTTGTTTTCCCCCTACCACCTCTTCCCTTCAACCTTCACAACTACACCCCCTCCCCCATCAAAGTTGTGAAGTTCATTTTCTTTAATATATATATGAATATATATGTATATGCATATATATGGTAAAAATGTACAGAGGTGTTACAATTACATAAATAGGGTAATGTGTACATTCCCTAGCAAGCATTGTTACCTCCTCCTTTGTTTTCCCTCTACTATCACTTCCCTCCCCACCTCCCCAACACCTCTTGCCTACCCCCCACACACATTGTAAAGTTCATTTTTAACATAGTGTCTTGTACAACTTGTCATCACAATGGGTCAGCCTGCATCCTCATTTCCACGTTCCCCAATATCCCTTCCACTCCCCAAATTACAAAAGTGTATATACAAGGTACAGAACACCAGCATCAAATCCAGTGAAAAAAGGGGTTATGCCATGGGGCAAAAACATACAAAAGTTTCACATAGTGCATTTTAAGTACATTAAAAAACACTAGCAAGAAAGATTTTAAAAAACACTGTGTTCCTGTCTTGGGGTACATTTTGCTTAACATTATCTTATGTGGTCTTAGGTACATAGCCTTTGAACTCCTCTGCTTTTAATGGACATGTACTAGTCATTGTAAACAAGGGAAAGCATGGGAACTATGTTTCATTGGGCCGGGCTTACTTCAGTTAATATAATTTTTTGCAAGTTTTTCCAGTTCGTAACAACTGAGACAATGTCATTCTATCTGAGGGAGGCATTGAATTCAATTATATATATTTATATGGCATTTTCTTTTTCTTTTTTTCTTTTTTGGGTCCGGCGTGGGGCCTGAACTCTGAGCCTGGGTGCTCTCCCTCAGCTCTTCAGCTCCAGGCTAGTGCTCTACTACTTGAGCCACAGCGCCACTTCTGGCTTTTTTTCTTTCTGCTTATGTGGGGCTGAGGAATCAAACCCAAGGCCTCATGCATGCAAGGCAAGCGCTCTACCACTGAGCCACCTTCCCAGCCCACCATATTTTCTTGATATATTCATCTACTGAGGGGCATCTGGGTTGGTTCCCTATTTTAGCTGTGGTAAATAATGCTGTGATAAACATGAATGTGCTGGTAGATTTGGTATTACCTTGTCTGTGATCATTTGGGTAAATGCCCAAAAGTGGTATTGCTGGGTCATAATGGAGCTCTAGGTGGAGTTTTTTTTTTTTGTTTTGTTTTGTTTTGTTTTATTTTGTTGGTTGTGGGGCTTGAACTCTGGGCCTGGACGCTGTCCCTCAGCTCTTCAGCTCCAGGTGAGTGCTCTACCACTTGAGCTACAGTGCCACTTCCAGTTTCCTAATGGTTTAGTGGAGGTAGGAGTCTCATGTTTTTTCCTGCCTAGTCTGGCTTTGAACCGCGATACTCAGATCTCAGCCTCCTGAGTAGCTAGTATTACAGGCGTGAGCCACCAGCTCGTGGCAATGTCTAGTCATTTGAGGAACCTCCATACTGCTTTCCAGGGTGGTTCAACAAGATTACACTCCCACCAAATATACAGTAGGGTTCCCTTCTAGCCATATTGCCTCCAGCATCTGTTACTAGATTTTCTGATTATAGCCATTCTAACTGGTGTGAAGTGGAATCTCAGCTTTGTCTTGATTTGCAATTCTTATGGCTAGGGAAGCTGAGCATTTCGTCATCTGTCTATTGGCTATTCTTATTTCTTCTTCAGAGAAGTCTCTCTGTAAGTCGTTAGCCCATTTGTTAATTGGGCTAATTTGTTAATTGTTTGAGTATTTGTCATTAGGAGATTTAGTTTTTTAGTTCTAAGTATATTTTAGACATGAGACCCTTGTCTATTGTTTGGTTAGTGAAGATTTTCCCCCAATCCATGGGCTTTCTGTTGATCTTGCTAGCTATGTCCTTTGCTTTGCAGAAGCTCTGGTGTTTCATGAAATACCATTTGCCCAACCTTTCTTTGATTTGTTTTGCTTCTGGGTCTCTATTACGAAACATTTGGCCTGTGCCAAGGAACACTAGAGTTTCTCCTATTCCTTCCTGTCATGTTTCCATGGAATCTGCTTTTCTTTCAAGGTCTTTGATCCATTTGGAGTTGATTCTGGTGCAGGGTGTTATATACAGTCCTAGCTTTAGTTTTCTGCAAGTTTTTAAACAATTTTGCCAACACCATTTACTGAAAAGGCTCTTTTTTCTTTCCATTGCATTTCTTTAGCACCTTATCAAAAATTAGGTAGCCATCGGTATGTGGGTTCATTTCTGGGACTTTAGTCCTAAACTATTCATCCTCGGTTCTGTTCTTGTGCCAGTACCAAGCTGTTTTGATTACTATAGCTTTGTAGTAGAGTTTTGAAATTTGGAATTTATATTCCTCCAGTGCTGCTTTTTCAACTAAGGATTGTTTTTGCTATTCAGTGTCTTTTTTTTTGAGCTTAGAATTTATTTATTTTTTTAATTTAATTTAATTTTTTTGTGTGAACATACTGTACAGAGGGGTTACAATTACATGGGCAGGATAATGCGTACATTTCTTATCAAGCATTGCAGCCTCCTTTGTTTACCCTTCACATCCCTTCCCAGCCTCCTCCCTAACCCTCCACCCAATCCTCCCCCTCCCCTCCCCCCACCAACGTTTTAAAGCTCATTTCCACATGACAACTTGTACTTCTCATTGTTGCAACAGGTCCACCTGTATCCTTAAACCACTTGTTTTTCCCCATCTCCTCCACTAGTTATACTGACATCAAATATAGTGAAAGCAGGGGTTATACTGTGGGAGAGGGACATACAAAGCAACAAAGAGATAATCTTATAAATGCATTAGAAAGAAATGCATGAAATAAAAAAGCATTAAAATACATATCTAAGGGTTCATTTTCCTAACATCACATTATCTGACCTTTTCCACTTGACTCATACATATACTAGACATTGCAAATAAGGGAAACAATTTTTGGGTTTCTTCTTCTATTTCATTGAAGAATAAAGCTGGGATATTGATAAGTATCGCATTGAATTTGTAGATAGCCTTTGGCAGTATTGCCATTTTCACGATGTTAATCCTCCCAATCCAGGAGCATGGGAGGTTTTCCCACTTGATTAGTTCTCATTTAATTTCTTTTTTCAGGTTTTTAAAGTTTTTTCTCATACAGATCCTTCATCTCTTTTATTAACTTAACTCCTAAGTATTTTTTTTGTAGGGCTATTGCAAAAGCGGTTGCTTACCTAATTTCAGCTGTGCTATTCTCATTATTGTAATACAGGAAAGCTATTGACTTCTGAGGGTTAATTTTATACCTTGCTTTTTTGCAAACATTTCCGATCAGCTCAAGTAATTGGAAGTTGAATCTATTAGTTTTTTTTTCTATTAGTTTCTTTAAATAGAAGATCATGTCTTCTGCAAAGAGGGAGAGTTTTATTTCATTTTTCCCTATTTGGATCCCCTTTATATCAGCATCTTCTCTTATTGCCCTAGCTAAGCATTCTAATACTAGGTTGAAGAGGACTGGAGAAAGTAGACATCCTTGTATTGTTCCCTGAATTTAGAGGAAATGGTTTTAACCTTTCGCCATTAAGTGTAATTCTGGCTGTAGGTTTATCAAATACAGCCTTTATTGTATTGAGGAATGTTCCATGAATTCCTAGTTTTACCAGAGCCTTCATCATAAATGTGTGTTGGATCTTGTCAAAGTATTTTCTTTATCTATTGAGATAATCATGTGGTTCTTATTCTTGCTCTTGTTGATATGATGAATTATATTAATTGTTTTGTTTATATTGAACCAGCTTTGCATCACTGAAATGAATTCTGTTTGATCTTGGTGTATGACTTTTTGATGAGTTGTTGAAATCGATTGGCCAAGATTTTATTGAGAAGTTTTGCATTGAAATTCATCAAAGAAAGGGGTCTATAGTGCTCTTTCTTTGATGAGTCCCTGCCTGGTTTTGGGATGAGGATTATGCTTAATTCATAAAAAGAGTGTGATAGGGATGTTTTGCTTTTAATGTCATTGAAGAGATGGAGGAGTATTGGTGTGAGTTCTCCTTTGAAGGCCTTGTAGAATCCAGATGTAAATACATCCAGTCCTGGACTTTTCTTTGGTGGGAGGTCTTTTTCTTGTCGGTCATGGGGCTTGAACTCTGGGCCTGGGCGCTGTCCCTGCCCTCTTCAGCTCAAGGCAAGGGTTCTACCACTTGAGCCACAGTGCCACTTCTGGTTTTTTTCTAGTGATTTATTGGAGATAAAAGTCTCATGGACTTTTATGGAGGGGCTGATTTGAACTGTGATCCTCAGATCTCAGCCTCCTGAGTAGCTAGGATTATAGGTGTGAGCCACTGGTGCCTGGCAAAGGTTGGGGGTCTTTTATTGCTGCTTCTATTTCTGTTATGTTGGTTTAAATCATCTTGGTTTAGTTTGGGCATGTCAATATTTGCTAGAAATTTGTCCATACCTTTCAGATTCTCAAACTTACTAGCCTAAAGGTTTGAAAAATATGCCCTTAGTATATTCTGAATCTTGGCTGTTTCTTTAGTGGTGTTTCCATTCTCATTTCTGAGTTTGTTTATTTGGGTGTGTGCTACATTTTTCTCATAAGATTTGCTAAGGGTCTGCCAATTCTCTTAATTTTTTCGAAGAACCAAATCTTTGTTTTGTCAATTCTTTCTATAGTTTTTAAAAATATAATTTATTTAATTTGGATTTAATTTTAATTATTTGTTCCCATCTACTGGATTTGGGTTTAGCTTTTGTTTTTTTTTTTTTCAAGGAGCTTTAGGTGCCTCATTAAGTTGTTAGTTTCAGATCTTTCCAATTTGTTAATGCAGGAACTCAGAGCTATAAACTTGCCTCTGAGTACTGCCTTTGCTGTGTCCCAGAGGAGCTGGTAATATGTGTGTTCATTTTTGTTGAATATCATGTACAGTTGAGTTTCCTTTCTAATCTCTTCCAATACCCACTGGTGGTTCAAGAGTGTGTTGTTCAGCCTTCATGTGATACAGTTTTTCCTTTGGTGGCTTTTGATGTTGAATTCTAATTTTATTCCCTTGTGGTCTGATAGAATGCAGGGCATAATTTCAATGTTTTTAAATTTGGACAGATTTGCTTTTTGGCCTAGAATGTGGTCTATTTTGGATAATGTCCCATGTGCTGCTGAGAAGAAGGTGTAATCTGATGCTGCTGGGTGACATATTTGTTAAATATCTGTTAAGTCTTGTTGATCTATACAGATTTTAAGATCCGATGTTCTTCTCTTGAGTTTTTGACGGGTTGATCTCTCTAGTGAGGAGAGATAAAGTCCCCAACAATTAATGTCTTTGGATCTATGTGAGATTGGAATAAAAGTAGTTTTTCTTGGATAAGTTTTGGTGCTCTGTTATTTGGTGAGTAGATATTTAGGATCATAATATCCTCCTGAAGGACTGAGAGGTGTTTGTCCTTACCATTTTATTCATTTGGTGGGGGGGGGGAAGCTGTGCCTTGGCTGGTCTTGTTGTGATTTCATATTTCTCTGTGGACTGCTTCATTGCATATATTCTGTTCTTGTTGGTTTTCTATATTTAGAATGTCTTTGAGGATTTTTGAAGACCTGATTTGGTAGCGATATATTGCGTCAGATATTCCTTGCTGTGGAAGGTTTTTATTTGTCCTGCTGTGAATGAGAGGTTAGCTGTGTAGATTATTCTTGGTTGGTAGATATTTGAGTTTAACGCATGGCAGATCTCTTTCCAGCACATTCTTGCTTTCATAGTATCTTCTTTGAAATCTGAGGTAATTCTGATTGGGTTACCTTTATATGTGATTGTTCTCTTCTCCCTGGCAGCTTTAAGAATTCTTTCTTTAGTGGCTATTGAGCGGTTATGGATTATAATGTGGAGGTGGGATGACTTGTTCTGTTCTGGTCTATTTGGTTTTCTAAAAGCTTCTTGTATGTGGACAGGCCTGTTCTTTTTATATTTTGGAAGTTCTCTGCTAGGATTCTGCTGAATGCATTTCCTAATCCATTGGCCTCTCCAAGCCCTCTTGTAATCCTATTATTCTCATATTAGGATTTCTGAATGTATCCTGTATTTCCTGCAGTGATCTGTCATGATTCTTAATTTTGTTATGAATAATTGTGTGCTCTTTCTCTATGGAGTCCAAATTGTCTTCAGCTACTGATATTCTTTCTTTGTCCTCTTCCATTCTAGGTTGAAGACATTTTACTTTGGTGTTTAACTCCTTTCCTTCTTGCTGGTCTTTCTTAATGGTGCCTAGCTTCTAATTAAGATTTTCTTTCAAGCCTTGAATAGATTACCTTACCTTCTGGAATTGATTATCTGACTTCTTTTTCCACTCCTTAATATGAGTTCCTATCTTTTAATTGATTCTTTCTCCCTCTGCTGGAGTTCCTCTATCTTTTTATTTGTGGGGGCCATGAAGTCATCTACTAACTTCTGGTTGGCCTCTTCGCATTCTCTGATAACCCCATGTGGGGTGTCCAAATTTTAATTCAGCAGGTTTACCAGCCATGCATTTAATCTATTTTGATCATTATCTTCTAAGTCATTCTGGGACTGCTATGTAGCTTGTTTATGTGGAGATGGTGGTGGGATTTGTTTATTGGCTATTTTTCTTGTGTTTCTGCAGTTAGTTCTACCCATTTGGAGACAAGAACCACACTGGTACAACAGGACAGTCTTTTAGGACCAGAATCAACCTGGTGTCATGTAGATTTGTAGATCTTAGGGTTTCAGAGGTAAGGTTAGGTGTTTTCCTGTTTAGCTCTCTTTTTCCTTGCTTGCAGAGGGATATTTTAGCTTCAGGGTTGAGATTGCATATAGTTGTAACTTTTGAGACAATATAGGTTTGACTAATAAGTAGTTTGCTCCTTAAAGTTAACAAAATGGGCTCCTTGTACTCAAAGTTGGCAAATGGAACCAATTTTGTAGTCAAATATAGAACCAACTGTAAGTTGGGTCAGATATAAATCATTAGGGATCAATGGGCTGGATCAGATGGAGAAGTGAAAGATTAGGATTGGAGAGATACAGATTTAAGTTCAGGAGAGAACTTGGGTATAATGATAGTAGAGGGGTAAGAACAGCTTTGGAAAGGGTATATGTACTAGGAGGAGAATAAATACTTGTTACTGAGTGTAAAAGGTTTAAATAATT
Source organism: Dipodomys merriami (assembly GCF_024711535.1). Taxonomy (NCBI): domain Eukaryota; kingdom Metazoa; phylum Chordata; class Mammalia; order Rodentia; family Heteromyidae; genus Dipodomys; species Dipodomys merriami. The sequence continues at coordinate 613,128 of NW_027202538.1, read as the reverse complement.
CCAAGAAAGCTTATGTAGCAAGTAGCTTAGAGATCAAGATGAAGATAAGAAAAAGAATTTATAGATGTATATATATTGGGGACTTGCTGAGATTAGAAAAAGATCATCCAGATATTATTGGAAAGTTGCTTAATCTAAGTTAACTCCTGTAATTATTTTTTACTCTCATAGAAGGAGGCCTTATTTGTGTATAGAGTTAGACAGGGTAGCCTTGATGGAGTAGTAGTATAAGGTAGAGAAAGAGAGGTGAAGGGGGAGTGAGAAGAAAAGAAAGGAAAAAACTTACAAATTAGCAAATTGGAAAGTAGAAGAAGAAACCAAATAATAATGAAAAATAGAAACTTTAAGTGGAATAGCAAATCCTAAATCACAATACACATAAGTAACACATAGAAATACAAATGAACAACAAATGATCAGGCATAACAACTAACAAAGCAAAACCAAAGCAAGAAGAAAATACTAAAGAATGGATTTTTCAGGTTCTTTGGGGGAGCTTTAATCTCCCTGTAGTCCTCAGAGCAGATTCCTGATGGAACCTCGTATGCCTTGCTGTAGTCCACTTTCCTTGTGGCTTAGTTGGGAGCAGATGTCTTTTTGATTGGGGAGGGTGCCTGCTATCTAGATTTCCATTCTCAGGCCTGGTGGCAGGGAGTTTGGAGGGTTTCAGGGTTGTAGACTGCTATCATAAGCCTGGAGTTGGGTTCCCAGGCTTTGCCAGGTAGCCACAAGAGCCTTAGGAACAGAGCTTATGTCTGTGCTCAGTTTTGATGTGATCCATCCCTTTTGGAAGTGGGCTTGTGTCAGGGGGCTTTGGGATCCCTCAAAAAATTACCACTCACAGAGCGTGGATCCAGTTGTGTTACTCACAAGATCTGTAGCTGGTGGTGTGCTGCACCACAGAGCCTGTGGTATGGTGGATAAGATGGTTCTCAATCAGATGGTCTGGGTGTTAGCAGATCCAGGTGGGGGATGGCTTTGCTGATGCTGAAGGTTCTCTCTCCTATGTGGTGGTGTGGGGAGCCCTGGCACTGGGAGGACTGGGTAGGGGTTGGTGCGGCAGGCTGATGTGGACTGAGGGGGTAGCCATGCTGGTCTGCGGCAGATGTAGTGGAAGGCGGCAGACACTGGAGGGCAGTCTTGGTGATTTCTGCCTGTGGCTGCTAGGTGTGTTGGCAGAGATGCATGCAGAAGCTTGGTGGTGAAGCAGCTGAGAGCCTGGGGTCTGTGCAGGGTGACAGCAGGGAGCGAGCAGGTCTCAGCAGAAAGCCCAATAGCCAGAGCAGTTGGCCATTAGAGCACAGAACGATGGATTGGCTACAGCTCTGGTTTCCTGGAGGCCTTGTGCAGGGTTGCAGGGGGCCCACGGGGATCCTGCCAGTGCTGCAGGTTGGGCTGATTTGGGGGGGCTTACCCGATGGTGCCAATTTCTGGCAATTGTAATGATGGCGGTATTACTAAGTTAACTCCTTCCCCATAGCCCTTCTAGGTGGAGGACAGGTTAGAGGAGGCATTCACCAACTCGGAGATCTTCACCAGATTCCCTCCTAACATTCCATAGGTATAGTATTGAGCACTTTCTTCAGCTTTTGGGTGCTTCTCTGCTTAAAGTCTGCACTCCTCTGCTTAAAGTCTGCAGAAAGTCCCAAAGCATCATGGCATGTGGTGCAGGTGCTCCACAGTGGTCCCGTTCACTCTTTCTCTTTTGCCTTTTCTTATTTGCCTACTAGGATAGTCCTCTTGTAGTAGAAAAAGCCTTTAGGTGTTTAGAGTTTGATTGGAGTGGATTTCTTGAGGTAAAGTGTGGCTGTGGCAATAGACCTTCTTTTGGTCAGAGACAATGGGGTTACCTGTGAGAGCAACACCATCTTCCCACAACCTGCTGAATTTTAAAATTATATTTCATCTAGTTGTTTGTTGGAGCATTGCAGTTTTTCTGGAATTTAAGGTTTTCTGTATAACTTTGTCTTCAAGTAATACAACAGCATTAAATATTACATTTAAAAGCTATTCTGTAGCACATAGATTTTGGAATTATAATATTAAGATGAAATTCTTATTGCTTGTACAAAAAAAACCGTTTTAAGTCCAAATGGGAAATATGCTCATTTCAGCAGCCTTGGGTCTCCTTCTTCTTTTTGTTTCTCCAGTATCTTTATTGTTTTGGAACAAGTGTCATGGGTTATCTGTCCATTCCAAAGTAAGACTACTCCATTAATTTAATAGCAAAGGAATCTAACCTGCCTATCTCTCAAGACAGCTTTGAGTATAATGATAATCTGACCATTTACATTAGTGAATTTTCAGTCATATTGATAATTTTTTGTAAACCAATCATTAAAAAGTTTCCAAAAAGCAAAATAAAGATAATGTTCTGCTTTCTAAGGTTAAAAAACTAGTATTTCAACAAAACACATTCTATTCTTCCCAGATTACATGGTGAAGAATTTTTCTTTCATTATAACCCTTACCACTGAACCCTCCCTTCAAACATGTAGCTTTATTCAATTTTCCTCTTCTAGCTTTCATTTTGGCACTAGCATCAGTAATCTCCTTCTAGTATTTGACAATGAAATTCCATTTATTGATAGAGAGCTCAATTCATATTGACAAAGGCAGATTGGTGAGCATATCATATAACATAAAATATTGAATATTATTAACGTGATCTTATGTAACTATTCCATAAATTAATATAAGTACCACATCAATGTGCAATTTCATGTAATTTTTAAAATGCAAAACAATTGCATATCTAGGTCATAAAATAATTCAGATAACTAGTAGAAGAGAATAAGCTAAATCCATTGCATCATTCCCAAAATTCTTTGTAAAATTTTATTTTCCCATTAATATTCACCTCGGGCCCTTCTTTTTCTAACAACCAGTGTCATGTTGATGTCTCTAGATTTTAGTCACCTCTGATTAACCTCTTTCATTTCCACCTCCAGTTAGTCCTTCATGAGGAATAACTTGTCCCAATGTGCCTACAAGAAGACAGTAGTACCCAAGTCGACTGGCTGTGCCCATTCTTCCCTTGCTTTGTTAGGGAAGGGGGTATCAGCAACAAGGTTGCCAGAGACCAGGTGGCTGGAACCATGGTGTTACGAATTATGAGTAACAGAGTAGAGTAGCAGAGAATAGGATACCAGGGAAAGGGGAATTGTGACTGTAATCGCTGAGTGGCAGTGGCACCAACAGCTTTGCAAGGATTGGGATATCCAGACAGTTTAGCAGGGACAAGGAGGAAAAGAGAACGTGAAAGAGTAAAAGTTGTGAAGGATTAGGGTGGCACAATCAGGTTAAAAAGGTCGTGAGTGTGCAAACTGGGTAGCCAGTACTAGGATAATACAATTGGCATGGTACACTGATGTGGTGCAGAGCTCACTGTTTCCATCTCCAGTTTGGCTGTTAGATTCTTTAGGGAACTACCACTAGCAGCTCATTATCAGCATGTTGCGTTCAGGCATGTTCCATCCATAAATGTCTACTCCAAATAGATTGCAATTTTTGACACTGGCTTTCGGATCTTTTCCCTGAGCATCCTGAGAGCCCACACTCCACAATGCTGCAGAACAGGCTCCACATTGTGAGCTGCAATCACCTTTTACAGATCTCACTGCTCATCTCCAACGTCAATTATCATGGTAGCAAGGGATCGTGTAGTGCTCAGCAGCAGTGCTCTGGGAAGCTACCAGTTCTTACCCTAGCATTCTGGGAGATCCCTTGAAATGGGCAAGAACACTTGCTTTTGCTCTTCCAACTTCTGTGGCTCTGGAAAGCAAGACTGTTCTACCTCAGATGTGTTACTTTGATCTACAGGCCCAAATGTTGCTTCAAACTTTCTCTGTCTCCTCCAGGTAATCATCACCTTTAACTATCTCTCCTTTTCCTACCAGGTAGCTTACTTCATCTCCACATCCTTTCATTCTGCTTTGTATCAACCTGTGGCTTTCACACCAAACCCTTCCAATTTCTCATCTGCCTCTCTAGGTGTGAATCCGGCACAGCAAGCTACATGTAACTTTTGTATCTGTTTATCAACATTGACTCTGGAATCCAAGGTGGTACTAGGCAACTAAGAACATAGGTAGCATCTTAAATACTCTCCAGCCAATCACTGCTTATTGAGAAACATGCAAATGTGCTGTGGTCAGTCTCTCCATCTCCATTACTGGTTCAGTAGAATAAAGTGAAATCAAAATGGAGCCACCAGACAGCTGCTATGGCAGCAACCGAACCAATCATAGATAATTTAGTGAGGGGATATGAATCAAATGTAGTAAGGTAAATGCACAGGTTTATAGGACAGTACACAGGGTTTCCATCAAACAAGTTAGTTTATGTCCAAAATGCCAGACCAATCTTGGGTTCTGTCCTAGATCTTCCTTTTCTGAAGGTACTGAGGACTCCTAGATACAACTCAGACCTAATGACATGGGTGAATAGAAATGTAGGTGAGTATTGCTTAGTGTTCTGAAGTTGTGCTAAGGTGTTGTCTTGTCATGGCTGACATCTAATCAATGTCCTTTCCTGACCTCCACCACATCTCTTTATTTGGCATAAGTGGCATGTGGAAGATCTAACAAGATCACCTAGAGTTTGGGCCAGGGGTTAAAAACTCCATTTTGTGATCATAAATATTCCACCACTTCCTGAAACAAAATGTAAGGATCAGCAAGGAAGTTGGGTTAGCAATTCAAAAACTTATAATTACTTTATAGTGCAATATCTGAAATCTTCCCTTCCCACCCCTCAGATTCTGACTCCCCAACTGTGTAGACACTCATACACTCTGTTCTCCTGGAGCATTTGAGTGTGGGGCATCATCTGCTTCTTATGTGTACTGCTATACAAAGGGAGATTTTTCTCCTAGGCTCAAAATGACTTCAGTGATTGGTGTACTGTGCAATACCCTAAGGGCATGGTCATTTGTTCACACCCCTAAGTAGAACTGTCAAGGACTAAGGACTAGTCAGGGCTCACTTTCTGTCAGTGGTATTGCTCTGAGGAATTGCTGTCAATGTTGCCCACAGTGCCTAGGCTAAGGTCTCTCAGAAAGGTTCCAAACTCAACCTGCCTGAGTCTGTGAGTTGATCATCATTGAGTAAGTATGTTCCACATTCTGTGAGTCACTCACTTCTGTGGACCTATGCATATGAAGGCCCAAGAAGAGAGTTCCCTGGAAGGAAGGTCCTGGAATGCAAAACATCTACTAGGACAATGGAAACCCATGGTTGGGTGTGCTTAATATGCAATGAAGTAACAAGAAAGAAAGAGACACTGTCAACCACTAAACAAAGGGTCAGAAGGACTGATGGGAAGGGAGCCCCATGATCAGGAATATAAATGGAGCTTTCAAGCCCTTTCAGGCTCTGACTTTCTAGGTTGAAAGTAAGATAACAGATAGCCTGAGTTCCTAAGAGCTCAATGTTTAGACTATATGACTTTTTCAGAACTTCTTTTCCCTCCTCCTGTGTTCTAAGAGGAACAGTTAGTACAGTGCTTCTGTCTCCTAGAGGCAATCTTTCTCATCACACAATGCTTAAAGTAGACAATATATGGAAGCTTCCCTTAAATAAAAAATATGAAGTAGAACACAGTGCTTCTCCTGAATTCCTGGCCCTAAGAAGTTCCCAATGCTGAGCACAGAGTTTTCATGGGTGAGTGTTAATAACCTGAATGGTGAATTTTGAACACTCCCCAAGGCAGATACCGTCCAGTACAGTAGTTGCCACCTATGATCCTGGTTATTAAGACTGAAAAGTCTAAGATATTGAGTCCCAAAAGAGGAAACTGGGCCAAGGAGAGACAACATATCATTGCCTGAAAAGGAGGAAGACAAATTGGAGAATATTTCTCTGAGCATGGACATGGTAGTCATTTCAACAGTTTTCAAATTGTGGCTCATCAGTAGAGACAACCAAGTCAAATCTCACTAAAGCAATACTAAAACATATATAAAAAAACTATTTGGATTTCATTACTAACTTCTTTTTTCAAGTGTGTGTGTATGTGTGTGTGTGTGTTTGTGTGTGTGTGTGTGTGTGTGTGTGTGTGTGTGTGTGTGTGTGTGTGTGTGTGTTTGTGGTGTCAGATTTTGTATGGGACCGCATTGGTTCTTAAAAAACAACATATTGGTACTATCCTTTAGGTTTCCCATTCAAGACTCGTGGCATTCTAACTCTACCACTTGAAACACACAATTCTGCTGGTTATCTGGAGTCAACATGTAATGGATATGTCAATCTAGGTTGGTTTCAAAGTATGATTTTCAGATCTCACTCTCTGAAGTATATAAGCTATAAGAGTGAGCTTCAATGCTCAGCCCAGTATTTCCAGAAAGTTACTTAATCTTTCTGAATCTCAGAAAGTGAAAAGAACTACTTTGTAGAACTTAGAATATGGTGGGAGTTATGACTGGTTGCATGAAGTATAAGTGTTTGGGATTTGTGGACAGAGACTAACACTCTCATAAAACAACTGATGTTTATATTGAAATTAATTCCAGCAATTGGAAACAAGAGGAATTTTTCTGTTCTTATTTATCCATTGATGGGTAGTGAGGGGGCCACAGAAACTCAAGAAGGACAGGGGAGAAAATGCAGCAGTGGTTCTCTGTAGATATTATGCTGACAATGAACTATACCACTTGTGGACAGGGATGGGGGGGGGGGAAACAGAGAGAGAGTGCAAAGGAAGTGATGAGACTGTCCAGTAAGAAATGAACTCATTACCTGACTTACAAAATGGTGACCCATGTGTACACTTCCTTAACAATAACAATTTTTAAAATCCAGGTTGATAATTTTCTTCTCCAGTTTTCGATAGAGGTCCTTAAGACTCAGATCCACCTATGGAGCTTTTAAATGTTACGTTATATGATAATTAATATACAGCCAGAATCTCTTAAGAAATATTGTAAAAAGTATTCCATTCTTAGTAACTTTCTTTTTGAGTGCAGATTATCTATGTTGTTGGCAGAGCTATTTTTTACTTTTTGTTTTCAGTACTTGTCAAGTGTTGAAATCCTTCTTAAAGCTTTGTGACAGAGGTCCAATATGTCTTGGCACCCTGCCACTAGGTATCATGATAATGAACCTTTGAAATTAATGTCCTTGATTATGAGTTTTATTTATTTATTTTTTGTTTTTGTTGGTGAACTCTGGGCCTAGTCACTGTCTCTCAGCATTTCAGCTGAAGGCTAGTGTTCTACTACTTGAGTCACAGCACAATTTCTGGCTTTTTCTGCTTACATGGTGCTGAGGAATCCAACCCAGGGCCTCACGCATGCAAGGTAAGCAGTATACCACTGAGACACCTTCTCAGCCCCTATGAGTCGTTCTTTTGTGCATTGATTTTTTAGGCAAATCTATTGAGCAAGTACATTCATTTTGCCACTAGATGTAATCAAAATTATGAATTATCTGATATTTTAACGAATAAAACTGTCGGAATTGTTTGTCTCCTCATGCCAAAATCACAAAGTAGGGTATTTTATACTAAAACCACAAAAGAAATTCAAGATCTTGGTGCTAACAAGAGAATTCAAAATGGTTTTTCATTATGAATACTGAGCTCAAAACTCTTCTAATACTTATTTATAAATGCAAACTAAAGGGGAAAATCAATCAGGAAGTAAAAATTATATTGATTGTTAATTTTTAAAGCGGAAAATATGATCATTGATGGCAGACTAAAGACACAGTAATACCACAGCCCTGTATGCTCAATAAGAAATAAGAACCTTTTATTGAAAAATTGAGCTGGAAAGTGAACATCAGGCAAAGGCAAGTAGTCAGAGACTACCACCAACAAAGAAACACCACAATGTATATCTCAGAAAAAGGAAACAATTTCAGAACAACACTCATCATCTGTATCCGTGATTTCAATAATACATGTACCCTTCCCTACACACACACACACACACACACACACACACACACAGTATGCAACAGCTCAACCTACTCACAAACATCCACTCATCATGAACCCAGTTCTTCCTGTAATATTTGAAATTTTAAAAGTTTTAAGTATTGTAAATAATTAATAACAGATGCATAAGCAATCATTTTCTTAATAGCACTCTGCTATGGAAGTGAGAGTTCATGATTATTATAACTACCTAAAACATCTCTGAATCTGGAAAGAATTTAAAAAAAGACAATCTGAATTTTGGGACTATATTTCTACCAGCTATTCTGCAAAGGATTAATGAAATGATACTTATAAGATCTAAAAATTAAGTACTAAATTAATACAATGAATACATGAGTAAGTGAAAGACACTAATCAGAGAGACCTATGCTGCCTCCAGCTCTCAGCCAGCTGCACACTGTGGCACCCTTGATGCCACCTGGGCCACGTGGTTGTGTTCCCCAGAGCACTGGCCATATTGGAGTTGGAGCTGGGGGTGGGGGTTGGGAGAGGAGGGTAAGACATGGGGGATACTGCACTAGGGTTGGAGCTGGGGGTGATGGGGAGGGGAGTATAGGCTGCAGGGGAGGCTGCACTGGAGTTGGGGCTGGGGGTGTTGGGGAGTGGAAAGTAGGCCCTGGCAAAGGCTGGTGAGGGGAGGAAGGAGGGGGGAAGGTCAGCTTCTCTGACAGCAGCCACCCCTATGTTGGCTAGCTTCTGGGAAGGGTCTGTGAGTTGGGATGGTTGGGGCGGATCCCCTGGGGCCTGGCAGCCTCGTGAGGAGAGGAAGGAGTCTCAAGTCCTGCTAAAGTAGACAATGAGAAATGAGAGAACCAGTGGATGAAGAATTTCAACAAAAAGGGTAGGACTTGGAGGCAAACTCTGGGGACGTGGAGGGTGGAGGCCACAGGACTCAAGCTGCAGTGATGCCTCTCTCGATACCCCTGGCAGTTTGTGAGGGCCAGCTCCACTGCTGTGGGATCAGCCTATGACTGGTTTTGCACTGGGCACCAGGAACGGCCAGCCCAGCCTCAGCCTGCCCTCACGGAGCAGCGGCAGGTAGGTCATGCACAGTGGGTTGAAAGAAAAATGCCTGGCCAATGCTGTTTCAGCCCAGTCAGGACAAGGGCCACCGGGGATGTTCCAGCTGTAGATAAGGACTGAACCATGGACAAGACCAGGTGAGTCCTCTGGGGACCAGCATGGTGGCTGTCACATGTGTGCGGGGAACTTCCTTAGCTTGCCCTAGGGGTTTCCACAGAAAGGCTCATTCACTCTGGTGCCTCTCACACCTTCTGGATTCCAGCTGTCCTCCGGTCTCCTGCCACATTCAAGTACAGTGTCAACTCCATGCCATTGAGTGGTCATTACATAGATGCTCATAGGGCTTCTCAAACCTGGTTCACCATGCATGCAAGGCTTATGGTGTGCCATCCTCCAGGCAAAGTGTACCCCTGTTTCAGCTTGACCACCCATACCTACAGCACCATGAACTGCATTCTTACACACAAAGCCAGGGATACACAAGGCTATGCTGCAGTCTAAGTTATCCTATCCCTCATCCTGCTCAAGTGTGGGGTGGCTGTGGAGCCAACTGCACCATCACATTTGATTATCTCAGTGGAAGAAGAAAAAAATCTTCATTGTCCGAGATACAGCTGCCCCTGGGTTTCTATGTGTACAAGAGGTGTGTGTGTGTGTGTGTGTGTGTGTGTGTGTGTGTGTGTGTGTGGTGTGTGTGTGTGTGTGTGTGTGACGTGAGAGAGTAAGACAGAGCAGAGGTTATGAATAAAACACTTCTTTCCTTCAGCACTGAGTTTTGGTATCCAGTGGGTTTCCCCCCTCCACCAATCCTTAGTAAACATTCTAAAGTTGTCCCTTTGTATACTTTTGTCTCTTGATCTTCCTGATGATCAGATTCCTATGGTCTGTGTGTGAACTTCAGCATTTGCTTCATGAAAGTGGTGCCTTTTTAAACATCTTTTATGAAGCTCTTTGATCTCTTTAAATGCAATTTGTGCTGTGTTAATGTGTTACTTAGCCAAACTGTTTGTACCTAGGCTGTGACTGTTAATTTTGAGATTATCTTAGCACTAATATGAGATACTATCATTTCAATCTACATTTCTAGTGAAAGAAGTTCAACATCTTTATTGAAATAATTGCCTGGGTGTAAACAAACACAAAACCAGTGTTATAAATGTACAATCAGTAGATTTTAGTAAATTGTGGACCACTGAAATAAATTTTTTAACTAATGTTAATAATTGGAATAGGAAAAAATCACAAATTATAAAACTTAAAAATTGATCAAATACCAAAAAAGACACTGATCAGGAATGAAGTACAAATGTTAATGTTTAATAAATAAATGAAATATTTGAAATTCTTATCCACATAGGAAATACATACCCAAAAGTCCCTGAGATCCCATCTTACACATTAAAATACTTATAGCCACTCAAACAAATAAACACAAATGCTGGAGAGGTTGTGTGTCATTGTAACCGAGTACAACTCATATGTAGCTCAGAGTGGAAGTTTACACAATACCAAAAACAACCCCACATATTTTAATGACCTTTACAGTAACTTGGATACATATTGAAGGAATATGATTCAACATGAACATCCATGTTAATGGCAGCAGTATTCATAACAACCAAGATCTGCAATCAACCTAGGTGTACCAGTAAAAGGAATAAACAAAATAGGCTATTCATAGCTATAAACATATTCTGGAATATAAGAGAAGTTAATGCTTCTACTTTTACATTGCAAAGTATTTTTGGATATACGCCTAATACTATTCTCATGGGCTTTTCTGGCATTGTGTTTTTTCTTTTGTGAGAAATGTCAATATTGATTTTCAAAGTAGTTACTACAGGTTAAAGATATCCTGTAAGGGGCTGGGAAGGTGGCTCAGTGGTAGAGCACTTGTCTTGCATGCCTGAGGCCCTGGGTTCGATTCCTCAGCACCACATAAGCAAAAAGTAAAAAGCCTGAAGTGGCGCTGTGGCTCAATTGATAGAGCGCTAGCCTTGAGCTGAAGAGCTGAGGGACAGCGCCCAGGTCCAGAGTTCAGGCCTCACGACCGCACCCCCCCCCCAAAAAAAAGATATCCTGTAATAGGTGAATATTAGACCAAAAGGTAAATATATCAGTGAACACATACAGGACCATCATAAGTAGTTTATAATTTGAAGCAATTTTAAGAAGGCAACAATTGAGAAAAAAAAGATAATGCTAGAAGTTAAATAACAAATTATTTTGAAAAGTTGAATGAAGAAGGTATAAAATAAGTCTCATCAAAAACTGTTGAGTGATAGAAGATGGATGAAGGTTAGAAAAACATTCATCTGCATGGCCAATTTGAATGAAGTAAATTCATATTTGGTATACACAGACGACACATTCCAATTCATAAAATACACTTAAAATGTTTATGAGAAGACAAGTCAGGATCTGTCTTTTGGATATGTAATAGCAAAAATTCACAGAAGGACCAGAACTGTGAAAAAGAGAGAGTATGGCCAAAATTGTTGATGTGATTGATTGAATATATCTGTGTTTGTGTGGAAAAGGAGGAAAGAAGATGAAGAAAACATATGGGGTGCTGATCAAGATATATTTTCACATTTATAAACAAGGAAAAATATGAAAAATGTGCAACTAATTAGTGTTAATTTAACAAAACATTTTGCTCAAGTTTTAAAAATGAAACTATAAAAAATAACAATAACATCAAATAAATAGGGCATTGAAGAAAATGTCCCATAGACAGATTTTCCCCATAATTTGTTTTATTTCATAAGAAACGGATTAAAATAAAATGTAATTACATCTGAAGATGTTAACACTTTCAAAGGTCATTTTTAGAATCCAGCAAAGAAAAGTATCAGAGAAGTAGAGAGTAAGAACCACCTGTGCTATGGATGAAGATATTTAGTAGAACTTTGTGATGAAACAACGTGCTCTCTTTTCCTAATCAACATAGTCCAGGTCACCTACCTTTTTACAGAACACTTGTAGTCAGAGAAGTAGAGTTACTAATTAGGTAGTAATTTATTACTTTTATTCCCTAATCTTATTATGTGATTCCTGAATGATGTGAGTGATCCTAGGAGATTTTCTGACCTCATTTTCATGGTGTCTAATTCCTCCCCCGCCCATGATTCTTCTGCTAGTCTCATTTTTCCTTGTTTCTGAACTCAACTACTGTGATCTTTGGGGTCATGAAAAAGAGTTGGAGAAATGTATGACTTGGAGTCGGTGCTTTCACTCCAGCTCAGAGGAACTATTGAAGGACCTCCACCTGATCTTCAGAATCAGATATTAATTGACCTCTTTGGAAATGGAGAAATTCAGGCAGAATCTGTCATTCCTTGACTTTCTCTGAAGAGATTTTGTACTAGGGCACAATTCAGAGGATGAGCTTTCCCACCAACCACCACAGCCTTGACAGAAGGAACAGATTTAAAACTGAAAGTGGTCTCAGTTCCCAAAGGGCCAATGGGAATCCAGGAGAACACACATTCCTCCTGATTAGGGACCTTCTAGTAAGAATAGAAACTGGACAAAGTCTAATGTAGAGATTAACTGAGACTGGACCTAAGAGTGACACAAAAGAATTTCCCTTTCTTTGACTACAATTGTGTTGTTTAGTGAGACATGACACCTTCCTTCATATCAGAAAATGTACTAGGTGAATTATGTCACTGCCACTATGTGGGAGGTCAGTTCCTTGGAGGAGAAGGGGTTAAATGTTGTGACCACCAGTTTTTTCTCTAGGCCGTTATCTCTCCCATGCCTTCCCCTGCCAGGAATATGTTGCTTCTTTCCTGCATTCAACTACTTGTGTACCATAGGGTATTCTTTTTCTAGTATCTTACATTCACAGTAGCATAGGCCCAGGCTCTGCTCCTTCCAAGAGGTGACAACAAGATCAGATTTGTACTGAATATGAATCATATTGAAAAAAAATAACTGAAATTAATAACACCCTTTCATACTTGCATATTTACTAACAGACAACTTCCTGGTTGCTCATTCTGTAGTTTCAATTCTTTAGTGGCAAGCACCATTCTAAGAGGTCTTTCCTGGCCACTGAAAATTGAACTCACTAGAAGCTGAAAAGTTTCATTTTGTGTGGTGGTGGATACTGGTGGCTCACATCTATAATCCTAGCTAGTCATGAGGCTGAGATCTGAGAATTGTGGTTCTAAGCTAGTTTGGGAAGAAAGTCTATGAGATTTGTCTCTAGTTAATCAACAAAAAAACAGAAGTGGTACTCTGTCCCAAAGTGGTAGAGGGCTGAGGGACAGTACTCAGGCCCTTAGTTCATGCCTCGTGACCAACAAAAAGGAAGTTTCATTTTTCTACCATGGTGTCTTCTAACATACTATGTGCTTTATCTGTAAGTCTTCTTAAGGTTCCTGTGTCTCACTCAAGTAGATTTTTTCCTTCAAAAATAAGAAAGTCTACAAAGTCTACCTATTGTACAATCACTAAGTTTGGAATAAACATTTGTTAACTGTTGGTGTGCAGACATTAGACTAATTCTTAATTTAAAGAAATTATGTTGGCCTTCATTCCACTTGAACAATTGTGTGGAAAATAGATATATCTTTGGATTCCTTTGGTTCTTTCTAGAATCTATATTCTCCAGATTGTGTTTCCATTGATGCAGAAAAGTTCCAAATTGTGGCAACTATTATTTATTTTATTGGTAGTTTTAAGCATGGAAAAACGGATCAAAGATATTTCAAATTTAATTTTGTGAAAAATGTTCATTCATTATCTACATTCACAAAACATAAATTACTAAAGGAACTGTTTCTTTGGTAAAAAAAAAAATGAGCATTCGGGTTAGAAATAGTCTCTTCCATGTAGGAGTCTTGGAGGGTCTGCCTATATAGTGATCTCACTTTGAGAATTAGTTTGCCATAATGGGTCTTTTCAACACTTCTTGTTTGGCACTAGAAGCCTGGTGAAACAAACACATTTGTCTACGATTCTCTTTCAGGAAGTCCATGGCTGACATTGATTGTGTTAGATAATAATTGTCCTCCTACCATTTCCTTCTAAGTAATTTTACTTATATTTGTGATTTTGGGAGTTGTATCAGGTTATATGTAACCATATCCTGTGGAGCAATTTAAAGAAGGAAACTTCAGTATCTGTGTTATAATGTAGTGGTATCATAAAAGTTCCTCATATTTTACAATATAATATAAGTAACAATGATTATCTTATCAACTCTAGCTAAATTATGTATCATTAGGCATTATGATAATAGTGTCTGAAAGTTCACAGATCACTTTATTTTCAAAAAATCAAAGTAATCAGAATATTGATATTTTTGAAAAGTATATTATAAGGCACGGATATTTCCAAAGACAATGTTACCCACAAGACATTTCGTTTCTTATTTTGTCATGTAGCTAATTTAACTTTACTTTTTATCCAAATTATAACTTACGATTTACTACTTGTGCTACAAAAAATGAAGCACAAATTTATTTTTTGTCTTTTTTACTCATTTGTATTTATCATTGTGCAAAGTGGTTTCAATTCAATGAGTTTGTTTATAAGTACAATGCATCTTGATTAGTGTTCCATTAATCTACCCATCTTTCCCCAAACTACCCATCTTCCAAGTTACATGGTTCCATTTTTACATTGATATCATTAATATAATGATTACATTTGCCATCCCTTCCTCTTTTCATTAATCTGCCCCCTCTTTTCTTAAACTTCTTCTAGAGCTGAACATCATTTCCCTTTCTGCTACTTATTTGCTTGAACTCGTCATTGTTTGTTAGTTATTCAGAGAATCATCATCACTGAAATACTTTCATGAGCATACTGAGTATTGGATTTTTAAATTTCATTTTGATTTCAACTTGTACACAGGAGTTGACATTCATTATGAGTACATGAGTACAATCTCACCTCTTTCATAATTTTCCCCAGCACTCTCACTCCCACCTTTTCCTCAAGTTTCTTCATTTGGTAGGATATGCATTAAGTTAGAGCACTGAATTTCACTCCACTTTATTGCTTCATTTATCTATTTCTTCCCACCTTGACTCCATCTGTACCTCTGAATACTTGATTCGTAGTGGTTATTTTGTTGGAATGTGAGTTAGCTATTCTAAGGAATTACATTATTTGAATTATTCTCTGAACTAACCATATTTCAGTTCATACCTAGGTGTATAGTTGGATCCCACCACAAAGTGTGCATATTGTATTGATCTATATTATGTCTAACTTCCTATATAACAGAAAATATATCTCATTTGTCTCTCTGGGTTTGGCTTTCTTCCCTTACTTCATTTAGCATGATTTTCCCCAATTTTTTTCCTTTCTTTGCAAATGATTCATTATCATTCTTTTGAATGGATAAATAAAATTCTGTTGTGCATGTACGTGTGTATGTACGTATGTATATATATGCATATATATATGAATGTATACAAATACATGTATATCTATATGCATATAGCTATCATATTTTCCTGATCTACCTGTCCACTGAGAGTCATAGTCCATGTCTAAATGTGATTTCTTGTACTATTATGCTTTTGCTTTCAATGTTTTGGAAAATAACTAAATATCATTTAGTTATTTGTGCATGCAGGCTATTCTATAACAAAAATCATTTGTTGGTATATGTTTCTTTTTATGTTGGCTCCTATAAATCACAGGGGTTCATAATTGCATATGAATCTGTTTTTAAGAGCAACACTAAATATTTGCTTGTATATAGTTGACACTTGCTAATAATTTATTATAAAATTATATATACATACATATGCATATAGAGTTTATATATATTGACACACATATATGCCTATAAATGCATGCATATAGAATATATATATATATATATATGTATATACACAAACATATGTGTGCTAGTACTAGAAATTAAATTCAGGGCCTAGTTTCTTTTGGTTTTCCTTTTTGCTCAAGGTTGACATTCTTCCATTTGAGCCACAGCTCCTTGTTTTGCTTTTTGTTTCTTAGTTGTAGATAAGAGTATCATGGTCCATTTTACCTTGTCTGTCGTGAAACTTCGATCCTCAGATTTCAGCCTTCTACATAGTTAGGTTTAAAGGCATGCAGCATTAAAACTAGCCCTATTATGTTTGAATTAAAAATATATTTAAAGAATGATACCTTGTAGTATTTTCAAATAAATCTTTTCATTTAAATAAAACATACTGCTCAATTTTTTTTTCTTATTCCAACTCACCTACCAAGAAAGGAAAAGAAAAATGTGAAACTGGAGAACCTCTGAATGTAACCATTCTCAAGCCTGCTAGCCACAGTTTCTTTGCTGGAAAATAGAACAGGATGCTATCATATACAGTGAAGAGCATATACATGCTCTTCACTGAAGCTTCTGAAAGGCTGATGACAATGAGGACAAGCAACTTTATCCATGAAATGTCACAAAGGATACGCTATGTTCGGTGACTCTAGTGGATAAGTGTAGTCAACGTTAGAGGATGGTCATAGCGATGAGAATAATCAAAGGTTTATATGGGATTACAGAGGTGTGTTTTCTTGAAGATGAATGCTCTTGATTTTGTTGCTAAGCTTGTCATCCCTCTTGAAGTCTCTTGTCTTGCTGCTGGTCCTTTTTAACTGTTTACTCATTTGCTTCAACTGGGCCTTCTTTTCACTTAAAAGGATTATTAACTCCATGTGGTCCTGGTAAGTTATGAAAATAGGAAGCTCCATTATTACTCCATCTTTCTTTTCTACTTTTTATTTGTTCCACTATGAGAATATGAACTCAAGGCCTGGACACTGTGTTTTAGCTTTTTCTGTTAAGGTACTCCATAACTTGAGGTAAAGCTACATTTCCATGGCTTTGGAGAACTAAAGGGAGATTTTTTGTCTGGACTGGATTTGAACTTCAATCTTCAGTTTGCAGACTTCTGAATAGTTAAGATTATAGGATTGAGCCGTTAGTGCCTGGCCCCCAAAGCATTTATTTCTTAGCCACAAACATGGGATGCGTCTTATAGAGTTTTGTAATTGAGAAATTCTCATCATATGTGAGAGTTAATGCAATTTCACAGGGAAAGGTTGGAAAGTCAAGAAGTGCTCACTAAACAAACTCAAAATATGGTTTGTTCTTACTTTCTTGATACAACAGCCTCACTGATTTCTCTCATGGATATCTTCTAATCTACTTCTAATTTTACTTCTAATTCACAAGTGGATATAACTCAGTTTCATTTAACTACATGAATTCTTGTTACATGTGTTACTGAACTACATTACATCTGAGGCCTAGTGACTACCTGAAATCATCAATTTAATCATAAATGACCCCTGCTCTTTTGCAATAACTTAGACTCCTTCAGGGGTCTGAGACACCAAGATACTTCAGGAGACACAAGCCCCTTCTCCTATCAGACTTGCCAATGCAGAAGAAGCAACTGTTCCCTTCAACCCTTATAGGAAACTTGCCTGTAACATGAGATTCTTAGCAGTGAGAAGGGTGTTCAAACTACACCTGCCTGGACACTGCTGGCTCACCTTCTGAAACGTCTCAAGCCTTTCATCAATAATGCTGTCTGCTGTATGTAGAATTGTTGTTTGTCTACACCAGCCATCCAGACATCTCCTTATTCTGTTCATTGAATAGGATCCACGAATTGAGTCTGTCTACAATCTCCTCTTTGCTGATAATCACCTACAGAGAAAAATGCATTTGGCTGTTGAAGACAGCAAAAAAAATGGTGCCCTTCCCTCTTATTAATGGAGTGTGAATTTCATTCATTTTAGTCAGCATCTTTGAGGACTTATATCTGTGTTTTTCCTCTCAGAAACCTAGGGTTCAACATCATCAGACATTCTCATGAAGTAACAACTCTAAGTGACCAACAACACTTTTACCCATTGCAAATCTATTACCATCAGGTCACAACAAACCTTATAAACAAGAAAGGCTGAATATATTAAGCACCCCATAAATTCTTCTGCTTTATATCCTTTCAATATGTATTTTCGAATGATGATAACCTAAATTAATTCTGATGATATTTTTTCTCTTAAAATTAATCAAATTCTTACATGATTAAGGCCAAATGTCCTGTTTATTTAATTAAAAAAACTATAATTCACATAATGTAAAACCAAATATTTATAAAACAACATATCAGGAAGATTCATATAGATAGATAGATAGATAGATAGATAGATAGATAGATAGATAGATAGATAGATATAGATAGATAGATAGATAGATAGATAGATAGATAGATAGATAGATAGATAGATAGATAGATATAGATATAGATATAGATATAGATATAGATATGATGGAAGATTCATACATAGTAAAATAAAAGAAACCTTAAACCAATGCCCATCACTCATTTGATCCTGAACCTGTAGTGGAAGAGGGTGATTTTACCTATAAATCATGGAAATGTCATCTCAATCCAGTCTACTCTACACAGGCTAACCCCAAAATACCCAATGCTTCATTACTTACAAACAACTCTAGCAAGTAGACTTTATTTAGCATAGGATTCTCCTCCCTACAATGATAAATGGATTATGCTAATAAATTTGAAAGTAAATAGTTTAAAACAGCCTGGCTGAGAGTACAAAAGGATTTTGAGGTCTTAAAAATCTTGAAATACTTCCAGTTAAAAAGGGGCCACAGAAGGCCCATTGCTAAAGTTTTAACATGAAGTTCATAAATACGAAAGCAAAGGGATTTTCTTCTTACACACAAAAACCTCATCAAGGATTTTTGAGTGAAGCAAAATTACCAACTGTAGCACCATCTACCCAGCCAAATGTATTGAAAGGGTTTGAAAGTCTATCCCTAGAAACCCAAGTTTTGTTTCTAACTCTCTGACATGTATTTATTTCAACTTTTAAAACTTTAGTTTTTCATGGCTCAGAATTCCTAGTTAATCTCACAATGGCCCTACATACTGCTCTACATTAACTTTTGGAGAACTTTCCTAGAACACCAAACACATTCTTTTTGTATAAAATTTGAATAGAAAATTTAAATTGACTTTTAAAAATGAGACGAATAAATGCTCATTCTGATATAAAATATAGGTCAACACTTCAATTTAGAGGACAATGAAGTTAATATTTAGTTGAAATTTATTTACTAATTATATATATATATATATATATATATATATATATAAGTTGATAAATATGTGACATCTCCTTTTAAAAAACTAAAAAAAATTATTGTTTCTGAAGTAGTCATCACATACAATTTCTCTTCAACTGGCATTATTTTGGGGCTAATTTTCTAAATTAAAGAGTGTAAGAAATGTTTTTTAAAATATAATTAGTGCAGATTTCTAAGCAAAAGTTTCATCTGGCTATGGACACATATTTTGTTGGTTTGTCCAGTTATCTTTGTGGTGACTATCAAACTAAGAATTTTAGGAAAACTAGGCAAACTGTCACTAGCCATACCTAGGATTATTTTATGTTCTATTTATTTTAATTTTTGTGCTGATCTTGGGATTTGCATGCATTGCCTGAACAATTTCCGTAAAATTTTTCTGCTCAAGGTTATGACTTTAAAACTTGGGCCACAGTTCTACATCCAACCTTTTGGTTGTTAATTAGAGAAAAGACTCATAGACATTCTATCATTAGGCCCAACTTCACACCAAGCTTCTCAGTATCCATAATATCAAGGACTATAACCATGAGCCACTGTTAGCTACATGATGTGTTTTTAAAAGCATCTGTAAATAATAATAGAAAACTATCACCATTACTAAAGGCTCAAACCTGTAAATCTAGCAATTTCAGAGGCTGAAATCTATAAGATCATGTTTTAAAACTAGACTTGTCAGACAATTCAGAGTTTATTTGTTTAACCTGCAGGACCCAGGGTTTAAGTCAGGCCTAGGCACTGTATATGAGTTACTTTTGATTAAGGCTAGTGCTCTACCTCTTGAGCCACAGTGACACTTCCAGCTTTTCCTAAGTAGATATTAGACGGAAGTGGTAAGGAAACCTCACAGTTTCGCTCTTAACTGTCATCCAAAAACTAAGCCTTCAAAGTAGCAAATCAGAGATTCTTACCTTCAACTAAGCAGCAATAAAAATACTGAAGGTGTGATTCAAGTGGTATAGTGTCAGCCTTGCTTGGAAAAAGTTATGGCAATTCAAGCCTCAGTATTGGCACATATGTACACAGAAGCATGCACATACATACATATAAAGGGTCCTATACTCAATTCCCTGGGATTAAAAAAATAAAATATTAAATTAAATTAGGACAAAAATAAGAAATTCAAATTCCTAAAAAAACAAAAACAAAAACAAAAACTACCATAGCCGGGTGGTGGTGGCTCACACATAAAATCCTAACTAATC
Source organism: Dipodomys merriami (assembly GCF_024711535.1). Classification (NCBI taxonomy): domain Eukaryota; kingdom Metazoa; phylum Chordata; class Mammalia; order Rodentia; family Heteromyidae; genus Dipodomys; species Dipodomys merriami. The sequence continues at coordinate 592,812 of NW_027202538.1, read as the reverse complement.
AGGAGGCTGAGATCTGAGGATCACAATTCAAAGCTAGCCCAGGAAGGAAAAGTCCATGAGACTCTTATCTCCAAGGAACCACACAGAAAACTGGATGTGGCACTGTAGCTAAAGTGGTAGAGCATTAGCCTTGAGCTGAAGAGCTTAGGGATAGCACCCAGGCCCAGAAGTCAATCCCCACGACCAAGAAAAACAAACAAACAAACAAAAAACTGCCATAACTGAATTGTGACTTAGGTGGTAGATTTCTTTCTTCCCATAAATGAGGTATGAGTTCAATCCCGAGTTGTTCATACCAAAGCAATCCAATAAAAGCACACTAAGAACTATCTAAAAAAAAATATGTCATTCGTTGTAAAGAAAATTAAAACTTATGAAAATAATTGAAAGAGAGCTAAAAGGAGAACCATGGCTCAATAGTGAACAGCAACTTAAGCCATATCGCCATTTCCAGGTTTTAGCTATTTATTGGCAAAATGAATATCACAGACATTGCTGCTTGGGATCCCTTTGAATCTGGATCCTCAGATTTCAGCCTCCTATGTAACTGGGATTACAGGTGTAAGGCACCAGCAATCTGAGATATGCATTTATTTTGTCATGTTATGTGGCAAATTATCACAAATTTATTTGTTTGGCCACTGAATACAAACTATTGTAGGATATAAGATTGGGCTGGTAACTTGGGTGTGGTTTGTCTATAGTAGCTGCTCAGTTTCTAGCAGGGGCAACTACCCTATAGTCTCTCACAGAATGTGGGGATCTCTTACAAGCTTACGGGATGCCTAGTAGGGTTTAAGTTCTGTGGTGGTGAGACTGTGGTTTCTGCTTTCTGGTCTCCTATCATACAGCCACTGTTGTCAGCTCCTAGGCACCCCCATACTTTCTTGACAAACATATTCTCCTTACTGTTTGCTTCATTCTGTTTGCATCACTGACTTCTAGAAAGGCCTTAATTTGCACTCACACCTTGGAAATAACTCATTCCAACTCTTGTGGGAACTAATTACATTTGTAGAATCTGTTTAATTTTGTTATCTACCGGAGCATATAGTGGGGTTAGATCCTGCCAGACTGGAAGATAAAAGACTTCCTAAGGGTCTGAGTTGTTGTGTATCACCTGATACACATAAAAAGCTATTTATTGGGGCTGGGAAGGTGGCTCAGTGGTAGAGCGCTGGCCTTGCATCCATGAGGCCCTGGGTTCGATTCCTCAGCACCACATAAGCAGAAAAAAATCCGGAAGTGGCATTGTGGCTCAAGTGGTACAGTGCTAGCCTTGAGCTGAAGAGATGAGGGACAGCGCCCAGACCCAGAGTTCAGGCCCATGACCGGACCCCCTCCCCCCCCAAAAAAGCTATTTATTATCTGGGCACTGGTGGCTCATTCCTGTAATCCTAGCTATCTGGAGGATGAGATCTGAGGCTCCCAGTTCAAAGGCAGCCTGGGAATGAAAGGTTTATCTCCAATTAACCACTCAGAAAGATGGAAGTGGTACTGTAGCTCAACTGGTAGAGCACTCACTTTGAGCTGAAGAGCTGAAGGATTGCCACGCCGACTCCAGTGGAGTCTGCTTAGCATGGGAAACCATCTATCAGACCTAAGATAGGGGCTTCAGAGACCTATCTCTGAGTTTTGGGACTTTACCGAAGTCTACCTCAGAGAATGGGGCTTTACAGAAACCTATCTCCAAGTTTTGGGACATCACCGAAGTCTACCTCGGAGAATAGGGCTTCTAAGAGGCCTACTCCTGGAAAAAGGCTGGCAAGCCCCTGGGAAAGATGTGTTTCTGCCTTTCTTTTCCTCACTGTAGAAGAGTGCCTATTAATCTTTTACTGTTTCTGCTGTTCATTGTACTTACTCATTGTCAACGTTCCCTTATTCAAAGCTCTTTCTTAAGAGTGTTGACGACTCCAATATCTGATGAGTGTCTTAAAAATATGACTAACTCACCAGAGTTAAGTGCTACCCTGAAACCCCTCTTATGGAGGCTAGTAGACAACTCATAAGCAAATATAAAAGTATTGGGGGTTTCACAATGTCACTTCAGCAGAAGGAATTGTTTGTAAGAGATTTGCAAAAAGCTGTAGGCATGGCTAGAACAGAAAGAATGTATGGCAATTGCTGAGGTAACTACTTAGGAGAAAGAACTTCTTATTACTCTCTTTCATTTACTAAGATACTTGCTAAATCTAAGTCTCGTTGGTGTTTACTATTAAAGAAGGAACAGAAAAGATCTGATGGGACAGTTAAGGCCTCTATAGAAATAAGGTAATGGTTAGTTGGTGACAAACATAAAATCCCATTATATTTCTTAGAGATAAGACGGAAACAAGTGCCTATCAGGCAACCAGCTGGTGACCACCCAAGAATGAAGCCCTGCAGCAAGATTATGTAACCTTTTGCCCTTTCTTATGGAGATTTTTGCTATAAAAGTCTGTTATCCTCTGCATTAAATCGCACTCAGCATCCACTCCTCTTGTGTGTGAGTTGTCTGTTTGCCATCTCCCCACATATTCCAGTTCCTCCCCTAGGTGTCCTCTGTCATCCCGACAGAATCCGGTCCGCGGCAAAGGATTGCACAGAGACCAGATTTGAATCCCCAGAGTTGAAAAAAAAAAGAAAAACATTGAAAAAAGCTATTTATTATTCTAAGTGTCCTCAATTTCAGACACTGGTAATGTTGAGTTATTGTTTGACATTAACCAATGAAGTGTGAAATTTAAGAAAATGAAAGATAGTTCCTTGGGTGGAGTGGAAAATATTTCGGCAGTTATAGGAAATGAAACACAATTAGGAGTTAAATTGAGGATACATTCAATAGCAGTGGCTGTGGCTTCAGAGATGGGACAGAGCTAAACATGTTAGACATATGTTAAAAAGAGAACATGGGGCTTTGAATGCGGTTTAGTGGTACAGTGCTTGCCTAGCATGCATGTAGCCCTGGGTTCAATTACTCAGTACCACATAAACAGAAAAAGCCAGAAGTTGCCCTGTGGCTCAGGTCAAAGGGTGCAAGACTTGTGCAAAAAAGAAGCTCAGTGACAGTGTGCAGGCCCTGAGTTCATGCTCCAGGACTGCCAAAAAATAAAAAGAGAGAACATGTCAATAATGAATGAAGGAGGGATCCAGAAACCAAATTCCTCACTGAATATTTTCTCTATTTCAATATCATTCCAGAGAGAAAAATTAGGCATAAAGATGGTCCAGAAAGAACATATCTCATGAAGTAATACAAGATTTAAAAAAAAATATGGAACACTTCACATATTTGCATGTCATCCTTGTGCAGGGACCATGCTAATCTCTGTATCGATCCAAATTTAGTATATGTGCTGCCAAAGCGAGCACTACAAAAAAAAATTTTTTTACTGCAACTGGCCTCTAGAGACAATCCATCAGACATAATTGTGACTTGCAATAGCACAAGAGCTCATTGTAATAGCACAAGTGCTATCTGGATATTATGTATGGGTCCTGAGCATTGATAAGAGCCTAGGTGCTATTCCTATTTTTTTCCTCAAGAATATTACTCTATTACTTAAACCACAGCCCCATTTCTGACTTTTCTGGTGAGGAAATGGAGATAAGAGTGTCATGGACTTTTCCTGGCTCACCTGGCATAACATTGGGATAACACCTGGGATAATATTAATAACGTTATCCCAAAATCTCAGCATTCTGAAGAGCTAGAATTATAGTTATGAGCCATTAGTACACAGAAAAGTATTTATTTTTCAGTGGAATGAATTAAGAATACAGATTCTTAAGGAAAATTCACCCTCAGTACTAAGTAAATCATCAAGAACAGTTCACGTAGATACACACACACACACACACAAGCATACAAGCAGACACAAAAACCCACATAAACGTCTCAGGAATCTGTATCTCTTTCCCCTAAAGAGTAGTATGGTCTAATGGGCAAACTGTGGTGTCACAGTCATGTAATCCCAGATATCAAGAGGTAGGGGTATAGGAGCATGGGGTACTGAGGATGACTTGGGTGAAGTTAGCACAAAATCCTATATTAAAAGCAAACTGAAAAAGAAAGAAAAAGAGTTGGGTGCATGTAGGCACAAGTGGCAATTTATGTGCCTAGTAAGTTTAAGGCCCTCAGTTTAATCCTCACTTCCATGAAAAAGACAAAAAGAATAAAATCTCAGTCCATTTTGTCATTGTTTAAAATCAATTAAGCTGTATACTTCATGAGGAATATAAGGTCTATTTCAAGCCTAATAGTAGTAGCTGGATAGTCTATATAGCATGGTAGCACATGGGACAAGGCCCTGTAGGTGCATCATATCACAGAGGATCTCAGCATCATGGTATGTGCTAGAATGACAGGGAGTAAGGGGCATAGGTTGCTTTTAACAACTGATAACAGTGATAACGTTAGTCCCTTGAGAGTTGATGAGATAATATTTATCCATTTATGACTGAAACATCTTTTAAAGGTTCTACTTCCTGACACTGCTACATTGAATAGTTAAACTTCAGTATGAGCTTTGATGGTGACAGACCATTAACAGCTTTCTGACAGAGGCAGGTGAGACCATTGGAAGCCAAGGATGTTAATACAACTAGGCACCTTGGACTGCTTCGATCTCATTGATTCTGATATTTACTGTACTTGGGGCCATCTCACAGTCAAGATCCATCAAGTCCATGTCTGTTCCATGTGCCAGTTTCAGTTATGCTGAGTGTTATATAAACCACTAGACAATAGGGAGAAATAGGATGGAGATAGGCACAAAAATGTAAGTTTGGCATTCTTCTTGGCCCTTAAATAACATTAAAAGATTTATGTAGGTAAGTCACGAGAAAGCTCTATGTCATTATAAAATACATATAGCCATGTAATAACTACTCTATCACCCTGAAAGATACCTTGTAGAACAGCTTGTTTACACATAACACAGACACTCCTATGAACACAAAAGATGGAAAAAACAAACAAGTTCCGGTTTACAAAAGTAATTGTCAACCTCAGAGTCAAAGCAGACACCCTGAAAACAGTACTGGAAAGAATAGGAAAAACACTAGGTCTCCTTGGCACAGGTCAAAATTTCCTTAATAGAGACCCAGAAACACAACAAATCAAAGAAAGGTTGCACAAATGGGATTTCATGAAACTGCAGAGCTTGTGCATGGCAAAGGACATAACTAGCAAAATCCATAGAAAGCCCACCGATTAGGAGAAGATTAGCCATACAACAGACAAGGATCTCATATCTAAAATGTGCTTGGAACTCACAAAAATATATCCTCCAAAAACAAATCCTCAAAGAAACAACCGCACAATAAATAAGTGGGCTAAAGAATTAAAGAGAAATTTCTCTGAAGAGGAAAGAAGATGGCCAACAGACACATAAAGAAATGCTCAACATTTCTAGCCATAAAAGAAAAGCAAATCACCAAAATTACTCAAGCTGATTTAAAATTTGGCAAAGGAGCAGGGTATAAAAATAACCGTCAAAAATCAATGGCTTTTCTGTATGCCAATAATGAGAAAAGCGTGGTTGAAATCAGGAAAGCAACTCCATTCATAACAGCACCCCCAAAAACATACCTAGGAATTAATTTAACCAAAGAAGAGAAGGACCTCTATAATGAAAACTTTAAAAACCTGAAAAGGGAAATCAAAACAGAACTTACAAAGTGGTAAAAGCTCCCATGTTCCTGGATTGGAAAGATCAACATCGTGAAAATGGCAATACTTTCCAAGGGTTTCTACCAATTTAATTCAATACCTATCAATATTCCAACCCCTTTCTTCAACGAATTAAAAGAGGCTATCCAAAAATTCATATAGAACAATAAAAAACCCAGAATAGAAAAAAAATATCCTTAACATAAAGAACAGTGATGAAGGAATATCAATACCAAATTTCAAACTCTACTACAAAGCCATCGTAATTAAAACATCTTGGTACTGGCACAAGAACGGACATCAGGAACAATGGAATAGAGTTGAAAAGGCAGAAATGAAAGTACAGACATATAGCTACCTAATCTTCGATAAGGGAGCTAAAAAAATAGAATGGAAGAAAGCCTCTTAAGTAAATTGTGCTGGCAAAATTGGTTAATCACTTGTAGAAAACTTAAGCTAGATCCTTATATATCAATCTGCACCAGAATCAATTCCAAATGAATCAAAGCCCTCTGAGTCAAAGCAGACACTCTGATGGAATAGGATGGAATAGGAGAAACCCTAGGTCTCCTTGGCACAGGCCGAATTTTTTTTTTAATGGAGACCCAGAAACACAACAAATCAAAGAAAGGTTGGACAAATGGGATTGCATGAAATTGCAGAGCTTCTACATGGCAAAGGACATAGTTAACAAGATCAATAGAAAGCCTATGGATTGGGAAAAGATCTTCACTAGCCATTAAACAGACAAGGGTCTCATATCTAAAATATACCTGTAACTCAAAAAATTAAATCTCCCAACAACAAATCCTCAAAGAAACCACTTCTCCATAAAAAAGTGGGCTAAAGACTCAAAAAGAAACTTTTCTAAAGAGAAAAGAAGGATGGCCAATAGACACATGAAGAAATGCTCAACCTCCCTAGCCATAAAAGAAATGCAAATAAAAAGAACAGAAATACCATCTCACCACAGTTAGAATGGCTATAATCAAGAACTCTAATAGCAACAGATGGTGGAGGGGATGTGGATAGAAGGAAACCTTACTGTATTGTTGTGGGAGTGTAAACGTGTTCAACCACTTTGGAAAGTATATGGAGGTTCCTCAGAAGACTCCACATAGAGCTCCCCTATGACCCAGAACTAGCACTTTTGGGCATTTACCCAAATGTTCACAAACAAGATCATACTAATGCTACCAGCACGACTATGTTTATTGCAGCATTATTTACCATAACTAAGATATGGAACCAACCCAGATACCCTTCAGTTGATGAATGGATCAAGAAAATGTGGTATATATACACAATTCTATGCCTCCATAGAATTTCTTTGTCCCATTTGTTAGGAAATGGAAAGACTTGGAACAAATTATATTAAGTGAAATAAGCCATACCCAAAGAAACATAGATCCCATGGTTTCTCTTATTTGCAATAACTAGTATATGTCTGAGAAAAACAGAAATTTTTAGACAAGTTGATGTTAGGCGAAATGAACCCCAAGATAATTTTTTTTCTTTCTTGTGATTGTTTCCAACATATTTATAAATTGATTTCTTTGTTGCTTTGTATGTACCTCCCCCATGGTATAACTCCTGTTTTCACTGCATTTGATTCTGGTACCCTGCATCTTGTATATACATTTTTCTAATTTGGAGAGGGTTAGGGAAAACACAAAATGCTTAAATAGGGATACAGGTTGACCCATTGTAAAAATGCAATGTACAAGGCCCTACGTTAAAAACAAACATTAGAACTTCGGAGGTGGGGAGAATACTCGTGGAGGTGGGAGAGAAGGAATGGTAGGGGAAAAACAAAGGAGGAGGTAACAATGCTTGATAGGAAATATACTTGATAGGAAATTACCTTACTCATTTAATTGTAACCCCTCTGAACAGTATTTTTTATAATAAAAGACATACAAAAATTAATTCAATATATGATTATGGACTGGGCCTTCCACTTACTTTCACACTTCAAACTGGGATCTCTATCTGTCTTTATTTATTTATTTTTTTAAAATCAGGAATGCTACACAAATATGCGAGTCATCATTGCACAAGGGCCATGCTAATCTCTGTATCGTTCCATTTTTTATATATGCTGCCAAAGTGAGCAATCTTTAATTTTTTGTTAATCTTTTTTTCAAGGATAAATCTAATAACACTGTCCCCTAATTTTGTATAAAATTAGTTTTGGACATATATTTAATATGTAATATATTTGTGAGATATATACGTATATACATACTATTTGTCTGCAGGAGTTGGGCACACTGAAACAATTGAAGGCACTGATTTAATTTCACGGCTGTCATTCTATTTTAAGACTTTTAAAAATCAAAACATAGATGACCATAATTTCATCGAATGTCCTGTCCAATATTGATTTGTGTGTATCAGGCAGGCTGTACCTCATGTCCCACAAGAGTGCAAGAATAATAGGGTTTAGCTCATTACATAGTGGCTCATCAAGACATAGGAAATATCCCTCAGTTTGGTTGAGATGATCTCCATTGTTTGTTCTATACTATGCCTCTGCTTTGGCTCTGCAGTTTACCATTTCAAGATGATATTTGGTTCTTTTTGAGACAGATGAATGGAGAAATGTACGTGGCCTCCAAGACAATTACCTGTATCTGGTTAAAATTCATACTTTCAAATGGGATATTTGCCATCCCTGTAGAATACAAATGAGGCCTCCCAAGCAACAGCTATCTACATTGCAGCCATTGTAATTTTCATGGAAGCACTATTTTATAGGGACAAAATTAAGATACCAAATATGTCCTTCAGCAACTACCCCTGGGAAATCCTTATGCTCATGCCAAAGTCATTGAACGTCACATTGCCTTTGTCATCCAACACGATGTTATTGGATTTAATGTTTCAGTCATTTTCAGTTTCATTAAATTAATGCACAGTCCTCACAATCTGTTTGAATAAACTCCTGACTTCATTCTTGAATAGGCGGTATGATTTTCACATTTGTCTAAGGAGGTCTCTGGATGGCCAGTTCCACTACCAAGTATTTGTGCTCATCCATTTCCCTCACCAGGTATGACCTGATCATGTGTGGGTGATGGAAAATCTTAATAATGTCCATCTCATTTAAACATTTTTTGTGGGTCCTGGGGCTTGATCTCTGGGCCTGGGCACTGTCACTGAACTCTTCAGCTTATGTCTACTGCTCTACCACTTGAGCCACAGCACCACTTCCAGCTCTTTCTGTTTATGTGGTGCTGAGGAATCGAACCCAGGGCCTCATTTATTTAAGGCAAACATATACCACTGAGCCACCTTCCCGGCCTGTCCATCTCATTTTTGATTTAACAATTGTTGAACTCTCATCTTCAGGATTATCTTCACTACAACCTTATTGACTACGAGGTGGTGCTAGGCCAAATTTACATATCCATAGCTTCCATAGTCAATGATTTCCTCCTTCATGGTATATTGTTCCGGGAAAATCTCCTCCTGCCATAGCTAATGATCACCTTCAAACTGTCTTGTTCAGTGAAAATCTCCTTCTCTGAAGAGCTTGATGATAATTCACTATGTTCTTCCATCTTTCTGCTAAGATGCCAAGGAGTAAATCTACCTAAACTTAGCTAAGAAAATAAAAACCCCAGAGCAACAACCTAAAGGAAACTGTCAATGTAGCAATCAGTCCAGCAGGTCACCAGGAACTCTCAGCAATGTAATGGACTGCAGAGACCACTCACAATGGTTGCAATGGACCAATCACAGCTTGGAATGAACCCACTGGATCTTCTCGTCTTGAGCCTGGAGAATTGTTGCCAAGGTTTCCACAAGGATGTGAGGTGCACAGAGTGATGCCACTGGTGCTGCCATGGCAGTGTTGCAGGAATTTCAAGTGTATCAGAAAGTTCATTCTGTCCTTGTTGGCTTCAAGGTCCTAGGGTTGCTCCCAAAGATTTTGTCCTTGAGTAGTATCCATGTCCTTATGTCTGCTCCTGCCAGAACAGTGGCCATGTGCAGGAGCCTACATCAACCAGTGGCTTCCATTCACTATATGTGCAAGTCTTGGAACTTGCTCCAACAATCTAAAAACAAAGTGGAATCCTATGTATTCCTAGATGCAGGTGACACATAACGAAGTGTTCAAATGGAAACTCTCACTAAAGTAGATCCAGATTTTTTAATCTTGACAATAAAGAGAAAATTCAAAGAAGTTGTTAAAGTATAAGAGGTGCCCCTCTTTGTTGAGTTAGAAGCTTCTTGCACAACTGCTTAAAATAATATTAAAATCCTTATTTGTTATGGACTTGATTTAGTGTTTTGGTACCATATAATAATTTCTGATCTTTAAAAAGTTGTAATATCAGTATGCACTTTGGTGTGTTTTTAATGGAATCCAAGATGAGGCCCATAGCTCTTGAGTAGATCTAAAACAATATCACATTCAACAATATCATGTGGTTGAAAGTAGGCAGCCTACTGTAAAGTCACTATTGCCAGGATGAATCTTCTGTAGAAATACTGTTTTTTTTCCTTTTCAGTATTTGCTAATTAAATACATCAATGTATTAATGGCAAGAAATTACTACTTTAATATAAATTATGTTCTCTATTCAGCTCAATGAATTTTGACAACTATTTAATTATGTAATACTAAGAGTCCCCTTATAAAGTAAAAAAAAGGGCACTTTTGTCATTGACATTAAAATGCAAAGAAAATAGGTCCCAGTAATTTTTATACTTAGGTGGATAATGGAAAACAGCTGTTTTCTCACTCAGAAATTAAATCCAATAGGGTACTTCATGGCATCCATAATGTGAAAAGCTGCTCTAACTTTTGGCTTTTAAAGACCTCATCAGTTAACTCAAGATATTCAATGTCTTTTTCTTTAAATGTAGAATGACTGATGTCAAAAGGATAGTGGTATCGCTTCAGAATCATCTGATACTGTAGCAAAATGCCCTATGCCATACATCTCCATGAAGTGGGTTATTAACATCTATAGGAGTGAGAGAAAATAGAGCATCATCATTTCTCATGATAGTTTCCTGTGAGATAGTTTACGTCAGAATCCTTGAAATCCATAAGGCAATGTGTTGATAGGTTCAAAGTGAAGAACAAGGGCTGGAGTAGGGAACTTAGGTGGTAGAACCCCTACCTAGACAATTGGAGGTCCTCCGCTTGAACTATCCTACTGCCAAATCCATGAGTCTTCCTTTAGAGAAAGAGGTATAGCTGTTTATTTCAATTCCATTGTGATGCTATAACAAAACTCCTTAAGACAAGGTCCCAATAGCTTAGAGAAACTTATGTGTACTCAACAGAAATTCTGAAGGACATGATCTAGAACCAAGAAAATTCAATGTGCTGAAAGTTCAGCTTCACCAGGCCTTTAATGTGTTCCCTTGTTGCTGCATTCTCACATGGTCGAAAGGCTAGAAACTTATTTAAAAGAAAATAACAGAGCTGAGAGACTTCTTCCCACCATCCAGATGAAGTTTAATTTGTTTCAGATTATTATTTCTTCTGTCATGTCCCTCCTCCTTGTTTTTTGTTGTGCTTTTGTTTTTTTTTTTTTAGCTGACTAGCATTGAACACTTGAACGACGAAAGAATGGATGTTTAGATTCCAAGTATGTACCTCCAAAATTATCTGTTGCTACTTCTTCTTTGGAAGTAAACCACTTACTTGCCCCAACGCCTGTGCGTTATTTTCCTTCCTGTATCATTTTTTAAAGTTTTTGGTCTATTTTGTATTTTGCAGGTGATTTAACAAGGAACCTTCACAGATAGTAGGTGAATACTTGACCACTAAGTTTCAATTCCCTGTATAGATTTTTTTATTTTTTATTTATTTTTTATTTTACTATTTTTAAACAATTTTTTATTATAAAAAACTGTATGGAGGGGTTCCAGTTACATGAGCAAGGTAATGAGTACATTTCTTATCAAGCATTGTTGCCTCCTCTTTTGTTTTTCCCCTACAATTCCTTTCCTCCCATCTCCACAACTACACTCTAACCACCTAAATTGTAAGTTTGTTTGAGATGTACAAGATTTTTTAATTTCTTCATTATTAGACTTCGTGTGTAACCAACTAACTGAAAGCATGTAAAAGTGTAGAACTGTAAACATGTTTGAATTTTTATGTAGACTACCATGCCATCTTGCTCACAAATCACAATATTTTCCTTCCATTGCAATCTTATGCAATCTTCTGTGATCTTGTTGTTGTTGTTGTTGTTGTTGTTGTTGTTGTTGTTGTTCTTCTTCTTCTTCTTCTTCTTCTTCTTCTTCTTGTTCTTCTTCTTCTTCTTCTTCTTCTCCTCCTCCTCCTCCTCCTCCTCCTCCTCCTCCTCCTCCTCCTCCTCCTCCTCCTCCTCCTCATTCTCCTTCTTCTTCTCAGTTAAAACATCAAATGTGTTGTCAAATGCCATCATTGATAAATTTCTCTCTTGATTGCATCAGAAATGACTCAGCTATTTTTAAAGAATATTTTAAGTGCTTGATAGATATTCTACTTAAGCTAAAGATATTTTCGTTGTTTCAGAATTTTCACTAATATTAAAAATATTAAATGCTTCTGTGTCAGCATCTATTGGGATTATATGGGCTTTGTTCTTTACTTAGTTTAATAAATTGCATTAGATTTTCTAAATTGTAGCTATGTATGTAGGCTTGCTCTTTGGTGTTGGAATAACTTGATATCCATGTGTGAATCTTGTGTTAAATCTTCAGAAAAAAACACACACAGGAAAAATGGAAAAGGAATAAATGTAATCTATCCATTTCTGACACATATTCTCTTTTGTTTAGGAATTTTGCCTTTCTCTTCATAAGTAAAATTACTATACATACATTCTGATTTTGTTATTGCGCTTATGAAGTTAGTTAGGAAGTGTTTCTTCTTTTTAAAAAATTTCTGGAGCAGTCAAATAAGAGATGCATTAGGTGAGGTGGTATATATTGATTATTCCAGCTAATCATGGCCTATCCCCCCAAAAAAAAGAAAGAAGAAAGAAAGAAAGAATGAAAGAAAGAAAGAAAGAAAGAAAGAAAGAAAGAAAGAAAGAAAGAAAGAAAGAAAGAAAGAAAGAAAGAAAGACTCCCAACCATCCAAACTAAAAAACACCATGTAAGTAAAAAGGCTTGGGGCATTACTCAAGTAGTAAAGGACTTGTATACAATGGGCAATTTTCCAGGTTTGACACCTAACAATAGGGGGAAAAATGCATTTTCTTGGACAAAATTGCCCATGAAATATTTGAGTAGAGTTTTTTTCTTTCATTTTTTTCTTTCTTTTATTTCAGAGACATAGTTTTGCTAAAACCTATACAACAACTTTCAATCCTCCCCATTTAACTCCTATGAGTTGAGATTACAAGTATAGGTTTTCACACCTGGCCTCGTTGACATTTTTTACAATAAATTGTATTGGCATAAGTTTAGTATACAGAAAAGTCTAAATGTAACCAGTTTTTCTGGCCCCCTCATTGTCCTACTGTTAATGAAATGTACCAGTATTGTATGTTTGTAAAATAAAAACGCAACATTGGTCTAATGCTATTAATTAAATTGCAACCTTTACTTCATTTTGCCAATTTTTGTACTACTTTCCATTCTTTTTCTAGTATCTACTACTGTTGCTTTTTCCTCTGCCTTTCTCCTTTCTTCATGTTACCTACTCAGCTATTTCATCAATGAGGAATATCAAAAGTAGGTTAAAATTCACCATTTGCCAGCGACCAGTATCTCGTGATCAAAGGTATTCAGAAAGCTATGATCTGAAGATCACAGTTCAAAGCAAGCCTGATCAAGAAAGTGGGAAATTCATGAAAAAAAACAGCATTTAAAAAATAACCAAAGAGCTGGAATGTGGCTTAGTGGTAGTGTGCTTGCCTAGCATGCATGAAGGTCTGAGTTTGATTCCTCAGTGCCACATAAACAGAAATAGTTGGAAGTAGCACTGTGGCTTAAGTAGTAGAGTGCTCAATAGCCTTGAGCAAAAGATCCTCAGGGACAGTATCTAAGCCTTGAGCTTAAGCCCCAGGACTGGAAAAACAAACAAAAAGTAGCTCCCCTCATTGTTTTGTATGTAGTGTTCCAACTCCATGGTGCACATTATCCCTTACTGCAAATTCAATACAATAAACCAAAATTTACAATGTTCAGTATCCCCATGTGGTCATCAGTCATCATATTGTACACCAGATGTACAGAGTTAAGGAAGAAATATAAAGAAATAAAGTCACTAGTACAACCTCTCTTGAGACTATACAAGAAAAATATATGTTCTAGAGTATCCTTTGTCTAGATGTGTGGCTTAAAGAATCAGAAAAAATGTTTGATTTTGACCAATGGGGAAACCATACATGTCCATCACTGAACTCTAGAACGAAGTGTTCCAAGAATATAAGTCTTGCTAACCTTGGCTCCCACTGAGCATGAATATAGAGTTCACCATCAATAATGGTTGGACTCCAAGAGAGAATTCACAAATGGGATTGTGCCAAACTAAGAAGTTTCTGCATGACAAAGCACATCATTAGCAAGCTAAAGACAGCCTATAGAAGGAGAGATCTTTGCCAGGTCTATGTCAGAATATACAAAGAGCTCAATAAATTATACTAGCAAAGAATTAACAACTCAATTACAGATGGGCAAACAAGCGAAGTAAAGACATCTCAGAAGAAATAAAATTGGCCAGTAGTCATAAAAATGTTCAATATCTCTGGCCATAAAGGAAATGCAAACCAAAACACTTGAGATGGGCTAGGAAGGTGGCTCAGTGATAGAGTGCTTGCCTTGCAAGCACGATGCCCTGGGTTTGATTCCTCTGCACCACATAAACAGAAAAAGCTGGAAGTCTTGGTGTGGCTCAAGTGGTAGTGAGCTCTATCCTTGAGCTGAGGAGCTGAGGGTCAGTGCCCTGGCCCAGAGTTCAGGTCCTACAACCGAACAAAAACAATAACAACAACACTAAAAACAGAATCACTTGACTTGCATCTCTTTTTCCATCTCATTTAAGACTGATTATAAAATATTATTGGTGGGAATGTAATCTTGTTTAAGTACACTGAAAAAAACCCACAAAACAACTATACCTACCTTGTGGTTCAGTACTACTATTCTTGGGCATTTATCCAAAAGACTAAAAATCAGGATAAAATAAGGCCACCTACACAACTATGTTCATTGTCAAGGTATTTATATTGCACAAATACCTTCAATAGATGAATGAATCAAGAAATATATATATATATATATATATATATATATATATATATATATATATATATATACAGAGTAACGTTACTCATCAATTAGAATATTGCATTTATAAAGAAATTGATGAACTGGAAAAATTTTTGTAAAGTCAGGATGCATGTTTTCTCTCAAATGTGGAAGCTTGGTCTGTATGAAAACATGCAGAGTATTGTATGCACGTATACCTAAATATATTTCATGAAGTACAGTATATATTGGAAAGAATTTAAATGGTGTAATTCTTTAAAAAAATCCAACAATACAATAAAATGTAAATGAGGAAACTGGCACTTGAAAGTTGGGTAGGAGGTGAATGAAGTCACAATTTTCAATGCATATCCAATGAAACTAGGAAAATTGAGGGGAAGGAGCTCTTTCAGAGATGGGGGAGATGATAAAAAAGTGTCACAGATTAGGATTCATTGTACTTACAATTAAAAATGTAATTAAAAATAATTATGCCTGAGCCTACCTCCTATGATTTCCATATTCACACTTCTGAGTAGACATCCCCTTTCCAAACCATCATGAAACACCTCATCTTACTTAGAAAAGGTACAACTTTGCTGTGTCTGTGAACCAAGGAATTGTAGGCAGATTAAATTAATGCTGTCCACATATGCCAAGCCATCAATATAAGGCTAGAAACCATGAAAATATTACAAGAACTGGCAGGGGAAACACTATGACTCCTACAACACAGGTCGAAATTTTCTAACTAAAGATCCATGATCACAAGAAATCCAAGAAAGACTGAATAAATGGGATTGCATGAAACTTAAGTTTCTGCCTGACAAAGAACATACCAAGCTAAATACAAAACCCATGGAATGAGAGAAGAATTTCATGAGCTATTCATCAAACGAGATCCTAATAGGAAAAAAATATATATATAGCACAAAAATTTCCCCCAATAAACCCTGAAATAACATCCCAATTAATAAATGAGGTAATGACCTAAAGACAAACTTCTCAGAATAAGTAATTAATGCCAATCAACACAAGAAGAAATGTTCAATATCTCTGAATATAAAGGAAATGTAAACAAAAACAACACTGTAATTCCACCTCACTGCAGTAAGGAAGGACAATAAAAACATTTTAATGTGATTAGTAACAAATGCTGTCATGGATGTGGCAAAAGGAGCTCTATCACTGCTGGTGAGAATGTAACTTGTTCAATCAGTATGGACTCTGAGATGTGTGTATTAAGGTTTTGAGTCAACTTTTGCAGAAAGTCCATGTGTTTTTTTTATCTCCATTTGGCAACCAAAAAGGTCACAAGTAGAGCTGTGGTGCAAATGACTAAAATGGTATCTTTCATTACAAAATCTCGGGATATTACCCACATTTGCGTTCAAGCTCCAGTACTGGTAGTGTGTGTGTGTGTGTGTGTGTGTGTGTGTGTGTGTGTGTGTGTGTGTGTGTGTGTGTGTGTGTGTGTGTGTGTATGTGTCTGTATGTGTGTGTGTGTCTGTGTCTCGGTGTGTCTGTGTCTGTGTGTGTCTATGTCTGTGTATCTGTGTGTGTGTGTGTGTGTGTGGTGCGTGTGTGGGGGGGAGCTAGTGATTTCCTGATGGCATCAAATGTTTTGGTGTATTTAAAGTATTAAAAAAAAAACAAGGTTTAAATGTGCTGTGATTTTTTTGTGTTTCTGTATGTATGTGTCTATCTGGTATAGGTGTGGGTGTGGGTGTGTGCATCTGTACGTGCATTTACGGTTTTTCTTGCTTGTTCTCAACTTGTGTTAACAAAATGGCCAGACTTGAAGGGTGGACACTATGGTTTAATGTTATAACAATTTTCCAAGGTTTTGTTCAACAAATGATTATTTGAATTGTTTATTGAATGATAGAGAGGGAGGAGAAAGAGAGGGGGAAAAAGATTAGAGTTCTAAATCTAAGAGTGAAACAGCCATATTCCAGAACAAGTCTGCAGAACTAGTTCCAGTGTTGTGCCTTCAGTCAGCCAGCTGTAAGAAAGCCTCTATTTGGCCATAGGTGTGGATTGTAGAAAAAATGACAATTCAGTAAAAACAAATTCAAATAGTCTGAGACACTCGCACAAGTTCTGGACATCACTTCCTCATGGTCTGCTGTTGTGCAGGCCCAATATTTGATCTGAAGAGAAACTTCGAATTACAAAAGTTAAAACCCAGTCTAGTAACCACTAACAGGCCTGTGTAAGTCCTTGGTCCTCATACCTGATAGTGTGACTTAGTGGCAAAGGCAAAGGGCAGATTTCTAGCTATTTCAAACTTCTCCCTTAGTGAACAATAAGTTACCACCTTCAGTCCTGGTTCCACCACAGACTTGGTTCAGGTCTGTGAACCTGAGTGTAGACGTTTGAATCTACATGGTGTGAATGGAAATTTGGCCTCCTACTAAGATAGAAGTTTGTGGGACTTGAATAGCTGTGGGCAAGTCTCTTTTTAATAGCCTGTTCTTTGTGCACATTTAGTTTAGATGCAGGGATACATTACTAATAAGTCGCAGTGGTCACCCCAAGGTAGAGCAAGAGAGACAGAGTAGAGGGACAGTCATCAAGCTCACGCCACCTGTCATTTTATGCTGCTTTAATTGACATGCTCTTCATGTATTTTAGTAATTCAAGAATAAAAATTAACATTACATATAGATTTTTAAATTGCCTCTTTGTTTCTGACAAAAATGAATTTAAATAGAAAGGCAATATTGTAAGAGCAGGGGAAAGGAATGGAGCAATGATCATGGGCAGCTCCTGACGTCCAATCTGGAGGTTTTATTTACCAACATCGGGGAATAAAATGAAACTATGTAACAAAACAGGCCTGCCTGCTTTTTCTCAGCAACAAGGCAGCCCTGTCTGCTTTCCTTAGCAACACAACAGCCCTGCCTGTCTTCCCTCATTTATGCCAGAGTCAAAGGGGTCAATAGACCATGACAAAAGGAGGAAATTAGAGCTGTCATTGAAAGATAAAAAAGAACAAGCCCTGGATATGTCTAGAAACCTATAAAGCATCTGAAACCTTAAACACTTAGGCCTTACAGAGACATGTCTTTCACAGAAACTAAATATTCAGAGAGAAAGCCAAGATGTGCTCTGAGATCTGTAGATTCCCTTTCTCAGAGAACACACAGACCTCCCAATGACAGAATCATCCCTGCCAATAATAGAACTTCCTAGTGAGTCTCATAGAATAGAGGACACATTAAACTTTTCTCACTGCCAGAAACCAGCCCACACCCTGAGGGCACCAGGAAAATACGGGTTGGAGGGCTCAGCCCTTTTGCAAACAATGGATGAAGCTCAGAGGCCCACACCTATCTCATGATGTAATCACACATCCTAAATGTCTAACAGCTTCCAGATGGTGTCCGCAGCCCTTCAAAAAGAACAAAAACAAGTCGTTTATATAAGGATACAGTTGGACTTATTGCAACAATGAGAAGTACAAGTTGTCATGTCGAGAATGAACTTTACAACTTGGGGGGGGGGAGGATTGGTGGAGGGGGAGGGAGGATGGGAAAGGATGGGAAGGGTAAACAAAGGAGGAGGCTACAATGCTTGATAAGAAATGTACTCACTATCTTGCCCATGTAATTGTAACTCCTCTGTACACTATTTTCACAATAAAAAAAAACTAAAATTAAAAAAGATCAATTTGTAATGCCCAGCTCTAAAGCCCAAACTCCACACCCAGTGTTAGCCCTATTGAGTGACTTACAAGCCAAGTGGGGCTCTCTGATAAATTTCCTAAAACCATCGGACTCCATGCCAGCATCCAGTCACATGTCATTTGGTGATAAAGCCTCGGGGTCATTCAAGACAGAAGCAGCCATGACATCAACTCCACCTGCCATGGGCAGTTCAACAAGACTTACTCGTTTGCTAGCTCAAAATTTGGTTTAATTTTGGGATAATCTCACCAACACTGTCTCCTAATATCACTGCCCCCAAAGGGTGACTCCCTCACCCAACCAAAGAGTCATACAAGCTGGAGGTGTTGTCTTTGGACAGGACAGACTAGCCTTACCATGAGCCCATTTGCAGGGGCTCCTCTTCCCCCAGATGCCTTGGAAGGGGCATCTGCTCCCTCCACCAGCATGCCTACCGCTTCTCCCAGACTCGCACTGAACAAAGCAGCGTCTAGCCAGGTGGACACTGCATGTCCATGTTGTGAGCGATGCTGTCTCCAAGTTCTATGGTTGAGGAGATGTTGGGCAGGTTCTTGTGCTGGCAGGTGGGCCAGGGGACTCTGCAAAGCCATGCAGCAAGATTTCACCTACCAGCCTGCCCAGTGTGCAGCTGGCCAAGCCTAGTGTCTGCTTGGGCTCTTGCTTCCCTGGATCTGCAATATTATGGAAACTTCAGATTTCCCCTGCCAGACCAGCATTGAATTGCCCACAAAGTGCACCAAGTACTCCTGGTCCATCTACTGCAGTCTACAGCAGTTTCCTCCCACCAGCATGGAACTCTCTGGTGTAACCAGATTTAGAGGGATATTTCTGGATAGCAAGCAAGTCTAGTTTTTTTTTTTTTTTTGGAGCCAGCAGACTACTAATATAAGTTCATCATCTGCCCCTTGCCAACCTGGACAGCCCTGCCCCACCCAGCTCCATTGCCCACCCTGTGTTTAGGGGCCCACCTGAGCTCAGATTCTGCTCCTGAATCTGCCCATGTATTCTGAAAAGAGCCCAGAGAAACCCTTGGGATTTGTTGTGCCCCAGAAGTCAGGCCACAGTGAGGCTTCTGCAGCCCCCAGCCTTGCTCCAAGCATAGCCACCAACCAGGGAATACCCCCAGGTTCCAACGCAGACCTCTGATGTGTCATAAAAAGAGGCTGTGCTTGTGCTGCCACAGTCACCAGTCAGCAGTCCTGGTACAGGGGCATCTGCTAAGGCCACCCCACGTAGCTGTGGGGCTCTGACATCAAGACAGAAGCAGGAAGGTGCACCCATGCAGGCTGCCTTTGAGAAGCTCCTCTTACAGGTGCAGGCCTGGTGGCCTTTGAAGCAGAATATGACACTGCAGAAGATCACAGCACACTAGAAGAACCCGACAAGCAATGTCCCTGTGATCAGAGACCTGACTGAGGCAGGAAATGAGAGAGAGAGACAGAGACAGAGACAGAGAGAGACAGAAAGAGAGAGAGAGAAGCTATGTGTGCTTTATACTTATTTCAATATCCTTGCCAAGTAATGCATATTTTTATCAAGAAATAAAGAGGAGAACTTCAAACTCTAACTCTGATGAAGTAGCTAGGATCAATCTAAACTTCCTACTATAAACAATCACAAAAGTGGGAGCTATGTGAAACTATATATGTATATAAATGTATATATAATATAAACATGTAGGCATATATTTATATTCACATATACAATGTGAATATATCATGTATAATGCATATACGTATACAGAGATTTGAAGGAATAAAAACCAATACCTTCCCAATTTTGATTGAAAGCATGAACCCTTCTATGCAAGAATCTATCAGATCAAAAAAGTCAATTAACATAATTACACAGGTACAAATTGACACATTCTAATTAAACAAAAACAGAAAACATCCCAAAGTACAAAGACACAACTCATCACACACAAGTAATCTTTAATGATATTAAGACAAATTTCTCATCAGAAACTAGATTCACTATTAGACAGTAAGGACAAAAAATTTAAGGTGTTAAAAGGACATATCTAAAACCCACCTTTATAACAAATATACTTCCTCCAAATGTAAGAGATGTGCTAAGTACCTACCGATGGCTCAGGCCTATAATCCTAACTACTCAGGAAGGGGAATTGTGAGGGTGGTGGCTCAAAGCCACCCTGGAACTTGTCCCCTCAGGAGGAAGTTGTAGGACAGAGTTGTCCTTGAGAAGGACGGAGGTCTTTGTGCAGTGCTTTTGCTGGAACAAGACAAAATAAGGTGGGCATCAAGAATGGAGGCTATTAGCTAGTGTCTCTAAAGAAACAATTTATAAGATTCATGAGTCTTCTAGAAAATCAGAGGATTTTGGCCACTGTCCTACTGGCTTTAGAAATGCCACGAGAATGACCAGAGCAACATGAAGCCACATGGATTCCTTAGCAACAGTCTTTGAGGCCTAAGAGCTAGTGTGTCAATGCTGGCAGGCTGTAATTGGTCCACTTTTTCGCTGACCTCACTGGCCCAGATTCTGATTGGTCCATTTTTTTCTATGATGCCTGGTTGTGATTGCTCCATTGTGTGAGGTCATGCAGGATATACAGTAAGCCACTGTGCTCCAACCTATGTCAGTTAACAGAGCTTGGAGCTCTTGCTTGATGACCTGCTGGACTGAATCAAAGCTAAATGACTTTTTTGGTTGTGGGGACGGGCTGTTATTGGATTTTGGTATTTCTTTTTACTCTTTCTGGGTTTTCCTTTACTTTATTTAATTTATCTAGGTAGACTTGCTACCTGCCATTGTAGCAGAAGGATGGAAGAACAGAAAGAATCATCCTTGAGCTCCTTGAAGGAGGAGATCATCAAACAATACCAGAAGGAAGAGCTCTTTGACACAGGTATCTATGGGAAAGTGAAGCTGGCCCATTCCCACCTCACAGACAAGGACGTGGCATTTAAAATACTCTGGAAGTGAGAGTCCTCATCATTGGATAAAGAATGAGGTGGACATTTTTAAGAAGGTATGGCACAAACACATCATCAGGTTGTACCAGGTAATGGAGAAGGAAGAGTATGTGTATTTCATCATGGAACTGGCCACTAGAGGTACCTCATGGGGTGGATCTGAAAATACTGCCGCCTATATGAGGATGAAGCCAGGAGGCTTGTCATATATGTTGTAAGAGTTGTTCACTACTTACACCAAAACAAAATCATACACGAATACCTTAAGTCCAACAATATCCTTTTGGACACCAAAGACAATATCAAGGTCAGTGGATTTGGTCTGAGCATCTGACTCACCAAAGGGCAGTTGCTAATGAATGTATGTGGTGCTATACTATTCCATCCTCCTGAAATGTTCTTGGAAGAAATGATGGCCTGGTGCAGGTGTCTCATGACTGTAATCCTAGCTATTCAGGAGACTGAGATCTGAGAATCATGGTTCAAAGCCAGCCCAGGCTGGCTCTACCCTCTGAGCAGACTCAAACTGATACCAAAGACTAAATTGAGTAAGAGAAGGCAGAGGATAGAGGTGGCTAGCAAAATAGCTACTATTCTTCTCAGAACAAGCTGCCGAATGTGGGCCCAGATGAATAGGTTTATAAAATGAGGTGTGCATAAATTATGACATCCATAAAAGGCTGCAATTAATATATGTCTGTCATGGATGGACACAAAATAGTCTATTTATGTTAAATATATTGACTAAATCATTTCATAAGGAAAAAATGAATGATTAAAAGTTTATAGGGCCTTTGGCTAGGCGCTGGTGACTCACACCTGTAATCCTAGCTACTCAGGAGGCTCAGATCTGAAGATCACAGTTGAAAGCCAGCCCGGGCAGGAAATTCTGTGACACTATTATCTCCAATAAAACACTAGGAAACCGGAATTGGCACTGTAGCTCAAGCAGTAGAGAACTCGCCTTGAGCTGAAGAACACAGAGACAGTGCCCAACCCAGAGGTCAAGCTCCATGACCGACCAAAAACAAAACAAACAAAAAAATTTTCTGGTGCAGGTCATTGTGTGGATTCCATCAGTATTGAAAAGAAAGTTCACAAGCAAAGGTAATGGTTACAAAGTAGTGTGGAAATAATATCACTGAATTTTTTACCTACCTAGCAAGCAGGAGACCCTGTGTTCAACCCCCTGCACATCCAAAAAATGCTAAATCTTCCTTCTATTATCTACCTTAAGTGGTAGGTGCTCCTCTACTGTTATGATTGTATTGCTCAGAGGTTCTCTGGTGGATGTTTACTCATGCTTTTACACATAAGCCATTATTTGAATATTGATGTTGAGTTTTAAAGTGTAATGTGTGTATTAAAATAAGGGCAATGCCTGTATTTCTAACTCAAGAGGCTAAAGCAAGAAGATCCCTGAATACAGTCAAGGCTTCATAGAGAGGTCCTTCCTAAATCCCCATGCTAGTGCTGAAACTGCAGGAACAATTGTTTCTAAGCAATTACAAGTGAGAGATAAGTTTCTGATCATATTAGATTTTGGTCATGTCAGTTTGGATTTAATATTTACATGAATTTTAAATTTTTCCTTTTCCCCGTACTCTCAGTATGTCATTTTGAAACTTTGGAGTATGTTCCTGTTTGCTGCCCTTAAATAAAAAGGTTTCCTTTGTATCATATTAAACATGATTTTTTCTGTATTACAATTTATTATTTATTTTTGAAATTTTTTATGTTTTTTTTTCTCTATCTAGGTACTGGCCACTGTCTCAGAGATTTTGCTCGGTTCTGCCAACTGAGCCACAGCTCAACTTCCAGCTGCTTTCTTTTTGAAGAGTCTCATGTGAACCCAGCACAACTAAGGAGGCTGAAATCTGAGGATCTTGGTTTGAAGCCAGTATGAACAGCAAAGTCTGAAGTTCTTTTTATTATTATTATTTTGCCATTGGTTGTGAACCTGAAAACTAGGCTTTGGTGCTATCCATCAGCATTCCAGCTTAAGGTTAGTGCTCTATCAATTGAGCTGCAGCAACATTTTCAGCTTTTCCTGCTTATGTGGTTCTGATGAGTCAAACCCAGGTCCTCATGCATGCAAGGCTAGCTCTGTACCACTGAGCCAACTTCCCAGATGAAGTCTGAGATTCTTATAGCCAATTAATCACCAAAAAGCTGGGGATTGTAGTACTCTAGACTTGAGTGAAACAGGGCAAGTTCAACCCCTACTACTGGTAATTACATACACAAGTCTCATGGACTTTCTTGCTACTGCTGGCTTTGAACTGCGGCCTGGGTAGCTAGAATCTACAGGCATGAGCAACCAGATTCTAACATTTTAATATTTTTACTCAGCTCTTTCTTGCCTTCAACCTCAATGCTTTTTAATTGTGGTCAGTAGACCTGATCTCTGGGCCTCTTTGCTGTTTCTTACCTATTTTTAAGGAGGGTGGAGTTGAACCCTCGGTCTGAGTGCTGCCTTTGAGCTCTTCAGCTTCAGGTGAATGCTCTACCATTTCAGCCTCAGCACCACTTAAGGTTTTCTGGTGTTTAACTGGAGATAAGTTCTCATTAACTTTCCTTCCCAGGTTGATTTTGAACCATGATTTTCATATCTCAAACTCCTGAATATCTAGGATTTCAGGCTAGAGTCTCAGCGCCCTTATGTTTACTAGCTTTTTGACTCAAGGATTATGTTTTACAACTCAACCATAGCTACACTTCTAGCTTTTTGCTGGCTTATTGAACATAAGATTTTAATATACTTTTCTGCGTAGTCTGACTTCAAACCATGATCCTCAGATTTCAGTTTTCTGAAATCCTCTGATTATACACATGAACCACACACCTATTGTTCATTTAAAAATGTTAATATGTTGTTTTTTCCAATTTTTCTTTTTAAAAATTTTCTTGTTTGTTATTTTTGTTTATGTGCTAGTCCTGGGGCTACAAATCAGGGCTGGATACAATACCAGAGCTTTTTTTGCAAGACTAGTGGCTTACCACATGAGTCAAAATATAACTTGTGGCTATACTTGTTTTGTCTTGGTGCTTGAAATAAGGCCCTGAGTGCTGTCCTAGAAATTGATTGCCCAGTTTGCCACTTGAGTCACAGCTCAACTCGTTTTTTTTTAATTCTTGGTAGCTAATAGGAGATGAGTTTTAAGCAAAGCCCAGCATGAATCAGCTTTTTGAAATCTGAGGATCATGGTTCAAAGCCATCCAGGGCAGGGAAGTCCATGAGACTCTTAGCTCCAATTAATCAATGAAAAGCTGGGAGTTGTGGAGCTCTATCATTGTACAAAATAGCACAAGTTCAAGCCATAGGACAGCACACAGATGCACACACAGAGAAAGGCTCATGGACTTTGTTGCATGGGCTAGTTTTGAACCATTATCCTCAGATTTCAGCTTCTCTTCATCTTGTCTTCTTTGATAATTTTATTGGTCCTGTGTCTTGACCTCTGACTCTGGGGCCTGTATCTTACCATTTACACTCAAGGATGGTGCTTTTACAACCTCAGCCATAAGCTCAAGGTTTTGTGCTGTGTGGCTGAATATGAGTCTCAAGCATATTCCTGCCCAGGCTGATTTGACACTGCAATCCTTAGAAGTCAGCCTCTTGTATAATAAGGATTACACACATGATCAGCAACATTTGTGTCATTTTAAAACTTTCATATGTGCTTGCTTCCACCTTCTTTTCTTATTGTCTTCATTTTCGCTTGTCCTATGAGTAGAAATTGCAGCTCAGATGCTGTCTCAATGCATATATGGGACTAACCATAACATTTGTCTTTTGGGGGGAAGTTAATTGGAGACAAGAGACTCATGTAGAGCTAAGCCAGATTCGGGAAACTGGAAATTGAGGAAAGTCCTTAACACTCTTTTCTCCAATTAACCACTAAAAATCTGAAAGTAAGTAGGCCATTGAAGAAAATAGTACAATTCAAACACCAGGATTGGCACAGAGAGAGAGCAACAGAGGGAGACAAAGAGAGATAGTTACAGAGAGAGAGAGAGAGATCTTATGTACTCATATGACAGCTGAGCTTTAAACAATATCCTCAAATTTCAGCCTGAGTAGCTAGAATCACAGATATGAGCCACCAATGATTGGTTCATTGAAACCTCTGGTACTGCCTCTTTTTTTCTCTTCTTCTACGCTTCTTTTCATTTATTTAATTATTTTTGTGTTTGTTGGTTCTGGATCTTGAACTCATAATGGGCCTGGCTTGATACACTAGGCTCAAATCTGTCCATCATAGTTTGAAAGCAGCCTGAGCAAGAGAGTCCATGAAACTCATTTCCATTCAATCAACAAAATCCTACCGCCAGTGTGGCCACCACACACAAAACAGTCTCCTGGAATTTCTTGACTAGGTTTGCCTTTACACTGGATCTTATATTTCAGCCTCCTGCATTTCTAGAATTACATGAGTCAACAGTCCAAGGTTCTCTAATTCCAATCACTTAATTCTCTTATTGTAATCCTGAGGCTGGATCTCTGAGCCAGGGCACTATTTCATAGGTTTTTCCTCAAGGCTGGTGCTTCCAACTACAAGCACATCCTCATTTCTGACTTTTTTTGCTGATTAGTTGGATACTTAGGCACTTCCCTGCCCAGGTTGGCTACGAACAACAACCTTTAGATTTCAGCCTTCTGAATCAGTAGGACTAAACACATCAAGCAAAAATTCATGGATAATTTTTAAACTTTAATTGAATTTTCTCACACCTTTTTTTCTTTGTTTCCCTAGCCTTGATTCTTGAAATCAGGGCTTGGCCACTGTTCCTGAGCTTCTTTTACTGAAGGTGAGGACTCTATTTATTGAGCCATAGTGCCACTTTCAGGCTTTTCTATTTATGAGATACTGAGGAAACAGACACAGGAATTCAAACATGCTGGGCAAGCATTCTAGCACTAATCCATATTTCCTGACATTCTTACACCTTTTTATTTGTATTTTTATTTCCTTGAATATGCTGGTCCTGGGTCCAACAATTAGCCCAGGTGCTATCCCCGAGGTGTTTTCTAAAGACTAGCAATGAAAACATGAGCCACTGCACAATTGTGGCTATTTTTTATGTTATTTGGTTTTAAGTAGCTACTTAGAGTTGAGTATATGAATTCTCCTATCTGGGCTGGCTTTCAACTGTGATCCTCAGATTTGAGCCTCCTGAGTAGCTACCATCACAGGTGTGTGCCCCCTATGCTTGGCTCATTTTAAACTCTAAAATTGACCCTTTCTTCTCCCACACTCCTCCACATTTATTTATTTTATTCTTTGTATGCATGTTAGCCCTGAAGTTAATATCAAGGTCTGGGTGCTTTTTCAGAAATTATTTTCTCATTTCTGCCATTGAAGCCACAGCTCAATCGCCAGGTTTTATTTTTCTTCCTTTTGGAGATAAGAGTCTCATGTAAAGCCCAGCAAGACTCAGTAGGCTGACATCTGAGTATCATAGTTTGAGCAGGAAAGTTCATGAGATTCTTTTCATCAACTACCAAGATTCTGAGAGTGGTAGAGCTCCTACACAAATTCAAGCCCTAGGTTGGCACACACAGAAAAAAAAACCCATGGCCTTTCCTGTTTGGACTGACCTTTAAATACTATCTTCAAACTTCAGCCACCTGAGAGCTAAAATTATAAACATGAACCACCAGCGCCAGGCTTATTTTTTAAATCTCAAATGGTCATTTCTTCTCTTCTTTAGTTTTGTTTTTGGTCAACTTTCGGCTGAATTCTGGACCAGGAAACTACTTCCAGCGTTTCACCAAATTTCAGTACTTTACAACTACTATCACACCTTCATTTCCAGATTTTGCTGGGTAGTTGAAGATAAGAATTTCAATCACTTTCCTAGCCAGGCTGGCTTTGAGTTGTGATCCTCATATTTCAACTTCCTCAGTATACACAAATAAACCAACAACCCATGGCTCATTTTGAAATGATAATTTTCTCTCTCTCTCATCTTTCATAATTTGTGCTCTTTTTTCTTTGTTTTTGTATGTTTTTTGTGCTGGGACCTCAGCACCAGGGCCTGTGTGCTGTACCAGAGCTTTCTGTTTAAGGCTAGGAATATACCACATGAACCAGAGCACAGCTAGTGTCATATTTTTGGTGACAAATGAGACATAAGGATCTCATGGATTCTCCTACCTGAGCTGGCCTTCAATGGTGATCCTCAGATTTCATCCTCCTGAGTAGCTGATGGAACATGGTGAGCTACCAATGCTTGATTTATTTAAACTTCTGTCATTGGATCTTCCTTCTGCACTTCTAGCCTCTTTTTCTTTAATTCTTCTGTGATTGTCCTGGGGCTTGAACTCATGGCTGGGTTGCTGTCCCAGAAACTGATTGCCCAATTCTGCCACTTGAGCCATAACTTAATTCCCAGGCTTTTTTTTTTCTTTTTGACAATTAATTGGAGATAAGAGTCTGAGGAAAGCCTAGCATGAATCAAGCCAGGCTGAGAAGGAAAGTTCATGAGACCATGACCTCCAATTAACCACTGAAAATCTTGGAGAGGTAGAGCTCTGTCCTTGTGCAAACTAGCACAAGTTAAAGGAGGCTCACACACAAGCTGCAAGATGGCACACAGATGCACACATACACAGAACGTCTCATGGATTTTCTTGCATGCATTAACTTTGAATTGTGGATCCTCAGATTTCAGTCTCTCTTCTTCCACTCTCCTTTTCATTCATTGTTTGTTATTTGTAATATTTAGTTGCCCTGCAGCTTGACCTCTGCTTCTGGGGACTGTTTCTTAGATTTTAACTGAAGGCTGTTGCTTTACCACATCTGCTCCGGCTCAGGGCTTTGTGTTAGATATCTGGGATAAGCATCTCAAGCACTTTCCTACCCAGGCTGACTTGATACCACAATCCTCAGATGTGAAACTCTTGTGTAGTTAGAATTATACACAGGACCAACAACCCTTGTGTCATTTTAAAACTTTAATATGCGCTTGCCACTAACTTCTTTGTTTACTTTTTTTTGTATGTGCTGCTGTTCTTGGGTCTACAAATTGGGGCTCATATTCTCTCCTAGAAGTTTTTATTCAAGCATATCCTCTATTACATGAGAAACACTATAACTTTTTGGCACTTTTTGGGTGGGTGTTATTCAATTACAGACAAGAGTCATGGACTCTCCTTCCTGGGCTGGCCATGAACCATCATCCTCAGATTTCAGGCTCTTGAATAGCTAGTAAAACATGTATGCGCCACCGATTCATTTAAGCCTTTGTCACTTGCTCTTCCTTGGTTACTTCTACTCATTTCTTCAATGCATGTCCTGGGGCTTGAACTCAGGGTCTGGGTGCAGTCCCAGAAAATATTTGCCCAGTTCTGCAATTTGAGCCATAGCTCAACTTCCAGCTCAATCAGGTGGCTGAAATCTGAGGATCATGTTTCAAAGCCAGCCTGGGCAGGAAAGATCATGACACTTATCTCCAAGTCAACACGTAAAAGCTGGGAATGCTAGGGCACTAAACAAAAGATACTACAGAAACACACACATACACAGAAACAGACACACACACACACACACACACACACACACACACACACACACACACACACACACACACAAACAAACTTTCACATATACACACACAAAGTCCCCTGGACTTTGCTTTTTGGGTTGGCTGGAAACTTGATTTCAAGATTTCTGCACCCATGGATCAACTACAGCCATGATCAATAAGCACCAGGCTTATATTTAAATTTACAATTGGCCTTTCTTCTCTTCTCCTACAATTTTTAGCACTAAGAATTGAACTCTGGGTCAGCAGTTTTTTAAATTAGCTTTTGCACCAAACACAGTAGTTTGCATCTACAATCATATCTGCACATCCAGCTTTTGGTTGGGTAGTTGGGGTTAACAGTTTCATGTACTTTCCTGCCCAGTCTAGCTTTGAACCTAGAATGGATAGGAATACACACGGGAACCAAAAACCATGGCTCATTTTTAAATCTTAGTTTTCTCTTTTTCCTATCATTTTTAAATTAGTTTTTTTTTTTTGGTTTGTTTGTTTTGAAATGCATGTCTAGGACTTCAACTCAGAGCTTAGGTGCTGTCCCAAACTTTCTATTTGAGACTAGCACTCAACTGAATGAGGCAAAGTACAAATTGTAGCTTATTTTTGCTGGCAAATTAGACAAATAAGTCTCATGGACTCTCCTGACTGGGCCAGTCATAAACCGTGAATCTTAGATTTAATTCTCCTGAGTACCTTGTACAACATGTGTGAGGAACCAATGTTTGATTCATTTCAACCTCTGTCACTGACTCTTCCTTTTGTACTTCTATCCTCATTTTATTTCTTCTGCTTGTTCTCCAGCTTGAACTCAGGGTCTGGGTGCTGTTCCAGAAATTCTTTCCCAGTTCTGCCAGTTGAACCACAGCTAAACTCCAGGAATTTTTCTTTTTTGGTGTTTAATTAGAAATGAATATAATGTAGAGCCAGACCAGATTTATGAGGCTGAATCTGAGAATCAAAGTTGGTGCCAGCCTGGGCAGGAAAGTACATGATATCTCCAATTATAACCACTAAAAAGCTGAGATTAGTAGAGCTTTGAGCAAAACAGTACAAGTTCCAGCAACAGGACTCACACACAGACATACTTACACTCACAAGTCTTAGGGACTTTCCTACTAGGTCTGGCCTTTAAATATTATCCACATTTTACTCTCCTGAATAACCAGAATTACAGTTATGAGCCACCAGAAATGGGCTGATTGGCTCATTGCAGCCCATAGTTATTGGTTCTTCTTATCTTCAAGTCTTCTTTGCATGTATTCATTTCATTTTTTGTGAGTGTGCTGGTGCTGGAGCCAGAACTCATGCAAGGCATGGCCTGTTTCAGGAGGCTAAAATCTGACTATCATGGTTCAAAGTCAGGCTGGGCAGGAAAGTCTAAGATCCTTACATCCAATTACTGCCAAAATTGTGGGAGTACTACAGTTCTAGCACCAGGATGGCCAACAAACAACTGTCTTCTGGACTTTCCTGCTTGGGTTGGCCTTTACACTGGATACCCATATTTCTGCCTCCTGGAGTTCTAGAATTACAAGCATGAGTCACCAGCTCCAGGTTCTCTTCTTATTTACATTTTTGTGATCCTGAAGCTAGATCTCTGAGCCAGGGCACTGTTTCATAGCTTTCTCACTCAAGCCTGGTGCTTTACAACTCCATCACAGATTCACTACTGTTTTCTTGTTTATTTGTTTTGCTTGTGATTTCAAGATGAGAGACGATAGCCCTCAGATTTAATCTATCTTAGTATTTAGGATTACACGCAAAAGGAAATGGCACTGTAGCTAAAGTGGTAGAGCACTATCCTTGAACTGAAGAGCTGAGGGACAGCCCTCAGGCCCAGAGTTCAAGCCTTACAACCGACCAAAAAAGAGGATTACACACAAAAACCAAAAACTCATGACTCATTTTGAAAATTTAATTGGATTTTCTTACACATTTTTTAATTTCTACTTTTTATTTCCATATATATTTTGGGCTAGGAACTATAAATCAGAGCCTAGGTATTGTCCCAGTTCCTATTTTTTTTTTTTTTGCCTGTGATGGAGTCTGAATTCTGGGCCGGGGTGCTGTCCCTCAGTTCTTCAGCTTGAGGCTAGAGCCGTACCACTTGTGTTACTGCGCCACTTCTGGCTTTTTCTGCTTATGTGTTGGTGAGGAATTGAACCCAGGGCTTCTTGCATGCAAAGCAAGTACTCTCCCACTGAGTCACCTCCCCAGCCCCGTCCCAGTATATTTTTAATACTAGCCACAGCACATTTGGAGCTTTAAAAAAAACTGTAGTTGGCTAATTAGAATTGAGTACATGGACACCCCTGCCTTGTCTGGCCTTGAACACTGATCCTCAGATGTGAGACCCTTGAGTAAGTACAGTAACAAGTGTAAGCTCACTCAGTTTTGCTCATTTTAAACTCTGAAATCTGCTCCCATTTTCTTCTTCCACCTTTCTTTTCATTTATTTAGTTTATTCTTGTGTGTGCTGGTCCTGGAGCTTGATCTCAAGGTGTAGGTGCTGTCCAGAAATCATTGTCTCATTTCTGTCATTGGAACCACAGCTCAAACCCAGGTGTTTTTTTTTTTCTTCTTTTTGGTGGTTCATTGGAGATAAGAGTCTCATGTAAAGCACAGAATGTCTCAAGAGGCTGAAATCTGATTATCAGTTTGAAGTCAGCCTGCACAGGAAATTCCATGAGACTCTTTACCTCCAATTAGCTGATAGTGATCCCACCAATTAGCTGAGAGTAACAGAACACCAGCCTTGAGTAAAGTAGAACAAATTCAACCCCCATGACTGGCACACACAGTAAAATGTCCCCATGTAATTTCCTGCATGGGCTTGCCTTTAAATGTTATTTTCTGATGAGTTCTGGGAAGATGGCAGAGGAGAAGCTGGAGGCTAAACAAGCTCTCGCATAGAAAGCAATTTTAGTGTTCCAATGAATGAATAGTCGTAAGCCAGAGAATTACACCAAGTGTGCCATCACAGGACAGAGAGTTAGGCCAGAGAGGGAAAATCCAGGCAAGGAGACAGATAAGAGCACTTGCTAGTTGCCACGGATGCGGTGGCAGCGGTGGCAGCCATAGCCGCCATACCTGCAACACAGAGAGTCCGGGACTTAGGCGCCAGATGCAGGAAGCGAGCTATTTCTACTCAACACCAGCAAGAACTGACAAAAGGGACACATCTTCATCCTGAAGTTCACAGACCAAAGATGACCCAGGAACCAAGACTCTGGCTTGAGTAGAAGCCTGACATCCTCACGCCTTCTCAGGGAGCAGAGGAAGGAAGGCCAACCCTCCCCTCTGATTACCGGAGATCTCCATCTTCGATACTGACAAAGCCTGGCTGTGCAGCTAGCTCCAACTCAGGCCTTGGAAGAAAACAAGAGTCATTTAGCAGGTCACAGGAACCTAACCTGACCTTCTAGGCTCAGCTCCTCCTTGGGAAAAGTCATCCAGTTTGGGCCCCCAGCCCCAGGAATGTCTTTCTTCACTGGGTAAACAGAGCCAGAGGCTGCCTCTCCCTACAGTAGCCTTGACAATCAATTGAAATTCAATAAACATAAACCTTGAGAATGGCTCCAGGATGGGCTCTGTGAGTCTCACAAGTTATCTCCTCAGGGGAAAGCTACTGTTGGCTAAAAGGCCCCAATTCTACCCAGAACCTATCCTCATCACAGCATCTCCAAACTAGAAGAAACAGTCATCTCCCTCTTTTGTGAAACTCAAAGTAGATCTTTGTCCCATTGAACTAGCCTGGGAGGAAGATCACAAAATCCTTGGTAAAGCAGAGCATTTTTCTGCCTGCTCAATCAAATTTACTTAAGCAACTATCCAAGCCACAGGAAAATCAAACACCACAAGCAGGCCAGATACTCCAACAAGCGACAGTTTGTGGACACAAGGGAGATACAGGATTGTCCCATCCCTCCAAAAAAATCAAAGATCTCTTTTCTTTTACCTTTTATAATTTTTTTCTAAACATTTTTTCTAATTTTTAATTTTTAACCAAAATTTTTTGTTTTCTATTAACTTTTTTTTCTTCCTTTTATAATTTTTATTTTGGGGTTATATGTGTGTATTTTTTTCTCTTTTTCTTTTAAAATAAATGTGCTGTGTTTACCTTGAGCGACCATTTAATCCTTTTGTTTTTTTTCCTTCATCTTCTTTTCACGTTTTCTTCTCTTTCATTCTTTGCATGACTTAATTACTTTTCTCATCCTCACATATACCCATAGTTGATTATTTGACTTTAGCTCCATTATGTACACACTTAATCCAGAAATTTATTACTTAATTTAAAACTACTTAGTCTTAACTTCCTTAATAGCAGTACTGCCTCTTAATACCTATATAATATTTTAAGGATTTTTATTTTTAAGTTTTCCACATCTCCTTTCTATCCCTCCTGTTCTCTTATTCTATCCATGTTCTTCTCCAAATATTATGTTTTCAAATTTGCATGATTTTTAAGTGTTATACTTCTTAATTTTTAATGTTTGTTTTTCTATTTTTTCTTGCCTTTTTTTCTTTCTCTTTCTTCTTTTTTCTCTCACTACTATCATTTAATCCTAGCGATTTCCCGCTTTGAATTTAGTATTTATTTAAGTTAACTCTCCCACTGCATTTTCACATCCCTTTATGCCTATTTTTACCCACATCTCTCCCTAAACCTAATAATTTCTGTTTGCCAAATTCTTCTTTGCGGTTCGTAGCCCATTAATACTTAGTTGTTTGATATTGAATAGATATATCTATTGAACTATATTGTATCTGCAGACTTTTGACTGTGCAACTACACACTTTGGTTGATGCTTGCCTTAAAATAGTGTGCTAGCACAAAACTCGTTTATTTTCATCCCAAATGGGCAGAGAAATCCGGAAAAACACAAGAAAAAGGGCAAGGCGAGGTATCTCAACTCCCACTCATAATAATCCAGGGACAAATAAGATGGCAAATAATCCATAAGAGAGTTCTCAAAAACCTCTATAAATACTACTGGTAAACTAGGTAAAAGAAAAGATTGAAAACCTGCAAAGGACTCTGTATGAGCATGATAGGGAGAGAGAGGAGGCAAAATAAAGAATTTCATGAGTGTGAGGAAGCTACTCAAGATTGATACAAAAATTGCGAGAGTAGCTTGAGCACACTTAAAGAGAAATAAAGGAATTGTGTGAACAGGCTGGGATCAGTCAAAGAGAAAGTCATGAATGGCGTGAGCAGGCTGAAAACACTCAAAGAGAACTACAGGAACTGCGTGAATGTGAAGAAGCTAATCAAAGAGTAATAGAGGAATTGAGAGAGTGTGATGAGAATACAGAAAGATCACTAAAGGCATTCAAGGAATCCATGAACAGAGAGCTCAAACAAGTCAGGGAGACCACAAAAGGGAATGCTGAACAGAACCCAACAGAAGGAATGTGTGTCCAAGGAAACCATAACGAATCAACTAAGTGATTTGAGAATGAACACTGAACACCAAATTAAGGAAGTAAAGAAGTCCATACAAGATCTAAAACAAAACTCCAACAAAGATTCTGAAGCCATCAAAGCTGAGCAACTAGAAGGAAAAGAAATAAAAAACAAAGTTGAAAGACTTGATAGTAGGTTAGACCATGCTGAAGATCGAATTTCAGGGATTGAAGACAGCCTAGATATTATAGGGAAAGAACATACAACCATCCAAGACAAATCCAAGAAATATGATACAGCTATTAAACACTTGGAAGACACCATCAGAAGGCCTAATATGAGGCTAATGGGTGTAGAGGAGCACCTAGAGACAGAAGTTAATCATCTAGGAAATTTGTTTAACAGGATCCTAGCAGAGAACTTCCCAAATACCCAATACGATAGGTCTATTCAGATACAAGAGACTTTTAGAACAACAAATAGACCAGACCAGGATAGGACATGCCACAGTCACATTATAATCCACACAGGGTCAATTCACACCGAGGAAAAGTTCCTTAAAGCTGTCAAGGAGAAAAGATCAATCACCTATAAAGTGAAACCAATTAGAATCACCTGAGATTTCTCAGCAGAGACAATTAATGCTAGAAGAGCCTGGAATGATCTATG
Source organism: Dipodomys merriami (assembly GCF_024711535.1). Classification (NCBI taxonomy): domain Eukaryota; kingdom Metazoa; phylum Chordata; class Mammalia; order Rodentia; family Heteromyidae; genus Dipodomys; species Dipodomys merriami. The sequence goes on along the minus strand of NW_027202538.1, from coordinate 557,688 downwards.
CCATGCCCTAAAGACAACTATCAAACAAGAATACTGTAACCAGATAAACTATCCTTCATAACCAAAGGTCAAATAAAAATATTCTGTAGCAAAGAAAAATTGAAACAATATATCTCCACCAAACCAGATCTACAAAAAATTCTTAAAAATGTGCTACACATAGAAAACCAACTAGATCACAATGAAGGCCAAGCAACCGCACCCAAACAGAATCCAAAAACCATAGGAAGAACCAAGTAACCACAGCCATCAAGAATGTGGATAAAATGGCAGCAACTCCCAAATACTTCAGTCCTAAATCTCAACATTAACGGACTTAACTCTCCAATTAAATGACATAGACTGTCTACTTGGAGCAAAAAGCAACATCCTTCTATCTGCTCCTTTCAGGAGTCACATCTTGCCCGTAAAAAAAAACACATTTTCAATGTGAAAGGTTGAAACAAACTCTGCCAAGCAAATGGCCCTCATAACCAGGTGGGGGTTGCAATCCTAACATTAGATAAAATAGACTTCAAATTAAAATTAGTGAGAAAAGATAAAGAAGGTTGCTACATACTAATTAAGGGATCTCTCCTTCAGGAGGATATTACAATTCTAAATATCTATTCACCAAAAAACGGAGCACCCAAATTTCTCCAAGAAACACTACTTTCCCTCAAATCAGACATAGATCCAAAGACGCAGGCCGAAATTTTCTTAATAGAGAACCAGACACACAACAAATCTAAGAAGGTTTGGACAAATGGGATTCCATGAAATTGCATAGTTTCTGCATGGCAAAGGACATAGCTAGCAAGATCAATAGAAAGCCAAGGGATTGGGAGAAGGTCTTCACTAGCCATACAACAGACAAGGGTCTCTTATCTGAAATATACCTGCAACTCAAAAAAATAAACTCCCCAACAACAAACCTTCAAAGAAAAAACTGTCCAATAAATAAGTGAGCTAAAGACTTAAAGAGAAACTTCTCTGAGGAGGATAGAAGGATGGCCAATAGACACATGAAGAAATGCTCAACCTCTTTAGCCATAAAAGAAATGCAAATCAAAACAGCATTGAGATACCACCTCACCCCAGTTAGAATGGCTATAACCAAGAACTCTAATAACAACAGATATGATATATATATGCATATATGTACATATATGAATTCTATGTCTTCATCAGAAAGAATGATATCTTCCAATTTGTTAGGAAATGGAAAGACTTGGAAAAAAATACGTTAAGTCAAGTAAGGCAGGCCCAAAGAAACAGGTCCCATGGTTTATCTTATTTACAATAACTAGTATATGACTAGGACAAGCAGAAAAATTCCAAATCTATGTACATGTGACCAGATACCATGAAGTTAAGTGAAATGAACCCCAAGATAGGAACACAAGTGGTTTTTCCTTTCTTGCTATTGTTTCTTATGTATTTATAAGGAACCATGTGATTTTTGGTTGCGTTGTACGATCCTCCCCATGGTAAAACCTCTGTATTCACTGTATTTGATTCTGGTGCCTTGCATCTTGTATATACACTTCTCTAATTGGGGAGGTTAAGGGAAAACAGAAAATGCTTAAATAGATATACAGATTGACACATTTTAAAAATGCGATGTACAAGACACTATGTTAAAAACGAACTTTTCAGCTTCAGAGGTAGGTGGAGTAGTTGTGGAGGTGGGAGGGAAGGGATGGTGGAGAAAAACAAAGCAGGAGGCAACAATGCTTGTTAGGAATTGTACTCGTTACCTTGCGCATTTAACTGTAACCCCTCTATACAGTATTTTTACAATAAAAGACTTACAAAAATTAATTTAGTGTATAGATATGGGTTAGTATTAGGACTTGAACTTATGGGCCTTCCACTTACTTTCACACTTCCAACTGATATCTATATCTGTCTTTAATTTTTTATTAATCTTTTTTCAAGGAAAAATATAATAACAGTGTCCCCTAATTATTGTATAAAATAAATTTTGGAAATTTTACACTGTTAAGTGAATTTTGTTACATTCATCATTCTACTGTCTTCAAGGTTCTAGTATTTCTTCGAAGTTAAAGACAGGCACTCTGCTGCATTCATTAGGAAATCTTTTGCCTGGTTCTGGTTTATAATCCCAGCTCCTAAGGACGCTCAGATGAGGAGAACGTTGGCTTGAAGCAAAAGCAGAGAATTCCATGAAACTGCATCTCCAAAATTATATATATATATATTCACATATAATTATATGTAATATATTTAATATGTAATATATTTGTGAGATATATATACATACTATATATCTGCAGGAGATGGGCACACTGAAAAAAATAAAAGGCAATGATTTAATTTCAGTGCTGTCATTCTGCTTTGGCATTTTTTTAAAATAAAAAATAGATGACCATGATTTCATTTAATGTCCTGTCCAATACCATTTTGTTTATACCAGGCAGGCTGTACCTCATGTCACACATGAGTGCAAGAATAATAGGGATTAGTGCATTACATATTGACTCATCAGGACATAAGAAACATTCCTCAACTTGGTTGAGCCAATCTCCATTTTTTTCTATACTGTGCCTCTGCTTTGGATCTGCAGTTTACATTTTCAATATGATATTTTGTTTTTTTGGGTACAGGTGAATGGAGAAATGTATGTGACCTCCAAGACAATTACCTGTACCTGGCTAAAATTTATATATTCAAATGGAAAATTTGCTATCCTCATAGAATATAAATGAGACTCTCAAGCACCAGAGGTCTACTTTGTAGCCACTGTAATATTCATGCAGAAATATTTTATAGGGACAAAATTAATGTATGGAATATGTCTTTCAGCAACTATTCTGGGGAAATCCTTATGCTCATAGCAAAGTCATTGACCTTCACATTGCCTTTGTCATCCAACACGATGTTGTTGGATTTAATGTGTCAGTGTTCATTTGTATATTCGTTAAAGTAATGCACAGTCCTCAAAATCTGTCTGAATAATCATCTGACTTTATTCTTGAATAAGTGGTAAGATTTTCACATTTATCTTAGAAGGTCTCTGTATTTCCAGTTCCACTGCAAGGTATAGGTGCTCATCCTTCTCCCTCACCTGGTATGACCTGATCATGTGTGGGTGATAGAAAAATCTTAATAATGTCCATCTCATTTAAAATTTTTTTGTGGGTCCTGGGGCTTGAAATCTGGGCCTGGGCACTGTCGCTGAGCTCTTCAGATTAAGGCTAGCACTCTACCACTTGAGCTACAGCATCACTTCTGGCTTTTTCTGTTTATCTGATGCTGAGGAAATGAACTCAGGCCTCATGCATGCAAGGCAAACATCTAACACTGAGCCACCTTCCCAGCCTCTTCATCTCATTTTTAATCTGAAAATTGTTGAACTCTCCCTTCAGGATTACTTTTACTATCACCTCAGTGTCTATGAGGTAGTGCTAGGCCAACTTTACATATCCATAACTATCATAGTCAATGATCTCCTCCTTCACATTTTATTGTTCAGGGAAAATCTTCTCCTGCCATAGCCAATTATCTCATCCATACTGTCTTGTTCAGTGAAAATCTCCTTCTCTGAAGAGCTTGAGGATAATTCACTATGTTCTTCCATCTTTCTGCTAAAATGGCAAGGAGTAAATCTACCTAAATTTAGCTAAGAAAATAAAAACCCCAGAACAATAAACAAAAGAAAATACCCAAACTCAAAGAAAACATAGCCCCCTTCCAAAAAAAAAACACTCAAAATAGTCAATGTAGCACTGAATCTAGTAGGTCACCAGGAACTCCCAGCACTATCATGGACTGCAGAGACTACTCACAATGGCTGCAATGGACCAATCACAGCTTGGCATGAACCCACTGGATCTTTTGGTCTTAAGCCTGGAGGACTGTTGCCAAGATTCCCACAGGGACGTGAGGTGCACAGAGTGATGCCACTGCTGCTGCCATGACAGTGTTGCAGGAATTTCAAGTGCATCAGAAAGTGTATTCTTTTCTTGGTGGCTTCCAGGTCCTAGTGTTTGCTCCCAAAGATTTTGTCCTTGAGTAGTATCCATGTCCTCATGTCTGCTCCTGCTAGAACTCTGGCCATGTGCAAGAGTCAAACATACACCAGTCAGTGGCTTACATTCACTATTTGTGCAGGTCTTCGAACTTGCTCCAACAATCTAAAAACAAAATTGATTCCTATGTATTTCTAGGTACATGGGGCACATGACAAAGTATCCAATTGGAAACTTTCACTAAAGTGGATACAGATTTTTTTAACTTGACTATAAATGGAAAATTCAAACTAGCTAAGGCACAGCAGGTGTCCCTATTTGTTGAATTATAACCCTCTTGCACAACTGCTTAAAATAAGCTTAAAATCTTTACTTGTTATGGAGTTTATTTATTGTTGGCACCATAAAATAAATCATTTCTGGTCTTTAAAAAGTTGTATTATCCGTATGCACTTTGGTGTCTTCTAAATGGAATCCCAGACGAGTCCCATAGCTTTAGAATAGAACTAAAACAATATCACATTCAACAATAGCATGTGGTTGAAAGAAGGCAGGTAGTATCAGCCTACTGTAAAGTGACTATTGCCAGGATGAATCCTCTGTAGAAACTCTTTTTTCTTTTCAATATTTACTGATAAAACACATGCGTGTATTAATGGCAATGCATTACTACTTTAATTCAAATTAGGCATGTTCTCTATTCAACTCCGTGAATTTTGACAACTATTTAATTATGTAATGCTGTCCCCTTATAAAGTCAATAGGTTGGCAATTTTGTAATTTCCATTAAAATGCGAAGAATCTAAGACCAAGAAAGTTTTATACTTAGGTGGGTCATGGAAGTGGCTGTTTTCTCACTTGGAATTTAAATCCAGTAGGATACTTCATGGCATCCATAATCGAAAAAGCTGCTCTAACTTTTGGCTCTTAAAGACCTCATCAATTTACTCAAGATATTGAATGTCTTTTTCTTTGAATCTAGGATGACTGATGTCAAAAGATTAGTGGTATCACTTCAGAATCATCTGATACTGTAGCAAAATGCCCTATTCCATACACCTCCATGAAGCAGGTTATTAACATCTACAGGAGTGAGAAAAAAGAGAGCATCGTCATTTTTCGTGTTAGTTTCTTATCAAAGAGTTGACATCAGAATCCTTGAAATCCATAAGATTGTGGGTTGATATATTCAAAATGAAGAATAAGAGCTGCAGTAGGGAATTTGTGGTAGAATCCCTGCGCAGAAAATTGGAAGTCCTCAGCTTGAACTCTCCTACTTCCAAAACCATGAGTCTTCCTTTAGAGAAAGAGGTATAGCTGTGCATTTCAATTCCATTGTGATTCTGTAACAAAATTCCTTTAGACCAGCTCCCAATAGCTTAGAGCAAGTTATTTGTACTCAACAGAAATTCTGAAGGACCAGATCTAGAACCCAGAAAATTCAATTTACTGAGAGGTCAACTTCACCAAGGCTTTAATGTGCTCCCTTGTTGTTGCGTACTCACATGGTGGACAGGCTAGAAACTTATTTAAAAGAAAAAACAATACAGCTGACAGACTTCTTCCCACCATCCAGATGAAGTTTAATTTGTTTCAGATCTCTATTATTTCTTCTGTCATGTTCCTCCTCCTCTTGTTTTTTAGCGGACTGGCCTTCAACACTTGAACCCCCAAAGACTGAATGTTTGTATTCCAAGTATATACCACCAAAATCATATGTTGTTACTTCTTTTTTGGGAATAAACCACTTACTTGGCCCAAACCATATGCTTTATTGTTCTTCGTGTATAATTTTTTTTAATTTTTGGTCTGTTATGCATTTTGCACCTGACTTAACAATGATCCTTCACAGATAACAGGCAAATACTCTACCACTGAGTTACAAATTCGCTGCATAGATTTTTTTTTTATTTTTAAATGTTTTTTTATTGGTAAAATACTGTATAGAGGGGTTACAGTGTCATGAGCAAGGTAATGAATACATTTCTTATCAAGCATTGTTGCCTCCTCCTTTGATTTTTCCCTACCATCGCTTCCCTTACATCTCCTCAACTACACTCCCCCCACCACCTAAACTGTAAAACTTGTTTGAGATGTACAAGATTTTTTTATTTCTTTATTGGTTGACTTCATGCTAAACTAACATACTGAAAACTTGTAAATATGTAAACCTGTAAACATGTTTGTATATTTATGTAGACTACCATGCCACCTTCCTCACAAAGTACAGTGTTTTCCTTACATTGCAATCTCCTCCTCCTCTTTCTTCTTCTTCTTCTTCTTCTTCTTCTTCTTCTTCTTCTTCTTCTTCTTCTTCTTCTTCTTCTTCTTTCTTCTTTTCAGTAAAAATATCAACTGTTTTGTCAAATTCCATCATTGATAACAAACTTCTCTATAGATTGCATCAGAAATACCTCCACTATTTTTAAAAGAATATTGTAGTTGGAGAGTTCTGGGAAGGTGGCGGAGGAGAAGTTGTAGGCTAAACAAACTTTTGCATAGAAAGCAATTTTAGTGTTCCAGTGAACAGTCCTAGGCCAGAGAAGAACATCAAGTGTGCCATCACAGGACAGAGATTTAGGATAGAGAGGGAAAATCCAAGCAAGGAGACAGATCTGAGCACTTGCCAGCTGCCACTACTATGGTGGCAGTGGCAGCGGCTGTTGCGGCTGCCATAGCCACCATATCTGCAACACAAAGAGTCCGGGCCTTAGGCACCAGACTTGGCTGGCGAGCAGATTCTACTCAACACCAGCAAGAACTGACAAGGAGCAGACATCTCCATCCTGCAGTTCGCAGACCAGAGACGACCCAGGAACCAAGACTCAGCATGAGTAGAAGCCTGACATCCTCAATCCTTCTCAGGGAGCAGAGGAGGGAAAGCCACCCCACCTCCCACACTACCAGAGATCTCCATCTTTGAGACTGACAAAGGCCTGGTTGAGCAGCTAGCTCCAACTCAGGCCTTGGAAGAAAACAAGAGTCATTTAGCAGGTCACAGAACCCTAACCTGACCTGCCAGGCTCAGCTCAACCCAGGGAAAAGTCACCCGGCTAAGGCCGACAGCCCCAGGAGTGGGTTTCTTCACTGGGTAAACAGAGCCAGAGGCTTCCCCCCGCCTATAGCAGCCTTGACAATCAATTGAAATTCAGAAAACATAAACCCTGAGAATGGCTCCAGGCGGGTCTCTGTGACTGTGTCAGAAGCTAGCCCCTCAGAGAAAAGCTACGTTTTGCTGAAAGGTCTCAACTCTACCCAGAACCTAGCCTCATCACAGCATCTCCAAACTACAGGAAACAGCCATCTCCCTCTTTTGGGATATTCAAAACAGATCTTCTTCCCATTGAACTAGCCTGGGAGGAGGATCACAAAATCCTGGGTAAAGCAGAGCATTTTTCTGCCTGCTCAAACTAACCGAATTAAGAAACCAACTAAGCCACAGGAAAATCAAACACCACAAGCATACCAGATACTCCTACTAGAGACTGGTTATGGACACAAGGGAGATACAGGATCTCCCCCCACCAAAAAAATCAAAGAATCTTTTGAACCTTTTATAAAAATGTTTTTTTCTAAAACTTTTCTTTAATTTTTAATTTTTAACTTTAAAAAATTGTTTTCTATTAATTTTTTTCTTCCTCTTATAATTTTTATTTTAGGGGTATAAGTGTATGCTCTTTTTTCTTTTTTCTTTTTTTGTTCTTTTTCTTTTTTAAAAACTTTTTTGTTTAGCTCTAGTTATCTTTTTTTTTTTTTTTTTGGTCCGGTTGTGGGGCCTGAACTCTGGGCCTGAGCACTGTCCCTCAGCTCTTCAGCTCAAGGCTACTGCTCTACCACTTGAGCCACAGCGCCACTTCCGGCTTTTTTCTTTTTGCTTATGTGGTGCTGAGGAATCGAACCCAGTGCCTCAGGCATGCAAGGCAAGCGCTCTACCACTGAGCCAACTTCCCAGCCCCTCTAGTTATCTTTTGATCCACTTTTTTTCTTTCCATCTCATTCTTTTCAAATTTTCTTCTCTTTTGTTCTTCTTTGCATAACTTAATTGCTATTCTGCTAATCCTCAGATATACCCGTATTCGATTATTAGAACTTGTCCCTCATTTTGTACATACCTAATCCAGAATTTATTACTCAATTCAAAACCTTTTAGACGTAAATTCTTTAATAGCAGTACTACTTCTTTATATCTATATATTTTAAGCATTTTTATTTTTAAGTGTTTCGTGTCTTCTTTCTATCCCTACCCTTATTTTATCCTATCCACATTCTTCTATGAATATTTCATTGTTAAATTTGCATAATTTTTAAGTGTTTAACTTTTTAATTTTTAAGATTTGTTTTTCTATTTTTTCTTCTCTTTTTTTCTCTTTCTCTTTTTTTCTCTCCCTCTGCTATCATTCTGTCGAACCTTTTTCCCACTTTCAGATTATGACTTAGTTAACTCACGCTCTGCCTTTCTACATCCCTCTATTCCTATTTTTATCCACATTTCTCCCTAAACCTAATAATTTCTGGTTTGCTAAATTCCCCTTTGCAGTTTGTATCCCATTAATATATAGTTGTTTGATGTTGAATAAATATATCTGTTCAACTAGAGTTTATCAGCAGACTTTTGACTGTACAACTACAGCCTTTGGTTGATGCTTACCTTAAGATTGTGTTCTAGCACAAAACTGGTGTTACTTTCATCCCAAATGGGCAGAGCAAGCCGAAAAACAAAAGAAAAATGGCAAGTCCAGGGATCTCAACTCCCACTCATGATAATTAGGGGATAGAACAGATAATGAATAACACATGGGAGAAGTCCCAAAGGCTCTACAAACACTACTCGCAAACAGGGTAAATGAAAAGTTTGTAAACCTAAAAAGGACTCTCTATGAGCTTTATAGGGAGAGAGAGGAGGCAAACCATAGGTCAATAGTGGAATATCATGAGTGTGATGAAGCTATTCGAAGATTGATACAAGAATTGTGTGAGCAGCTCGACAATACTCAAAGAGGAAAAAAAGGAATTGTGTGAGTATGTTGAGGACACTCAAATAGAGCTACAGGAATCACGTGAACGTGAGGAAGCTAAACAAAGTGTAATACAGGAATTGACAGAGTGGGATGAGAATACAGAAAAATCACTAAAGACATTCATGGAATCCATAAACAGAGAGCTGAAAGAAATCAGGAAGATCAGAATGGGAATGCTGAACGGAACCCACAAGTAGGACTGGGAGTCCAAGGAAACCATAACCATTAATTAAGTGATTTGAGAATAAACACTGAACACCAAATTAAGGAAGTAAAGAAGCTCATATGAGATCTAAAACAAAGCTCCAACAAAGAATCTGAAGTCATCAAAGACAACCAATTAGAAGAAAAATGAATAAAAAACAAAGTAGGAAATCTTGATAGTAGGTTACAACATGCAGAAGATCAAATCTCAGGAATTGAAAACAGCCTACATATTATAGAGAAAAAACATACAACCATCCAAGACAAATCCAAGAAATGTGATAGATATATTCAACACTTGGAAGACACCATCAGAAGGCCTAATCTGAGGATAATGCGTGGAGAGGAGCACTTAGAAACAGAAGTTAATGGTGTAGGAAATTGTTTAAGAGGATCCTAGCAGAGAAATTCCCAAACATGAAAATATAGGCCTATTCAGATACAAGAAGCTTTTAGAACTCCAAATAGTCCAGACCAGAACAAGATATCCTTCCATCACATTATAATCCGTACAGGATCAATTCAGACCAAGGAAAAGATCCTTAAAGCTGTCAAGGAGAAAAGATCAATCACTTATAAAGGGAAACCAATTAGAATCTCCTCAGATTTCTCAGCCGAGACAATTAATGCCAGAAGAACCTGGAATGATGTATGCCATGCCCTAAAGACAAACATTTATCAACCAAGAATACTGTACCCAGCTAAACTCTCCTTCATAACAGAAGCTCAAATAAAAAGCTTCCATAGCAAAGAAAAATTGAAACAATGTATCTCCACCAAACCAACCCTCCAAAGATTCTTAAAGATGTCCTACACATAGAAAACCAGCAAGACCAGAATAAAGGCCAAGCAACTGCACCCACACTGAGAATCCAAGAACCATAGGAAGAGCCTAGTTACCGCAGCCCCCAAGAAGGTGAATAAAATGGCTGGAACTCCCAAATACCTCTCAGTACTATCTCTTACCATTAACGGCCTTACCTATGCAATTAAAGGACATAAACTGTCTACTTGGATTAAAAAGGAACATCCTTCTATCTGCTGCTTTCAGGAGTCACAACTTGCCCATAAAAACACACACATTTTCAATGTGAAAGGCTGGAACAAAATCTACCAAGCAAATGGCCCCCATAAACAGGCGGGAGTTGCAGTCCTAATGTCAGGTAAAATACACTTCAAATTAAAATTAGAAAGAAGAGATAAAGAAGGTCCCTACATACTAATTAAGGGATCTCTCCTTCAGGAGGGTATTACAATTCTAAATATCTATTCGCCAAACAACGGAGCACCTAAATTAATCCAAGACACACTACTTTCCCTCAAATCCCACACAGATCCAAAGACATTAATTGTTGCGGATTTTAACACACCACTTTCCCCACTAGATAGATCAACTCGGCAAAACCTCAACAGAGAAACCACAGATCTAAACAATTGCATAGATCAACAAGATTTAACAGACATCTACCAATTATTTCACACAACATTATCAGAATACATGTTTTTCTCAGCAGCACATTGAACATTTTTCAAAATAGACTACATTTTAGACCAAAAAGGAAACTTCCCCAAATTCAAAATCATTGAACTTTTACCTTATACACTCTCAGACCACAAGGGAATAAAAATAGAACTCAAGACCAAAAGCCACCAAAGTCCTATAACACATGGAGGATGAACAACACAATGTTAAATCACGAGTGGGTCATGGAAGAGATTAGAAAGGAAATTCAAATCTTCAGGATCGTCAACAAAAATGAACATACAAACTACCAGCTCCTCTGGGACACAGCAAAGGCAGCACTCAGGGGCAAGTTTATATATCTGAGTTCCTACATCAACAAATTGGAGAGATCTGAAATCAACAATTTAATCAGGCATCTGAGCTTCATTGAAAAAGAGCAGCAAAATAAAACCCAATCCAGTAGACAGAAAGACATAATTAAAACTTATTCAGAATTAAATGAATTAGAATTTTAAAAAAAGAGAAATAATCAATAAAACAAAGGGTTGGTTCTTCGAAAACATCAACAAAATTGACAGACCTTAGCAAATCTTATCAGAAAAAGAAGAGAACACACCCAAGTAAATAAACTCAGAGATGAGAATGGAAACATCACCACAGAAACAACCAAGATTCAGAACATTATAAGGGAAAACTTCTCAAAACTTTATGCTAATAAGTTTGAGAACTTGACAGAAATGGACCATTTTCTAGCAAATATCGACATTCCAAAACTAAACCAAGATGAGTTAAACCATCTTAACAGGCCCATATCAAGTATTGAAATAGAAACAGCAGTTAGAGACCTCTGATCTAAGGAAATCCCAAGACCAGATGGATATACAGCGGAACGCTACAAGGCATTAAAAGCAGAGCTCACACCAATGCTCCGTCAACTCTTCAATGAAATTGAAAGATAAAGTTCACAACCAAACTCATTCTATGAAGCCATCACAACACTCATCCCAAAACCAGGCAGGGACTCATCAAAGAAAGAGAACCATAGACCCATTTCTTTGATGAACATTAATGCAAATCTTCTCAACAAAATTTGACCATACAACTTCAACAATTCCTCCCAATAATCCTACACCACGATCAAATTGGATTCATTTCAGGGTGCAAAGCTGGTTCAATATACACATCAACAGGAGCAAGGGTAAGAACCACATGATTATCTCAGTAGATGCAGAAAAAGCATTTGACAATATCCAACACCCCTTTATGATAAAGGTTCTGGAAAATTTAGGAATCCATGGAACATTCCTCGATAAAATAAAGGCTGTATATAACAAACCTACAGCCAGCATTGTACTGAATCGTGAAAAATTAAAGCCATTTCCTCTTAACTCAGAAAGGAAACAAGGATGTCCAGTCTCTCCACTGCACTTCAATCTAGAATTAGAATAACTACCTACAACAAAAAGACAAGATGAAAACATAAAGGAGATCTAAATAGGGAAAGAAGAAATAAAACTCTCCGTCTTTGCAGATGACATAATCTTATATTGAAGGAATCCCACAGACTCCACTCCCAAATTACTCAAGCTGATTCAAAACTTTGGCAAAGTAGCAAGGTATAAAATTAACCCTCAAAAATCAATGGCTTTTCTGTATGCTAACAATGAGAAAAGTGTGGCTGAGATTAGGAAATAAGCCCATAAAAAATAAAATAAAATAAAAATAAAATACCAAGGAATTAACTTAACCAAAGAAGTGAAGGAACTCTATGATGAAAACTTTAAAAACTTGATGATGGAAATCAAAACTGAACTTAGAAAGTGCAAAAACTCCCATGATCCTGGATTGGAAAGATCAACATAGTGAAAATGGCAACACTTTCCAAGGCTATCTACAAATTCAATGGGATACCTATCAATATTTCATCCTCATTCTTCAAGGAAATAGAAGAGGCAATCCAAAAACTCATATGGAACAATAAAAGACCCCGAATAGCTAAAATGAGCCTTAACAGAAAGAACAGTGCTGGAGGAATATTAGTATCAAATTTCAAACTCTACTACAAATCCATAGTAATCAAAACAGCTTGGTACTGGCACAAAAACAGACTTCAGGACCAATGGAATAGAATTGAAAACCCAGAAATGAACCTACAGACCTATCGCGAACTAATTTTCAACAAGGGAACTAAGAAAAATAGAATGGAAGAAAGACTGCCTTTTCAGTAAGTTATGCTGGCAAAATTGTTTAACTACTTGCAGCAAACTAAAGCTAGATCATTCCATAACACCCTTCACTAGACTCAACTCTAAATTGATCAAAGAAATCGGAGTCAAAGCAGACACCCTGAGAACATTACAGGATGGAATAGGAGAAACCCTGGGATTCCTTGGTACAGGCAGAAATTTTCTTAATAGAGAGCCAGAAACACAACAAATCAAAGAAAGATTGGATAAATGGGATTGCATAAAGTTGCAGAGCTTCTTCATGGCAAAGGACATAGCTAGCAAGATTAATAGACAGCCCACAGATTGGGGGAAGATCTTCACTAGCCTTACAACAGACAAGGGTCTCATATCTAAAATATACCTGGAACTCAAAAAATTAAATCCCCCAAAAACAAATCTTCAAAAAAATAACTGCCCAATGAATAAGTGGGCTAAAGACTTAAAGAGAAACTTCTATGAAGAGGAAAGAAGAATGGCCAATAGACACATGACCAAATGCTCAAACTCCCTTGCCATAAAAGAAATGCAAATCAAAACAGCATTGAGATACCACCTCACCCCAGTTAGAATGGCTACAATCAAGAACTCTAATAACAACAGATGCTGGAGGGGATGTGGACAGGAGGGAACCTTACTGCATTGTTGGTGGGAGTTTAAACTTGTTCAACCACTTTGGAAAGCAGTATGGAGGTTCCTCAAAAAACTCCAAATAGAGCTCCCCTATGACCCAGCAATCGCACTTTTGGGCATTTACCCAAATGATCACAAACAAGGCCACACTAAAGCTACCAGAATGACTGTGTTTATTGCAGCCTTATTTACAGTAGCTAGGATATGGAACCAACCCAGATTTTCCTCAGTAGATGAATGGATCAAGAAAATGTGGTATATGTACACAATAGAATTATATGCCTCCATCAGAAAGAATTACATTGCCCCATTTGTTAGGAAATGGAAAGACTTGGAAAAAATTATATTAAGAGAAGTAAGTCAGGCCCAAAGAAACATAGGTCCCATGGTTTCCCTTATTGCATTAATTAGTATATGTCTGAATCAAGCAGAAAAGTTCGGATAGGTTGATGTTAGGGAAATGAACCATAAGATATGTATTCAAATTGTTTTTTCTTTCAGGTGATTGTTTCTAACACATTTATAGGATTACTTCTTTGTTGCTTTGTATGTCCCTTCCCCATATTATAACCCATGCTTTCCCTGTACTTGAGGTTGGTATAATTTGTGGAGGGGAAAGGAAAAAAACAAATCTTTTATATAGGGATACAGTTGGATCCATTGCAACAATGAGATGTACAAATCGTTATGTGGAAATATGGCTTTTACTACTTTGGTGGTGGGGGGTAAGAGGATTATGAGAGGAGGGCGGGTGAAAGATAGGAAGCGATGGGAAGGGGAAACAAAGGAAGAGGCTACAATGCTTGAAAAGAAATGTACTCATTATCTTGCCCATGTAATTCTAACCCCTATGTACAGTATTTTCACAATAAGAAAATATAAAAACGAATATCGTATTTGCTTGATTGATGTTCTACATAAGCTAAAGCTATTTTCCTTGTTTCAGAGTTTTCAGTAATATTAAAAATATTAATAAATGCTTCTGTGCCAGCATCTATTGGGATTATATGGGATTCCTTCTTTACACAGTGTGATAAATGCATTAGATTTTCTAAATTGTAACTATGTAAGTGGGGTTGCAGTTTTGTGGTAGATTAACTTGATTACCATGTGTGAATCCTGTGTTAAATCTTCAGGAAAACACACACACAGGAAAAATAGAAAAAAATAAATAAACTGTCCTTCATTTCTCATACATATTCTCTTTTGTTTAGGATTTTTCCTTTCCCTTCATAAGTAAAATTACTATAAATACATACTCATTTTGTCGTGGGGCTTATGAAATTAATTAGGAAGTGTTTCTACCTTTTTAAAATTTTCTGGAGCAGTCAAATAGATACATTGTGTGAGCTGGCATATACAGATTATTCCAGCTAAGCATTGCCTATCCCCATAAAAGAAAGGAAGGAAGGAAAGATTGGAAAGAAAGAAAGAAAAAAGAAAGAAAGAAAGAAAGAAAGAAAGAAAGAAAGAAAGAAAGAAAGAAAGAAAGAAAGAAAGAAAGAAAGAAAGAAAGAAAGAAAGGAAGGAAGGAAGGAAGGAAGGAAGGAAGGAAGGAAGGAAGGAAGGAAGGAAGGATGCAAAGAAAGATAGGAAAGAAAGATAGGAAAGGAAGAAAGAAACAAAGAAAGAAAGAATCAAAGAAAGAAAAAGAAAGAAAGAAAGAAAGAAAGAAAGAAAGAAAGAAAGAAAGAAAGAAAGAAAGAAGGAAAGAAAGACTCCTAACCAACCAAACTGAAAAACACCATTCAAATAAAAAGGCTTTGTGCATTACTCAAGTAGTAAAGGACTTGTATAAAATGGGCAATTTTCCAGGTTTGACACCTAACAATAGAGAAAAAAAGGTATTTCCTTTAACAAAATTGCCTAGGACACATTTGGTTAGTTGTTTTTTTCCCTTTTATTTTTTCTTTCCTTTACTTCGGAGACAGTTTTTCCATAATCTATATAACAACTTTCAGTCCTCCCAATTTAGCTCCTAAGAGTTGAGATTACAAGCATATGTTTTCACACCTTGCCTTGTTGGCATTTTTTTACAATAAATTGTGTTGGCATAAATATAGTATACAGAAAATTTTATATGTTGTAAACAATTTGTATGGCCCTTCATTTCCCTACTGTTAATGGAATGTAACAGTAATATGTTTGTAAAATAAAAAAGCAACATTGGTCTATTGCTATTAATTAAATTGCAACCTTTACTTCATTTTGCTAATTTTTGTGTATTTTCCTTTCCTTTTCCAGTATCTACTACTGTTGCTTTTTCCTCTACCTTTCCCCTTTCTTCATGTTATCTACTCAGCTGTTCCATCAATGAGGAAAATTAAAATTAGGTTAAATACCACCATTTGCCAGGCACCAGTAACTCATGATTGTAATCATAGGTATTCAGGAAGCTGCGATCTGAGGATCACAGTTCAAAGCCAGCCTGGTCAAGAAAGTGGGAACCTCGTGAAAAAGCCAGCATTTAAAAAATAACTGAATAGCTAGAATGTGGCTTAGTGGTAATGTGCTTGCCTAGAATGCATGAAGGCCTGAGATTGGTTCCTCAGTGCCAATTAAACAGAAAAAGCTGGAAGTGGCGCTATGGCTTAAGTGGTAGAGTGATCACTCGCCTTATGCAAAAGACCCTCAGGGACCCTGTCCATGCCCTGAGCTGAAGCCCCAAAACTAACAGGACTGACAAAACTAACAAAAATGTAGTTCCCCTATTGTTTTGTATGTAGTGTTCCAACTCCATGGTGCACATTATCCTTACAACAAAATCAATACAACACCACAATTTACAGTGCTCGGCATCCCCATGTGGTCATTAGCCATCATATTGTACACCAGATGTACATAGTTAAGGAAGAAATATACAGAAAGTCACAAGGAAAACCTATATTGAGACTATACAAGAATAATATAGGTTCTAGACTATGCTTTGACTAGATGTGTGGCTTAAAGAATCAGAAAAATGTTAGATTTTGACCTTTCTACTGTAAACTTGGGGCAACCATACCTGTCCATCACTAGGATTGAAATCTAGGAATGATTGTTCTGAAAGTATAAGCCTTGCTAACCTTGGCTCCCACTGAACAGGAATATAGAGTTCACCATCAATAATGCCTGGACTCAAAGAGAGAATTCACAAATGGGATTGTGCCAAACTAAGAAGATTCTGCATGGCAAAGTACATCATTAGCAAGCTAAAGAGAGCCTATGGAAGGAGATATTTTTGCCATCTCTACATCAGAATATACAGAGAGCTCAATGAATTATACTAGCAAAGAATTAACAACTCAATTAACAAATGGGCAAACAAGCTAAGTAGAGACTTCTCAGAGGAAATAAAATTGGCCAGTAATTACATAAAAAATATTCAACATCTATGGCCATAAAGTAAATGCAAACCAAAACACTTGAGATGAGCTGGGAAGGTGGCTCAGGGGTAGAGTGCTTGCCTTGCAAGCATGAGGTTTGATTCCTTAACACATAAGCAGAAAAAGCTGGAAGTGGTTCTGTGGCTCAAGTGTTAGTGTTCTATCCTTGAGCTGAAGAGCTGAAGGTCATTACCCAGGCTCAGTGTTCTGGTCCCACAACTGATCAAAAACAACAACAACAAAAATAAACAACCACTTGACTTGCTCTTTTTCCATCGCAATTTAGATTGATCATAAACCATTGTTGGTGGGAATGTAAACTTGTTCAACTACACTGAAAAAGAAAAACACAAAACAACTAGACCTACCTTGTGGTCCAGTACTAACATTCTTGGGCATTTATCCAAAAGACTAAAACTCAGGATAAAGTAAAGCCACCTGCACAGCTATGCTTACTGTCAAGGTATAGATATAACACAAATGCCTTCAATAGATGACTGGATCAAGAAAATATGGTATATCTACAAGAGTAATTTTACCCATCTATTAGAATATTTCATCATTTATAAAGAAATGGGTGGAACCTGGAAAAAATTTTGTGAATTCAGGATGCATGTTTTCTCTCTTATATGGAAGGTAGTTCTATATGTAAATAAACATATAGAGTCTTGTATGCACATATACATAAATACATTTCATGAAGTACAGTATATGTAGGAAAGAATTTAAATGGTGTAATCCTTTAGAAAATCTAACAGAATAATAAAATGTATATGAGGAAACTGGCACTTGAAAGGTGGGAGGAGGTGAATGAAGTCACAATTTTCAACTCATATCCAATGAAACTAGGAAAATTGAGGAGAAAGTGTTGAGCTTCAGGGATGAGGGAGGTGATGAAAAAAGTGTCACAGATTAGGATTCATTGTACTTACAATTAAAAATGTAATTAAAATAATTATGCCTGAGACTACCACCAATTATTTCCATATTCACACTTCTGAGTAGCCATCCCCTTTCTAAACAACGATGAACCAACTCATCTTACTTAGAAAGGGTACCAGTATGCTGTCTCTGTGAACCAAGGAATTGTAGGCAGATCAAATTAATGGTGTCCACATATGCCAAGCCATCAATATAAGGCCAGAAACCATGAAATAATTACAAGAAGTGGCAGGGGAAACACCATGGCTCCTAGAACACAGGTCCAAAGATTCTATCTAAAGATCCAGAATCACAAGAAATCAAAGAAAGAATGGATAAACGGGATTGCCTGAAACTTAAAAGTTTCTTCCTGGCAAAGAACATACCAAGCTACCTACAAAGCCCACAGAATGGGTGAAGAATTCATCAGACAAGGTCTATTTTTAATAGGAAAAATCTAAATAGAGCACAAAAGATTACCCCCAATAAACCCTCAAATAACATCCCAATTGATAAATAAGGTAGTGACCTAAAGACTTCTCAGAATAAGTAAGAATGGCCAATCGACACATAAAGAAATGTTCAACATCTCTGAACATAAAGGAAATGTAAACCATTCAACACTGTAATTTCACCTCACTGCAGTCAGGAAGGCTAATAAAAACATGTAAAATTGATTAGTAAATAATGCTGTCATGGATGTGGCCAAAAGGGAGCTATATCACTGTTGGTGAGAATGTAAATTGTTCAATCAGTCTGGAGACTGAGATGTGAGTATTGTGGTTTGAAGTCAACTTTTGCAGAAAAGTCCATGTGTTTTTCATCTCCAATTAGCCACTAGAAAAGACATAAGTAGAGCTGTGGTGCAAATGATTAAGTGGTAGATTTCATTTCAACATTTCAGGGACATTATCCACATTCTGCGTTGAAGCTCCAGTATTGGCAGTGTGTGTGTGTGTGTGTGTGTGTGTGTGTGTGTGTGTGTGTGTGTGTGTGTGTGTGTGTGTGTGTGTGTGTGTGTTTGTCCTAGTGGTTTTCTGACTGCATCAAATGTTTTGGTGTATTTAAATATTAAGAAACAAAGTTTAAATGTCCTGTGATTTTTTTTGTGTGTATTTCTGTGTTTGTATGTATGTGTCTATCTGGTGTAGTTGTGGGTGTGGATGTGCGCATCTCTATGTGCATTTACTTTTTATTATGCTTGTTCTCCACCTGTTGTAACACAATTGTCAGGCTTGAATGGTGGACACTGCTATTTAATATTGTGACAATTTTCCAAGCATTTTTTCAACAAATGATTATTTGAATTGTTTACTGCAGGACAGAGAGGGAGGAGAAAGAGAGAGAGGGAGAAAGATGGGATTTCTAAATCTAAGACTGAAACAGCCATATTCCAGAACAAGACTGCAGAACTAGGTATAAATTAGATCCAGTGTTGTGCCATAAGTCAGCTAGCTGTAAGAAAGCCCCTATTTGGCCATAGGTGTGGATTGTAGAAAAAAAGACAATTCAGTAAAAACATATTGAAATAGTCTGTGACACTTACATAAGTTCTGGACATCACTTCCTCTTGGGCTGCTGCTGCGCAGGCCTAATATTTGATCTGAAGCGAACGTGGAATTACAAAAGTTAAAACTCAAAGTCTATTAAACCCTGTGTAACTCCTTAGTCCACATACCTGATACTGTGGCTTAGTGGGAATGGCAGAGGGCAGATTTCCAGCTATTGCAGACTTCTTCCTTAGTGAACAATGAGTCATGTGGTTCCAGCACAGAATTGGCTTAGGTCTGTGAACATGAGTGTAGAAGTTTGAATCTCCATATTGTGAATGAAAATTTTGCCTCTTACTAAGATAGCAGTTTGGGTAACCATTGGTAGCTGTGGGCAAGTCTCTTTTTAATAGCCTGTCTTTGTGCATATTTGATTTAGATATAAGGATACATAACTAGTAGCAGTGATCACTCCAGGGTAGAACAAGAGAGCAACAGTAGAGGGACAGAAATCATACTCATGACATCTGTCATTTTATATTGCTTGAATTGACATGTTCTTCATGTATTTTATTAATTCATGAATAAAATTAACATTACATATAGATTTTTAAATTGCCTATTTGCTTCTGACAAAAATTAAAAATGAATTTAAATGGAAATGCAGTATGGTAAGAACAGGAAAAAGGAATGGAGCAATGATCACGGGCATCTCCTGAGGTCCAATCTGGAGGCTTTGTTTACCAACATTGGGGAATAAAATAACACTATGTAACAAAACTGGCCTGCCTACTTTTTCTCAGCAACAAGGCAGTCCTGTCGGCTTTTCTTAGCAACATGACAACCCTGCCTGTCTTTCCTAATTTATGCCAGAGCCAAAGGGCTCAGTAGACCATAACTAAAGGAGGAAGTTAGAGCTGTCTTTGTAAGATGAAAAAGAACAAACCATGGATATGTCTGGAAACCTAGAAAGCCTCTGGAGCTTTAAACTCTTAGGCCTTTCAGGCACCAGTCTTCCATAGAAACTAAACATTCAGAGAGAAAGGTAAGATTTGCTCTCAGGTATGTAGATTGCCTTACTCAAAGAACACAGACCTAACAATGAGACAATCCTCCCTGTCAACAACAGCCCTTCAGAATGAGGCTCAGGGAACAAAAGACATACTAAACTTTTCTACCTGCCAGAAAACAGCCCACACCCTGAGGGTACCATGACAGCAGGGATGGAGGGCTCAGCTCTGTGGCAAACCAGGGATGAAGCTCAGAGGACCACATCTAATCTCATAATGTATTCAGACCTCCTGAAAGTCCAACATGTTCCAGAGGTCTCTGCAGCCCTTCAAACTGATCAAGCTGTGATGCTCAGCTCTAAATCCCAAACTCTGCACACAGTATTAGCCCTATCTAGTGACATACAAGCCAAGTAAGGCTCTCTGATAAATTTCCTAAAACCATTGGACTCCACGCCAGCATCCAGTCATTTGTTTTCTGGTGACAAAGCCTCTGAGTCATTCAAGACAGAAGCAGCTGTGACTTCAACTCCACCTGTTATGGGAAGTTCAGCAAACCTTAATCTTTTGCTCCCTCAGGGATTGCTTTAATTTTGGGAAAACCTCACCAACACTGTCTTTTAATATCACTGCTTCCTAGCGGTGAACCCCCAGACCCAACCAAACAGTCAAACAAACTGGAGGTATTCTCTTTGGGCAGGAGAGACCAGCCTTTCCATGAGCCTATTCCTAGGGTCTCCCCTTCCTCCAGATGACTTGAAGGGACATGTTCTCCCTCCTGCAGGCCTGCCACTCTGCCCAAACCCGCACTGACCACAACGGCCTCTTGCCAGCTGGACATTGCTTGTCCAAGTTGGATTTCTGTTGTCTCCAAGTTCTGTGGTTGAGGAGATGCTAGACAGGTTCTTGTGCCAGCAGTGCACCAGGTTGAGGACTCTGCAAAGCCAACTAGCAAGGTTACACCTACAAGACCGCCCAGTGCGCAGTTGGACAATCTTGGTGTCGGCTTGGGCTCTGGCTTCCCTGGATTTGCAGTGTTACATAACCTTCAGATTTCCCATGCAAGACACAGCATTTAATTGCTCATAAACAGCACCAAATGATCCTGGTCCATCTACTGCAGTCTTTAGCAGTTTCCCCCAAACAGCATGGGACTCTCTGGTGCAACCAGTTTGAGAGGGATATTTCTGGGAAGCAAGCAAGTCTAGCTTTTCTTTTGGAAGCCAGCAGACTACTAATATAGGCTCATCATCTGCCACCTGCCAACCTGGACAACCCTGCCCCTCCCAGCTCCATTGCCTTCTCTGTGTTTAGGGTCCTGCTGAGCTCAGCTTCTCCTACTGGACCTGCCAATTTATTCTGAAAAGAGCCCAGAGAAAACCGTGGCATAAGTTGTGCCCCAGAAGTCAGGCCACAGTGAGGCTTCTGCAGCTGCCAGCCTTGCTCCAAGCATAGCCACCAACAGGGTAACACCTTGAAGCTCCACCGCAGACCTCTGATGGGTAAAAAAAGAGGCTGTGCTTGTGGTGCCCACAGTCACCAGTTATCAGACTTGGCACAGGGGCATCTGCTTAGGCCACCCCAGTAGGTGCAGGGGCTCTGACATCAAGACAGAGGCAGGCAGATGCACCCATGCAGGCTGACTTTGGAGCAGCTCTTCTTCCAGGCGCAGGCCTGGTGGCCATTGAAGCAGAACATGACATTGAAAAGATGACAGCACACACTAGAAGATAAGCAATGCCCCGTGCTCAGAAACCTGACAGAGGCAGGAAATCAGAGCAAGCGAGAGAGTGAGAGAAAGAGAGTGAGAGATAGAGGGGGGGTGGTGTGGCTAGCTCTGCTTACTCTAACTCTGATGGAGTAGCTAGGATCAATCTAAACTTCCTACTAAAAACAATCACAAAACTGGAAGCTATGTGAAAATAAATATATGTATATAAATGTATATATGATATAAATATGTAGGCATATATGTATATTCCATATACAATGTGAATATGTAATGTATGTATAAAGTATAGTGTATATATGTATAATGTACAGAGAGAAAAAAAAAGAAATACAGAGTATTTGAAGGAATAATAACCAATACCTTCCCAATTTTGAATGAAAGCATGAACCCTTCTATGCAGGAATCTACCAAATCAAAAAAGTCAATCAACATGATTATACAGGTCCACACTGACACATTCTAATTAAACAAAGACAGAAAACCCCCCAAAGCCCAGAGACACAACTTATCACACACAAGTGATCTTCAATGATATCATGATAAATTGCTCATGAAAAACTAGATTAACTATTAGACAGCAAGGGTAACAAATTTAAAGTGCTAAAAAGGACATAACTAAAATGTACCTTTCTAACAAATATACTTTGGCCAAATGTAAGAGATGAGCTAAATACCTACAAATGGCTCAGGCCTATAATCTTAACTACTCAGGAAGGTGAATTGTGAGGATGGTGGCTCAAAGCCAGCCTGGAGCTTATCATATCAGGAGGAAGTTGTAGGACAAAGCTGTCATTGAGAAAGAGGGAGGCCATGCATGACGCCATTGCTGGAACAAGACATAGGATAAGGTGGCCATCAAGAATGGAGGCTAAGCCACGCTGGTGGCTCACGCCTGTAATCCTAGCTAGTCAGGAGGCTGTGATCTGAGGATTGCGGTCCAAAGCCAGCCCGGGCAGGAGAGACCGTGAGACTCCTATCTTCAATAAACCACCAGAAAACCAGAAGTGGCGCTGTAGCTCAAGTGGTAGAGCGCTTGCCTTGAGCTGAAGAGCTGAGGGACAGCGCCCAGGCCCAGAGTTTAAGCCCCACAACCGACAAAAAAAAAAAAAAAAAAAAAAAAAAAAAAAAAAAAAAAAAAAAAAAAAAAGAATGGAGGCTATTAGCTAGTGTATCTAGAGAAGCAATTTATAAGATGTAAGATGCATTAGTCCTCTAGAAAATCAGAGGCTTTTGACCACTGTCCTAGTGGTTTCAGAAATGCCATGCTAATGACCAGAGCAACCTCAAGCCCACCTGGAGTCCTTAGCAACAGTTTTTGAGGCTTAAGAGTTAAAGTGTCAAGGCTGGCAGGCTATGATTGGTCTACTTTTTTTCTGACCTCACACTCTGTTTGATCCATTTCCTCCATGATATCACTATGCCTGGTTGTGATTGTTTCATTGTAAGAGGTCATGCAAGTTATATAGGAAACCACTGTGCTCCAACCTATGTCAGTTAACAGATCTGGGAGCTCTTGCTTGATGACCCGCTGGACTGACTCAAAACTAAATGAATTGTTGTTTGCGGGGACTGATTGTCGCTTGGATTTTGGTATTTCTTTTAACTTTTTCAGGGTTTTCCATAATTTTCTTTAGGTTATTTTAGGTAGACTTACTACCTGCCATCATAGGAGAAGGATGGAAGAATACAAAGAATCATCCTCAAGCTCCTTGAATTAGTAGATCATCAAACAATACCTGATGAAAGAGATCATCGACAAAGTTACCTTTGGACAAATCAAGCTTGCCCACCCCCACGTCACAGACAAGGATGTGGCATTGAAAATACTCTGGAAGTGAGAGTCCTCATCATCGGATAAAGAATGAGGTGGACATTTTTAAGATCCACCTCCTGGGGTGGATCTTAAAATTCTGCCACCTAAATGAAGATGAAGCCAGGAGGCTCTTCACACAAAATGTAAGTGCTGTTCACACCAAAACAGAATCACACACCTAGACCTTAAGTCCAACAACATCCTTTTGGACACCAAATGCAATATCAAGGTCAGTGGATTTGGTGTAAGCATGTGGCTCACCCTTGGGCAGTTGGTAATGAATGTATGTGCAGCTGTCCTATTCCATTCCCCTGAAATATTCCTGGAAGAAAGAAATGATGGCCGGTTGCAGGTGGCTCATGTCTGTAATCCTAGCTAATCGGGAGACTGAGATCTGAGGATCACGGTTCAAAGCCAGCCCAGGCTGGTTCTACCCTCTGCGCAGGCTCATAATGACACCAAAAACTAATTTGAGGAGGCGATGGCAGAGGATAGAGATGGCTATCAAAATATCTACCACTATTCTCAAAACAAGCTGCTGAATGTGGGCCCAGGAACAGAGCAGTTCCAGACAAAGGGGAGGAGAGCCCTCACATATATCAAAGATAACTTCACTTGAAAGCCATAAGGCTATTGATGGGATGGGAGAGATTTCTAGGGGATCTACTAAAAAAAGAGTTGTAAGTGGTATCCAAGAATGGAGCTCAAAATACTGTTTGCTCACAAACACCCTCAGTCCAGCCCAGAAGACAGGTGTACCAACTGCCTTAGGTTGCCTCAAGAGGGATTCCATCCAAGGAGCACCTAGTACTGCACTGAACAACTGACATTGTAGTTATTAAAGCATGCAAATTTTGTGCATTGTATCAGTTCCTTGCACATGCCAAACTACTTGAATTACAATTGAACTACACCCTTGTCTTTTAAAATGTAGTTTGATTTATTTTATTCTATGTTATTCTTTAAGATGCAGTCTCATTATGTAGCCAAGACTGATCTTAACTTCACAATTCTGCTGCCTAGTCTCTCCAAGTGTTTGTATTACAGGTGTAGGCCTCCATATCAACCATCATACTATTATCTGCATCTTTCCTTATATTTTAATACTTTATTTTATCCCTTGGCAGTACTGGGGTTTTGATTCAGAAGCTGGTGCTTGGCAAGCAAGTGCTCTACCTCTTGACCCCTGCCCACTATCCTTGCTCTTCATTTTACTTGAGATGAGGTCTTATTGTATTATGTTACTTCGGTCATTATAAGACTGTGATTGTAAGATATTTTTCTGCTGGGAAGCTGACATCAACCTTAGCTAGTTCAAACCCTTTTTTGTCTTTTTATATTTTTTGTAAATATATTTTTTCTTATTATAAAGATGGTACACAGAATGGTTAGAGTTATATGTCATTTTGAAATTCAAAACGTTATTTTAAAAGAGTGACCATGCATATAATAACTAAAATTTATCTCTAGAAAAAAATGACTACCAGTATAAATGTTTTTGGAGGCTAGATCAGGTGCATCTGGTATTGTTCTCACTTCAGCTCTAGACAATGCTACATACTTCCAGGCCTCCATGACCTAAATAAAACCAAGTGAAAAGTAAAAAAAATGATCCTTTAGGGCACAGCTCTGGAAGATTTGAAATAATTTTGTACATTTTATTTACCATTTGTACATTTCTGTGTTGATGAATAGTGATATAGCAATTATGGTAGAATTTGACACATTCTTCTAACATGGCATAGCATTACTACATGACCCAACAATGAGCAATAAAATTACTTATTTCATACCCAAAAGAAAGGAAAAAAGCTAATAGCTCATATGCCAATGATAACTTCAGCAATGTTCACAATAGTCAGGGGTTGGAAACACCTGGAGTGTCTATCAGGTGAATAGGTTTATAAAATATGAGGTATGCATAAATTATGACTCATCCAAAAAAGGCTGCAATTAATATATGTCTGTCATAGATGGACACAAAAATAATCTATTTATGTGAGATATATTGACTAAACCATTTCATAAGAGAAAATGGAAGATTAAAAGTTTCTGGGACAGGTCATTTGGGGTGATTATTACTCAATGATTGTGTGGATTCCATAAGTATTGAAAAGAAAGTTCACAAACAGAGGTAATGGTTACAAAATAGTGTGCATATAATTAATGTAACTGAATTTTATACCTGCCTAGCAAGCATGAGTCCGTGCTTTCAACCCCCTGCATATCAAAAACAAAAACCAAAAATCCCTAAATCTTCTTTCTGTTACCAACCTTGAGAGGTAGGTGCTCTTCTATTGTTATGATTGTATTCCTCAGAGGATCTCTGGTGGATCTCTAATGTTATTCATGCTTTTACACATAATCCATCATTTGAATATTTATGTTGAGTTTTAAAGGATAATTTGTGTATTAAAATGAGGGCAATTCATGGAGTTATAACTCAAGACGCTAAAGTAGGAAGATCCCTATTCAGTCAAAACTGCATAGAGAGATCATTTCTAAATCCCCATACTACATGCTGAAAATGGAGGGACAATTATTTGTTAACAATTATAAGTGAGAGATATGAGTGAGAGATCACATTACATTTTGGTCATTTCAGTTTGTATTTAATATTTATATGAATTTATAAAATTTTCCTTTTTCCTTTACTCTCTCTATGCCATTTTGAAACTGTGTAGTTTGTTTTGGTTTGCTGCATTTAAAAGAAACATAGTTTTCCTATGTATCATATTAAAATTTTTTTTCTGTATTACAATTTATTATTTATTTTTGAAAATTTTTGTGTTTCTTTTTTTCTCCAACTAGGGACTGGCCACTGTCTCAGAGATTTTCCTCAGTTCTACCAATTGAGCCACATCTCAACTTCCGGCTTCTTTCTTTTTTGAAGAGTCTCATGCAAATCCCAGCACAACTAAGGAGACTGAAGTATGTGGATCTTGGTTTTAAGCCAGTCTGAGCAGCAAAGTCTGAGGGTCCTTTATTTTTTTGCCATTGGTTGTGGGGCCTGGACTCTGCGCCTAGGGGCTGTCCCTCAGCATTCCAGTTTAAAATTAGCGCTGTATAATTTTAGCTGCAACACCTTTCCCGGCTTTTTCTGTTTCTGTGGTTCTGAGGAAGCAAACCCAGGGCCTCATGTATCAAGGCAAACACTCTACCACTGAGCCAACTTCAGAGCGAGATTCTTATCTCCAATTAATCACCAAAATGCTGTGGGTAGTAGAACTCTAGCCTTGGGTAAAACAGGGCAAGTTCAAGCCCTAGTACTGATAATTACACACACAAGTCTCATGCACTTTCTTGCTATGGCTGGCTTTGAGCTGCGACCCTTAGATTTCAGCCTCCTGTGTAACTAGGTTTATAGGTATGAGCAACCAGCCTAAGACTTATTTTAATGTTTTTAATCAGGTCTTGTCTTCAATCTCAATGCTTTTTTATTGTGGTCAGTAGACCCGATCTCTGAGACTTATTGCTATTTATTACCTATTTTTAAGGAGGGTAGGGGTTGAATTCTGGGCCTGACTGCTGTCTTTGAGCTTTTCAGCTTAAGGCGAAAGCTCTACCACTTCAGCCACTGCGCCACTTCAAGTTTTCTGATGGTTAAATGGAGATAAGTCTCATAAACTTTCCTTCCCAGGATGGCTTTAAACCATGATCTTCATATATCAGCCTCCTGAGTACAAGGATTACAGGCTAGAGCCACCAGCGCCCATCTATTTCTGAGCATTTTGACTCAAGAATGATGCTTTACAACTTCAATCACAGCTCAACTTTTAACTGTTTCTGGCTTATTGGACCTAAGATTCTAATGTACTTTGCTG
Organism: Dipodomys merriami; assembly: GCF_024711535.1. Lineage (NCBI taxonomy): Eukaryota > Metazoa > Chordata > Mammalia > Rodentia > Heteromyidae > Dipodomys > Dipodomys merriami. The sequence goes on along the minus strand of NW_027202538.1, from coordinate 530,014 downwards.
GGTAGTCTGGCTTCAAACCATGATCCTCAGATTTCAGCTTCCTTAGGTGATCCGATTATAGAGATGAACCACAAACCTATTGCTCATTTAAAAATGTTAATATTTTCTTTTTTCCACTTTTTTTTAAAATTTTCCGTGTTCTTTATTTTTGCATATTGGCTAGTCTTGGGGCTACAAATCCAGGCCTGGAGACAATGCCAGAGCTTTTCCTCAAGAATAGTGGCTTACAACATGAGCCAAATTATAGCTTTTGGCTATACTTGCTTTGTCTTGGTGCTTGAACTAAGGCTCTGGATGCTGTCCTAGAAAGTGATTGCCCAGTTTGCCACTTGAGTCACAGCTCAACTCCAGTTTTTTTTTAATTCTTGGTAGTTAATAGGAGATAAGAGTCCTATGCCAAGTCCAGCATGAATAAGCTGTCTGAAATCTGAGGATCATGGTTCAAAGCCAACCAGGGCAGGAAAGTCCATGAGACTCTTAGCTCCAATTACTCAATGGAAAGTTGGGAGTGGTGGAGCTCTATCCTGAACAAAACAGCACAAGTTCAAGCCATAGTATAGCACACAGATGAACTCACAGAGAAAGCCTCATGGACTTTCTTCTACGGGCTGGCTTTGAACCATGATCCTCAGATTTCAGCCTCTATTCACCCTCTCTCCTTTGAAAATTTTATTGGTCCTGTGGCTTGACCTCTGACTCTGGGACCTATATCTTACTTTTTACACTCAAGGCTAGTCTTATCACCACCTCAGCCACAGCTCAAGGTTTTGTGCTGTGTAGCTGTATATAAAAGTCTCAAGCATGTTTCTGCCCAGGCTGACTTGACACTGAAATCTTCAAAAGTCAGCCTCTTGTATAGAAAGGTTTACACACATGACCAGCAACATCTGGATCATTTTAAAACTTTAATATGTGCTTGATTCCACATTCTTTTCTTATTTTTTTCATTTTTTCTTTTATTGTGAGTAGAAATTGAAGCTCAGATCCTGTCTCATGACACATATGGGACTAACGATAATATATGGCTTTTAGGGGGAGGTTAATTGGAGAGAAGAGAATCATGTAGAGCTAGGCTAGATTCAGGAGGCTGATAATTGAGAAAAGTCCTTAACACTCTTTTATCCAATTAACTACGAAAAATTTGAGAGTAGTATGTCATTGAGCAAATTAGTGCAAGTTCAAACTCTAGGATTGGCACACCGAGAGAAACAGAGAGATAGAGACAGAGAGACAAGGACAGAGACAGAGAGAGACAGAGACAGAGACAATGATATCTTATGAACTCATATACCTGAGCTGAGCTTTAAACAGTATCCTCAAATTTCAGCCTGAGCAGCTAGAATTACAGATATGAGCCATCCATGTTTGATTCACTTATACCTCTGTTATTGCCTCTTTATTCTCTTGTTCTACCCTTCTTTTCATTTATTTCATTCTTTGTGTGCGTGTTGGTCCTGGACCTTGAACTCATTCAAGGCCTGGCCTGATTCATGAGGCTGAAATCTGTACATCATAGTTTGAAAGCAGCCAGAGCAGGAAAGTCCATGAAACTCTTGTCTCAATTCAATCAATAAAACTTATCCCCAGTATGGCCACCACACGCAAAACAGTCTCCTAGAATTTCTTGATTGGGTTTGCCTTTACACTGGATCTTATATTTCAGCCTCCTGCATTTCTAGAATTACAGACATGAGGCAATAGTTCCAGGTTCTCTAATTCTAACCATTTAATTTTTTTTGTTGTGATCTTATGGCTGGATTTCTGAGCCAGGGCACTCTTTCATAGGTTTTTCGCTCAAGGCTGGTGCTTTACAACTACAACCACAGCTTCATATCTGTTTTTGTTGTTGTTGGTGGTGGTGGTTAATTGGAGACATGCACTTCCCTACACAGGCTGGCTATGAACTTCAGATTTCAGTTTTCTGAGTCACTAAGCATCAACCAAAATTCAGGGCTCATTTTGAAATTTTAATTGGATTTTCTCACATCTTTTTTTCTTCTATTTCCTAGTCTTGGGGCTTGAACTCAGGGCATGGGCACTGTCCTGAACTTATTTTACTCAAGTAGAGAACTCTACTACATGAGCCACAGTGTCATTTTCAGCTTTTTCTACTTATGAGATACTGAGGAAACAAACCCAGAGATTCAAACATGCTAGGCAAGCACTCCATCACTAAGCCATATTCCTAGCCATTCTTACACCTTTTTATTTGTATTTTTATTTCCTTCTGTATGCTAGTCCTGGGTCCACAAATTAGCCCAGGTGCTGTCCCAGTGTGCTAGCACACTAAGTCATGAGCCACAGCAAAACATGTGGCTATTTTTTAATGTTTTGTTTTAAGTAGCTACTTAGAGTTGAATATATGAATTCTCCTACCTGGGCTGGCTTTCAACTGTGATCCTAATATTTGAGCCTCTTGATTAACTACCATCACAGGTGTGTGCCACCTATGACTGGCTCATTTTAAACTCTGAAATTGACTCTTTCTTCTCCCAAATTCCTCTGTATTTATTTATTTTATTCTTTGTAAGTGTGTTGGTCCTGAAGTTAATATTAAGGTCTGGGTGCTGTCCCAAAAATTATTTTCTCATTTCTGCCATTGGATCCACAGGTCAATCGCCAGGTTTTATTTTTCTTCCTTTTGATAGTTAAATAATTGTAAAACCCTGAAAGACTCAGGAGGCTCAAATCTGAGTATCACATTTTGAAGCCAGCCTGGGCAAGAAGGTCCATGAGACATTCATCAACTACCATGAAGCTGGGAGTAGTAGAGCTCCTACACAAATTGAAGTCCCAGGTTGGAACACATACAGAAAACAAGCCCCATGGACTTTCCTGTTTTGGCTGGCCTTTAAATAGTATCTTCAGACTTCAGCCTCCTGAAAGCTAAAATTATAAGCATGAACCACCCACCCCAGGCTTATTTTTGAATCTAAAATGCTCATTTTTTCTCTTATTTCAGGTTTGGTTAACTTTGGGCTGAATTATGAACCAGGGAACTGTTTCCCAGGTTTTTCACCAAATGTCACTACTTTACAACTACTACCACACCTTCATTTCCCGCTTTTGCTCGGTAGTTGGAGATAAGAATTTCAATCACTTTCCTACCTTAGCTGAATTTGAGTATTGATCCTCATATTTCAACTTACTGAGAAGCTAGAAATACACACATAAACCAACAACTCATGGCTCATTTTGAAACTATAATTTTCTCTTTATCCCATCTTTTATAATTTGTGGTTTTTTTTCTTTCTTTTTGTAGGTGTCTGTGCTGAGACCTTAGCGCCAGGGCCTGGTTGCTGTCCCAGAGCTTTCTGTTCAAGACTAGCACTCTACCACTTGTACCAGAGCACAGATAGTGGCATATTTTTGGTGACATATGAGACATAAGAGTCTCATGGATTCTCCTACCTGGGCTGGCCTTCAACCGTGATCCTCAGGTTTCATCCTCCATAGTAGCTTATAGAATATCAGTGAGCTTACTAATGCTCGATTTTTTAAACCTCTGTTATTGGATCTTCCTTCTGCACTTCTAGCCTCTTTTCCTTTAGTCCTTCTAAGATTGTCCTGGGGCTTCAACTCAGAGCCTGGTTGCTGTCCCAGAAAGTGATTGCCCAATTCTACCACTTGAGCTATAACTGAATTCCCAGGGTTATTTTTTTCTTTACTTTTTGTCAATTAATTGGAGATAAGATTCTAAGCCAAAGCCTAGCATGAATCAAGCCAGCCTGGAAAGGAAAGTCCATGAAACTATGACCTCCGATTAACCACTGAAAAGCTGGGGGTGGTAGAGCTCTATCCTTGAACAAACCAGCACAAGTTTAAGGATGGCACACACAAGCTGCAGGATCACACACACACACACACACAAACACACACACACACACACACACTCACACACACACACACACACACACACACACACACACACACACACACACACACACACACACACACACACAGAAAGTCTCATGGATTTTCTTGATTTCGTTAGCTTTGATCTGTGGATCCTCAGATTTCAGTCTCTCTTCTTCCAGACTCCTTTACATTGATTGTGTTTTATTTGTAATTTTTAGTGATCCTGCAGCTTGACCTCTGGCTCTCTGGACTGCTTCTTAGCTTTTTAACTAAAGGCTGCTGCTTACCACCACAGGCCCAGCTCAAAGCTTTGTGCTAGGTAGTTGGGATAATTGTCTCAAGCACGTTCATGCGCAGGCTGACTTGAAAGCACAATCCTCAGTTGTCAGCCTCTTGTGTAGTTAGGATTATACACAGGACCAACCACCCTTGTGTCATTTTAAATCTTTAATATGTGCTTGCCACTACCTTCTTTATACTTTTTTTTTGCATGTGTGTGCTGTTCCTGGGTCTACAAATTGGAGCTCATATTCTGTCCCAGAAGTTTTTATTCAAAGCTATCCTCCATTACATGAGACACACCATAATTTTTGGACCTTTTAGGGGGTTGATTAATTATAGACAAGAGTTTCATGGACTCTCCTGCCTGTGCTGGCCATGAACCATCATCCTCAGATTTCAGGCTCTTGAATAGCTAGTAGAAAATGTATGATCCACCAATGTTTGATTCATTTAAGCCTTTATCACTCTCTCTTCCTTGGTTACTTCTACTCTTCTTTATTTCTTCTGTGCATGTCCTGGGACTTGAACTCAGGGTCTGGGTGCAGTTCCAGAAAATATTTGCCCAGTTCTGCCACTTAAGCCATGGCTCAACTTCCAGTTGAATGAGGCGGTTGAAATCTGAGGACCATGTTTCAAAGCCAGCCTGGGTAGGAAAATCCATGATACTCATCTCTAATTCACCACCCAAAAACTGGGAATGCTTGGACACTAGGCAAAGGATAGTACAGAAACACACACACACACATCACACACACACACATCACACACACACACACACACACACACACACACACACACACACACACACACACACACAAACTTTCACACATACACAAAAATACACACAAAGTCTCCTGGACTTTGCTTCTTAGGATGGCCTTGAAACTTGATCCTCAGGTTTCTGCCTCCTGAATAGGACTGCAGCCATAATCCATGAGCACCAGGCCTATGTTTAAATTTACAATTGGCCTTTCTTCTTCTATTGCCCTAAAATTATTTTTAGCACTAGAAATTGATATCTGGGTCAACGTACATTTTTTTTAATCTTTTGCACCAAATAGAGTGCTTTACAACTACAATCATATCTATACTGGGTATTTGGGGATAAGACTTTCATGTACTTTCCTGCCCAGCCTAGCTTTGAACCCTGAATGACGATGAATACCATATGAACAATATCCATGCTCATTTTGAGACTTTATTTTCTCTTTTCCCATCTTTCTTAATTTGTGCTTTTTTGGTTATTTGAAATGTGTGTCTAGACTTCAACTTACAGTTGAGGTGCTGTTTTAAGCTTTCTATTTGAGACTAGAACTCAACTGTATGTGCCAAAGTACACCTTGTAATTTATTCTTGGTGGCAAATTAGACATATGAGTCTCATGCACTCTTCTCCCTGGGCTAGCCATGAACTGTAATCCGTAGATTTCATCTTCCTGAGTAACTTGAATGTGTGAGCAACCAATGTTTCATTCATTTCAACCTCTCTCACTGACTTTTCCTTTTGTACTTCTATCCTCCTTTTATTTCTTAATTCTTAGTCTTGCAACTTGAAATAAGGGCCTCAGTGCAGGCCCAGAAATTTATTTCCCAAATCAACCAGTTGAACAACAGCCGAACTTGAGGTTTTATTCGCTCATGTTTTCGTGGTTAATTAGAAATGCGTATCATGCACATCCAGACCAGACCCATGAGGCTGAAATCTGAGGATCAAAGTTTGTACCAGCATGGGCAGGAAAGTCCATCATATCTCCAATTCTAACCAATAAAAAGTTGAAATTAATAGAGCCTTGTGCAAAACAGTACAAATTCAAGTAACCAGATTCACACACGAACACACACACAGACACACACAGACACACACACACACACACACACACACACACCCTCCTCAGAAACAAGAATTACAGTTATGAGCTACCAATGATTGGCTGATTGGCTTATTGAAGCTTCAGTTATTGGTTTTTCTCTACTTCTACCCTTCTTTATGTTTATTGCATTCTTTTTGTGCCTGCTGGTCCTGGAACTAGAACTCATGCAAGGCCTGGCCTGATTAAGGAGGCTGAAATATGACCATCATGATTCAAAGCAGCCTGAGCTGGAAAGTCTAACGTCCTTACCTTGAAATAACTGTCAAAAATATGGAAGTAGTACAGTTCTAGCCCCAGGATGGCCTAAAAACAACTGTATCTGGACATTCCTGCTAGGGTTGGCCTTTACACTGGATCACCATATTTCTGCCTCCTGAGGTTCTAGAATTACAGTCATGAGTCACCAGCCCCAGGTTCTCTTCTTATTACCATTTTTTGTGATTCTTGGTCTGGATCTCTGAGCCAGGGCACTGTTTCATAGCTTTCTCACTCATAGCTGCTGCTTTACAACTCCAATCACAGCTTCACTTCTGTTTTCTTGTTTGGTCTGCTGGTGATTTGATGATAAGAGACCATAGCCCTCAGATTTCATCTGTCTTAGTATTTAGGATTACAGACAAAAAACCAAACTCATGACTCATTTTGCAAATTTAATTGGATTTTCTTATACTTTTTTCTATTTTTTATTTCCTTATGTATGCTGGGCTTGGGGCTATAAATCAGAGTCTAGGTATTGTCCCAGTACATTTTTAAGACTGGAACTCTAATATGTGTGCCACACAATTTGTGTGTTTTTTTTTTACTCTAATTGGCTAATTAGAGATGAATACATGTCTTCTCCTGACTGGACTGTCCTTGAACATTTATCCTCAGATGTGAGAATCCAGAGTAACTACAATAACAGGTGTGAACTACCTCAGTTTTGCTCATTTTAACTTCTAAAATTGTCTCTTCCTATTCTTCCACCTTTCTTTTTATTTATTTATTTTATTATTTTTGTGTGTGCTGATCCTGGAGCTAGATCGCAAGGTGTGGGGGCTGTCCCAGAAATCATTTTCTCATTTCTACCATTGGAGCCACAGGTCAACCTCCAGCTGTTATTTTCTTCTTTTTGGTTCTTCATTGGAAATACGGTGGCTTAGTGGTAGAGCACTTGCCTTGCATGCATGAAGCCCTGGGTTCGATTCCTCAGCACCACATAAGTAGAAAGAAAAAAGCCAGAAGTGGTGCTATGGCTCAAGTGGTAGAACACTAGCCTTGATCTGAAGAGCTGAGGGACAGTACCCAAGCCGAGAGTTCAGGCCCCATGACCAGACCCTCCCCCCACAAAAAAGAATCTCATGAAAAGCACAGAATGACTCAGAAAATTGAAATCCGAGGATCACAGTTTGAAGCTAGCCTTCACAGTAAATTCCATGAGACTCTTTATCTCCAATTAGCTGGTAGGGATCCCACCAATAAACTGAGAGTGATAGAACTCCAGCCTTGAGTAAAGTAGAACATGTTCAACCCCCATGGCTGGCACACAAGGGAAAAATGCCTCATGGACTTTCTTGCTTGGGCTTGTCTTTAAATGGTATTTTCTGACTTTAGCTTACTATGTAGCTAATACAACATGTGTAAGCCACCAGTGACTGACTAAAACTCTGTCACTGGTTATTCCTTCTCATCTTCTATACATCATTTCTTTTGTGGTGGAACTGAGGCTTGAACTTGGAGCGTCAGTGTTGCTATTTTTATGTCTTTTATGTAACTTTTTTCAGTTTTGTTGCTCTAAGGCTTTTTTATGTGGCTTTTTATATCTTATACAAGTAAATTTTTATGTCTTACAAAAATAACTTATATGGATACGGTGGCTCATACCTCTAATCCTACTCAGGAGGCTGACATTGAGGATCACAGTTTGAAGCCAACATAGGTAGAAAAGTCTGTGAAATTCTTATCTCCAATAAACAATCAAATATGCTAGAAGTGTTGCTATGACTCAAGTAGTAAAGTGCTATCCTTGAGCAAAAGAAATCAGAGCCCAGGAGGCGATTTCAAGCCCCGGTACTGGCACAAAAATAAATTCATTAGCTTTACTAGGATTTCTTGTGTGAGCCACCAGTTCTGGGTTTAAGAACCAACTTTTTTAGCAGTTGCCACTTTTGATCTTTTCCTTAGGAGCTTTAATGATTTTTTTCCATGCCTATATTTACATTCCACTAATGGCTTTATTTTTTTGGTTGGAGGGACAGTTCAATAATGCAATAACATATCAAAAAAGGCATGTCTTGAATTTTTTATTTTAAATAGGAAAGCAAACCATATGCTTAGTCTGAGTCCAGCAGAGAGTGAATGCTTGTTTGATTGCAGAGCTGTGGAATGTATTTCAGGAAGTGGGAGCCTACCAGTTTGGGTCCTTCAGTTGTCAGGTCTTCCTGCAGATTCACAATAAACTTCTGTGATGTCACGGCCATCTTTGCCATCACAAACCTTAGGTGTCAGGCACTGATCTCACCCTTATGTGGACTTAGATACACAGGGAGGAAAAAAAATAGAAGAAATGACGATTGACCACAAGACCACAGCTTTATGAGCTTTCCTGATTGAATTCTGAGATTTCATGAGCATAGCAGGCTCATCTCCACACAAGGCTCCTAAGAACTAAGGACCAAGCACTGTTGTAGACAACTGCAGAAACAGATGTGAATACAACTGCAAATGGCCTGCCTCCATGTACATTTCATGCTGAGGGAGAAAACCAGAAATCACAATGAAAACGTCAAAAAATCAGAAGGATGGTGATCTGGGGAGAAAGTTTCACATTGGAGGATCAGAGGAAAAGACATATGATCTAACAGCATGGGCCATCATCCATGCAATTATTGCTTTTCCATGCTGGCTCCAATCTCAATCCAAGATCTCATCCTCCTGAGTTGGAAGCTGTAGGTGTGAGGCACCTGGGCTCTTTGATAAGAATATCTATTACCAATGTGTGCTAGGTTTCTTGGAAGTTTCTTGTAAGGAAGGTTCAAAATTAAACGTATTATGCATCCTAAACTTTCTTTTCATTATCTTCTAATTATTTGAATATGAGTTGTCTTCTTGACTTCTTGGAAAAATCAAGACAATATTTTTCATTGTTAAAATCCTGGGGAGGGAAGGAAGATCACAGTTTCTTTGCCAAAGTACTAGAATGCAATAGTCATTTTCACTGACCAGTTTTTACCAAATAATGTGTCTTGTCCTTGATGGACTTTTCATCTTCCATAATGTTAGGTGAATGAAACTATAAATAGGGGGAAAACAACCACAGAGTAGCAAGTTTATCACAATGACAAATATAAATTGTCCACTTTCGGCCTAATGAAAACAGTTGCCTGAAGCATTAAAAACTTGAATAAATACTTGGAGATTCTTCCACTTTATACAAAGTTGTTTTTTCTTAATTTCTTTTTTTTTCTTTTTTTTTTCTTTTTGGTTGTTCGTTGGGCTTGAACTTTTACCCTGGGGGCAGTCCCAGAGCTATTCAGCTCAAGGAGAGAGCACTACCACTTGAGACACAGCACCACTTCTGGTTTTCTGGTGGTCATTTGGAGGTAAGTCTCACCGAGTTTCCTGCTTAGACTGGCTTTGAAATGAATTCCTCAGATCTCAGCTTCCTGAGTACTAGTACTACAGACGTGAGCCACCAGCACCCAGCCAAAATAGTATTTTCTTTTCAGTTTGGCTAGTTTGAATGATTACCAAGGAAAAAATATAGAACCTAAAATTTTTAGCTTGTGCTAAAATTTGCAATAGTTTTACTGTAAAGATTAGTGAAATATTTAGAATTACATATTTTGAAAAATGCAGCTGATTAGCTATTGTTGATTTAAAATACTACAGTATATCTTTTTTGGTAGACACTGAAGTCAGTTCAGAAGTTGTTGGTGAGCACTCTGCTCTGTGAGTCAAATCCTTCAGGACCTTTTTAATTTGATCATCGATTAATTAATTTGAAACTTACAAGGCATCTTTTGGTAACAATAAGTAAAATAAGCCTAATCTCCTGCCTTTTGTGTAATGGAAGAAATCGTAATATCTAGAATGTATAAACTCAAAAAATTAAACACCCGTGGGGGAGGGACATGAAAAGCAATAAAAAAAATCATCTTCTAAATATGTTAGAAACAATCTCAAGAAAGAAGAACCGTTTGAATCTTTATCTTGGGGTTCATTTCACCTAACATCAACTTATCTGCTCTTTCCTGCTTCTTTCAAACATATCTACTAGTTATTGCAAATAAGGGACCTATGTTTCTTTGGGCCTGGCTAACTTCACTTAATATAATTATGACCCCTGTTTTCACTGTATTTGATGTTGGTATAATTTGTGAAGGGGAAGGGAAAAATCAAATCGTTTAAATAGAGATACAGGTGGACACATTGTTACAATGAAATGCACAAGTCGTTATGTGAAAAACGAACTTTAGAACTTTGGCCTGGGGAAATTGGGAAGGTGGAGGGTGAAAGGTGGGAGATGAGAAGGGATGGGAAGGCAAAACATGAGAGGAAGCAATAATGCTTGATAAAAAATGTACTCAATACCTTGCCCATGTAATTATAACCTCTCTGTATTGTATTTTCACAATAAATAAATAAATATGAAATGCCCAAAGATCAAATAATCTTATTAATAAATAGGCAAGTGAATTGACTAGATAGGTCCAAAAAAGTTATAGATGTCTAAGGAATACCCGAAAAATATTCTACATCTTTAGTAATCAAGGAAATGCAAATCAAATCTATGTTGATGTTCCATCTCTACATAATCAGAATGTCTATTATCAAAGAAAACACAAATACCAGAAAGGAGGTGGGGTTAAGGTACTCTACACAATGTTGGCAAATTAGTGAATCAGTGTAGCCACAACAGAAATCAGTGTGGAAGTTCCACCCAAGAAAACCTATATATACACCTGAAGAAACATAAGTCAGCCTTATGGTAGAGCTATCTGTACACACTTTTTTTACACATTCCAAATAGTCACGATCTACAATAAGCCATCACAGGTAGAAAAGTATGTAAAACTGTTATCTCCAATTAACAATAAAAACAAATCTGAGAGTAGAGCTGTAGATCAACTGGCAGAGTACCAGCCTTGATGGAAAAAATGCCAAGCAAGAGATGAAGGCCATAAGTTCAAGCCTCAGGACTGCCAAACACACACACACACACACACACACACACACACACACACACACACACACACACACACACACACACACACAAAACCAATGCTACCTATATTCTTTTAGCCAAGCTTCTTATTCTCTTATGATTCATGCACCTATGACAGAGCTAAATACAATGAGAAAGAGATATTTATAATGATAAACTTTTCACCTAACATCTGTATTCATGGTATTTGATGTTGATATAATTTGTGGAGGGAAGGGAAAAAACAAGTTGTTTAAAAAGTGATACAGGTGGACTCATTGCAACAATGAGATGTACAAATTGTTATGTCATAAAACGAACTTTACAACTTTAGCAGGGGTGGGGATGAGAAGGGATGGGAAGGGGAAACAAAGGAGGAGGCAACAATGCTTGATAAGAAATGTACTCATGGGCTGGGAAGGTGGCTCAGTGGTAGAGCTCTTGCCTTGCATGCATGAGGCCCTGGGTTCAATTCCTCAGCACCACCTAAGCAGGAAAAAAAAAGCCAAAGTGGCACTGTGGCTCAAGTGGTAGAGTGCTAGCCTTGAGCTGAAGTGCAGAGGGACAGCACCCAGGCCCAGAGTTCAGGCCCCATGACCGGACCCCCCCCCCAAAAAAAAAAGAAAAAGGAAAAGAAATGTACTCATTATCTTGCCCATGTAATTGTAACCTCTCTGTATGGTATTTTCAATAAAAAAAAGAATGATTTACAAAATCCAAAAAAGAAAAGGTAAACTTTTACTGAAGAACCCAGGTATATTTCTTGTGTTGTTTTGTTTTTGTTGTCACTGGACTTGATCTCACAACCTGAGTGCTGTCCCTGAGGTTTTTACGCTCAAGGTTGATTCTCCACAACTTGGAGCTTCAGTTCCACTTCTGGTTTTGTGGTAGTTCATTGGAGATACAGAGTCTTAACAATTCAGTCTTCCACATGCTGATTTCTAACTGCAACTCTCAGATTTCAGTTTCCTGAATTGGTAGGATTACAGGCCTGGTCCGCCAACCCTGAGCCAGAACCTGAGTATTTTCACCACTGATCATTGAAAGAGTTCAATTCTTTTTCCTCCAGACCGCTTACCACGCACATTTCTCTCTGGATGGCAATTGAGCAAATAGAGTGTTTCCAGTAGCTCACACCTACACATCCTAGCTACTGAAAAGTCTGAGATCTGAGGATAGTGGTTTAAAGCCAGCCCAGACATCAAAATCTGGAAGACTTTTAGTGCCACTTATCCACAAAAACATCTGTATGTTGAACTATGTCTCAAAAAGTAGAGCTCTACCTTGATCAAATACCCCTGGGATAGACCTCAGGCCCTGAGTTCAAACCCCAAGACAAGCGCACAGGCATATGTATGCGAATGTGCACTCACGCGCGTGCGCACACACACACACACACACACACACACACACACACACACACACAATTTTATAACAGAGTTCTCAAACCTAGCAAGGTGCCATCCTAATCCCTTAATGCCCTGCTATGCTATGGAATTAGAAAAGCCTAACCTTTGGCTTGGGCTGCAATCCCTGCTGGTAAACAGCATCTGGAGGGATGAAGTAGCTCTGAGCCAAGACTGACTCATGCAGACCAGAAGCAGGAGTGAGGTCGTACAGGCAAGTCGCCCCTACTCACCCAGAGCAGAAAGGGGAGTGAGGTGACATGGACACATGGCCCCACTCACCCAGACCAGAAGTAGGAGTAAGGTAACACAAACATGAGACCCCCACTCACTCAAACTAGAAGGAGGAGTGAGGTGACAAAGGCATGCGGCCCCCACTTACCCCATTTACTCCCTCTTCTCCAGGAGGGTTAGCAGGAGTGAGGTGACACAGATACACAACAACTACTCAGCCAGACCAGAAGCAGCAGTGTGGTGGTGCAAGCATGTAGCCCCCACTCACCCTGACCAGAATCAGGAGTGAGGTGGTACAGGCATGCCGCGGACCGGGTTCTGTCGGGACGACGGAGGATACCTAGGGGAGGAACCTGGAATAGGATGGGGAGATGGCAAACAGACAACTCACACACATTAGGAGTGGATGCTGAGTGCGATTTAATGCAGAGGATAACAAACTTTTATAACAGAAGTCTTCATAAGAAAAGGGGCAAAAGTTTACACAATCTTGCTGCAGGGCTTCATTCTTAGGTGGTCACAAGCTGGTCGCCTGAAAGGCACTTGTTTCCGGCTTATCTCTAAGAAATATAATGGGTTTCGATGTTTTTCACCATCTCACCATTACCTTATTTCTATAGAGGCCTTAATTATCCCATAAGATTTTTCCTGTTCCTTCTTTAATAATAAGGTTATGGAGGCCTAGATCTAGCAAGTGTCTTAGTAAATGAGAGTACCAGGAAGTTCTTTCTCCTAAGTAGTTATCTCAGCAATTGCCATACATTCCTTCTGTTCTAGCTGCGCCTACAGCTTCTTGTAAATTTCTTACAATTCCTTCTGCTGGAGTGACTTTGTGAAACCCCCAATACTTTTATATTTACTTATAACTTGTCTACTAGCCTCCATAAGAGGGGTTTCAGGGTAGCACTTAACTCTGGTGAGTTAGTCATATTTTTAAGACACTCATCAGATATTGGAGTCGTCAACACTCTTAAGAAAGAGCTTTGAATAAGGGAACGTTGACAATGAGTAAGTACAATGAACAGCAGAAACAGTAAAAGATTGATAGGCACTCTTATGAGGAGAAGAAAGACAGAAACACATCTTTTCCCAGGGGTTTTTCCAGCCTTTTCCCAGGAGTAGGCCTCTTAGAAGCCCTATTCTCCGAGGTAGACTTCGGTGAAGTCCCAAAACTTGGAGATAGGTTTCTGTAAAGCCCCATTCTCTGAGGTAGACTTCGGTGAAGTCCCAAAACTCAGAGATAGGTCTTGAAGCCCCTATCATGGTCTGATAGATGGTTTCCCATGCTAAGCAGACTCTACTGGGTTGGCGTGGCACAGGCACATGGTCCTTACCCACCCAGACCGGAAGCAGGAGTGAGGTGACACAGGCATGGGCCGAACTTTCAGCCAGGAAACAGAAGTGAGGTGATGGTCTCATGCCACACCAAAGGAGCCTTGAGAGCCATGGCAGCCCCCTGAGGAGGAAGGCACAATTCAGTGTCCATCCAGCCTTCTCTCCTGCCTTTTGTGAAGGCTTGCTTGGTTCCATGGTGCACTCAAGAGGTCATAGGGCTCAAGCCATGGATGCCAGACTTCCTCCAACAGTCCTTGGTGTGGAGAAAACCTCAAGCTACACTGGGATCAGTGAGGGGAGCCCTGGAACATGCACTGTCTTGAAAGCACTGTCCCTGCTATGAAATCATTTTATTCAAAGCAAATTTCCTAGCTTGGTGCCTTTCATCTTAAGGATTCTGGACCTTCACTGATAGAAATACATGCATACGTATATGGGGAGACATGGAGTGACTTTCTTTTTTTGGCACATCCAGGGTTGTATTATGAGCCTAGGCACATTCCCTGAACTCCTTTTGCTCAAGGGTATCGCCCTGTCCTTGAGCCACAGCCCCACTCATGACAATTTTTTTTTATTTCTGTGATCCCACAGAAATAACAGTGCTGTGGACTTTCCTGTCCTGGCTGAATTCAAACTGGCATTCTCTACCTCTCAGACTCCTGAAGAGCTAGGATTACAGATGGCACAAATGACACCTGGCTTTCTTTTCTTCTTGTCCTTTTTTTCATTGTGACAAACTGAAATCTTCACAGTGTCATTCTAATGGTTTGCATTTTGAAGTAAACTACCCAGGCCTGGAGTTTGATTGCCAGGGCTGCCTCCTACAAATGGAGGGAGATCTTGAGAAAATCTTCATTATTCATATGAATGCTTAATGGAATGTTATAAAAGTAACAATTATATTTGCAGTTAGCTCATGATTCTCTTATAGAATGTCACACAAAAAGTATTGGATTATGTCTTCCATTCTAGCAATATGGTGTAATAGTCCCAACTAAGGAATACTGACTACGTTTACATGAATGCTTCAATAAGTATTCAACCATGATACTTCTTTAAATGGAAGCATAATTTAATAATAATTCATAATATATATAATTTAATATCCTCACATTGTCTCTCTCTCATATATAGCAAACTACACATCTATTTATCTATATCTATCAGCAACTACTATGGCTTGTTCCCAGGTCCTCAGAACTGGCTGGCAGCCCAGTTTGCCAAAGGATTTTTTTTCATGAATTGGGCATTGTGGGCTGTGAGTCCAAATCCAAGCATGGCCAAAATTTTATATGTGGAGTCAGCAGTAAATTTTGACACATTTTTTCTTCTCTGTGAAAATCGTGGCTCTCAGTGTGATGCATAGTATAACCCATATGTAAATATATACACGTGATTAGATGTAATAAATGAAATAAATGTTATATATGTAATAATACTAAATAAAATAAAAATAAGGGTAATAAATATCATATGGAGTAAACCCATATATGTAAATAGATGTCATATATGAATATTATTTTTATCGGTGCTGGGGCTTGAATTCGGGCCCTGGAAACTGGGCTGAAATTGTTGTATTCAATGACAGTGAGCTTCCTCTGCCCCACAGTGACACAGAATTGCACAGGCCCTGAGTTCAAATTCCAGGCCTTCCAGAAAAATGGTGTAAATTCCAAGCCAGGTTCTTAATTTTTTTTGGCCAGGCCTGGGGTTGAACTCAGCTCGTGGCAACTCTGCCTCAGCTTCTATCATCCTAGGCTGGGGTGCAGCCTCTGGACCCACAGCCCATCTTCAGATCCTAGGACCCGAGTTCAAATCTTGGGACTCGCAAAAAAAAAAGGAGAAGTGGTGGGAACGTGGCTCAGTATTAGAATGCTTGCCTTGCATGCTTAAGGCCCTGGGTTTTATTCCTCAGTACCACGTAAACAGAAAAAACCTGGAAGTAGTGCTATTCCTCAAGTGGTACAGCAATAGTCTTGAGCTGAAGAGTTGATGGACAGCACCCAGATTCAGAGTTCTGGCCCCAATACCGAAAAAAAGGAGAAAAAAGAGAGGGGGGGAAAAGAGAAGGGGGAAAAAAGAGAAGGATAAAACTGAGAAGTCCCAGAAGGCAGTTTTACATAGTTTATTCCTTTGCATTGCAACCATCCTGGGTCCAAATGACAGGGCCCAAAAATTGTCCATGACATTCTACTGCTGAAGTTTGGTGGACTATCATGGAAGCCATAGCCAAAACCAGCAACCTAGGCCTGGGGCACGAATCTCAGTATTGCCACCTACGAATGGTGGGAGATCCTAAGAAATGCATTCCGATATACATCCAAGTTTTATATAACAGTTTTACCTTTGTTTCCTTAGCACTGTGACCCTCCTGGGTCTCAATGACTTGGCTTGAAAATTGTATGTGACCTTCCATGGATGAAGGCTGGGGTCTGTCAGTGAAGCCTGAGTCCAACCCAGACACCTAGGCCCTGAGTTCGATCCCGGGACTGCAACCTACACATGGCTGAAGATCCTAGGAAACTTGTTCCTATCTATAGGAATACTAATATAATGTTTGAAATGTATTAATTAAGTTACTAATTAGCTAGTCATTCAAGTATATGATTGTAAGCAATAAATTTAGGTAATTGATTAATTAATACTTTACTAAGTCTCCTCCTGTGATTAATTCCTGGAGGCATAATTTTATACCAAATAATGCAATCATGTTTAAACCAATATGCCACTCAGTAGATGAACGAATTGAAAAAATGTGATTTATATATGTACGGTGGAATTCTATGCTTCCAATTCATAAGGAAATGGAAAGACTTGGGAAAATCCTACTAAGTAAAATAAACAAGCCATAAAGAAACAGATTCCATGGTTTTCCTCATTTGTAACAACTAAGAAAGGTCTAGGATAGTCCTAGCAGACGAACAGAATTTCTCAACAGCTATGTATATATGAACATATAAGATGATGCTGAGCAAAATGAACTCCTGGATATTGAAATAGAGGTTTTTCTTTGTGGTTGTTGTTTTTAATGTACTATGTGATTTCTTTTTTCTTTTGTGTTTTCCCTTATGATTTATCCCCTGCTGTATTTTATTTCAGTATCCTATGCATTGTATATACATTTATCTTTTTTTTTCTTTTTTTGGGTCCGTTCATCGGGCCTGAACTCTGGGCCTGGGTGCTGTCCCTCAGCTCTTCAGCTCAAGGCTAGCACTTTACCACTTGAGCCACAGCCCCACTTCCGGCTTTCTTCTTTTTGCTTATATGGTGTTGAGGAATCGAACTCAGGGCCTCAGGCATGCAAGGCAAGCGCTCTTCCACTGAGCCACATTCCCAGCCCTATACATTTATCTTAATTTGGCAAGGGAAAAGGCACAACAAAATGGTGAAACAAAGGACAAAGGTCAAACCAATGCAATAGCAATACTCACAAGACAACATGTTGGAAATTTACATTACAACTTGTCAGGAGTATTAGGGTGAAGGAAAAGTCTGAGAAAAATGAGGGACGGTGTAAAAAGTTCGACATGTTATGTATTCACTACTTTACAATTCCTACAACCCCTTCTATATATCACCTTGACAATAAAATTAAATTTAAAAACGAGTTGCATAAAATTTAATTTCACTGTATTGGTATAGTAAATATTATTCTATGTGTATTACCTTTTTAAAAAAATGAACATTTTGGCTGCTAATTTGAATTAATTACCCCTTTCTTTATCAGGGGACATCAACTGGAATGTTATCAAACTATACAATGTTTTCAGAATATGCTTGCCATTATTTTGAAAAAAAAACATTTTTAATCTTTTCTCATACTAACTTAGAAAACAGTTCAATTCTAACTTTCAAAACTTACTAATTGTTAAGAGGACAGAATAGGTATGATCTTCAACATTCTTATGACTACTATCTACTCATTTTCAAATTCTGAACATGCCATACCAGAGACATTCAAAACAGTACCAGTTTGTGTTTTATTTAAAGCTGCAATAGATGCAGTTTCCAATGAGGCATTACATTTTTAAAAGTCAACAGAAAAAGTAGACACATTCTGGTAGAAGATAAAACTATGAAGTATCTATAATATTTAATTTCTCAAAAGTAAACATTTGTTAATCAGAGTAAGCTATTATTTCTATGACAATAAATTCAATTTTTATTCCATAAAGTCATCCTAGACCAACAGTTTGCAATTTGTAAGGTGCATCTTAAAATTTCCTAAATTCACATCATGACTAGCTTATCACTATTGTGAAAAAATACGACACTTCTGCTAATATGGTGCCCTTCGTCTTGCAGAAAGAACTTTGCTGCATCGTTTCCCCCTAGTGGTATTCTTGAGATCAGAACACTTGCAAATATTTTTATTTTTATTTTATATTTAGTTTATTATATATTTATATATATTATCCATCATAGATATTCAGGAGATCTGATTATCTGAATATTAAGATATGAAGATTATGGTTCAAAACCCACCCAAGAAAGAAAGTTCCTTAAATTCTTATCTCCAATTAAACTGCTCATGAAAATCTAGACACACGTGGCACTGAGGTTTAAATGTTAAAGCAGTAGTCTTGAGCAAAACAGGCTCAGGTACAGTGCCCAGACCCAGAGGTCAAGCCCTAGGACAAAACAAACAACAAAAACAAAATAAAACCAAACGCCAAACCTTGCATTTTCTCATTTTCTACATCGGTAAATAATTAAGGAAATTTCTTCCTGTGCTTTGTATAGGTAGAAGAGAAAAGATGTCACACAATTACTCTCGTCATAGTATGTTACACCAAAATCTCAAAAGATTGCTCGATTTCTAAATTTATAAATTAATATCAATTTGTTGGCAACTTTGTCTAGATTATTCACAGTATCATGTTACACATGAACTGTTGGAATTGTTGATTAACTAAGTTCTAACTATATCTCACTTGAAAGAATATTCTAGGCAAATAGAATGCCAGAATCATTTATGAATTTCTAAATTAAATCTTCTAATTGAAAAGAATTTTGTAGTATCCTATCGAATAGTAAATTACAAACAAAAATATTTATTTTAAATCTAAATTCTAATTTAGCCAGGTCTACAAAGTCCTACATTAAATGAACTTTCCTATTTCTCCAGGCTTAAACTTTTGTAATCCTTAATCATTTCTTTGGAATCTAACAGAATAATGCTTACTTTTTCAAATTTTTGGTTGGGAATCATGAGCTCTTTAGCATCTAGGAATGTTCTGTAATGAAGACAACCTTTAGGGAGTTCCGGGAAGATGGCGGAGGAGAAGCTGGAATCTGAACAAGCTCTCGCATAGAAAGGAGTTTTAGAGTTCCAGTGAACAGTCCTAAGCCAGAGAAAAACACCAAGTGTGTCATCACAGGACAGAGAGTTAGACAAGAGAGGGGAAGCCAAGGAAACGCAGCAGCTGCCGCTCCGGCGGCCGCGGAGACATACCTGAGACACAGAGAGTCGGGGACGAAGGAGCCAGAAACAGCGGAAGAGCGGATTCTTCTCAACACCAACAAGAACCGACAAGGAGTGAACATCTTCATCCTGCTGTTTGCAGACCAGAGACGACCCAGGATCCAAGACTCGGCGTGAGTACAAGCCCGACATCCTCACTCCTCAGGGAGCAGAGGAGGGAAGGCCACCCCTCCCCCCCCAGCACCAGTGATCTCCATCTTGGATACCGACAAAGTTCGGAGGAGCTGCTAGCTCCAGCTCAGGCCTTGGAATAAAATGAGTCATTTAGCAGGTCACAAGAACTTAACGGTGAAGTGACCTGCCAGACTCAGCTCCATCCAGGGAAAAGCCACCCAGCTCAGGCGCCAGCCATCGGAGTGCCTTACTTCACTGGGTAACCAGAGCCAGAGGCTGCCCCTCCCTCTAGCAGCCTCGACAATCAATTGAAAAACAGAAACCCTGAGAATGGCTCCAGGCTGGGCGCTGTGAGCTTTATCACAAAATAGCCCCAGGGAAAAGCTACTGTTTATTGAAAGGCCTCAACTCTACCCAGAACCTAGCCTCATCACCACATCCCCCTCTTTTGTGACTCTCAAAGCAGACCACCCTCCCAGAAAACTAACCTGGGAGGGGGATCTCAAAATCTTGGGTAAAGCAGAGCATTTTTCTGCCTCTTCCAACCAACCGACTTAAGAAACCAATCAAGCCACAGGACATCAAGCTGACCAGAGACTCCAACAAGAGACTGGTTGCAGAAAAAAGGGAGATACAGGATTCTTCCCACTCCTCCCCCCCCAAAAAAAAAAATCAAAAGACTTTTTTTTCTTTTTTTTTCTTTTTTTTTTTCTTTTTCTTTTTTTTTCTTTTTTTCTTCTTCTTCTTCTATTCTTTTTTTTTGCTTGTTTTTTGTTTTTTGCTACCATATATATATATATATATAAATTTTTTCCCTTCTAAAACTTTTATTAATCTTTAATTTTTGCCTCTTCTGAAAAAATAATTGTTTTCCAGTAACCTTTTTTTTTCTCATCTTATAATTTTTATTTTAGGAATACGTGAATAAGAGTTTTCCTTTCTTTTCTTGTCT
This sequence comes from Dipodomys merriami, assembly GCF_024711535.1. Lineage (NCBI taxonomy): Eukaryota > Metazoa > Chordata > Mammalia > Rodentia > Heteromyidae > Dipodomys > Dipodomys merriami. Next base: position 509,293 of record NW_027202538.1, on the reverse strand, counting down.
TCTTTCTCTTTTTCTTTCTTTCTTAATTATCTTTTTGTTTTTTATCTAGCTCTACTGAACTTCTGATCTTTTCTTCTCCCGTTCCCATCCTTAAAGCTTTTCACATCTCCTCTATGTCCCTCCCCTTCTCTGAACATATTCACATTCCACTCTAAATAGACGGTCTTTTAACCTCTATAATAACATTAATTTTTACGTTTCTATTCTTTTTCTGGTCTCTCTTTATTCCCCTTTCCGTCTCTTCTTTCTCTCTCTCTCTCTACTTGCATCCTACCCAACTCATTTCCTGCACTGTGATTAGGACATAGTTAACTCTCCCTGTGCCTCCCCACACCAATCTACTCCTATTTTTTACCCACATCTCTCCCCAATCCTAATAATTTCTGGTTTTCCAAATTCTTTTCTGCGGTTCGAAATCCTTTAACATATAGTCGTTTGATGTTGAATAGATGTATCTGTTGAACTAGATTGTATCTGTAGACTATTGACAGTACAAATGCAAACTTTGGTTGATGGTTGCCTTAAGATAGTGTTCTAGCACAAAACTGGTGCAATCTTTATCTCAAATGGGCCGAGTAAGCCGGAAAAACACAAGAAAAATGGCAAATTCGGGTATCTCAATTCCCAACCTTGATAATCAGGGATTAGAACAGATAAAGAATAATCCAGAGGAGAGTTCCCAAATAGCTCTACAAACACTAATAGCAAACATGATAAATGAGAAGTTTGACAATGTACAAAGGACTCTGTATGAGCGTGATAGGGAGAGAGAGGAGGCATCCCAGAAGTTTATACAGGAATATCATAAGCGTGAGGAAGCTTCTCAAAAACTGATACAGGATTTGCGTGAACAACTTGAGAATACTCAAAGAGAAAGGGAGGAATGGCGTGAGCAGGCAGAGAACACTCAAAGAGAACTGCACGAATCCCACAGAAGGGAGGAAACTAATCAAAGAGTAATTCACGAATTAAGAGACCAGGTAGAGAATACACAAAGATCACTAAAGACATTCATGGAATCCATTAAAAAAGAGCTGAAGGAAGTCAGGGAGGCCACAAAGGGAATGCTGAATGGAACCCAACAGAAGGAATGGGAGTCCAAAGAAACCATAACCAATCAACTAAGTGATTTGAGAACAAACACTGAACACCAAATTAAGGAAGTAAAGAAATTCATACAAGACCTAAAACAGAGCTTCAACAAAGAACTTGAAACCATCAAAGCTGACCAATTAGAAGGAAAAGAGATAAAAAACAAAGTAGAGAGTCTCGACAGCAGGTTAGACCATGCAGAAGATCGAATCTCAGGGATTGAAGACAGCCTAGATATTATAGAGAAAGAACATACAACCATCCAAGACAAGTCCAAGAAATATGATAGGTCTATCCAACACCTGGAAGACACCATCAGAAGGCCCAATCTAAGGATAATGGGTGTAGAGGAGCACCTAGAAACAGAAGTTAATGGTCTAGGAAATTTGTTTAACAGGATCCTAGCAGAGAACTTCCCAAACATAAAAAAGATAGGCCTATTCAGATACAAGAAGCTTTTAGAACCCCAAATAGACCAGACCAGAATAGGACATCCCACCGTCACATTATAATCCACACAGGATCAACCCAGACCAAGGAAAAGATCCTTAAAGCTGTCAAGGAGAAAAGGGTAATCACCTATAAAGGGAAACCAATTAGAATTACCTCAGATTTCTCAGCAGAGACAATCAAAGCAAGAAGAGCCTGGAATGACGTATGCCATGCCCTAAAAACAAACAACTATCAACCAAGAATACTGTACCCAGCTAAACTCTCCTTCATAACTGAAGGCCAAATAAAAACCTTCCATAGCAAAGAAAAATTGAAACAATACATCTCCACCAAACCAGCCCTGCAAAAGTTTCTTAAAGATGTCCTACACATAGAAAACCAACAAGAACGCAACAAAGGCCAAGAAACTGCACCCAAACTGAGAATCCAAGAACCTTAGGAAGAACCCAGTTTTCACAGCCCCCAAGAAGGTGGATAACATGGCAGGAACTCCCAAATACCTCTCAGTCCTATCTCTTAACGTTAACGGACTGAACTCTCCAATTAAGCGACATAGACTGTCTAGTTGGATTAAAAAACAAGACCCCTCTATCTGCTGCCTGCAGGAGTCACATCTTGCCCGTAAAAACAAACATATTTTCAAAGTTAAAGGCTGGAACAAAATCTACCAAGCAAACGGCCCTCATAAACAGGCGGGAGTTGCAATCCTAATATCAGATAAAATAGACTTCAAACTAAAATTCGTGAGAAGAGATAAAGAAGGTCGCTACATACTAATTAAAGGATCTCTCCTTCAGGAGGATATTACAATTCTAAATATCTATTCGCCAAACAATGGAGCACCCAAATTTATCAAAGAAACACTACTTTCCCTCAAATCCCATATAGATCCAAAGACATTAATTGTTGGGGATTTTAACACACCACTCTCCCCACTAGATAGATCAACTCGGCAAAAACTCAACAGAGAAACCGCAGATCTAAACAGCTGCATAGATCAACTAGACTTAACAGACATTTACCGAACATTTCACCCAGCAGCAACAGAATACACGTTCTTCTCAGCAGCACATGGAACGTTTTCTAAAATAGACCACATTTTGGGCCACAAAGCAAACTTGTCTAAATTCAGAAATATTGAAGTTATACCTTGCATTCTCTCTGACCACAAGGGAATAAAATTAGATCTCAACACCAAAACCCACCAAAGAAAGTCCGGTATCACATGGAGGCTGAACAACACACTGCTGAATCATGAGTGGGTCATGGAAGAGATTAGAAAGGAAATTCAAATGTTCATGCTATTCAACAAAAATGAACACACAAATTACCAGCTCCTCTGGGACACAGCAAAGGCAGTACTCAGAGGCAAGTTTATAGCTCTGAGCTCCTACATCAACAAATTGGAGAGATCGGAAACTAACAATTTAATAACACATCTAAACCTCCTTGAAAAAGAGCAGCAAGATAAACCCCAATCCAGTAGACGGAAAGAAATAATCAAAATTAAATCAGAATTAAATGAATTAGAATCCAAAATAACTATAGAAATAATCAACAAAACAAAGAGTTGGTTCTTCGAAAAACTTAACAAAATTGACAGACCCTTAGCAAACCTTATCAGAAAAAGGAGAGAACACACCCAAATTAATAAACTCAGAGATGAGAATGGAAACATCACCACGGAAACAACCAAGATTCAGAACATTATTAGGGGATACTTCTCAAAACTTTATGCTAATAAGTTTGAGAACTTGACAGAAATGGACCTTTTCCTAGCAAATATTGACATGCCAAAACTAAACCAAGATGAGTTAAACCAGCTTAACAGGCCCATATCAAGCATTGAAATAGAAACAGCAATAAGAGACCTCCCAGCTAAGAAAAGTCCAGGACCAGATGGTTTGACAGCGGAAATTTACAAGGCCTTCAAAGCAGAGCTCACACCAATACTCCTCCAACTCTTCAATGAAATTGAAAGAGAAAGCTCACTACCGAACACATTCTATGAAGCCATCATAACCCTCATCCCAAAACCAGGCAGGGACTCATCAAAGAAAGAGAACTATAGACCCATTTCTTTGATGAACATTGATGCAAAACTTCTCAACAAAATTTTGGCCAATCGACTTCAACAATTCATCCAAAAAATCATACACCATGATCAAACAGGATTCATTTCAGGGATGCAAAGCTGGTTCAATATATGCAAATCAATTAATATTATTCATCACATCAACAGGAGCAAGAATAAGAACCACATGGTTATCTCAATAGATGCAGAAAAAGCATTTGACAAGATCCAACACCCCTTTATGATGAAGGTTCTGGAAAAATTAGGAATCCATGGAACATTCCTCAATACAATAAAGGCTGTATATGACAAACCTACAGCCAGCATTATACTCAATGGTGAAAAACTAAAGCCATTTCCTCTTAACTCAGGAACAAGACAAGGATGCCCACTCTCTCCAATTCTCTTCAATCTAGTATTACAATGCCTAGCTACAGCAATAAGACAAGATGCAGACATAAAGGGGATCCAAATAGGGAAAGAAGAAATAAAACTCTCCCTCTTTGCAGATGACATGATCTTGTATTTAAAGAATCCCATAGACTCCACTCCCAAATTACTCAAGCTGATTCAAAACTTTGGCAAAGTAGCAGGTTATAAAATTAACCCCCAAAAATCAATGGCTTTTCTATATGCCAACAATGAGAAAAGTGTGGCTGAAATTAGGAAAGCAACTCCATTTGTAATAGCCCCACAAAAAATAAAATACCTAGGAATTAACTTAACCAAAGAAGTGAAGGACCTCTATGATGAAAACTTTAAAATCTTGAAAAAGGAAATCAACACAGAACTTAAAAAATGGCAAAACCTCCCATGCTCCTGGATTGGCAAGATTAACATCGTGAAAATGGCAGTACTTCCCAAGGCTATCTACAAATTCAAAGCGATACCTATCAAAATTCCACCCTCATCCTTCAAGGAAATAGAGGAGGCAATCCAAAAATTCATATGGAACAATAAAAGACCCTGAATAGCAAAAACGCTCCTCAACGGAAAGAACACTGCTGGAGGAATATCAATACCAAATTTCAAACTCTACTATAAAGCCATAGTAATCAAAACAGCTTGGTATTGGCATAAGAACAGACCTCAGGACCAATGGAATAGAATTGAAAACCCAGAAATGAACCTACAGACCTATAGCCATCTAATCTTCGATAAGGAAGCTAAAACAATAGAATGGAAGAAAGACAGCCTCTTCAGTAAATGGTGCTGGCAAAATTGGTTAACTACATGTAGAAAACTAAAGCTAGATCCTTATATATCACCCTGTACCAGAATCAACTCCAAATGGATCAAAGACCTTGAACTCAAAGCAGACACTCTGAAAACATTACAGGATGGAATAGGAGAAACCCTAGGTCTCCTTGGCTCAGGTCGAAATTTTTCTGAATAGAGACCCGGAAGCACAACAAATCAAAGAAAGGTTGGACAAATGGGATTGCATAAGATTGCAGAGCTTCTGCAGGGCAAATGACATAGCTGGCAAGATCAATAGAAAGCCCACCGATTGGGAGAAGATCTTTACTAGCCATACAATGGACAAGGGTCTCATATCTAAAATATACTTGGAACTCAAAAAATTAAACCACCCAACAACAAATCCTCAAAGAATCAACTGCCCAATAAATAAGTGGGCGAAAGACTTAAAGAGAAGCTTCTCTGAAGAAGAAAGAAGGATGGCCAATAGACACATGAAGAAATGTTCAACATCCCTAGCCATAAAAGAAATGCAAATCAAAACAACATTGAGATATCACCTCACTCCAGTTAGAACAGCAAAAATCAAGAACTCTAACAACAACAGATGCTGGAGGGGAGGTGGACAGAAAGGAACCTTACTTCATTGTTGGTGGGAATGTAAACTTGTTCAACCACTTTGGAAAGCAGTATGGAGGTTCCTCAAAAGACTTCACATAGATCTCCCCTATGATCCAGCAATCCCACTTTTGGGCATTTACCCAAATGTTTACAAACAAGACCACACTAAAGCTACCAGCACAACTATGTTTATTGCAGCATTATTTACCATAGCTAAGATATGGAACCAACCCAGATGCCCCTCAGTAGATGAATGGATCAAGAAAATATGGTATATATACACAATGCAATTCTATGCCTCCATCAGAAAGAATGACATTTCCCCATTTGTTAGGAAATGGAAAGGTTTGGAAAAAATTATATTAAGTGAAGTAAGCCAGGCCCAAAGAAGCATAGGTCCCATGGTTTCCCTTATTCGCAATATCTAGTATAGGTATGAGTCAAGCGGAAAAGGTCAGATAATGTGATGTTAGGAAAATGAACCCGTAAATATGTATTTTAATGTTTTCGTTTCTTTCATGCATGTGTTTCTAACGCATTTATAAGATTATTTCTTTGTTGCTTTTTATGTCCCTCCCCCACAGTGTAACCCCCGCTTTCACTATATTTGATGTCAGTATAACATGTGGAGGAGATGGGGACAAAAAGTCGTTTAAGGATTCAGGTGGACCTGTTGCAACAATGAGAAGTAAAAAATGTCATGTCAAAACCAGGTTTACAATGTCGGTGTGGGGGGGGAGGGGCGTATAATTGGGTGGGGGGAGGGGGGTAAAATTGGGTGGGGGGAGGGGGGAGGCGGGGAAGGGAAGTGAAGGGTAAACAAAGGAGGAGGCTGCAATGCTTGGTAAGAAATGTATGCATTATCCTGCCCATGTAATTGTAGCCCCCCTGTACAGTATGTTCTCAAATAAAATAAAATACAATTTTAAAAAAAAAGACAACCTTTAAAACACAACTGAGGATTATATATTAGTTACACTTCAATAGGAAACTTGACTTCTCAAAACATAATGACAAAATTAGCCCAAACTTCCAACTGTGTATGCCTTCCTTGTTTATTTTTTATTACTTTCTTGCTTTGTTTTATTGAGACAAAATTATACTACCCAGTCCAGGGAATGTATCACTATGTTATTCCACTTTCTAATCTCCTGTTTTATTCTGAGTGCTAGGATTCCTGGCTTGTATCACATTGTCCTACAATTTTTTGTTGGTTTATTTAGATACAGACTCCAATAACATTTCCACTAGACTGATGGCTCAGACTGTTCATGTACTATGTTAAAAGCTATTCTAATATTTGACACAGGTTATGAACATTTTCAGATGCACCTGAAGGGGTCTCTGATTTCTTCCTCCATGGATATGATCCCTTTATTAATGATGACTTGATTTTCTATCTCTGGCCCCTACCTATATAATATTCTCAAGCTTTTTTGGGGAAGTTCCCTTAAGGACTTTCTAATATTAAAAATTATCACTTGATTCTAGTCTTACTCAGGAAATATTTTCTATTATTTTCTAACTTTTTTACACATTTTGAGAGTTGTTTCTTATGTGTGTTTGAACATATATGTTTCTTTGTATGTGCATATTTGTATCTATGTATGCAAAAACCTCAAGCATTTATTAAGCAATCTTGCTGAATTCCATCACTTGAGCCATTCTTCCAATGTAGCTTTTGACTAGTTAATTATAGATAGTGTCTTAAAGACTGTTCTGCCCAGGCTGGATGCAAACTGAACTTACCAGACTCCTTTACATTATTAGGTTTTATTTCTCCAGAAGTATCAACTCTTAAACTACAAACATTTCTGTCAGTGTAAAATCTAAGCTGTAGCCCAGATTTTTAACTCGAGTTCATATAAAGATAGATGGACATACACATTACATATGCTGAGTGTACACTGTTAGAAATATGATCCTAAGCAATGTTCCAGTGGCTCATGCTTATAGTCCTAGCTACCCAGGAGGCTGAGACTGAGGATTGCAGTTCAAATCCAGCAGGGATAGGAAAGTTTCTGAGGTACTTATCTCCAATGAAGCACCAGAAAATTGGAAGTGGTGCTGTGGCTCAAGAGGTAGAGCACAAGCTTTGAGCTGAAGAGAAGAGGGACAGTGCCCAGGCCTGGAGTTCAGGCCCCACTACCATCAAAAAAAAAAAAAAAAGAAAAACAATGTAAAAGAGAAAAATAAATGTGATCTTAGCCACCAGTTCATTGCTAGTATAATTCCTGCTCTCTCAACATGGCCTTTTTTCCAGTTAAGTCTATGCTCTTATATCTGACTTGCTTGGAACCAGAATTATTCTTCCATTCTACTTTTTTTACAAATTTACATGATTAGCTAGCATATTTAGAGCTAGTAGAAGAAAGAGAGTGGCCTCTTCCTTCATGTTCCACTTAGGAATAATGCTTTCTCTATATCATTCCCATAGATCTAAATACTGATCTTGGCTTTATTGTTTCAAAGTTGTCTTATTTGCAGAGTCTTCTATAGTGCATTGAACCATTATACATAAACATAGAACTTCTCTTTCTTCTATTCCTATTGTTTCTCCTTCTATTAACTTATGTAAACTTGGAAAATAATGCACAACACACACACTCACATAAAAATGTTTCTGAGAACCTTCTTTCCACTTAAAATTGGTCTTAATTTACAGAGCACGTAGGAAATTTGAAGTTAATGTTCTCCAGGATAACTTTTTTTTCGTTTTTTATTGTGAAAATGGTGTACAGAGTGGTTAGAGTTACATAAGTAAGTTAATGAGTACATTATCTAACAAGCATTGTTTCCTCCTCATTTGCTTTTCCCCTGCCATCCCTTTTCTGCCAACTGTCCCAAATCTCCCCTCCCATCCCCAAATTGTAAAGTTCGTTTTCAACATAGAGTCTTGATCATCTCATTGTTACAATGGTCATACTGTCTTTGTTTCAGAATTTTATTTCCCTTCCAATCCCACAGTAGGAAAATGTATATGCAAAATGCAAGTCACCAACATCAAATACAGTGAAAACAGGTTATACCATGGAGGAAGAAAATAGAAGATAGATAAAAAAAATCACAGCATGGTAATAAAAGAGTTCCCGCTTGACTTTACTCCCTGCTGCCTCTGACTGTCTCCAGGGCTAGGGGAAGCTGGGGAATGGGCAAGTGGCGCACTTACCTTTCCTTGGACCTGGTCCGTCTTCCACGGGATGGACCAAGACCCAACATCTGGCACACAACATGGGGCAAGAAAGGAAAATATTCTAGCCGAGGTTAAGAGGTCTCTAAGGGTAAGTGAAATCCTTAATATGGGTAATGCTATCTCAGAGAAGGAGGAGGAGGGGGCAACATTAGGCCTAGTGGAAGTAAAAGAAGACTTGGGTGCCCCTGAGGATCCTAGGCCCTCACCCTATTCCCACAATTGGGGGGAGGTACAGTGCCCTTTGCAGCCCTACAGAGGGACCTGGGAGATCTGGACCCCTACAGAGCTTCCACGGAGAAGCCGAAGGCCAGGGAAGTAACCTATGCTGAGTCTTAACCTGTTAAGGAAAGTCCACCAGGGAACCTGGACCCTGGGCCAAAGGATTAACTTCCCCAAGCGTATTCAGTCAATCTGGCACCAGGAGCTAACAGACCCTTGGAATGGTATCCATGGGAAGCCAAGGATATTAAACAGCTCTGCAAGGCAGTGTTAGAGGATGGTCCGAACTCTTCTTGGGCCCAGACCCTATTACAGGACATTGCTTATTTTCAGTGTATCCCTAAAGACTGGCTAGATGTGGCCAAAGCTGTCCTCACCAGTTCTCAGTTTATTAAAATGTGTGTCTTCTTTAAGGAGGAATGCAGAGGGCAGGAGGAGAATACCTGGGAGGCTCAACCCACAATACCGACTACTTATGCCATGTTAACCAGGACAGGGGAAGGGTACTCCACCGGCATCCAACAGGCCACAATACCAGGCCCATACCGTAACCAGGTGAGGCAGGCAGGACTTGCCTAGTGGTACTAATTGGATGAAGGGCTCACTGAGTTCCCGATAGCAGGAGTGAGACAAATTTGGGTGAGCCTCTACCTGATTTTATAGACTGAGTCCAACCAAGTGTTCACCACAAGTCGCCGGCAAGGGACCTCAAAGATCAGTTTGTAAAGCTACTGGTTTGGGAAGGGATAAATGCAGACCACACAACCTGCGTGGGATTGAGAGAGTGTTCCCTGAGCACATGGGTGGTGGCCTCGCAGGATGTGGAATGCAACAGCCCCAGTCCCAATCACTATCTTTACCTTTACAGGCTCAGACATCTGCAATGTCTGAGGCTATTACCCAGGCTCTGGCAGCCCAGGGCCAAGGAACCCCAAGGCCATCAGGGAGAGGGACATGTTTTAAATGCAGACAGGAGGGCCCTTTTAAGCGGGACTGTTCACATCAATCCCCCCCTGCCCCTCTGCCAACTGGCCCGGGGGGTCCAAACCACCCCCTACACCCTGCCTCAGGTGCAGGAAGGGGTACCATTGGAAAAAGGATTGTCAATCCAAATTTGATTTAGATGGGAAGCCTTTAAACTAGGGGAGGGGCATCCTCCAGCCCTATTAGTTCAAGGTGGAACCCCCTCTGCTGTAAGGCCCAGGCAGCCTCATGGCAGGATGACCCAGGCCCATTGGACCATCCCCCGGGGAAGGACTCCCCCCTAAAATGAGTATTTTCCTATGTGTAAAGCAGTTTTACTGCCTAATTGACATGAGGGCAGATTGAACAAAGAGTCGATTGCCCTTATGAAATGGACTAGCCTAGATGGAAAGCAGGGAAAGATATGCGCTTTAGTGGCAAAAAACCTCACCGCCAATTTACTAGGGCAAGACACATGGATGCTGTGGTCACTACAGACCATCGAGCATCCTATGATGATATCCTTGATGGCGAAGAAGCACAATGGCTTAAACATGATCTAGAGGGAGTTAAGAAAAAGGATTTTTTTAACTTTCATAAGTACAGAGAAGAACATAAGGGACCCACTTGGGTACACCCCCAATCCTAAAGGCAATTGTCCCCCAAATACCTCCCATTAGGTGGAAACCGAGAAGCCCTATTTAGGTGGAGCAGTGGCCATTGACCAAACCTAAACTTGTAGCTCTCCACCTTTTGGTGGAGGAACAGATAAAACTTGGGCACATACTCCCTTCTGTGAGTCCTTGTATTTGTTATCCAAAAGGCATATGGGGCTTGGTTCATGCTCCAGATCTATGTAAGGTAACTGAAAGGATGGAGCTAGTAGGAATGCCCTAAGAGGTATGCCCTGGACTCCTGCTTCAGAATATACCTTGGTTGTAATTGATATTAAAGATAGTTTTTTTGATCCTCTTGCATCTGGATTACTGCAAGAAATTTGCCTTCTCCATCCCTTCTCTTAATATTTTCCCATCCTGATCGGGCGTTTGAATGGAGGGTGCTGCCACAGGGAATTTCCTACAGCCTGGCCTTTTGCTAACAATACTTGGCCACACTTTTAGGGCCTGTGCTGGGTTCAGACACCTCTCTTGCCTGTGCCTACATGGATGACATAATTCTGAGGCACCAAGACCTGGGCCGCCTGGAGGGCCTTCTAACCCATGTTCTCACCATATTAAAAAAGGAGGCTTTTCCAATATCCCTAAATAAAATTCAAAAAGTATCTCCTGTTAAGGAGCTCGGATCCCAACTTACCTTGATTCAGGCCAGCCCCCTTAAGCCTTTGCTGGATATTGCAGCATCTCTGTCCCTAACCCAACTTGAAAGTCTTTTAGGGGAAATCAATTGGCTGTTGCCATGGGTTCTCATCCCTAAAGATAGTCTTGTGCCCTTATTCAACCGACTAAAAGACAGGACACCTCAAGAAGTTATTACAATTACAAACAACCATCGGGCAATATTTTTACAGTTCTAAAGAGCCCTGGATGAACTTTCCCTGAAGAGGTATTCTATTCTTAAGCCCATTTCCCTCTCGTTGTTGGCAGGTGTTACATTGATTTCTGAAGTTTTAAGTCAAAGGCGGGAGGGAGCCATTAGAGTGTGTTCACACTCCCCTGGGGGGCACACCTCGGGTGTACTCTCAGGCAGAACAACTTGCCGATGCTATTGTCATGGGAAGGACCCAAGCCCAAAGACATTATGGCCTTGATCCTCACTCCATTGTTTTTTCTTTTCTGATGGCAGACTTTGAGTACTCACTTGAGCCAATGCTCAACCTGCTCTCTCCCTGGAAGGATTTCTAGGTCAAATTGACTGCCATTATGGGTCATCTAAATGGACAGTCATGTTATGGCGACTTCCACTCATAATGCCTTCTCTATTTTCTCCTACACCTATTCCTGGCGCCCTACATGATTTTACTGATGGAGGTAAAACAGGCTCTGCATATGCAGCCTTTGAGGAGCAACACAAGACCCCAAGCCAACAAAGATTTGAACTTTGTCAAGGGTCAGCAGAATAAAAAGAAATGTTTGCAGTAATTATGGCCCTTCAATACATTAAAAACGCTTTAATTTGTATTCTGATAGTTTATATATGATTAACTTGCTCCCTCATATTCCCTAGGCACATATTAAACTGGATGGAAACCCTATTTTCCCCCTTATGGACACCCGTAAGGGCCTATTAGATGTTTGGAGAGCCCCTATTCATATTCAACATTTGAGATGGCATTCAAAACTTACTGGGTTTTTATCCATGGGCAATAATTGGGCGGACCAGTTAGCTACTGGCCCACAAGCTTTAATGTAACAAGAGGCCACCCGTTTAGATGATTTAACCCACAATAATTGGAGAGGTTTTCAACATAGATTTCCTCAGATTCCTGTAAAGGACTTCAAAAGGATAGACATACCTGTAGAACCTGCCAGCCCTTCTTTTTTAAAAAAATTTTTTTTAATTATTTTTATTTTTATTTTTTGTGAACACACTGTACAGAGGGGTTACAATTACATGGGCAGGTTAATGCGTACATTTCTTATCAAGCATTGCAGCCTCCTCATTTGTTTACCCTTCCCATCCCTTCCCATCCTCCACCCCACCCCCCACCCAATCCTCCCTGCTTTCCCCACTCCCACCAACATTGTAAAGCTCATTTTCGACATGACAACTTGTACTTCTCATTGTTGTAATGGATCCACCTGTATCCTTAAACGAATTGTTTTTCCCCATCTCCTCTACAAGTTATACTCACATAAAATATAGTGAAAGCAGGGGTTATACTGTGGTGGAGGGACATACAAAGCTACAAAGAGATAATCTTATAAATGCGTTAGAAACAAATGCCTGAAAGGAAAAAACAAACATTAAAATACATATCTAAGGATTCATTTTCCTAACATCACATTATCTGACCTTTTCTGCTTGACGCATACATATCCTATATATTGCAAATAAGGGAAACCATGGGACCTATGTTTCTTTGGGCCTGGCTTACTTTACTTATTATAATTTTTTCCAAGTTTTTCCATTTCATAACAAATGGGGCAATGTCATTCTTTCTGATGGAAGCATAGAATTCCATTGTGTATATATACCACATTTTCTTGATCCCTTCATCTACTGAGGGGCATCTGGGCTAGTTCCATATCTTAGCTATGGTAAATAATGCTCATGCCAGCCCTTCTTAAAAGTACCCCTGATACAATCAGACTCCTCAAACCCAATGTCATTTGGCAAACTGATGTGACTCATTTCCCAGACTTTGGTAAGCTTCCATATATTTTTGTTTCTATAGATACCTATTCAGGAGCATGTTGGGCCACAGCACATACAGGAGAAAGAACTAAACATTCAGAAGCACATTTTCTTCAATGTTTTGGCACCTTGGGTCTACTAACACAAGTTAAAACCGATAATGGACCTTGTTTTGTTAATAAAGCAATGTCAGAGTTCTTTGACAGATGGCATATTACTCATACTACAGGAAATCCCAATAATCCCCAAGGCCAAGCAATTATAGAAAGAAATCAACAATGTCTTAATGAGCAATTAGTAAAACAAAAAGGGGGAGTTAAACCCCATATATGGTTACAGATAGCTTTGTTTACCATTAACATTTTAAATTTTTCAAAAGAGACAATTGAATCCAGATTTCAGAAGCACTGCAGACAACTAAATCCTAAGCCCCATGTGAAAGTCAGGTGGAAGGACCCCCTGACACAACAATGGAGCGGACCTGACCCCCTAGTTATCATGGGCAGGGGATTCAGATACGTTTTTCCCATAGGGGAGACAGCCCCCATTTGGATCCCGGCCAGGAACTTTAAGTTTTTACCCATTTCCTCTATAGAGGAAGAAGCCCAAAGATAAACTAACCAACAAAGAAAGTAAAAGAGCTATGCTGGTCCATGCTTGTGTTTAAAAGAGGGAAAGCTGAAAGGATAATTACTAAGCATCCCCAAGGGCAATCAGCCCTTGAGAAGCTCTTGAGTTCTCTAACAATTGCAGATGGTGATATTCCAGCTGTTAGCTGTCCTAACCCTCCCAGTCCTGGCAATGTCCCTACGGAATCTACATCAACCTCAATGGGTGACCTGGGCAATGATCAACACTGGCAATGGAGAAATCATCAACAGCACCAAAAGAGAAGTTGTCCCTTCGACCTGGTGTCCCTTTGACCTGGCTAGAGGATCCTGGGATGTTGGAGATTGAGTCCCCCTTTACCATGGACAGCCTGAGTGTGGGGGCCCACGAGGATGCACTGTGCCTCATGTATGGTACCCCCAATACCCAGGCAGCTCCCATGCTTTAAAGAGGTCAATCTTATAAGATACTGACTATTATATATGTCCGAGTAGTAATCGAACTGCTTCGGACATTTCTACCTGTGGTGAGGCTAACGTTTATTAACTTTACTGAGGAGGGAAAAAGGATAATTAACTCGGAGATGGGCAGGATGTGGGGGTTGCGGTTATATCGAAAAGGATAGAGCCCAAGAGCGCCAATGCATGGCTCTCCGTGTCTATTTTGATAAGCTCAGTGCTGAAGATTACTCCATACTTTAGGTGAACCACGGAAAGAGGAGGTGCCAATTGGACGAACCTCATAAGAGGTGCCCTGACCTGAACCTCAGCAAAGAGGTGGGTCTGCCATTAAAATAAAAAGGGGGAATCTGTTGGGCACATGGACAGCAAAGTTGGCGCTGAGAGGCAGTTTAGTGGGGAGAGTCCGAGTTGTTTATGTTAAAATCTGACTGTGTACCACAACCAGGCAAAGTGACATCTGTACTTGAATAGCTCAAAGACAGAAGGGAAAGTATAGAAAGTTTAGGTGAATGATAGGATGACCTCTAGAGTGATTGGTTGGTTCCTTTTCCTCCCCTTCCATGCCACTCGGTCTTTTACTTTAAAAATTGCTTGCAGCGTGGTGATAAACGAGTTCCTACTTGACTTGACTCCCTGCTGCATCTGACTGTCTCTGGGGATACGGGAGGCTGGCGAATGAGCTAGCAGCACCCTTTCCTTTCCTCGGTCCCCGTCCATCTTCTGCGGGACAGATGAAGATCCAACAGGTACAGGGAGAACAAAGGAGGAAGCAACAATGCTCAATAAGAAATGTACTCATTACTTTGTTCATGTAACTGTAACCCCTCTGTACAACACTTTTACAATAAAAAACATACACAAAATAATGTAGTGCTCAAAGAAGCACTTTAGGGGTAAGGGAAGGATATCTAAATAGCTGTACAAAATTCTACATTGCTTTTTATTAAATGTTCAATATGGAACTGAATAAACATAAGTGCTTCCATTAAAAACATTAAGTCACTGTCTTGGAACTGGGGCCAGTATTTCTGCCACTGAAGGGATTTGAGCTCATTGTCCCGGTAACTCTTTTACACCATTGGTGAAGGGGAAGCTCATTATCCTTGAGGAAAAGAAATTCAAGCTAGAGTTCCCAGGGCCTGCATTGAGGCCCTGCAATGTAAAAAATATTTCTATACATGTGTAATATATGATATATATGTACACATGCATGTTTATTATGTATTAATTATTATAATTATTGATTTTGTATTTATTTTATTTATTTCATAGTTTATTGTATTTAGTATTATTATACACATAATATTTATTGTGTTTTGTACACCTATTATAAAATTATACACAATAAATCAGGTCATTGACTTGTTTTTCATCAATACTTTATTAAGTGTTGAAACATGATACATCATTAAATGGAGGCATTAGTCACAGTCATCACATGTTTAGAGTCTCTCCCAAGTATGAGCTATGTCTTAGTTATCTTTTGACAACTTACTATAAGGATTTCTTTAGATGATTTATACTCAGAAGCTTTTTTTGAGGATAAGCAAGTTGTGGGATAAAATTGTAAGGGTGGGGGTGGGAATGTGGCTTAGTGGTATAGAGCTTGCTCAGCATACATGCATGCCAGGGTTTGAATCCTCAGTGCCACAAACTCAGAAAAACCCAGAAGCTGTGGAGTGGCTCAAGTGGTAGAGCGCTAGAATTGAGAAAAAGAAGCTCAAAGACAGTACCCAGGTTCTTAGATCAAGCCTCAGGACTGGCAAAAACAATGGGCCAGATGCTGGTGGCTGACTCTTGGAACCCTAGCTTCTCAGGAGACTGAGATCTGAAGACACAGTTCAAAGACAGCCTACACAAGGAAAGCCTGTTAGACTCTTATCTCCAATGAATCACCAAAAGACCTCACATGGTGCTGTGGCTCAAGTGGTAGAGTGTTAGCCTTGAGCTGAAGGGTGCAGGGACAGCGCCCAGGCTTCAGTCTGAGAAAACATCTGGAAAAAGAGTGAGGGATAGACAAAGTACTTTTCCTGAGTGAGGGATAATCAAAGTACTTTTCCTATTTGCTAATTATGAGAATATTTTTGGGAAAATGAACATTGATGTACACCAGAGTTGGAGTCAGGGCTCAAGGTCCAAGTATAGCAGATCCATATGACCAGCCTCTCAGACTCTAACATTATAACCTTGTGTCCTACAGAGTTCTGAAAGGTCCAATATTGAAAGGCATAATATGCTCCCCAAACCCTTTGTGATAAGCACTTGACTTCTATTGTCAGTGTCATTACAGTTCTGAACCTAACACTGCACAAGTAGCTCAGGCCCGTCACCCTAGCTCAGGAGACTGAGGTCTCAGGATCACAGGGTGAAGCAAGCCAGGACAGGAAAGTCTATGACACTCTAACTTTCACTTCTGAAAGGTCAGATATTCAAGAGCTTCCTGGGTTTCCCTTGGTGATGAGAGGTTACTTGCACACTAAATGTTCTTAGAGTTCTCAAGCTATAGAAGCAGGAAAGAAACATTATTGACCCATCCTGGGTTCAAATGAAGTTCTCATGATCCAAGCCCTAGCACTGTTATCAGGAAGTACTCCATTGTAACACTGTATTTGAAGGACAGAAAATAGTTGCTAAAGCCAGGCTATATGAAGAGACCAAGGCCTGTAGGATTAGGAGGCAGAATGTACACACTCAACAGGAAAGTGAGCTGCAAAACCACTTCATTCATTCAGGCACAACCAGCAATCGGGGGGGGGGCAACTTCAAACATTTGTTAGAGTTACACCAGGGTCAGGTTTTTCTCAGCCTCTTCAAACAATGACTAATTAATCTTCCCTCAGGTGAAGGGATCCTCAGGCTATCTTCTTATAAACGTTAGAAACAATCACAAGAAAGAAAAAAAAATTGAATACTTATATGAACCCAAATATAAGTATTCAATTTTTTTCTTTCTTGTGATTGTTTCTAACGTTTATAAGATGATTTCTTTGTTGCTTTGTACATCCCTCCCCGACAGTATAACCCTGATTTCACTGTATTTGATGTTGGTATTATTTGTTGAGGGGAAGGGGAAAAAAACAAATAGTTTAAATAGGGATACAGATGGACCCATTGCAACAATGAGCTATAAAAGTAGTTATGTTGAAAAATGAACTTTACAACTTTGGCCTGGGGGGGAGGTAGGGGGACACATGGTGGGGGATGAGAATGGATGTGAAAGGGAAACAGAGGAGGAGGCAACAATGCTTGATAGGAAATGTACTCATTACTTTGCTCATGTAATTGTAACCCCTCTGTACAGTATTTTCACAATTAAAAAAAAGAAATATACAATTCAGGAAAAAAGATATAGAATTAGAGGCTGGGAAGGTGGCTCAGTTTTAGAGCACTTGCCTTGCATGCTTGAGGCCCTGGGTCCAATTCCTCGGCACCACATAAGCAAAAAGAAAAAAATCAGCAAGTGGCGCTGTGGCTCAAGTGGTAGAGCACTAGCCTTGAGCTGAAGAGCTGAAGGACAGCGCCCAGGTCCAGAGTTCAAGCCCCATGAGCGGACCTCAAAAAATATATATAGAGAGAATTATAAGATATGAAAATACTTAAGACTCAGGATCAATGTAGCATTAACATTGTAGCATTAACAAATATATCCCCTTTATCTGTTGAATATATTTTCACTTCTGTTATAGTGTCCTTTGAATTATGAAAGGTTATCATTTGATATTATCCGATTTATTCTTGCTTTTCTTTAGCCACTAATGAGCGTCCTGAGCATGTAGGATTACAGGAATAACCTATTGGTGTATGTTTGTCTTTCAATATTTTAAGGGTTTTCTTCTTTCCTTTGAATTCAAACATTGTCCTGTCAGTAATTGTGCAAATTCTCCGATTGCTGTTCTCAAACATGAGAAGCATCTGTTCGATGGGTAATTGTCCAGTTCATTGTGGTTGACATAATTTTCATTGTTTCTATTGATTTGCCCTTCCTAATTATTTCATATGAAGATTAGAATATTTAATATATAGACTTCGATTTTGCCTCTATGGAGATTGTCAAAAGAATGTTTTAAAAGATTCTTATAGAGACAGAATTGTGAACTTTATACATAAAAACGAAAAAAAATTTTAGTTGGTCTTTGTTCCTATGAGGAAATTTTAAAAATAGGATATAAATTATATGGATATATATTTTTAAATGCCATATGAACAAAAAATATGATAATCAGCAAAATTTTCCCTAGGTGACTGGCCCATTTATTCCCCCACCCCACTTTTCCCTGTTCTGGAGCCTAGAAAGGAAAAGGAAAATTTGTGTTGATTATTAAACATAGTGAAATTTTAAAACTAGCTTTTTAGAAGCTGTAGAGGGTTGGGATGTAGAACTGTGTTAGAGACCAAGCCTTTTATATTCAAGGCCCTGCGCTGGATCTTCAGCATTGAGATAAGAGGAGGAGGAGGAGGAGGAAGAAGAAGAAGAAGAAGAAGAAGAAGAAGAAGAAGAAGAAGAAGAAGAAGAAGAAGAAGAAGAAGAAGAAGAAGAAGAAGGAGGAGGAGGAGGAGGAGGAGGAGGAGGAGGAGGAGGAGGAGGAGGAGGAGGAGGAGGAGGAGGAGGAGGAGGAGGAGGAGGAGGAGGAGGAGGACGAGGAGGACGAGGAGGACGAGGAGGACGAGGAGGACGAGGAGGACGAGGAGGACGAGGAGGACGAGGAGGACGAGGAGGTGGAGGAGGAGGAGGAGGAGGAGGAGGAGGAGGAGGAGGAGGAGGAGGAGGAGGAGGAGGAGGAGGAGGAGAAGGAGAAGAAGAAGAAGAAGAAGAAGAAGAAGAAGAAGAAGAAGAAGAAGAAGAAGAAGAAGAAGAAGAAGAAGAAGAAGAAGAAGGAGAAGGAGAAGGAGAAGGAGAAGGAGAAGGAGAAGGAGAAGGAGAAGGAGAAGGAGAAGGAGAAGGAGAAGGAGAAGGAGAAGGAGAAGGAGAAGGCGAAGGCGAAGGCAAAGGCGAAGGAGAAAGAGAAGGAGAAGAAGGAGAAGGAGAAGAAGGAGAAGGAGAAGAAGGAGAAGGAGACGAAGAAGAAGAAGAAGAAGAAGAAGAAGGAGAAGGAGAAGGAGAAGGAGAAGGAGAAGGAGAAGGAGAAGGAGAAGGAGAAGGAGAAGGAGAAGGAGAAGGAGAAGGCGAAGGCGAAGGCGAAGGCGAAGGAGAAAGAGAAGGAGAAGAAGGAGAAGGAGAAGAAGGAGAAGGAGGAGAAGGAGAAGGAGACGAAGAAGAAGAAGAAGAAGAAGAAGAAGAAGAAGAAGAAGAAGAAGAAGAAGAAGAAGAAGAAGAAGAAGAAGAAGAAGAAGAAGAAGAAGAAGAAGAAGAAGAAGAAGAAGAAGAAGAAGAAGAAGAAGAAGAAGAAGAAGAAGAAGAAGAAGAAGAAGGGCTGGGAAGATGGCTCAGTGGTAGAGCACTTTCCTTGCATGCTCGAGGCCCTGGGTTCGATTCCTCAGCACCACATAAGCAAAAATAAATAAGCCAGAAGTGGTGCTGTAGCTCAAGTGGTAGAGCGCTAGCCTTGAGACTTGAGCTGAGGGACAGCATCCAGGCCTAGAGTTCAGCCCCCATGACTGGACCAAAAAAAAGAAGAAGAAGAAGAAGAAGAAGTAGAGGAGGAGGAGGAGGAGGAACAGGTAGAGAATCAAATTTACCCACATTTTATTTAATGAATATTTATGGCAAAATAACAGGTTCAAGTTTCATTTTGATCTTTACAGTAGTTCCTATTTAGCCTCTGGATATACATTTCAAGTGGATACCTGAAATCCATGAAGTACTTTATAGAGTTAACCCTCAGTATCCAGAATTTCCACATCTAGGTGTTCAATCACCTAGAAATTTAAAATATTCAGGAAAAAAATGTTCCCAAAACATTCAATATAGCAACTATTTGCATACTGTTACATAACCTTGATGTAATTTAAAGTGTAACTTACTTTGTATGACATACTATGCTATTTTCTATATGGGACTGGAGCCTATGCTGATTTTAGTGTACTCAATCAGTTCTGGAAGCAACACTGTAAATACCGAGATGGCCATTTTTTGCTTTTATACAAACAAATATAATTACAATAAAGCTTCAGGTATAAATTAGGTACAGTAAGACAATTATAACAGTAAGTAATAAAAATAGAAAAATTGAAACAATATACTGTAAAAAAAAAGTAATGTGAAATGGATGTGGAAGTGCATACCTGTAATTCCAGGAAACAGATCCCTAGGCAGGAAAATAATCAAAGATATATACAGTGAAACTTTAGCTCCAAAAGAACCCCAAAAAACAAAATGAAGGTATTATGTGAATGTGGTCTCCTTCAAATCATGAGATGTTTTTCCATTAACCTTTTCAGAGCACAGTTGAGCACAGGTAAATTTTTGGGTCTTTGTCCATCCCAGGAAACAAGAAAGACAGAGGGGTCTGATGAACGGTAATTGCGGTGCTTGCCCATTCTCCAGCCTCCCTCAGCCCAGGAGACAATCAGACACAGCGAGGAGCCAAGTCAAGTAGCAAGAAAACTCATTTATTAACAGAGAGCAGCCCTTTTTAAAGCCAAAAAAGCGGGTGGCATGGCACGGGAGGAAGAGGAACCAATCACTCTCAAGGTCACACACTATCATGCACTTAAGCTTTCACTGGCTGCTTAAGCACTGAACGTAAGGTAAATTGTGCTCTGCCAACTCAACTCCCTCTCAGCACCATCTTTGCTGCCCATGTGCTCTGCAATAACTAACTACAGAAGGGGAAATTACAGTGAAGGGGACTACTGTATAATTGTTTTGTGAAGAGGAAAACATATCTTATTAAAAGGTTATTTTCTGAGAAGAAAAACCATGCACAATTCTTTTGCCTTTTTCTGAAACTCTAAGACATTTCTCCCCTCCCAACTAACCATCTTCCCTCCTGGGTGCTGGAAAGGACAAGCACTCCCAAACTATCTTAGCTGTACCATCAAGTCTTTCCATGACAACAATGTTTGATAAGAAATGTATTCATTACCTTTCTCAGGTAATTGTAACCTCTCTGTATGGTATTTTCACAATTAAAAAGAAAAAGCAGAAGTACAAACATGATTTATTCCTGAACAATCAAGCTTCCTGTAGACTGTTTCACTCTTCCTATATTGCTCCCAGATGCCCAGGAGACCTTGGTTTGAAGACATATTCTGTATTGTCAGGTGTGTGAGATAAATGACTTCCTTAGAAGAAAATGTGAATTTGAAGATTGAAATTGAGAAGGGAAATCAAACTCTTCTATCTTTTTTACTAAGGACCAGAAAACAATGATAATGTGCTCACTTGCTGAGAGTAAGCAACTTTTGCCACCTGTTGTGAAATGTATCTGACATATGTCCTGAAACCTAATTCTTTATTTTCTGAAAGCACCACCTATTCAGAAATTCTGATTTGTGCTGTGAATATTTATTTCCAGTAAAATGTAGTTGCTTGGATATTTTGATTTTGAAAAATCTTGGTTAGTTTGATATTATTCTCTCATTTAAATTATAAGCAAGTAAAAATCAATTGAACCTGATAAATGAAGTACATTCTGCCCATTTACTCTGGTACAGATTTCTCTGATTTAGGAAATCTACATTTTAAGTCATTCTGGATGCCTATCTAGGTCTGTGTATGTGGATGACTCAATAAGAATTGCAGACTTTGCCACATTGATTTTGGAGCAAAACTTTATAGCTGGTAACTGGGCAATGATTCAAAAGACAGCTGAGTCTGAAGCCATGAGTCCTCCAGCCTGCGTTCAGCTCCAAATCTCTTCTACAACAACCCTCACTTCCCATGCAGTGGTTTCTTTTGCTATCCAAAAAGGTTTCTGGAGCTACATCTTATGCTGGCCTCCTAGTATGCCAACATGCAGGGAGTCAAAGCAAGCAAGGCAGATGAGGTAGAGGCATTTTTTTGGTCAGTTGTGGGGCCTGAACTCTGGGACTGGGCATTTTCCCTCAGCTCTTCAGCTCAAGTCTAAAACCGCTGATCTAAACAGCTGCATATATCAACTAGATTTAACAGACATCTATTGAATATTTCACCCAGCAGCATCAGAACACACGTTTTTCTCTGCAGCACATAGAACATTTTCCAAAATAGACCCCATTTATGTCACAAAGCAATCTTGTGCAAATTCAGAAACATTGAAGTTATACCTTGCATTCGCTCACACCACAAGGGAATAAAATTAGAACTCAACACCAAAAACCACCAAAGAAAGTCCTGTAACACATGGGGGCTGAACAAGACACTGTTGAATCAGCAGTGGGTCAGGGAAGAGATTAGAATGGAAATTCAAATTTTCATGATATTCAACATAAATGAGCACACAAATTACCAGCCCTTCTAGGACAAAGCAAAGGCAGTAGTTAGAGGCGAGTTTATAGCTTTGAGTTCCTAATTGGAGAGATCTAAAACCAACAATTTAATTAGACATCTGAACCTCCTTGAAAAAGAGCAGCAAGATAAACCCTAATCCAGGAAATGGAAATAAATAATAAAAATTAAATCAGAATTAAACTAATTAGGATGGAAGAAAACCATAGAAAGAACCAACAAAAGAAAGAGTTGGTTCTTCAACAAAATTAACAAAATTGACAGACCCTTAGCAAATCTTATCAAGAAAAGAAGAAAACTCACCCAAATAAATAAACTCAGAGATGAAAATGGAAACATCACCAGAGAAACAACCAAGATTCAGAACATTAAAAGGGAATACTTATCAAAAATATGCTAATAATATTGAGATATTGGCAGAAATGGACCTTTTCATAGCAAATATTGACATGCGAAAACTAAACCAAGATGGATTAAAACATTTTAACAGGACCATATCAAACATTGAGATAGAAACAGCAATAAGAGAAGTCCAATCTAAGAAAAGCCCAGGACCAAAAAGATTTGCAGCAGAATTCTACAAGGCCTTTAAAGCAGACCTCACACCAGTAGCTCTTCAATGAAATTGAAAGGGAAAGTTCACTACTGAACTCATTCTATTAAGACATTATAATCCTTATCCCAAAACCAGTCAGGGAATCATCAAAAAAAGAGAACTATAGACCCTTTTCTTTGATGAACATCGATACTAAATTTTGGCCAATCAACTTCAACAATTCATGCAAAAAAATCAAACACCATGATCAAACAGGATTCATTTCAGAGATGCAAAGCTGGGTCAATATATGAAAAATCAATTAATAAAATTCATCACATCAACAAGACCAAGGATAAGAATCACATGGTTATCTCAATAGATGCAGAAAAGGCATTTGGCAAGATTCAACACCCATTGATAATGAAAACTCTGGAAAAACTAGGAATCCAGGGAACATTCCTCAATACAATAAAGGCTGTATATGACAAACCTACAGCCAGCATTATACTTAATGATGAAAAGCTAAAGCCATTTCCTCTTAAATCAGGAACGAGACAAGGATGACCATTCTCACCACTCCTCTTCAATCTAGTATTAGAATGCCTATCTACAGCAATAAGACAAGATGCAAACATAAAATTGATCCAAATAGGGAAAGATGATGTAAAACTCTCCCTCTTTGCAGATGGAATGATCTTGTATTTCAAGAATCCCACTGACTCCACTCCCAAATTATTCAAACTTATTCAAACTTGGGCAAAGTAACAGGGTATAAAGTTAATCCTCAAAAATCAATGGCTTTTCTGTATGCCAACAATGAGAAAAGTGTGGCCGAAATCAGGAAAGCAACTCCATTCATAATAGCTCCACAAAAAATAAACTACCTAGGAATTAACTTAACCAAAGAAGTGAAGGACCTCTATGATGAAAACTTTAAAAACCTGAAAAAGGAAATCAAAATAGAACACAGAAAGTGGCAAAAACTCCCATGCTCCTGCATTGGAAAGATCAACATCATGAAAATGGCAATACATCCCAAGGCTATCTACAAATTCAATGCAATACCTATCAATAGCCCAAATTCATTCTTCAAGGAATAGAAGAGACAATCCAAAAATTCATATGGAACAATAAAAGACCAAGGATAGCATAAAAGATCATTAACAGAAAGAAAAGTGCTGGAGGAATATCAATACCAAATTTCAAACTCTACTACAACACCATATTAATCAAAACAATTTGGTAATGGCACAAGAACAGACCTCAGGACCAATTGAATAGAATTGAACCTACAGTTATATAGCCATCTAATCTTCGATAAGGAAGCTAAATAATTAGAATGGAAGAAGGACAGCCTCTTCAGTAAATGGTGCTGGCAAAATTGGTTAATCACTTGTAGAAAACTAAAGCTAGATTCTTATAAATCACCCTGCAAAAGAATCAATTCCAAATGGATGAAAGACCCCGGAGTCAAAGCACACACTCTGGAAACATTACAGGTCTCCTTGGCACAGGCCAAAATTTTCTTAAATAGAGACCCAGAAACACAACAAATCAAAGAAAATTTGGACAAATGGGATTGCATGAAATTGCAGAACTTCTGAAAGGCAAAGAACATAGCTAGCAAGATCGATAGAAAGCCCACGGATTGGGAGATGATCTTCAGTAGCCGTACAATGGACAAAGGTCTCATATCTAAAATATACCTGGAACTCAAAAAATTAAATCCCCCAATAACAAATCCTCAGAGAAACAACTGCCAAATAAATAAGTGGCCTAAAGACTTAAAGAGAAACTTCTCTGAAGAAGAAAGAAGGATGGCCAATAGACACATGAAGAAATGCTCAACCTCCCTAGCCATAAAAGAAATGCAAATTAATATAACATTGAGATACCACCTCAGCCCAGTTAGAAGAGCTATAATCAAGAACTCTAATAACAACACATACTGGAGGAGATGGGGTCAAAAGGGAATCTTACTGAATAGTTGGTGGGAGGTTCCTCAAAAAGACTCCAGATAGAGCTTCCCTATTTCCCAGCAATCCCACTTTTGGGCATTTACCCAAATGATCACAAACAAGATCATACTAAGGCTACCAGCACAACTATTTTTATTGCAACATTATTTACCATAGATAAGTTATGGAACCAACCCAAATGCCCCTCATTATATGAATGGATGTAGAAAATGTGGTATATATACACAATGCAATTCTATGCCTCTATCAGAAAGAATGTAATTGCCCCATTTGTGAGGAAATGGAAAGACTTGGAAAAAATTAAGTGAAGTAAGCCAGGCTCCAAAATATAGGTCCCATGATTTCCCTTATTTGCAATAACTAGTATATTTTTGAGACAAGTAGAAA
Source organism: Dipodomys merriami (assembly GCF_024711535.1). Lineage (NCBI taxonomy): Eukaryota > Metazoa > Chordata > Mammalia > Rodentia > Heteromyidae > Dipodomys > Dipodomys merriami. The sequence goes on along the minus strand of NW_027202538.1, from coordinate 483,821 downwards.
AGGTAAGATAAGTTCATGTTAGGTGATATGAACCCCAAGATAAGTATTGAAAATTTTTTTTCTTTCTTGCAATTGTTTCTAACATATTTATAAGATTATTTCTTTGTTGCTTTGTATGTCCCTCCCCCATGGTATAACCCCTGCTTCCATTTTATTTGATATTGGAATAATTTGTGGAGGGAATGGGCAAAACCAACCTTTAAATAGGGATACGTCGGACCCATTGCAACAATGAGGTATACAAGTCATTATGTCCAATAACGAACTTTACAACTTTTGCCAGGGGCTGTTTGTTGGGGGCTTGGAGAGTGGAGATCGGAAAGGATGAGAAGTGGAAACAGGAGGAGGCAACAACGCTTGATAAGAAATTTACTCATTACCTTACCCATGTAATTGTAACCCCTCTGTATGGCATTTTGAGAAAAAAAAATAAAAAACGTTTGGCAGAACAATGTCAAAAAGTTTTTGACAGAATAATCATTAGTGTATCAGCTAGAATCTGGATATGGTTAGTAACTCTAGAGGATTTTCTCATACTTTCAGAATTTTCGTAAACATACATAATAAGTCAAATGAGGTGTTTTATACCTATAATCCTAGCTACTCTGAAAATGGAAATGTTGACAGTTGCAGTTCAAGGTCAAGCTACAAGAGACCTCCAGCTCAATCAATAAAAGCTGGGTGTGACAATGTGTGGCTGTCATCCTACATATGTTGGACATAAAACTAGGAAGTTCACTATCCAGGTAGCCTAGGAATAAACAAATATAAGATTCTATCTCAAACACACACAAAGCAAAAATTGCTGGATGTGGCATGGTTCAAGTGATCAGATGCCTGCCTGCCAAATGCAAGGCTCTGAATTTGAATCCAAGTACTTACCTCCTAACATTAAAAATAAATAATATGAATTAATTCTCTAAATCACTTCTCAGTGCAATTATCTTATGTATTCTTCAAATAATCTTGTAGTGAAGGCAGAGAATTGATTGCACCAGATCAATATGATAGGTGAAATGAACCCAAGAATAAGTATTGAAATGTTTTTTTTTTTCTTGCTTACAATTGTTTCTAACATTTTTATAAGATTATTTCTTTGTACTGGGAATGCCTAGCTTCTTCATGGCTCATAGGCTGGTGTGCTCATGTGGACCCATTCACCAATTATGCCTGCTATGCCCCGAGTTCAGATCCCAGCCCTGCCAAAAGATTCATCTTGATGTCAGAAGTAAATCGTTGCCCTGTTTTCCTTTTCTGTGCAACTGCTGGGTTTCAGTTAGGATGGAGAATGCATGGGCCACGCTGTGGTCATTGGAATAAGTTGTTCTACATGTCAGCCGAGTTATACATGTCATCATATAATCAAGAAAATACACAATACATCCATGAATAGCATACAAAATAAAGACAACAACTACACTTAATATACGATGCAGTCCACACACGGATGTGAATATACATCCCATGTTTCAATGATGCATTGAGGACTATTTTGGCCTCCCTGGGGCTCAATATCAGTTCCTGGGAACAGCCCAGCTCCTTACTAGCTCACAGTCTGGTGTGATCACTTGTACCCAATGGGCAGTTGGGCTTCCTAGGACTCGAGTTCAAATCCAGCACTGCCCAAATTCACCCTGATGTGAGAAGCCAGTCATTGCACTTGTTTTCATGTGCTGTGCAAATTCTGGGTCTCAGCTAGGATAGAGAAGGTATAGGCCAACTCTACATTCATGGGAATAGGTTGTCATCCAGTTCACCACAGTTATATCTGTCAACCTATGCTTAAGAAAATACACAATACATCAATGACTAAGACACAAAACAAAGAGAATGAGTACACCAAATGCAAGATGTCACCCACTCATGTTTGGAAATATAGATCCTTTGTTTAATTATGAATTTATGACTATATTGGCCCCCACCAGGACTCCATCACAGGTCCCAGGAATGGCCTACCTCCTTAGTGGTTCACAGGCTGGTGTGCTCACCATGACCCATTCACCAGTTGGGACTGCTAGGCCTTGAATTCAAATTCCAGCATTGCCAAAAGATTCATTCTAATGTGAAAAGCCTAAAGTTGCTCATGTTTTCCTGTTCTGTGAATGTCCTGACTCTCATTGAGGATGGAAAATGCTATATAAGCAACTCAGTAGCCATGGGAATAGGTTGTCATCCATGTAAGCACAGTTATATCTGTCACCATATTCAATAAAGTGCACAATACATACATGAATAAGATAAATAAAAAATGAATAAAAAGTGTAACTACACTGAATGCAAGATGCATGCCACACCTGTAGGTAAAGAGAGATCCTATGTTTAAAAAAGGTGGGCTTGCTATTTTGTCCAGTCCTGGGGCTTCAAATCAGGCCCTAAACCAGGCCTGACATTCTAGTCTTCAAGGATGGTGAGCTTCCCGTTCCCTCTCAGTGCAACAGAGCTATCCGAACCTGAATTCAAATCCCAGCGCTCACAAAAGATTCATCCTGATGTCAGAAGCCAGTTGTTGCACACGTTTTCCTCTCCTGTGAAAGTCCTGAGTCCCAACCAAGAAGAGGAATTCATAAGCAACCCTATAACCATAGGAACAGGTTGTCATCCATGTCAGCAAAGTTATAGCTGTCACCATATTTAGTAAAATACAGAATACCTCCATGAATAGAGACAAAATAAGAAGAAGCTCACCGAACACAAGATGCTGAACAAACATGTATGTCAATATAGATCGTATGTTTAAATTATGAATTCATGACTATAGTGGACCACCCTGGCAATCAATGTCAGATCCTGGGAATGGCGTAGCTCGTTAGTTGCTCACAGGTTAGTGTGTTCACCTTGACTTATTGGCCAATTGGTCCTACTAGGACCTGAGTTAAGATCTCAGCTCTACCAACAAGTGGATCGTGGAGTAAGAAGCCAAGTGTGAAAAATATTTTCCTTTTCTCTGAATATCCTGGGTGATCCTGAGAATCCTGGCATGATGGAGAACATTTCTATAAATCTAGATGCTCTGTGATAGGATGTCATCAATGTAATAAATTTAAGGTGTTTCATCTTAGTACAATCAATGGTAAATAAATGAATAAAATAAAAAATACAAGAACAACCACACCAAACATGTATGGACTGAACATCTATAGGTAAGTATAAATCCTATCTTTACAATGTATATAAATAGTATGTTTCCAGAGCTAGGGCTTGAATACAGGACTAGTGAATAGGCCTAACTTTCTTATCTTCAAATATGGTGATCTTCCCCTTCATCCACATTGCTGCAGATTTACCCAGATCCTGAGTTCAAATCCAAAGCCTGGAAGAATAAACAGCGTGAATTGCAAGCCAGGGAGCTAAATTTTTTTATTTTACTTTTCTCAATATGGCTGTTGAACTCAGGTCGTGGCAACTCTGCCTCAGCTTTGATCACCCTAGGCTGGGTTGCAGCCACTAGATCTATAGCTCCTCCTGGGATCCTAGACCCTCAGGCCTTGCAAGGAAAGCAATGCACAGAAAAAATATGGCCATTTTATGTTTTCTTCCTTTGCATGGTGACCCTCATGGGTCTGAATGACACTGTTGCAAAGGGTACTTCATCTTGCGTTGCTGAAGGCTGCCAGACTATCAGGGATGCCATAGGCCCACGTGGCAACATAGGCCCTGATTTAGAATCCCTGTCCTGACACCAACCAATGGCAGGAGCTACTAAGAAAATGGTTCCCATCGATAGGATTAACAATGGAATGTTGTCAATGTCACGGTTGAATGAATTGATCATGAATGATGCTCCTTTAAAATTAGACAGCATCATTTCAGGAGGTTGATGCATTTTATTTAATATTTATGAAGCACTGAAAGAATATTATTACGTAAAGGAACGCAATAATTTCAGGACACTGATTTCATTAATAGTTTAAGGATGAAAACAATTAATTACATTACATTAATTACATTAATTACATGGAGGCATAATTAATACCCAGGAATTGGAAGGAATGTAGTCTATATAACTGAATACTTTATAGACTTCTCTGACACTCTATAAAGATATATATTTATTAGCGTACTGCCATCTGCATGTCAATCTTATCTTATTTTGGTTACCCCTGGGGCTTGATCTGAGGTCCTGGGAACAGCCTTTCAGCTCAATTTGCCCCAGGATGGCATGCTAACACTCACACATTCATGAATTGGGCCTTGTAGGCTTGGAGGTCTTGAGTACAGATGCCAGCACTCCCAAAAATGAATCATGGAGTAAGAAGATGATGTGACACGTTTTCCTTTTCTGTGAAAGTCCTGGGTGTCAGGTATGAAATGGAATACATATGCAGACCTATATCCTGTGTAATCAATGTGATCAATGTTTTATGTTCCATGATAGTCAATAAAATAAATGGTCAATATATGATTAAAACAACAAAATAAAATAACTACACTGAATGCATTATGTAGTCAACATATGTATATAAATATAAATCATATATGTAAATTGTACATGAATAGGATGTTTTCTAGTGTTGGAGATCTATTTTAGGCATAAGGAACAAGACCTGAATTTCTTCACTTTAAGTTGGCCAGCTTCCCATTCCCACACAGTGCAACAGAGTTACCAACACATTGAGTTTCAATCCCAGTCCTGGAAGAAAAATGGTACCTTTGCAGTATGTGAGGCCCAATTCTTAAGCATTTCATTATGCCTCCATTTTATGAATGTGATTGTTTAACTGCTTAATAAAGAATTAACAAAAATCGATCAGTGTCCTATAATATAATTGTGTATAATTTTATCCTAGAATCATTCAAGAACTGCCCAACATGACATATATCACATTCCATTGGTATTCATATGGATAGAAATGAGTTCCTTAGGATCTCCAGCCATTTGGAGGTGGCAGGACCTGGATTCCAACTGTGAGCTCCAGCTCCCACCACTTCAACCTGGGGATAGGGTACTCACCGGTCTGTCCAAGAATATCAGCAAGACCAATGATTAGACAGGCACCAGTGGCTCTCAGCAGTCCTCCTTGATACTTACAAGGCTGTGATGGGAGGATCATGGTCAAAGTCATCCTAGTCAGGAAAGTCCTTGAGACCTCTGTCCAACTTCAGTGCCAAAAAAGCCAGAAGCCCAGGGCTCCAGTGTGGAGGGCGAGCCTTGAACAAAAGCAGTGCACAGACTGTGCCCAGATCCTGAGTTCAAGGTTCGGGTCTGGCAACAAACAGACATACAGAACAATCTGTGCAGCCATCCAGCTAAAGCAGGTCACCATCTCATCTCCAACTGAATTAGACATTGTTCCCTGGGAAAAGATCTGGGGGAGCTGCTATCTTCTTGACTCCGCCCATGCTGCTCGCATCACAGAATTCTGGCCACACCCCCATTCTTTCATGGTTATTTCTGACCAATGGGATACAAGAATAGTGATCACGCCCACATTCCATGCTGCCTAGTAGCACCCAGGATTCCCTCTGTTAGTTTACAACACTACCAGCAGTTGAGGAAAGTAGAGGTGGCTGAGTGGTGAGGAAGAGACTCAAGCAACTTTGGAGTATAGTAGGAAATTGAGATGCCTGCCCGCACCCTTGCTCCCTCCTCACCTTTCCAAGTTGCAAGATTTCAAACCTCAGGCAATGGTGCACTGCCAGCCCGCCTAAAGGCCTGACCTGGTCCCTGGCCTTGGTTTTCTGCTCTTGGCCCATGTGTTTGCAATGCCCCTGCCATTGCTGCTTGCCCTACCTGGAGCAGCCCCCAGCAGCTTTTCTCAGCAGCGCAGGTGAGTGGCTGCCCCCAAATCACCCCTACCTGGGATCAGGCACCACTCTGGGGGCACCATTATCCCCTGCTTGTTTCCTCATCCTGGCTCTGCGGAGCCACCTTTCTGTCTTGGGCATTTCTGAAATAGAAACTCAAAATATACTTTAGATGGACTGGATTGAGGTCCTCCTATCTGGGACAGGTATGCTCCACCAGGCCTGGTCCTCTGTAGTTGGGATGGTAAACATGTAGCGCCATACTCAGTCATCGATTTAGATGGATTATCCCAAACTTTTAGTCCACAGCAGCCGATTCTTGACCACAGGTGAAGCTCTGGGTAGGGCCACAACCATCAGACCTCATTCTCCTCATAGGACAGTTTTGAGGAAAAAAGGGATTTATAGAGAGGGAGGGAATCTCTGGAGCATGGCTTGGCATGGAGGGAGTGGCATTCAGAGAAGGTTCTCTGCAATTCTGTGAGCAAATGACAGGAAGATACCCACAAAGGGCTCAGGTGGGGCCAGTTATTAATCATGCAACAGCTGAGGATTTTGAAACAACCCATGGCTCTTTTTAATCATTACCCTATCCCCATGAGGAAGGGGATCCTTCACTGTGTTGAATTTTGCATCTTTCAAAACCGAGGCACAGAGAAGTCAGTTGACCTCCTTATGATTTCAACTTCACAGGACGCTCGGCCTGACTTCACTACCATGCTCCCTAGGACAATGGGTGCTATTCAATCCACTTCTTGTAGTAGGAAGTCCACTTCTTGTCAGTTGTGGGGTTTGAACCCTAGGCATGGGCACTGATCTTGAGCTCCTCAGCAAAAGGCTAGTGCTCTACCACTTGAGCCCACAGCACCACTTCTGGTTTTCTGGTGGTTCTTTGGAAATAAAAGTCTCAAAGTCGTTCCTACGGGGGCTGGCTATGAACCATGATCCTCATATGTCAGCCTCCAGTGTAGTTAGGATTAGAGTTCTGAGCCACCGACACTCAACTTAATTTTAATTCTGACTTCTCTCTCTCTCTCTTTTACAAAAACTGGTTGAATAGGTGCTGGAGGAGGGGTCCACCATCCCCATGTGGCTGGAATCCAAGGTGACCCTCTCATTCTGGAGGTGGGCTGTAGGTCAGGAGCTGTCTCGCTCAGCCTGTTGAAACAGCTCCCTGTGGTAAGCCCCAATGTTCCCTGGCTAGACCATGAAATTCATTGTCCATCCAGCCTTACTGGACTTATTGAATTGTATTGCTTTCTATATCATTTTCTAGCACCTGGCCAAACTTATGATACAGAGTTATGAAGTGAAAATATAATGCCTTCTTAAGAAAGTCATTTAGGGCTCTGGGAATGTGGCTTCATGGTATGGTGATTGCCTAGCATGCATGAAACCCTGGGTTCAATTCCTCAGTAACACAGAAAAAAGAAAAACACTAGAAGGAATGCTGTGCCTCAAGTGGTAGAGTGCTAGCCTTGAGAAAAAAAAGCTCAGGAATAATTCCCTACCCCTGAGTTTAAGCCCCAGGACTGGCAAAACAATTAGTAAATGGAAAATAAAGAACCCGTACTTGAAATATATAATTGCTACTTCCATACTGACACCTGATAATAGCCTCTAATTCATGTATTTTACTTAGGATACTGTGCTGAAAAAAGTTTTGTTCATTAAGTCACAGCAATTAATGCCAGAAATGTGCTTAGATGTTAGCTGAAGATTAATTCTGGAAATTCAAGGATTCAAGGATTTTGTGTCATCACTGATAATCACAAAGTGAAAAGTAGTCTAAGTGTGATTTTGAAATCTTTTTGATCAGTTTTGGCATCAGAAAGGCAGAGGCTAATTAATAGTTGTGACAGAAAATAAGGAGTAACTCCAGATGGAAGGAAAAAAATGATAGTAAATAAGGTATACCAGAAACTGGTCTAGAGAACCATTTTTGGTTATTGAAGAACTAATTGTCAAATAGGCTTTTGCTCATTGCCTTTATCATTCTAAATCTCTTAGGCTAGTTCTTAATCTCTGCGTGATAAATGTTTCTCCTTTTTTTTTACTTGTGTGCCTTTTTTTCCTCTTTTCTCTTATTTATATTTATTTTTATTTTTTTTTAATTTTAATTTTAATTTTTTGTGAACATACTGTACAGAGGGGTTACAATTACATGGACAAGATAATGAGTACATCAATCAATCATTGCAGCCTCCTCCTTTGTTGACCCTTCACATCCCTTCCCATCCTCTCCCCAACCCTGAATCCCAACTCCCCCACTCCGCATCAAAGTTGTAAAGTTCGTTTTTGTCATGACAACTTGTACTTCTCATAGTTGCATCGGGTCCAGCTGTATCCTTAAACGACTTGTTTTTCCACATCTCCTCCACAAATTATAACGACATTAAATATAGTGAAAGCAGGGGTTGTACTGTGGGGGAGGGACATACAAAGCAAAAAAGATATAAACTTATAAATGAGTTAGAAACAAATGCATGAAAAAAAACATTTAAATACATATCAAGGGTTCATTTTCCTAAGATCACATTATCTGATCTTTCCTGCTTGACTCATACATATCTTAGATATTGCAAATAAGGGAAACCATGGGACCTATGTTTCTTTGGGCTTAGCTTACTTCACTTAATATAATTTTTTCCAAGCCTTTCCATTTCCTAACAACTGGGACAATGTCATTCTTTCTGATGGAGGCGTAGAATTCCATTGTGTATATATTCCACATTTTCTTGATCCATTCATCTACTGAGGGGCATCTGGGTTGGTTCCATATCTTAGCTATAGTAAATAATGCTGCAATAAACATAGTTGTACTGGTAGCTTTAGTGTGTTCTTGTTTGTGAACCTTTGGGTAAATGTGGGATTGCTGGGTCATAGCGGAGCTCTATGTGAAGTCTTCAGGAACCTCCATACTGCTTTCCAAAGTTGTTGAACAAGTTTACACTTCCACCAACAATGAAGTAAGGTTCCCTTCTGTCCACATCCCCTCCAGCATCTGTTGTTGTTAGAGTTCTTGATTATAGCCATTCTAACTGGTGTGAGGTGGTATCTCAATGTTGTTTTGATTTACATTTCTTTATGGCTATGGAGGTTGAGCATTTCCTCATGTGTCTATTGGCCATCCTTCTTTCTTCTTCAGAGAAGTTTCTTTTTAAATCTATAGGCCACTTATTTATTGGGCAGTTGTTTCTTTGAGGATATGTTGTTGGGAGATTTAACTTTTTGAGTTCCAAGTATATTTGAGATATGAGACCCTTATCGGTTGTATGCCTAGTGAAGATCTTCTCCCAATCCATGGGCTTTCTATTGATCTTGCTAGCTAGGTCCTTTGCCAGGCAGAAGCTCTGCAACTTCATGCAATCACATTTGTCCAACCTTTCTTTGGTTTGTTGTGTTTCCTGGTCTCTATTAAGAAAATTTCGGCCTGAGCCAAGGAGGCCTAGGGTTTCTCCTATTCCATCCTGTAATGTTTTCAGAGTGTCTGCTTTGACTCCGAGGTCTTTGATCCATTTGGAGTTTATTCTGGTGTAGGGTATTATATAAGGATCTAGTTTTAGTTTTCTACAAGTAGTTAACCAATTTTGCCAGCACCATATACTGAAGAGGCTGTCTTTCTTCCATCCTATTATTTTAGCACCCTTATCGAAGATTAACTGGGTATAGGTCTATAGGTTCATTTCTGGGTTTCCAATTCTATTCCATTGGTCTTGAGGTCTGTTCTTGTGCCAGTACCAAGCTCTTTTGGTTACTATGGCTTTATAGTAGAGTTTGAAATTTGGTATTGATATTCCACCAGCAGTGTTCTTTCCGTTGAGGAGCGTTTTTGCTATTTGTGGTCTTTTATTGTTCCATATGAATTTTTGGATTACCTCTTTTATTTCCTTGAAGAATGAGGTTGGAATTTTGATCGGTATTGCATTGAATTTGTAGATATCCTTGGGAACTATTGCAATTTTCACGATGTTAATCTTTCCAATCCAGGAGCATGGGAGGTTTTGCCATTTTCTAAGTTCTGTTTTTACTTCCTTCTTCAAGATTTTAAAGTTTTCATCATAGAGGTCCTTCACTTGTTTGGTTAAGATAATTCCTAGTTATATTATTTTTTGAGGTGCTATTACAAATGGAGTTACTTTCCTAATTTCATCCACACTTTTCTCATTGTTGGCATACAGAAAAGCCATTGATTTTTGGGGGTTAATTTTATGCCCTACTATCTTGCCAAAGTTTTGAATCAGCTTGAGTAATTTGGTAGTGGAGTCCATGGGTTTCTTTAAATACAAGATCATGTCATCTGCAAAGAGGGAGAGTTTTATTTCTTCTTTCCCTATTTGGATCCCCTTTATGTTTTTGATCTTGTCTTATTGCTTTAGCTAGGCATTGTAATACTAGATTGAAGAGAATTGGAGAGAGTGGGCATCCTTGTCTTGTTCCTGAGTTAAGAGGAAATGGGTTTTGTTTTTGACCATTAAGTATAATGCTGCTGTAGTTTGGTCATACACAGCCTTTATTATATTGAGTAATGTTCCATTAATTCCTAATTTTTCCAAAACCTTCATCATAATCGGGTGTTGGGGCACGCACGCGGCCGTGCCAGCTTCCCTCCGCCCCACTCCCTCCCCCGTCTCCCCTCCCCCTCTCCCACTTCCCAGGGCCCAGGCTGCTGGCTCCACAATTGGAGCCGCCACCTCCACTGCCACTGCTGCTGCAGCAGCCTCTTGGTAGATTTTCACGCTCCTCCTTTTTCTCCTCCTCCTCTGCCTCCTCCTCTTTCTCCTCCTTTTTCAGGGCTCCAGTCAGGTCAAGCCGGCTCTGCTCACGACAATTCAGACATGGCAGAACTTTCTATGGAATGTGAAGAAGAAGAGCTAGAGCCATGGCAGAAGAAAATAAAAGAAGTTGAGGATGATGACGATGATGAACCAAACTTTGTTGGAGAGATAGCAAGTTCAAAACAAGCAATTTCAAATATTTTGAACAGAGTTAACCCCAGCTCATATTCAAGGGGAATAAAGAATGTTGCGCTCATTCGAGGTATTTCTGCTGCATTCAAGTCTACAATTAACACTATACGAACCCATCAAATCCAATTGCTGCCTTGCCAGTAAATTTTCATCCAGAATCTAGATCTTCAGATAGCTCTGTTATTGTACAGCTTTTTTCTAAGCCTGGCTATTTAACAAAGTCATCCCGAGTTGTATCTAGTAATTCTTGTGAGTTACTGTTTGACTTGACCCAGGATACAGAATTACCACAGTACCAAGGGATACCAACAATTTCTGTAGCAGGTCTGAATGAAAATTTGTTTTTATCAAAACGTCCTTCTGCTACTGAAGTGAACACTGTAAATCCAAAAAAGCCCAAGGCTGCTGAAAGTGTTTCTGTAACAGATTCCTCAGCTGTATTCCCTGTAGTTAAATCTCCTTCACTGATGTATCCCCAAGCTATGCCATCAAAAGGTGAAAATACTTCATCAAATCAATCTAAAGATGGAACGCCTTTTCCACGAGCTTGTCCAAAGTGCAATATTCATTTCAATCTTCTGGATCCTATGAAAAATCCATGCAGTATTGTTGTCCAGACATGATAAATGACTTTTTGGGACCAGATAAAACAGAAAACTCAAACACAGCAAATAAAGCTATGACTGCTGATTCAGAGAAAGGAAAATTGATCATGTTAGTTAATGACTTTTATTATGGAAAACATGAAGGAGACTCATACAACCTTTAAATGCTTCAGTTGCTTGAAAGAGTCTCAAAAATAATATTAGGTTTATGAACCACATGAAACACCACTTGGAACTTGAGAAGCAGAGCAGTGAGAGCTGGGAAAACCACACCACCTGCCAGCACTGCTACCGGCAATTTCCCACACCCTTCCAGCTGCAGTGCCACATCGAGAGTACACACACACCTCACAAATTTTCTACCATTTGTAAAATCTGTGAATTATCATTTGAAACAGAACATGTTCTTTTACAACATATGAAGGACAATCATAAACCCGGTGAAATGCCATATATCTGCCAGGTTTGCAATTATAGATCATCATCATTTTCTGATGTAGAAACTCATTTTCGAACATCTCATGAGAACACTAAGAATTTACTTTGTCCATTTTGCCTCAAAGTTATCAAAATTGCAACACCCCATATGCATCATTATATGAAGCATCAGAAAAAAGGAATACATCATTGTATAAAATGCAGACTGCAATTTTTGACATGCAAGGAGAAAATAGATCATAAGACGCAGCATCATCAAACATTTATAAATAATTGCCAACTGTTGTTCATAAGGCATAATATTTTTTGTAAATCTATGCCGTGTATAAATCCATTCTAATGGTAGCTCATTTTGTCATATAATTCCTGTTCGGTATTTCCATGTATCTAATATATATAAATTTATGAGTTGATTTAGCGTTACTCGATGTAAAAATATTTTTTTATTCTCTATTCTACAAATTGTACTTCTCTTTCAGCTTCCTTAGTTAAAGGTCTTTTGCTATGTAAATCAGGCTCCCCTTGTAATAATGAAAAAAATTATATAATTGATAAGTAGGAATTCCTAAGGCCGGTGGCATGAAAATAATATCTCCTAGTAACTTTTGAAAATCATTTAACTTATGTAATTGATCACGTCATAAAGATATTTTTGAGGTGTCACTGTTTGTCTACAAAAAAAATATCCTGATGGAGGCATAGAATTCCATTGTGTATATACCACATTTTCTGGATCCATTCATATACTGAGGGGCATCTGGGTTGGTTCCAGATCGTAGCTTTGGTAAATAATGCTGCAATAAACATAGCTGTGCTGGTAGCTTTAGTGTGGTCTTGTTTGTAAACATTTGGGTAAATGCCCAAAAGTGGGATTGCTGGGTTTTAGGGGAGCTCAATGTGAAGTCTTTTGAGGAACCTCCATACTGCTTTCCAAAATGGTTGAACAAGTTTACACTCTCACCAACAATGAAGTAAGGTTCCCTTCTGTCCACATCCCCTCCAGCATCTGTTGTTGTTGGAGTTCTTGATTTTAGCCATTCTAACTGGGGTGAGTTGGTATCTCAATGTTGTTTTGATTTGCATTTCTTTTATGACTAGGGAAGTTGAGCATTTCTTCATGTGTCTATTGGCCATCCTTCTTTCTTCTTCAGAGAAGTTTCTCTTTAAGTAATTAGCCCACTTATTTATTGGGCAGTTATTTCTTTGAGGATTTGTTGTTTGGGGATTTAATTTTTTGAGTTCCAAGTATATTTTAGATATGAGACCCTTGTCCGTTGTATGGCTAGTGAAGATCTTCTCCCAATCTGTGGGCTTTCTATTGATCTTGCTAGCTATCTCCTTAGCCATGCAGAAGCTCTGCAACTTCATGCAATACCATTTGTCCAACCTTTCTTTGATTTGTTGTGTTTCTGGGTCTCTATTAAGAAAATTTGGTCATGCGCCAAGGAGACCTAGGGTTTCTCTTATTCCATCCTGTAATGTTTTCAGATTGTCTTCTTTTTCCAGGTGCTATTATTAATCCAAAAATCCTTAAATATAGAGGGTAAACACTGTAACACCATTTCTAATTCTGTCATATTTGGTCCTCCAAGTAAAATATCATCCATATAATGAAAAATATAAATGTGAGGCCATTTTTGTCTAACAGGTTTTAAGGCCTTATCAACATATATCTGTCACATAGTTGGAGAATTCATCATTCCTTTGGGCAACACCTTCCATTGGAAGTGCTGATGAAGGGTTTGATGATTTATTTGTGGTAAAGAAAAGGCAAATCTTTTATAATCTTTTATATGTACAAGAATGGTAAAAAAAAAAAACAGTCTTGTAAATCTATTTCTATTATTGGCCAATTTTTAGGAAGCATGGCAGGTGACGGTATACCAGGTTGTAAAGCCCCATGGGGTATGTGGATGCTTTACCTCCTTGTAAATCAGTCCGCAATCTTCATTTCCCAGACTTTTTTCTTTTTGTCGGTCGTGGGGCTTGAACTCTGGGCCTGGGCACTGTCGCTCAGCTCTTCAGCTCAAGGCGAGCACTCTACCATTTGAGCTACAGCACCACTTCCGGTTTTCTGATGGTTTATTGGAGATAGGAGTCTCAAGATCTCTCCTGCCCGGGCTGGCTTTGAACCACAATCCTGAGATCTCAGCCTCCTAAGTAGCTAGGATTACAGGTGTGTGCCACCAGCGCCCGGCTCCCTGACTTCTTTTTAATAAGAAATATTGTAGAATTCCCTGGTGACATAGATGGCTCAATATGTCCATTGGTTAACTGTTCTTCAACTAATTGATGAGCTGCTACTAATTTTTCTTTAGATAAAGGACATTGTTGAATCCAAAGAAGTGCCTCAGATTTCCATAATATCTTTATGGGCTCCAACTAAAAATGTTAAAATTGAATATGTGCTCCCCATTGTTCCAGTACATCTCTACCAATTATGTTAACTGGAACTTCCATATTATAAGGTTTAAGGACAGCTGTCTGTCCGTCTTCTGATGTTATAGTAACATGCGACACTGAGAGTTAGAAAAGAGCAGCTATAGAGAGTATGTGGGCCTGGGCTAGGCCTTATCTAGGGTATGGGCAGAGAAAGATATAGCCACATCAAATTCAGATGTGACCTCAGGGGATGCAGATGTGACCTCTTCCACGTGTTCCAGTTGCCTAGGCAACGCAGGTACTGGTTGCGAGAAGGGTGGAGTCTGCTCCCCATCCTGGAGCGGACCTTACATTCCAGCCTTTAATAATCATAAAATAGGGTGTGGATTCTCTCTGGCTACTTCCTGCTGACAAGGGGGCTTCGACAATAGGGGTAAAAGCCTGGAATTTGGTCTCCTCCCAGAGAAGGCAGTGAGCATCAGTGGTCTCTTGGTGGCGTGAGTCCTTAGATGAAGTCTGGAGAAGTCTCATGAGCATTGAGGGGCTGGAAAAAAAATACTAGTGAGCAAATAAATGGCAAGAGGAGGACTTGGGGTTTAAAATGTTGTAGAAATTTCCCTAGCTACTTCTGACATCTGGCGACTAGGTAGAGAAGTCAGGTGACAATGGCAAGAATTATAAATTCCTGTTCAGTTAATAGGTAGAGAGTTATAGACATTGGATGGGCAGGCTTCTTATTTCCCCTGACCTCCAGACTCTGGTTAATTTTGAAAGGGCAGGCACAAAGTAGCTGAAGTGTCATCTCCTCTTACTCCTCTCCATGTTCCCTTTTTTCCCAGACTGGCTCTGTCTAGGTGCTCATTGCTGGGATGGCTTGTCCCAGTTGGTATTCAAGGAGGTTTGAACTCAAGGCCTGGGCACGGTCCCTGAGCATTTCTCCTCAAGGCTAGTGCTCTACCACTTTGAGTTACAATAGCACTCCCAGTGTTTGGCTGCTTACAGATAAGAGTCTTGAGCCATGCTTCTAGCCGGGCTCTTTGCAGGTTAGTTGGGAGATGGAGTCTTAGGGATTTTTCAGCCCGGGCTGGCTTTGAACTGCAATCTTTGCCACTAAAGCCCTTTATTATTTCGAATTAAAGCAACAGGGAGATCAAGTAGAATAAGTAGAGCTTACCTGGTTCTTATCAAGAATTGACTGACAAATATTCTGAAATGCCAAACTCATTAGAAGTGATGAGAATTTCAGTAGAGATATTCCCAGTATTTTAAAACCATGTAGTCAGTAGAATACTCAACACAAAACAAAAAGGCAAAACTCAAAACCTAAAATTTTTACAATAATGTTTAGACATCTTTGCTAACAAAGCACATCACATGGTTGGGCCTCAGTTACCAGGGCCTGTGAAAAAAGCAAATTGTTAGCAAGGCACCTTAGAATAGCCAGATGGAGTAGTAAGTTTGGTGGAAGGTTAAGGGCCAGATGGGGCCAAACCCTTAAGCCACCATGTGGCCAAGATGGCAAACTCAAGATGGTGAGTTTCTGAAAAAAAATGCAAAGACACCCTGAACAAATAGACCAAGACTACAATTGGCTAGCCTTTGAGAGAGAACCTAGAGGGTGTCTCTGGGACCCAGCCTGCGTCGCACTCTTCAGGGCACAAGCCAAAATGTAGAAAAAAGAAAGGGAGAGATAGGGAAAGTTGGACATGAATGGCAGAGAGAACAAAGAGAGCCTGGAAATAAACAGAATTCTGACCATTTACCATTGCAGTAGCAAAAACTGTCTACATCTGAGAATGGCATAAAAATGAGGCTCTCTGGCTTTCCAGGTAGCACAGGAGACATTTCAAAGGTGTTTCACGGCTCAGACGTGATTCACAGCACCCTATTAAATGAGTAGGAGAGTCAGTCTGGTGAGTGAAGGAGAGCTGACCAGGCAGAACTGGCGTCCCAACTTCCCCCAGAGCCCTCTAGAGAGAGCAACAGAGAACCATAGAGTAGCTTCACTCACCAGAGTAGAGAAGTGGTGTGGACGTGGATGTGAAGGTCAGCAATGGTATCGATGCGCTGTGTCCACAGCAGACAAATGGGTTCGCAAAAGGCCATTAGAACTGTGAGTATTCCTCAGAGCAAGAAGGGGAAAACAAACAGAAAAAGAAAAAAGGGGAAAAATACCAGAGAGAAATCCCAGCTATCCTGACTTTAAGCCCTTTATTCGAGTCATGCCACCATTCATGTTAGGTTTTTAAAAAGAGGTAGCCGAGTAAGAACAGCACCATGCACGTGGTATTCAGGTTAGGGGTAGGTTTATTCAGTAGACCTTCCTGGACCAGGCTAGGTTGGCACTCCATGTAGCTTGGAAAGGCCTAGGAAAGAGATCTGGGAAAGAGAGAGGAAAGAAAGAGAGGAAAGAGAGAAAAGAGAGAAAAGAGAGAGCTAGAAAAGAGCAGCGAGAGAGCAGAGAGCTAGAAAAAAGCTGTGAGAGAACAGAGTTAGAAAAGAGCAGCAAGATAGCAGACAGAGAGAGCAGAGAGAGCTAGAAAAGAACAGTGAGAGAGCAGAGAGAGAAAACAGAGCTAGAAAGAACAGTGAGAGCAGAGAGCTAGAAAAGAACAGTGAGAGAGCTAGAAAAGAGCAGAGAGCAGAGAGAGCTAGAAAAGAGCAGCGAGAGAGAGCCTCTGGGCCTGGGCTAGGCCTTATCTAGGGTATGGGCAGAGAAAGGACCTTACAAGGACCATACACCATCACTGCCTTCTTAAGTTTACCAATATCATCAACAGCAGCAGCTTCATATCTGGCTGGTTAAGATATACCATTCATAGGGGGTGGTCGAATTACAACATAAGAAAAAAATAGGCATTTCATCATCAAACTCACTGCCTGAGCCCTCTGTTTTGTGAGGGAGTAATGCTATAAAAATTACATCGGCCAGTGAAAGAGCCGAAGGCTGCTTTACTTTCACTTTCTCAGGTTCTCTTTTCATTCTGCTAATTTCCAACTCTATATGTTGTAATTTTAATAAAAACAATTTCATTTGCTCAGACATTTTATTTACACTTTCAGTTTGTTCCTTTTCAGCCTTTTTTACCTCTTGTTTTTTCTCTGTCAATTGCAATGCATCCTTATCTATTGTGTCCTTAACCTCAGAGTGCAATTGTAAATCTACAATAGAAGGGGGGGGCTCTTGCTTTAAGTCTGCTATTAATCTTTCCTCATTCAAAGCTTTAAAAAGGGTATGTAAAATAACCCAAATGGATCAAAGTCTAAAAGGAATCTTTTCCCCTTCTTGAACAGCTCTTTCTACGTTATTCTTTACTAGTTTCCAATTATCAACATCTAATGTTCCTTCATTGGGGAACCAAGGATTCCATTCCCTATCTACATTAATACACATTTTTATGTCAGAAAAAGAAATATTTAGACCATAAGCAGCAAGTAAATGTTTAAGCATATGTAAGTTTGGAGTAGATTTAACTTGTCCCATCACCCTGTAATTAAAAGCACTTACCTGAATATCCCTTCCTGAATTCAACAATGAAGGGTCCTTTTGGGTGCCAATTGTATCGTCTAGTGCCTTGGGGTCCCTGGGTAACTGTAATGAAATCACCAGGACACTGGGGATGCAGAGTGCAAACAGCAATTGCCACTGCATGCTATGCTTTATTGTTAGTGGGTATTTAACGACAAGCAAGCATGATCTTTGCCAAGATTTGGTCAGAAGACATTGACAAAAAAATTTCAAAGATACATTTTTACTTGACCTATGAGACAATGCCTTGGTATATTATTATTTTTTGAGGGGTCCGTTCGTGGGGCCTGAACTCTGGGCCTGGGCGCTGTCCTTCAGCTCTTCAGCAAAAGGCTAGAGCTCTACCATTTGAGCGACATCACCCCTTCCGGCTTTTTTCTTTTTGCTTATGTGGTGCTGTGGAATTGAACTCAGGGCCTCATGCATGCAAGGCAAGCGCTCTACCACTGAGCCACCTTCCCAGCCCTGTCTTGCTATATTATTATCTAAACTATTTTAGAGCAAGCTTAAACAACTTCTCCAATCTCAGGAAAATGCTTGACCAGCTGTTCAACTATGCTTAAGCAAGCAGAAGAGCTACTTCCTCAGCTCCCAGGAGTCTTGTGACATTTGTTTTGAGATAGAGAGAGAGAACATTTTCCCAGTCTAGCCCGGCATACCAAGAGCTTTCCTAATACTCAAACACAGTCCTCAGATAATCCTGAGGCTGGAGCCTGCATCATTCTGCCCCTTCAACATAGACCCTGAGTCTTCACAGGCTTTGAACCGTAATCTTAAAATCTTAGCATCCTGATTATCTATGATAGTTAAAACAGTATAAATATAAATAATATTTCCAAGAATACTAGTGAGGGAAAAATGATGCAACCCAGTTTATAGTGGTGTTCTTTACAGAACACGGAGGGCATCACATTAGCAGAGGTGCAGTGTATTTTCACAATGGAAATAAGCTATTCTTGATGTGAATTAAGGGAATTTTGAGGTGCACCCTACACGTTGGAAACTAGTGGGCTAGGATGAATTTATGGCATAAATCTTGTGATTGATGTTCATTGAATAATAGCTTAATCTGACAAACAACTGCTTCCTCCTGAAGAATTAATTATAACATGCTTCATAGTTTTATCCTATATTAGAATGTAGCATTTTTGCAGAATTACATAACATGCAAACAGATATATTTTGAATCTGTCAGGTATGGAATGTTCAGAATTTGAAAATGAGTAGCTATTAGTCATTGGAATTTTGAAGAACACATACATTCTGTCCTCTTAACAACTTATTTACTTTTAAAAGTTATGGGTTTCCATAGAATTAAACTGTTTTCTGTTTTAGTATAAGAAAGTACTAAATTTATTTTATTTTCAAAATATTGGCAAGTATATTGTGAAAAAATTTTCTAGTTGGATATCATTCAAGTTGATGACCGTCTGATAAAGAAGAGGTAATTAATTCAAATTAGATGCCAAATAATACTGATTTTTACAAAGTTACTACACAAAGAATAATATTTCCTATACCAAAACAGTGAAATTTTATTTCATCAGCTTATTTTTTAAATTTAATTTTAATGTGAAAGTGATGTGCACTGGGGTTACAGCCATTGTAAGGTACTGAGTACATAACTTTTCAAACTTGTTATTCCCTCTCTCATTTTTCTCACAGTTTTTCCTTCACCCTAATATGCCTCAAAAGTTGTAATGTACATTTCAAACTTATTGTCTTGTGAGAATTGCTATTGCATTGGTTTGCTCTTTGTCCGTTGCCTCACCATTATTTTTGTTCGTGTTCCCTTCCCTAATTAAGGTAAATGTATACACAATACACAGGATACCAAAATCAAACACAGCAGGGAATAACCCATACGGGAAAATCTCAAAGAAAATAGAAATCACATAGTACATCAAAAACAACAACCGCAAATAAATATTTCTCTTTCCATATCTTGGAGTTCATTTTGCTCAGCATCAGCTTATATGGTCATATATACACATAACAAAGGCACTGGAAAATAGTAGTTTCATGGATACTATATCATGAAAACAACATGTTAACTGCTTTTGATGGTAAAGGCGGGATTATGATTGGTGATTTCACGATTCTGATAAAGGAATTTCAAAAGAGCTTTAAAATTTATGACAGGTAAATTTTAATTGTTCAAACTTTTAAACAACTTAGCCTATTAAGAAAATTTAAAATTTTCTGGGAAAATAGGCTTTCATGCAAAGAAATCCATGGAGACTTAGCTGAGAGGGAGCAATGTGGGTGAATATGGCTCATTTTCACAGTAAACAAACAAGCCTCACAAACCTTGCTGTAAATCTTGTAGGTTCCCTTGAGAATTGTCCTTACCCAGGAAATATACTCTCACTGTGTGAAACAAGGTTGCAGTGGAATTAAAATTCAAAATTCTTTAAAAAAAGACATCAAATTTGTGAATTGACATTTAATTACCAAACAGTAATTCTCTGAGAAAGAAGGAAAGATGTAACTCAAAATCACTTGACTTTATTAAAAGTATGAGAAAAGAGTAGTGAAGAAAGATGAGAGAAACCATAGAGGACTGTTTTCTCTCCAGTGGTGTAATGGGTTCTTGACCTTGTTTCTTCTATTCTATCTTCACAAGCTATAAAGTGTAGCTCAAGACTGGAGTAACCAGTTCAGACAAAGAATACTCAAAGAATGGGGGCTGGGAAAGGGGCTTAGTGGTAGAGTGCTTGCGTTGCATGCCTGAGGCCCTGGGTTTGATTCCTCAGCACCAGATAAGCAAAAAGAAAAAAGCCGGAAGTGGAGCTGTGGCTCAAGTGGTAGAGCGCTAGCCTTGAGCTGAAGAGCTGAGGGACAGGGCCCAGGCCCAGAGTTCAGGCCCCTGACTGGACCCCACCCCCCAAAAAAAAAGAATAATCACAGAAGAAAATATTTGCAGTAGATGTAGGTAATTTATAACCTTTGACAATCTATTTAAATCTGTTCAAAATTCTCCCCTACCCCAAAATGCCATCTTTGAACAGTTTGTTTGCTTTTCCCATGACTGCTCTTCATTAACTGCTTAAAATTTTGTGAGCTCATATACATACTCTCTAGAGATTGCTGTTTGGTTGTGATTTTTGTGTGTTTTTGTTATATTTGAACTCTAAGTCAAGTTTTCCTAGCCTTGGTAGAACAATTATGGATCTAACATTCCAGGAATTATTTTTTGGCCTACTTATGCTGGACTGAAATCTTCCATTCATCATTAGGAGAGGGGTATTAAAAATAATCTTGTGACATTTGTGATTTTGTTTACTCATATGGGCTGGTCATCTGTAAATTGAAAGTTTGAACTACAGTATTTTCTCTCATAATTTGTGATCTAATCTTTCATTTTAATTTGCCTTACATTTCACAATTGCTTACGGCTAATTCCTGCAATGAATTGAGATGGGTCTTCAATTACTTTCTCTTAGCATGTTGCATGGGCCAAGGTGAGAAGTCTTACCTATGTTATCTAATGATGCAGGTAACTGGGACCTGATATCCTCAGACCCATGGGTACTGCAGAAGAATAATAGCTTTTAGGCATCATATCAGCAAAATTTGGCAGTAAGAATGCTTCAAAAATATGGAAAAAAACACTGGGACTATCGAGTTAACACAATAAATGCATCAGCAGTGTAAAATCTCTTCTAGACTAG
Source organism: Dipodomys merriami (assembly GCF_024711535.1). Lineage (NCBI taxonomy): Eukaryota > Metazoa > Chordata > Mammalia > Rodentia > Heteromyidae > Dipodomys > Dipodomys merriami. The sequence continues at coordinate 462,478 of NW_027202538.1, read as the reverse complement.
AGGAAAAAAATACTGCTTTTTTTTTTTTTTTTTTTTTACAATGTGAATTCAGAAGAGAAAGAACACTTAGAAGGTATCACAAGTTTATACCGAAGACATTACATTGATACTTTTTATATTCTAATATATATTCTAAACCTAATTATTTATGTTCCAATCTATTTATGGGAATAATTTTCAATTTATTTGTTAAATTATCAATTAATTCTAGTAAGATTCACTGTGTGAAATTTAAGATAAGCACATATAAAATATATAAGTATATATAATATAAGAAATTGTTGGGAGTTCCGGGAAGATGGAGGAGGAGAAGCTGGAATCTGAAAAAGCTCTCGCATAGAAAGTAGTTTTAGAGTTCCAGTGAACAGTCCTAAGCCAGAGAATCACACCAAGTGTGCCATCACAGGACAGAGAGTTAGACAAGATAGGGGAAGCCAAGGAAACGCATCAGCTGCCGCTCCGGCGGCGGGGTCTCGGGGGCGACCACCGCCGCGGAGTCATACCTGAGACACAGAGAGTCGGGGACGAAGGAGCCAGACGAAGCGGACAAGCGGATTCTACTCAACACCAACAAGAACCGACAAGGAGCGAACATCTTCATCCTGCTGTTTGCAGACCAGAGACAACCCAGGATCCAAGACTTGGCGTGAGTACAAGCCCGACGTCCTCACTCCTCAGGGAGCAGAGGAGGAAGGGCCACCCCTCCCCCCCCAGCACCGGTGATCTCCATCTTGGATACCGACAAAGCTCGGAGGAGCTGCTAGCTCCAGCTCAGGCCTTGGAATAAAATGAGTCATTTAGCAGGTCACAAGAACTTAACAGCGAAGTGACCTGCCAGACTCAGCTCCATCCAGGGAAAAGTCACCCAGCTCAGGCGCCAGCCATCAGAGTGCCTTGCCTCACTGGGTAACCAGAGCCAGAGGCTGCCCCTCCCTCTAGCAGCCACCACAATCAATTGAAAAACAGAAACCCTGAGAATGGCTCCAGGCTGGGCGCTGTGAGCTTTATCACAAAATAGCCCCAGGGAAAAGCTACTGTTTGTTGAAAGGCCTCAACTCTACCCAGAACCTAGCCTCATCACCACATCCCCCTCTTTTGTGACTCTCAAAGCAGACCACCCTCCCAGAAAACTAACCTGGGAGGGGGATCTCAAAATATTGGGTAAAGCAGAGCATTTTTCTGCCTCTTCCAACCAACCGACTTAAGAAAACAATCAAGCCACAGGAAATCAAGCTGACCAGAGACTCCAATAAGAGACTGGTTGCAGACAAAAGGGAGATACAGGATTCTTCCCACTCCTCCCCCCCCCAAAAAAAAATCAAAAGACTTTTTTTCTTTTCCTTTTTTTTTTCTTCTTCTTCTTCTCTTTTTTTTGCTTGTTTTTTGTTTTTTGTTACCATATATATATATATATATATATATATATATATATATATATATAAATTTTTTCCTTTCTAAAACTTTTATTAATCTTTAATTTTTGCCTCTTCTGAAAAAATAATTGTTTTCCAGTACCTTTTTTTTTCTCATCTTATAATTTTTATTTTAGGAATACGTGAATGAGAGTTTTCCTTTCTTTTCTTGTCTTCATTCTCTTTTTCTTTCTTTCTTAATTATCTTTTTGTTTTTTATCTAGCTCTACTGAACTTCTGATCTTTTCTTCTCCTGTTCCCATCCTTAAAGTTTTTCACATCTCTTCTATGTCCCTCCCCTTCTCTGAAAATATTCACATTCCTCTCTAAATAGACGGTCTTTTAACCTCTATAATAACATTAATTTTTACGTTTCTATTCTTTTTCTGGTCTCTCTTTATTCCCCTTTCCGTCTCTTCTTTCTCTCTCTCCCTCTACTTGCATCCTACCCAACCCATTTCCTGCACTGTGATTAGGACATAGTTAACTCTCCCTGTGCCTCCCCACACCAATCTATTCCTTTTTTTTACCCACATCTCTCCCTAATCCTAATAATTTCTGGTTTTCCAAATTCTTTTCTGCGGTTCGAAATCCTTTAACATATAGTCGTTTGATGTTGAATAGATGTATCTGTTGAACTAGATTGTATCTGTAGACTATTGACGGTACAAATGCAAACTTTGGTTGATGGTTGCCTTAAGATAGTGTTCTAGCACAAAACTGGTGCAATCTTTATCTCAAATGGGCTGAGTAAGCCGGAAAAACACAAGAAAAATGGCAAATTCGGGTATCTCAATTCCCAACCTTGATAATCAGGGATTAGAACAGATAAAGAATAATCCAGAGGAGAGTTCCCAAATAGCTCTACAAACACTAATAGCAAACATGATAAATGAGAAGTTTGACAATGTACAAAGGACTCTGTATGAGCGTGATAGGGAGAGAGAGGAGGCATCCCAGAAGTTTATACAGGAATATCATAAGCGTGAGGAAGCTTCTCAAAAACTGATACAGGATTTGCGTGAACAACTTGAGAATACTCAAAGAGAAAGGGAGGAATGGCGTGAGCAGGCAGAGAACACTCAAAGAGAACTGCACGAATCCCACAGAAGGGAGGAAACTAATCAAAGAGTAATTCACGAATTAAGAGACCAGGTAGAGAATACACAAAGATCACTAAAGACATTCATGGAATCCATTAAAAAAGAGCTGAAGGAAGTCAGGGAGGCCACAAAGGGAATGCTGAATGGAACCCAACAGAAGGAATGGGAGTCCAAAGAAACCATAACCAATCAACTAAGTGATTTGAGAACAAACACTGAACACCAAATTAAGGAAGTAAAGAAATTCATACAAGACCTAAAACAGAGCTTCAACAAAGAACTTGAAACCATCAAAGCTGACCAATTAGAAGGAAAAGAGATAAAAAACAAAGTAGAGAGTCTCGACAGCAGGTTAGACCATGCAGAAGATCGAATCTCAGGGATTGAAGACAGCCTAGATATTATAGAGAAAGAACATACAACCATCCAAGACAAGTCCAAGAAATATGATAGGTCTATCCAACACCTGGAAGACACCATCAGAAGGCCCAATCTAAGGATAATGGGTGTAGAGGAGCACCTAGAAACAGAAGTTAATGGTCTAGGAAATTTGTTTAACAGGATCCTAGCAGAGAACTTCCCAAACATAAAAAAGATAGGCCTATTCAGATACAAGAAGCTTTTAGAACCCCAAATAGACAAGACCAGAATAGGACATCCCACCGTCACATTATAATCCACACAGGATCAACCCAGACCAAGGAAAAGATCCTTAAAGCTGTCAAGGAGAAAAGGGTAATCACCTATAAAGGGAAACCAATTAGAATCACCTCAGATTTCTCAGCAGAGACAATCAAAGCAAGAAGAGCCTGGAATGACGTATGCCATGCCCTAAAAACAAACAACTATCAACCAAGAATACTGTACCCAGCTAAACTCTCCTTCATAACTGAAGGCCAAATAAAAAGCTTCCATAGCAAAAAAAAATTGAAACAATACATCTCCACCAAACCAGCCCTGCAAAAGATTCTTAAAGATGTCCTACACATAGAAAACCAACAAGAACGCAAGAATGGCCAAGAAACTGCACCCAAACTGAGAATCCAAGAACCTTAGGAAGAACCCAGTTTTCACAGCCCCCAAGAAGGTGGATAACATGGCAGGAACTCCCAAATACCTCTCAGTCCTATCTCTTAACGTTAACGGACTGAACTCTCCAATTAAGCGACATAGACTGTCTAGTTGGATTAAAAAACAAGACCCTTCTATCTGCTGCCTGCAGGAGTCACATCTTGCCCGTAAAAACAAACATATTTTCAAGGTTAAAGGCTGGAACAAAATCTACCAAGCAAACGGCCCTCATAAACAGGCGGGAGTTGCAATCCTAATATCAGATAAAATAGACTTCAAATTAAAATTCGTGAGAAGAGATAAAGAAGGTTGCTACATACTAATTAAAGGATCTCTCCTTCAGGAGGATATTACAATTCTAAATATCTATTCACCAAACAATGGAGCACCCAAATTTATCAAAGAAACACTACTTTCCCTCAAATCCCATATAGATCCAAAGACATTAATTGTTGGGGATTTTAACACACCACTCTCCCCACTAGATAGATCAACTCGGCAAAAACTAAACAGAGAAAACGCAGATCTAAACAGCTACATAGATTAACTAGACTTAACAGACATTTACCGAACATTTCACCCAGCAGCATCAGAATACACGTTCTTCTCAGCAGCACAAGGAACGTTTTCTAAAATAGACCACATTTTAAGCCACAAAGCAAACTTGTCTAAATTCAGAAACATAGAAGTTATACCTTGCATTCTCTCTGACCACAAGGGAATAAAATTAGAACTCAACACCAAAAGCCACCAAAGAAAGTCCGGTATCACATGGAGGCTGAACAACACACTGCTGAATCATGAGTGGGTCATGGAAATGATTAGAAAGGAAATTCAAATGTTCATGCTATTCAACAAAAATGAACACACAAATTACCAGCTCCTCTGGGACACAGCAAAGGCAGTACTCAGAGGCAAGTTTATAGCTCTGAGCTCCTACATCAACAAATTGGACAGATCGGAAACTAACAATTTAATGACACATCTAAACCCCCATGAAAAAGAGCAGCAAGATAAACCCCAATCCAGTAGACGGAAATAAATAATCAAAATTAAATCAGAATTGAATGAATTAGAATCCAAAAATACTATAGAAAGAATCAACAAAACAAAGAGTTGGTTCTTCGAAAAACTTAACAAAATTGACAGACCCTTAGCAAACCTTATCAGAAAAAGGAGAGAACACACCCAAATTAATAAACTCAGAGATGAGAATGGAAACATCACCACGGAAACAACCAAGATTCAGAACATTATAAGGGAATACTTCTCAAAACTTTATGCTAATAAGTTTGAGAACTTGACAGAAATGGACCTTTTCCTAGCAAATATTGACATGCCAAAACTAAACCAAGATGAGTTAAACCAGCTTAAGAGGCCCATATCAAGCATTGAAATAGAAACAGCAATAAGAGACCTCCCAGCTAAGAAAAGTCCCGAACCAGATGGTTTTAAAGCGGAATTTTACAAGGCCTTCAAAGCAGAGCTCACACCAATACTCCTCCAACTCTTCAATGAAATTGAAAGAGAAAGCTCACTACCGAACACATTCTATGAAGCCATCATAACCCTCATCCCAAAACCAGGCAGGGACTCATCAAAGAAAGAGAACTATAGACCCATTTCTTTGATGAACACTGATGCAAATCTTATCAACAAAATTTTGGCCAATCGACTTCAACAATTCATCCAAAAAATCATACACCATGATCAAACAGGATTCATTTCAGGGATGCAAAGCTGGTTCAATATACGCAAATCAATTAATATTATTCATCACATCAACAGGAGCAAGAATAAGAACCACATGGTTATCTCAATAGATGCAGAAAAATCATTTGACAAGATCCAACACCCCTTTATGATGAAGGTTCTGGAAAAATTAGGAATCCATGGAACATTCCTCAATACAATAAAGACTGTATATGACAAACCTACAGCCAGCATTATACTCAGTGGTGAAAAACTAAAGCCATTTCCTCTTAAATCAGGAACAAGACAAGGATGCCCACTCTCTCCACTTCTCTTCAATCTAGTATTAGAATGCCTAGCTACAGCAATAAGACAAGATGCAGACATAAAGGGGATCCAAATAGGGAAAGAAGAAATAAAACTCTCCCTCTTTGCAGATGACATGATCTTGTATTTAAAGAATCCCATAGACTCCACTCCCAAATTACTCAAGCTGATTCAAAACTTTGGCAAAGTAGCAGGTTATAAAATTAACCCCCAAAAATCAATGGCTTTTCTATATGCCAACAATGAGAAAAGTGTGGCTGAAATTAGGAAAGCAACTCCATTTGTAATAGCCCCACAAAAAATAAAATACCTAGGAATTAACTTAACCAAAGAAGTGAAGGACCTCTATGATGAAAACTTTAAAATCTTGAAAAAGGAAATCAACACAGAACTTAAAAAATGGCAAAACCTCCCATGCTCCTGGATTGGCAAGATTAACATCGTGAAAATGGCAGTACTTCCCAAGGCTATCTACAAATTCAACGCGATACCTATCAAAATTCCACCCTCATTCTTCAAGGAAATTTAGGAGGCAATCCAAAAATTCATATGGAACAATAAAAGACCCCGAATAGCAAAAACGCTCCTCAACGGAAAGAACACTGCTGGAGGAATATCAATACCAAATTTCAAACTCTACTATAAAGCCATAGTAATCAAAACAGCTTGGTATTGGCATAAGAACAGACCTCAGGACCAATGGAATAGAATTGAAAACCCAGAAATTAACCTACAGACCTATAGCCATCTAATCTTCGATGAGGAAGCTAAAACAATAGAATGGAAGAAAGACAGCCTCTTCAGTAAATGGTGCTGGCAAAATTGGTTAACTACATGTAGAAAACTAAAGCTAGATCCTTATATATCACCCTGCACCAGAATCAACTCCAAATGGATCAAAGACCTTGAACTCAAAGCAGACACTCTGAAAACATTACAGGATGGAATAGGAGAAACACTAGGTCTCCTTGGCTCAGGTCGATATTTTCTCAATAGTGACCCGGAAGCACAACAAATCAAAGAAAGGTTGGACAAATGGGATTGCATAAGATTGCAGAGCTTCTGCAGGGCAAATGACATAGCTAGCAAGATCAATAGAAAGCCCACCGATTGGGAGAAGATCTTTACTAGCCATACAACGGACAAGGGTCTCATATCTAAAATATACTTGGAACTCAAAAAATTAAACCACCAAACAACAAATCCTCAAAGAAACAACTGCCCAATAAATAAGTGGGCGAAAGACTTAAAGAGAAGCTTCTCTGAAGAAGAAAGAAGGATGGCCAATAGACACATGAAGAAATGTTCAACAACCCTAGCCATAAAAGAAATGCAAATCAAAACAACATTGAGATATCACCTCACTCCAGTTAGAACAGCAAAAATCAAGAACTCTAACAACAACAGATGCTGGAGGGGAGGTGGACAGAAAGGAACCTTACTTCATTGTTGGTGGGAATGTAAACTTGTTCAACCACTTTGGAAAGCAGTATGGAGGTTCCTCAAAGACTTCACATAGATCTCCCCTATGATCCAGCAATCCCACTTTTGGGCATTTACCCAAATGTTTACAAACAAGACCACACTAAAGCTACCAGCACAACTATGTTTATTGCAGCATTATTTACCATAGCTAAGATATGGAACCAACCCAGATGCCCCTCAGTAGAGGATTGGAACAAAAAATGTGGTATATATACACAATGGAATTCTATGCCTCCATCAGAAAGAATGACATTTCCCCATTTGTTAGGAAATGGAAAGGTTTGGAAAAAATTATATTAAGTGAAGTAAGCCAGGCCCAAAGAAGCATAGGTCCCATGGTTTCCATTATTTGCAATATCTAGTATAGGTATGAGTCAAGCGGAAAAGGTCAAATAATGTGATGTTAGGAAAATGAACCCTTAAATATGTATTTTAATGTTTTCGTTTCTTTCATGCATGTGTTTCTAATGCATTTATAAGATTATTTCTTTGTTGCTTTGTATGTCCCTCCCCCACAGTGTAACCCCCGCTTTCACTATATTTGATGTCAGTGTAACATGTGGAGGAGATGGGGACAAACAAGTCGTTTAAGGATTCAGGTGGACTTGTTGCAACAATGAGAAGTACAAAATGTCATGTCAAAACCAGCTTTACAATGTCGGTGTGGGGGGGGGAGGGGGGTATAATTGGGTGGGGGGAGGGGGTAAAATGGGTGGGGGGAGGGGGGAGGCGGGGAAGGGAAGTGAAGGGTAAAAAAAGGAGGAGGCTGCAATGCTTGGTAAGAAATATATGCATTATCCTGCCCATCTAATTGTAGCCCCTCTGTACAGTATGTTCTCAAATAAATTAAAATAAAATTTAAAAAAAAAGAAATTTTTATGCAATATTCTGTTGTGGTTAGGGTATCAAAGGCAACTCTGTTTTAAAGTATTATTCCATTATCTCTGCCTCAGTTTTTGGTAGAGTTAGACCTAAAAGTTTACCATTTGTAAATTTACAGCCTGGAGGCAAGAGGAAACACTTTGATTAAAACATTACCAATTTAAGGCCTAATATCGAGGAAAAACATATGGACTTCTCCAGGAGCTATGGAAATATTTGGTGATAGAAAGTCAGTAGTGTAAGTTCCTGCCTGGTTGGATGGTAGACAGGCCAGGATATTAGGCAAACATGAATATGAACAATTTTTTCACCTTCTTGGCTTTATCTACTTTTGAAATAATAGGTATAATAAATAAATAATTATATTGTGATAAAATACCTTCTATTCTGAACAATTCGGTCTGAAGTGTTCATCTCTCTATGAACCCTTGTAACTAAGATTAGTTTTGTTCCAGTAAGACAATCTATGCTGTCAGGGTAAGATATTCTGTTTGGTCTGTTCCTACATGGAAGAAGGGTAAAGGGTCAGGAAGACATTTTTCCCTTGAGCTACCAACTCATGTACAATGTATAAATGTCCACTCTAGGCTTCCCGATGGAGAAGGGTATACTTTACCTCATTTCTAGTATACATGAGTAGGCTTTTTGGAAAGTAGTCTCGGCACTGAAATAAGCGGATTAATTTCGGCATCCCAAAGAAGAAATTTGCATGGCATTCTTCTCCATTATTTTCTTGCCAATGATACCTTCCTCACGTTTTCATCTTGTTCCGTGTCTTCATCAGAATTGCCTAACCAGAGATTTTTGAGTACCAGTGGGAATGAGGTGTCCATCTATTTCCACAATAGTTCACGTTGGTTGAAATGGTCAGAAAAATCCGGTGAATTTTCTGCATATGTTTTTTCACCATGATTTATTTTCTCTTTTTCCATTTTTACTATTTTAAATTATTCAAACTGGAGAGTAATGAATTGATAGAGAGCAGAGGAAAGATTTTCCTCTGTATTCAAATGCACAGACTAAAAGTGAGGACCAGTGGTGTATTCATGATTCATGTGCAGCTTATTCTAGGAAGGAGAAAATAGGAAACAATGCCTTCTACATAAATAATTTGGGAAATACCAAGATATAGTGTAAGAGAACTTACTATTCAATATATGAGCTTTAAGAGCCTGCTAATAGATCCATTATTTATTGGTAACCAACATTAGAAAAAAATGTATAATGCAGTAGTAAAATAGAAGTCCTTTGTATGACTACCTAAATCCTTGCTTTTTAAAAACACTTGTTTTCATCTAAAAAAGTAGGCCTGGACTGGGAAGGTGGCTCAGTGGTAGAGCGCTTGCCTTGCATGCCAGAGGCCCTGGGTTCGATTCCTCAGCACCACATAAGGAAAATAAAAAAGCCGGAAGTGGAGCTGTGGCTCAAGTGGTAGAGCGCTAGCCTTGAGCTGAAGAGCTGAGGGACAGCGCCCAGGCCAGAGTTCAGGCCCCAGGACAGGACCAAAAAAAAAAGTAGGCCTATCTAATTTCTTCAGGTGATTTTGATGATTGAAGATGCTTAATGATAAGTCAAAATGTATTAGTAGTCCTTTGATATCAATTAAATTTCATTTTTCCTTCTTGGAGAATATAATGATCAAAGCAATAGTTCAGAATCAGCAAGCAATAATTCAGCATCATGTTTCCAGTGCAAATGGATCTCCATTAAGTAATACTCTATACCATTTTCCACAAAGTTTTGTCACAGAAACAATCTGCCTGCCTTCTCTAGCTGCTTTCCTAGCCTGGACCTTTTCTTTCATTGTGCAGGAAAAGTGTGATTCAACTGATTTCAGTCAGATCGGTTCCAAGAATTATCAAGGATTTAGATTCTTTTTTAAAAAACAATTAGTTGTGGGGCCTGAACTCTGGGGTGGTGCACCGTCCTTGAGCTCTTCAAATCAAGGCAAGTGCTCTACCACTTGAGCCACAGAGCCACTTCTGTGGTTCTGATTATGTGGTGCTGATTTGGGAAATGGCAGTGCAGAAAGTGAAATGATGCAACCAAAAATATAAAAGCAAAATAAATTAGGATAATTATGGGGCAACCATATTGTCTATGAGACTCATGAAAGAGAGAGAGGAAGAGAGATACAGATGTGCAATGACCTAGCTAGCCAAAAAATCCATGCTTATGATCCATTTACAAAGCAAACAATTTTATTTTTCATTTGTTAAAAGAGATGGAAATAGAATTTATATATTTACTTGAAATTAGTAAATACATTTTTAGTAGCCTACATAAAGAGACATAGCTTTGAACAAATTACAAACAAGAATCTTAATCCTTGGGCTGGGAAAGTGGCTCAGTGGTAGAGTGCTTTTCTTGCCCCTTATTACAGTGCGGAGACTACTTTCCAAAAAGGCCACTCCTATGAATACTAGGGATTAGGATGAGTATAGCCCTCTTCATTGGGAAGCCTAGAGTGGACACTTAGACAATGTCCACGAGTTGGTAGCTCAAGGCAGATATTCACGCAATTACTGTGAATGTCTGGACACCCCTGCACAGTGCTTATATGTGAAACATATTGCAACAGTACACACATACACCACACACACACACACACACACACACACACACACACACACACACACAAACGTCATCATCATCATCATCATCATCATCATCAGATTTCTTCTTAAGTATTTTTTGTGTATGGTCTTAAGAAGAAATTTACATTACTAACTTAAATTTCTGACAGAACAATATAATCACTATACATCTTGCTTCTATACTCTCAATATTAAATTGCTATCTAAGTTTGTGCAATAGATAAATATAGGAAAAAGTAGGAGCCACACTGGTGACTCGTGTCTTTATTCCTAGATCAGAAAGACGAAATCTGATGATTGTGGTTTGAAACCAGACCAAGAAAAAAATCTATTAGATTCTGGTTTGAAAGTAACCAGCAAAAGCTAGAAATGGAGCTGTGGTACAAGCAATAAAATGCTAGCCTTGAGAAAATTAAAACAAAAAATTATAAATTTTGGGACAGAGCTAGGCCCTGAATTCAAGCTCTAGTATTAGTATTTAACTAATGAAGGAATGAATTAGTTAATGAATTACATAAAATAAATGAAGTGGTCACATGTGGAGGGGCAGATAAAATGTAACTACCATGGTGACTGAATTATGTATTATTTTGTAATAAGGCAAATTATCATTTGTCCTAATCACTAATATTTTATTTGAGCTTTTTTGTACAATAAACCCTGAATTTGGCATGCATGTATATGTGTGTGTATGTGTGCACACATGTGTGTTTATGTGTGTGTTTGTGTGTATGTGTGTGTGATGTTGCAATGTTGCTTGCCAATATGAAAAGGGTGAGGCTGAAAAGAACTCTGTTGCAATGTTTTTTTATTTATCAGTGTTCTGTCCTGTCATTTCAGTGGAACCACCCTTCTGTACATTTTATTTGTTAATAACATCATCATAATCAAAGCATTTACAACATAAGTTATATAAAAGAGATCATTTTCAGTTCTTAATATATGTTAGGTAAAAAGATACACATATAATTAGGTAGTAAGTTATTGCTGTAAGAAGACTGTCAGTACAAAACATGTATTTGACTTCTTAAATTGGTTATATTTTTAAGAAATATTCATGGAGTGATTTTGATCGACTTGACCAAATAGGTATTACTCTCTGGTTATTTCTGTGAAACTCAAGGTGGATAAACTCTTTACAGATTTCGGTTGAAAATAACTTTCTTTGTAAGATAGTATCTATTCACACTAAGATAATAAACCCCGTAATTTTAAGGTTTGAATATCACATCATATTGACTGAAAATCAGTATTGTGGCTATGCTTGTTAGATATATATTAAAAAAAAAACATGTGTCATCTCCAGATTGTGGATTCATTTGAAGTTGTTTTGTACATATAAAGGTTTCTTCATTAATAGTTCTTTTGTGGGAGTAACTATCACAACTTTAACAAATAAGGCTTTTTGAATATCTTTTCCAATATAAATAACATCCCAGACCAAGTCTTGCAATTTCTGAAAAACATTTAAATATTTTAGCAATATTTTAGTTCATTGATTATACAGCTAATGACATTTCTGAAGTAAATATTGTTAAGATCTGAAATGTAAGTGGGTATATAGGCTTTTTTATGGATCATTTCATGAAAAGCCAGTTTTTATGAAACTAAAGGAAATAGAATAAAAGAATGTAAGTGAATTGGGTAACTTAATTATTAGTATAATTTTGTTTTCTATTAGCACAGTCCTTTGAATGTAGATGAGGCAGTTAAATTATTTTTGTGTCACTGTGCTTCAGTTATTTTTAGAATCTTTGTAGTTATAAGAGTGAATTTTTAGTAAAAATAAATGTCTTTTAATATGATTAGGATTAATCTTGTGTTTTGTGTTCTACTCCCATGAAAATGAGTTATTTTCAAGTGTTAATAGTTTATAATTGAATCTTCACTATCATAAGAAATTTTGAAAAAAATTGGTAGTATTGATGTCTTTATTTTGGGGGGCAGGGGTCCAGTAGTGGGGCCTGAACTCTGGGCGCTGTCCCTCAGCTCTTCAGCTCAAGTCTAGCGCTCTACCACTTGAGCCATAGCGTCACTTCCACCTTTTTTCTTTATGCTTATGTAGTGCTAAGGAATCGAACCCAGGGCTTCATGCATGCAAGGCAAGCACTCTACCACTAAGCCGCCTTCCCAGTCCTTCATCTCTTTTTAAACCAATAGTATTCAGAAGTTGGAGAGTCTTTAATTCATACTTCGGTCTTGGTGTCTATGATTTTTTATCCTCTCATTCCTAACATTAATGATAGGTCAGAGTGCATTTTTGTGTATAGGAAAGGTAAAATATTTATCTGGGGTCAAAGGTGATTTTTATATCAGTCTTGCTTTAATAGCATTTTAAAGTAGTACCTTTCTCTCAAAATGTTGGGTATAAAAAGCAATCAAAATACTTCGAATGGTAAACGACTTAGTTGAGCTACAATGTGGAAATGATTGGTCCATAAGACCTGCAGTCTGTTTCCCTCAGGAATTGGGGAAGTCATTATTTCAGTAAGACAGTGTTAAACAGAGATAGGTTCCCCAGGCAGTGCAGTGTTGAGTGAAGGGTTAAAATATGATTTCTACTATTTTGAGCTAGAAACCAAGAATATTATTCTTTAGCAGTTCCTTTCACCATTGAGGTTTGCATTGATTATGAACTTTGAGTTTTCATATTATAGTTCCCTATTTTCTAACAAAGATAATGTGAAATATTGTGAAAGTGAAAACAAAAATTCTGGGAAATTTTCCTAGAATTTGTAGACTAAGTGCTGGTATTTTAGTCCTAAAATACAATGAGGTTAATTGATACAGTGGGAGATGATCCTCAGGCTAACACTTACCTTTTTGAGGATTAAATTATATACCATAGGTAAGGTACTTGGAAAAACAATCAATTAGCATTTGGCACATTCTACCTGTTATTTTATAATTTGATGAATTCTAACATTTTTACCATGATTTTATATGTGCAATGTGATGTGTTGATATTCATTGCATTGATCACTTTTCTGTCACTATGAGGAAAATACCTGCAAAGAAAATTTCTGAGGAGGAACCTATTATATTGACTTTAAGAGAACACAGTTGAAGATCAAATGTCTCCATTGTTTTTTTTTTATCATATTTTCATTATCTTAACTAGGTGTACATGGGAATTTCCATTCAATAAATGAGTTTTTAAGTATAATGGATCTTTATATAACTTTTCCCTACCCTTCCAAACCTCACCCCTTTAATTTTTTCTAGTTTCATATTATTTGCATTGAATATAATGTCTTCACTCTTACTCCATAACTCTCTTTATTTCTTCCCTTTGATTTCCCCTCACATCTTCCAAGTGATAGTTTCCTGTTATTCATTTTGTTTGATTAAAAGTACAATTTTATAAGAAATTACACCTTTTAAATACTGCTCTGAAAAATGAAAACTTTGGTTAATACTGTTGTTTAACTTGCATAAAATTCTGGCTTCCAAATATGCGACAGAACATGGGTCCTTTGTGTGTCTGGCTCTCACTTCGTTTACTTAACATATTTTTAGATCTATCCCTTTCTTTGCAAATAATGTAACAGTGCTCATAATGGATAGGTGCAATCCAATTGTGTATATATGACACATTTTCTCCAACCATCCCTCTGCCAAAAGGCATCTTGGCTGTTTCCATAACTTGGCTGTGGTGAATAAGTGCAGTAATGAACAAGGTTGTGAAAGTGATTTTACTGTAACCTTTTGGAAGAATTCATCACTATCTTTCTGGGAGCAATCCTCTAGCCAATTTTCTAGAATAAGCACATCCTTCCTTTCATCTCTATCACAAGATATTGCAAGTCCTCAAAAACACAGTCTACCATACATGTCTCAATAAGGTAAAACCACACTATGCCCATATTCTTACAATTTATTTTTAATACTTACATAAATTTAGTGAGAACTTTCTATGTACTTTCCTAATGTGGGAATAAGAGACATAACAACAGAGTAAAAGTAAGAAATATACATTTTAATTAGCTATTATCATATTTAAAAACTTTTTCAGCTCTAACTCATAGCCTCACTTACTATTATTTTAATCTTTATTTGATTACTTCATCTATCCCCTAAATTATTACAGACGAGTTTAATACAGACAAAAAGTGTGGTTTGATTTTGACACTTATGTGTGAGGATGCACAATATGGGCAAATAGATGGATTGGAATTAATAGCAATTATCCATTTTTGTTAAAGTAGAGATGGTTTTATTCAAAACTGATACATATTTTATTCAACAAAAAGTAACTTGTAACAATTCCCTTTGTTTTGCTACTTACTAACTTTTGTTTCCATTTTATTTTATAATGAAGGATGATTTGATATATGTACTGTAAATACAAAAATATGTTAAACTATTTCTATCCATATGTATTGATATATACATACATACATATATTACATAGTTTACAATGATAATTTATAACTTCGGTAACTATACAATTTACTAAATTATTAAAAACATCGATGGTTCATGCCTGGAATCCTGGTTACTCTGGAGGCTGAGATCTGATGAACATGGTTGAAAGCCATACAGGGCAGGAAAGTCCATGAGCCTCTTATCTCCAAACAACCAACAGAAAATAAGAATTGGAACTGTGGCTCAAAGTAATAGAGTGGTAGCCTTGAGAGAAAAAGCTCAGGGACATCACCCAGGCTCTTAGTTCAATAACTAAAATTTACCCCCAAAAATCTATTTAATTTACACCTGTGTAAGTAGAGTATTTCCATCACCCAAATGCACATCCATGCTCATTTGCAAGGTAAATCTGTTTTGTCTGAAGTACCACTAAACATTATCACTAAAGTAGCATTGGAACGTGGGTTCATTCCATCTCTCTAATGGATTTTTCTCCACTAAAATACTCAAGTGTTACAATTATTCCAATTATTTAAAAACATACCTTTTTTCTTTTATACCCCTAATATCAGAGTTTGAATTCAGTGTCTTGTGCCCCCTAAATGGGTTTCTTTTCAATTTGTCATGTGCCCAGCACTAAATTATCCAGACAATTTTTCAGATAGAAACTCTCTTCCTACATGTGTGAGATCTTGGCCTCAGTCCACTTTATGTTATTCTTCCTGGAATTTAGAAGAACAAGTGCATGGTATTATGTACAGTTTTTTTCTGTCTAGTCTGGGCGTTAGCGACTGTTCTCACATCAGTGCACTCCCATGTAGTCAGGATTTTCATAAGCTGTCATAGCTGATTTTTAAAAAATCTTTGCATTTCCTGCAGGTTCTTGAGTACTGAAATAATTTGTTTCCTTGTCTTGTTTTGTTTCATTTGAATGTATGTGTTGAGTTGTTCCTCACTTTTCCTTTTGTTTCTTTCCCTGATGTTCTTACCTAAAGTGCTGCGAAACCAATTCTTCTTTCTCAAGATAGTCAGGGTGAACATTATTTATTCCAAAGCAATTTCAGTAACATTTAAACACCTTCATATCTATGAATGGTATACAAATGTTAAGCGCTGAGAAGGGTGTTTTTACTTTCACGGTAGTCTTTGTCATACACAGATCATGAAATTTATGAAGATAATATAACTACAGATGCATGCCAGGAGGAGAAAAACCTATTGTTAATTGTTTGACAGAGGCTTCACTTCTAGTGAAAGAAATATATTGCTTGATGCAGGATTTCACAAAATCATATTGTTAGTAAGAACCTAAGCAATCATCTAATACTATAGACTTGAGAGTGATGAATTGACTTCCTGAATAATTTACTTTTGGGTCAAATAAAAACAGGCATCCAAAAAGAGTGTAGATTTTAGAGAAACATGATGAATTTTATGTAAATTGGTCCTTAGCTGATTTTGTTAATTTGTGAGCTAATACAGGAAAATAAAGTACAGCAAGGTAGAAAAATAAAGAATTCACATTGAAATACTCATTTGTGTGTATGTGTGTGTGTGTGTGTTTATGCGCATATGAGTATGGAAACACACATGTGCATGTGCTCATGAATGCATTCATCATTCTTGAGGCTTGATAGTGCCTGGGAACTATTCCTCAGCTTCTGTGCCCAAGCATAGTGGTCTTCCACTTCAACCACTTCTGTGTTTTTTTTGTTTTTGTTTTTGTTTTTTAGATAATCGCTTGTATTTTCATGATTGGACTGTCTTTGAAGTGGTCATGAGATTTCAGACTCCTGAGTAGCTAGTTAAGCTTATTCAGACTCTGAGTACCTAGTTAAAATTCTGCCTGTCGTCTATGCTTCACTGCTCTTTTATTCATTTCCTGAGGTAATCACAAGCCTAAGTCATATATATGCCTAATTGCTTTAAAAATACTGTTACTGCTTGGCACCAGGCGCTCCTATCTGTACTCTTAACTACTTAGGAGGCTTGAGAACAGAACCCAGGCCAAAAGTTCAGTGGAATTCCTTCTCAATCTATAGCTGGCTGCATTGTATCATTTCCACCATCCTTCACTATCTAGTTACTACGAATGGAAGGACTGTTGATCCATGACAGTCAAGGTAGCATGCTGGAAAATTTGGTGTTCATCTCGGATGCCACTGATGATGAGAAAGCTAAAAGGACAGATCAGGTGAATGTTCTTGTGGAAAGGAAACCGCTATCCTAAAATTAACCACTGACATGACGCCTGCTTAGCAAGAAAAATATACCCCAAGTTGAAATACCCACAATTTCCCACAACCAAAATAAGTATATACATGAACATTCAAAACTTAGTACAATCTGTTCTTTGCTCTAATATCAGCTTCATCTGATTATCATATGATGTGACAGAACAGTTTCTTCTTTTATCTTATGATAATTTAAAAAGACCTAAAAAATTCTTTCTCACTTATTAAGTGCAAATTGCATCATTTCTTACATATTTGACTACCACTATAAATTCATCTTATGATTATCATTAATAGTAATATATTCTAATTTATTACTTTACTTTGTAACAGTTTTTAAACTTTTTGCTTTTCTGCTGAAGTTGAAGTATTTAAATAGTATCATCAAAGTATATTCCTTGGGTATTTAGGGCAGTTTTTTACAAAGTTTTTAACCAATGAATTCTAACAATTCTTAATTGGTATATCATTTGGTTTATTTTTAATTTCAATTTAATTTTATTTCAATGGTAGTGTACACAGGGGTTACAGTTACATAAATACGGTAATGAGTACATTTCATAGGGAAGGAACATTGTTATCTCTTCCATCGATTTTTTTGTACACACAAAAGAAGAACTACTGGTGCTTTTGCAGTTGCTATTGATCCATGGGTACTTTTGCTTTCTTTGTTAATGCACTTTTATTATAAAATTGATATACAGAGGGTTTACACTTAATTAAGTCAACTAAAGAGTACACTTCATTTTATTCTTTAAATTTCACATTTTGGGCTTAAATGATTTCTTTTGTTTCTTTAGGGTAATTCATTTTTTTTCAGAGTTGTACGATTAGGTAATTTATTTTTGCATGATTTTTACACATGTAAACTATTCAGACACATGTATTTTGCTTTTATAATATTTAACACGTGACTATTTAAAATTATTTTCTTAATTTTTATATGGCTATTGATTTTAAATAAATTTATTTTCTTATAGTTATAAACATATTTGTCCAGGTAACAAATACTTACTGTATTTTCAAGAAGCACATACTTTATTAAGAAAGGCTTCATTACTTGGTCACTCTTTGGAAATATTTTTACTTGAATTTGAAAAAAAGTTTGATCTCCGCATTGTGATTTGTGGCATCCATTTTCTAGCTATGGTGGACACTGTAAATAGGGTTTGTAATTCGAGAGATACTGAGAAACTCTGTGTCCTTATTTTAAAACTATTCAGAATGCAATGATTAGAGATATAGCCATCGCTAGTGTTATATAGGGCACTTCGCTACCATATTCTAAATCTTGAGTTAAAACACCAGTAACATCAATCTTTTGTCAAAATAAAAGGACACATGTTTAAAAATGTTTACTATTTAAACTTATTTGCAAAGATTCTCATGTCTTCTAATAATTTTCAATTTACTTAATCTATAAAATCCAAGTATATTGTGATTATTTTATTTCTACTAAACTTGTAAATTGTACGAGCAATATTAAGATTTCATATATTAACATACTTTTACTATTTGTGATAATTTCCTCCATTTAATATGATAATATCAATATTCCAAATGTGTGTATGTGGTGTGTATGTGTGTGTTTATGTGGTTTTTGTGTGTGTGTGCTCTGTGTGTACTTTGTAATGTTTGAGAGATCACACCATTGCTTCACACATGCTAGGCCAATGTTTTACCACTGGGCTACACTGCCTAGTTATAATCCAAATATTGTTTTAAATCATGACTTTGAAACTTTCATTCCTAGTATGTTTTTTCAAAATTATATATGATAAAATGTGATCCATATTCTATCCACGCTAGCAATTTTTATTGTTATTTACAATATTCCCACTGCCTTTCCACTTCCAAACTCTTGTGTTTGTTGTTGATAAAGGTTTTACTTTGCTTCTTTTCTCTTTTCATTCTTTCTCCCTTTACAGTTTAGCTATTCTTTCTTTTATTTCTTTGGGAAATAATTATCATATTCCTATTAAATTTCCTTACATTGTAACAGGTTTATACAATGCTTTATTTTATATTTTATTTTTTCCCATTTTTTACTGACTTTTGGTCCAAACTATTAGATGGATTAAAAAGAAACTTGACTCAGGACACTTTACTTTTCTCCTTCTCTTCTCTGAAGTCTTTCTGTATTTTGAAACACAATAGCAATGACATATAGCTCCTATGTGGTCCATCATTCTTTCCCCTCTCACTCTCCTCTGTTGTACAGCTCAAGTTGTTATCATTTAGATTTATTATGTTACAGCATTATCTTAATCTTAACTCATTCCTAAATTAATTTTAGTTGTTTCCAGTATTC
Organism: Dipodomys merriami; assembly: GCF_024711535.1. Taxonomy (NCBI): domain Eukaryota; kingdom Metazoa; phylum Chordata; class Mammalia; order Rodentia; family Heteromyidae; genus Dipodomys; species Dipodomys merriami. The sequence goes on along the minus strand of NW_027202538.1, from coordinate 442,996 downwards.
TCTAAAGACATTTCTCTATGTATAATATCTGGGGTCTTGTGTTTTTCCAAGGTACAAAATATGAGTGAGTATAAAACATCTGGAAATCTCTGTAGAATATTGGTCCACCTGCTCAACAAACTTGTATGTAAATTCAAGGAATACAGGTCAGTCAGAACAATCTTGTACAATGGTGTAGCTTCGGCCTTCAAACTAGCTTTGAATCTTATTACCATGTTTAGTAGTGAAGATAAAATAGTTCTACTATAAGAGCAGATGCATAGAAGAATGTAACAGATTTGTCAAAAATAAATTCTTAGTTTTATGATCAATAGATTTTGAAAACTATCCTATGACTTTATGAAATAAAAATAAAATCTTAAATGGGTGTATTGACACTATTCTCTCTCGAGATTTAAAGAATGATCTTAGACTACTACCTCAGTCCTTTTATGTTTTGTTTTGTATTTTTGTCATTCATGGGTCTTGAACTCTGTGCTTAGGCGCTGTCTGTGTGCTATTCCGCTCAATGTGACTGCCCTACCACTTGAGTCACAGCACCAGATCTGGTTATCTAGAGGTTTATTGGATATAAGTGTCTCATGGACGTTTCTGCCCGGGATGGCTTCAAACTGTGATCCTCAGAACTCAGACTCCTCAGTAACTAGAGTTACAGATATGAGACTCAGGCACCTGTCATACCTCCATCCTTATACAAAAAAATAAAATAAAAATGATTATCAAACTAAATGTGAGATGTGAAAACCTATAAAACATAAATGTAAAATTTCACGACATTGCATCACTAAGGGTTTCTAAAATTTGACATGTAAAGCATTAGCGGCTAAAGAAAAGCAAGAATAAACTGGATTATATCAAGTGATAGCTTTTCATAATTCAAAGGATACTATAACTGAAGTGAAAACATATCCAACAGATACAGGGAACATATTTGTTAATGCTACAATGTTAATGCTACAATATTTCTGAATCTATAGTATTTTTATATCTTCTAATTCTATATAAATTTTTACCTGAATAGGATATTTGTTTGAAGAACATATATAAATTAATAGTCAATAGGAGGAGCATATGAAATAAGTTCTTCTTTAGTTTCTAAGAAAAAAGACAAAGAAACTCACTAGTATGACCCTAATATAAAAAGTTGACACAAAATATAGTAATGCATTTGTGGAGAAAATGATAAACTCTACATAGTAGAATGATTTGTATAATACTGCGATCATTTTAGTAAGCAAGATTGCAAGTCTTCAAAAGGTCAAAGAGAATTGTATATGATCCAGACATTACACTTCTATGTATGTATTAAAGAGAAGTAAAAAACTTGTTTGGACAGGGAATGTAGTTCATTGACAGTGCACTTGAATAATATGTGTGAGACCCTGGAAATAATCCCCAAAAACAAATGTGAAAAGACACACTATAGAGCATGTATGCTGGACAAATTCCTGTAAGTGAATTTTATATCTATTTTAATGTCTGTTCTAAAATTTACAGCATTTCTATTTGAAGAAATGCAAGTTTGTGAAAATTAGGCTTGGAAAACCTATTATTGTACAATTTATTTCCAAAGCACTAAAATGTATACAAAAAAGTAGATTATATATTGATGTGAATTTCATGTCAGCAAAAAAAGAAAACTATTGTTAAAAACACTTCACACAAATTTCAGAATACCTAAAAAGATGTTTTCACTGTTGGCTAAAAATTCCTTGTAAACTACAGCGTTTAAAACAAAGATGTGATTTCTGTGTACTTTGAGTTTTTTTGGTCTGGTGTTTATTTTGAATTTATACAGAGATGACTCAATCAAAAAGTGTTGTGATAACTGTAATATCTAGGAATTATGCATCACTTATAAGTAATTGATAACCTTTTCTGGAAGAAAATTTTAGCAAATGACAGATCACCCAAATCTATGCATCTGCATTCTATGAAGGTCACATGTTACTTCCTCAATCCAATTGTATTCTCTACTTTGCTAGGAAAAAAAAAACTATTCTTAAGGTAAGAGCCAATAGCAGTGAAAAGAAACAAAATACATAATCATCTTAATTTATTTGTGAAAATAACAAATGAAATAAAACAATTCCACTTGACAGACTCCAATATTAGTACCTATGAAGATGTTCCTGAATACCAATATCCATTGAATTTTTTGAATTTTAATTTCTACCAACATATAAAAACTAGAACAAGAAAACAAATATAGTCTTAGAGCAAACCAGCCTTGGACTAATTTTTTTAATTGTTTTGACATTACAAAAGAATTGATCCCTGGGAAAGGATGTGAGGGGTAAAAAAAGAGGAAGCTGCAATGCTTGATAAGAAATGTAGTCATTATCTTGCCCATGTAATTGTAACTCCTCTGTACAGTATGTTCACAATAAAAAATAAAATTTAAAAAAAAGTGAGGAAAAGGAAAAAAAGAAAAGAAAAGAAAAAAATCAAAAGAACTGATACCATTAAGAAAATGATTTTTTCCTATGGAAATCAATTTAAAATGTTTATTACTTATTATAGCTCAAATAACAAACAAGATTATTTTTATACAATCATTACAAATATCATTTTATTACTATAGTAAAATAGAATAAAAGACCAGTCCCAATATATTATCATTATTCTTAATTCCTAATCATTACCTAAATATCTTAAACTAAATAGTCATGTCTTTAACATAAACTTAATATTCTATAGTTTTTACTTAACATTTTCCAGGGGCTTGTATTATTGTTTCTAAGAAATGTTCACATCAGTTAAAAGGTGCTTTTCTGAAATTAATGTGATATATATTGTTGATGTTTGCAAGGCCTGGGCATTATCCTTAAGACTTTTTTGCTCAAAGCCAGCATTTTACAACGTGAGGCACAGAGGTAACTCCTGTTTTTAGTGGTTAAATGGAGATAAGAATCTAACAAGTACTTTTTTGCTGGGGGGTGGGGGGAGGGTCCAGTCATGGGGCCTGAACTCTGGCCTGGGCGCTGTCCCTCAGCTCTTCAGCTCAAGGCTAGAGCTCGACCACTTGAGACATAGCGCCACTTCCAGCTTTTTTCTTTTTGCTTATGTGGTGCTGAGGAATTGAACCCAGGGCCTCATGCATGCAAGGCAAGTGCTCTACCACTATGCCACCTTCCCAGCCCCATAAAAAGTATTTTCTGGGCTAGTTTCGAACACAATTCTAAGATCTCATTAACCAGAATAGCTCAAATTATAGGCGTGAGTCACTGACACTTGGTTTAATGTATTTTTTAAATTTTAATTATGTTTTAAGATTTTTGTTTCACTATAATATACATCATTCTACACATAAATTCAGATATATGTATATATTTCTGATGACAAATAATCTCGAAAATGTATGTCTTTCTTCATATTATATATATATATATATATATATATATATATATATTGCTGAAGACAGACTTCCTCTAAAACTTTTATGCTATGATTTTTTGACCTTTTTCATTTCAAAGATATACAGTCTATTGTTCCAAATGTTTCCTAGAATAAAATAACTAATATTTCAATAGAATGTAGAATCTATTACTTTCAAGGGAATTTTAGATATACACATGATATTGAATTAACATTTATAGTATATTACTTGAAATAATTCTGTTCACACCCTTAAATATTTGTGTGTAGTGTTGTGGAGAGAGGAAATTAATTCATACTAGTTAGGTATTTGCAATACTATTCCATAATTTGTTATAAGCACATAGTCAATCTACTTGTTATGGTTTAGTTTTTTTTGTTTCTTTATTTGTGCAAATCTATAATATGGATGCATGCACAGTGGTAACATTAAAAATATTAATCCAGATTTTGTGGATATTTATATTTCTCTTGGGAAAACTAATGACCTCCCAGAAAATGTCCATAAGGAGCCTTTCAATTCTAATATCACGGTTTGTCTTAAAATGCTTTAAATTCTACGCGCTCTAATGTGGACACAGGGTCATATTATGGAATTTTTCTCTTCAGAGAGTGAGCACTACCCTATTGCTTAACATGGACAATATACCTTCATACATAGACTGGGCATGTCAAAGAAGAAGTGGTAGTTGAACAATTTTCTTAGCAGTTTTAACAGATGAAATGGAAATAGAACAACTATGAACTCAAAAGGAATGTGCAAAGAAGACAAGGGCACAAAGTAGACTGTGCCATGACATGCTGAAGTATATTTTCAAATAATGTGCTCAGGTGTGAGGGTGTGTTCAAAGTACAGATTCAGACAATGTACTTGGATATCTTGGGGGGGGGGAATTGCTTTAACCTCTTCTGGGATAAATGTACAAGAACAAGCCCATAACTCTGACTCTAATCAGCCACATCATCATCAACTACGGATATTTTCCAACTGCAAAGTGAAAAAAAAAAGGGCTCATCACAGTTAGTATTCAGGTTGAAGCAATGGCAATCACATAACTTTTCTTATACGTTTTCAATTGTTTTGGAGCATTAAAGTAGAAAAAAGCCAATAATTATTTTGCATGTACCTAAATTAAATGGGATGTATTCTACTGGTCTCTCTTTAACTTGAAAGTTATAGATAATGTCTTTTTTACTCTATCTTGGGACAATGATCTGCTGTCCGTTATTTTCTTTTTGTCCCCTTCTTTTGCCCTTCCACTTACATAATTATTGTTTAAAGAGACATACTTAAGCTTGCATTATTAAATTATTCAAAATTATCTGAACTACTTTATACTTCTGGCAGCCTCCTATATCTTTCTCAAGGGAAATATTTTTGACACTACCATTTTTATCCTCTATGATATTGGATAGCTTCCTGCCTAATTCAGTGCAAGATATACATGAGACTCATCCAGATTTCTCAAAACTCGTACCACCATAAAATCCTATCTTACTTAGAATTCATGCTTTTAGAATGTCTGGGGAAGTGACATCTCTCATTTTTGAATGACCCTAAGTGATACTTACATGCAGTCATGTTTTAAACCAATATGCCACTCAGTAGATGAACGAATTGACAAAATGGGTTTGTGTATGCATGGTGGAATTCTATACTTCAAATTCATACGGAGCTGGAAAGTCTTGGGAAAATCCCACGAAGTAAAATGAACAAGACACAAAGAAACAGATTCCGTGGTTTCCTCATTTTTAATAAGTAGGAAATATCTAGGATAGTCCTAGCAGTTGAGCAGAATTGCTCAATAACTATGTATGTATGACCATATAAGATGATGGTGAGCAAAATAGTCTCATGGATATGGGAACAGAGTTTTCTGTTTGTGGTTGTTGTTTTTAATGTACTATGTGATTTCTTTTTTCTTTTGTGTTTTCCCTTTGGTTTATCCCTCTTATATTTGATTTCAATATCCTGTGTATTGTATATACATTCATCTTAATTTGGCAAGGGAAGAGGAACAACGAAATGGCAAGACAAAGAACAAAGGGCAAACCAATGCAATAGCAATACTCACAAAAGAACATGTTGGAAATTTACATTACAACTTATGAGGGGTATTGGGCTGAAGGAAAACTGTGAGAAAAATGAGGGAGGGGGTAAAAAGTTACATATGTTATGTATTCACTACCTTATAATTTCTGCAACCCCTTCTATATATCACCTTGACGATATAATTAAATTAAAAATGAGCTGTATAAAATATAATATTACTGTATTGGTATAGTAAATATTATTCTATGTGTATTACCTTTTTAAGAAATGAATATTTTTGGCTGCTAATTTGAATTAATTACCCCTTTATCAGAGGGTCATCAACTTGAATATTATCAAACTATACAATATTTTCAGAATATAATTGTCATTATTTTGAAAAACATTGTTTTAGTATTGTCTCATACTAAAACAAAAATAGTTCAATTCTGTTGAAACTCCTAACTTTTAAAATGGAATAATTGTTAAGAGGACAGAGTATATATGTTCTTCAACATTCCTATGACTACTAACTACTCATTTTCAAATTCTGAACATGCTACACTAGAGACATTCAAAAAAGTACCTGTTTGCATTTTATTTAATTCTGCAATAAGTGCAGTTTTCAATGGGGCGTTACCTATTTAAATTCAACAGAAAAAATAGCCACAGTCTGGTAGAAGTTAAAACTATGAAGTATCTATATTAATTCCTCAAGAGTAAACATTTTTTCATCAAAGTAAGCCATCATGTCTATAACCATTAATCCCAAGTTTTTATGCCATAAAGTCATCCTAGCCCCAAAATTTCCAACTTGTAATGTGCACCTTAAAATTCCTTAAATTCACAACATGACAAGCATATAACTATTGTGAAAAAATACTACACTTCTGCTAATGTGATGCCCTTAGTATTGTGGAAAGAATACTACACTAAACTTTGCTGCATCATTTTCCACCCAGTGTTACCCTTGAGATCAGAACACTTGCAAATATTATTTATAGTTATATATTTTAACTATCATAGATATTAAGGAGATCTGAATGTCTGAATATTAAGATCTGAAGACTCTGGTTCAAATCCCACCCAGGAAGGATGGTTTCTTAGATTCTTACCTCCAATAAACTGCTCACGAAAAGCCTGACACAAGTGGCACTGAGGTTCAAGTGGTAGAGCAGTAGCCTTGAGCAAAAACATGCACAGGGATAGTGCCCAGGCCTAGAAGTTAAGATGTCTCACAATTACTCTCTTCATACCATGTTACACCAAAGTGTCAAAAAGTTGCTCTTTTGGTGAATTTATAAATTAATAGCATTAATTTGTTGTCAACTTTATTTAGATTATTCACATTATCATGTTACTTATGAACTGTTGAAATTAACTGTTAACTAAGTTCTAATTTTACCTTACATGAAAGAATATTTTAGGCAAATAGAATGCCAGAATCATTTGTGAATTTGTAAATTAAATCTTCTACTTAAAAACAATTTACAGTAACCTATAGAATATTAAATTACAAACAAATATATTTATTTTAAATCTAAATTCTTATTTAGCCAGGTCTACAAAGTCCTACTTTAAATGAACTTTCCTATTCCTCTAGGCTTAAGCTTTTGAAATCCTTCATCATTTCTTTGGAATCTAACAGAATGATGGTTGCTTTTTCAAATTCTTGGTTGGGAATCATGCGCTCTTTTGCATCTAGTAATGTTCTGTAATGAAGACGACATTTAAACACAACTGAGGATTATATATGAGTTGCATTTCAATAGGAAACTTGACTTCTCAAAACTTATTGACAAAATTAGCCCAAACTCCCAACTGTCTATTCCTTTCTGGCTTATTTTTATTCTTTTCTTGGTTTGTTTTATTGAGACAAAATTATACTACCTATTCCACTGAAAGTATCACTATGTCATTCCACTCTCTAATCACCTGTCTTAGTCTGAGTGCTAGAATTCCTGGCTTGTATCACATTGTCCTACCATAGTTTTTTTATTTATTTAATCTAGATACAGACTAGCAATGCTGAACTTCTCCAATAATATTTTCCACTAGAGTGATGGCTCAGGCTGTTTATGCACTATTTTCAAAGATGTTCTAACATTTGACACAGGATATGAACATTTTCAAGTGCACTGAAGGGGTCTCTGATTCATTCCTCTCTGGATCTGATCCCTTTATTAATGATGACTTGAATTTCTTACTATCTCTGCTCCCACCTATGTAATATTCTCAAGCTTTTGGGGGAAATTTCACTTGAGGACTTTCTAATATTAAAAATTATCACTTGATTTTATTTTTACTCAGGACATATTTTCTAACTTTTCTACAGAATCTGAGAGTTGTTCCATATATGTCTTTGAACATATAAGTGCATCTGTGTATATGTGCATATTTGTATGTATATATGTATGCAAAAACCTCAAGCTCTTCTTCAGCAAACTTGCTCATAACTAGTATTCCATAACTTGAGATATTATTCTAATGCATCTTTTGGCTGGTTAATTATAGTGTTTTGCCCAAGCTAGATGCAAACTGAACTTCCCAGACTCTTTTACATTCTTAAGTTTTATTTCTCCAGGGGTATCATCTTTTGAACTGCAAGCATTTTTGTGAGTGTAAAATCTAAGCTGTTTCCCAGATTTTTAACTCGAGTTCATATAAACATAGATGAACATACACATTACATATACTGAGGATACACTGTTAGAAATGTGATCCTAAGCAGGGTTCAAGTGGTTCACACCTGTAATCCTAGCTAATCAAGAGGCTGAGATCTGAGGATTGCAGTTCAAATCCAGCATGAGTAGGAAAATTTCTGAGGCATTTGTCTCTAATTAACAACCAGAAAACTGGAAGTGGTGTGGGGTTCAAAGGTAGAGAAAAAGTTTTGAGCTGAAGAATAGAGGGACAGTGCCCAGGCCCGGAGTTCAGGCCCCACTACCATCAAAAAAAAAAAAAAAAGAAAGAAAAGAAAAGAAAAAGAAAAAGAAATGTAATCTTAGCCACTAGTTCATTGCTAGTAAAATTCCTGCTCTCGACATGGCCTTTTTTTCCAGTTAAGTCCATGGTCTTACATCTGAATTGCTTGGAACCAGCATTATTCTTCCATTCTACTTTTTACAAATTTGAATGATTAGCTATCATGATTTAGAGCTAGTAGAAGAAGGAGACTGGTCTCATCCTTTGTGTTCCACTTAGTAGTAATGCTTTCTCTATGTCACTCCCATAAATCTACATACTTGCCTTGGTTTATTATTTGAAAGTTGTCTTATTTGCAAAGTCTTCTATAGAGTATTGAACCATTATACTTAAATACAAAACTTCTCTTTCTCCTATTCCTATTGTTTCTCCTTCTGTTAACTTATGTACACTTGGGTAATAATGCACAATACAAACACTGACAAAAAATATTTCTGAGAACCTTCTTCCCACTTAAAATAGGTCTTAATTTACAGAGCACTTAGGAAATTTGAATTTGATGTACTCCAGGATAATGTTTTACTTTTTCATGATTTTATTGTGAAAATGTTGGACAAAAGGGTTAGAGTTACATAAGTAAGTTAATGACTACATTATCTAACTAGCATTGTTAACTCCTCTTTTGTCTTTCCCCTGCCATGCCTTTTCTCCCCACCACCCCAACTCTCCCCTCCTATCCCCAAGTTGTAAAGTTCGTTTTCAACATAGTGTTTTGTTCGTCTCATTGTTACAACAGGTCATACAGTATCCTTGTTTCACCATTTTATTTCCCTTCCCCTCCCCACATTAGAAAAATGTATGTGCAAGGTCACCGATATCAAACAGTGGAAATGGGTTATACCATGGAGGAAGAAAATAGAAGAGAAACAAAAAAACCACATAATATATGTTAGATACATTAAAAACAATAGTAAGAAAGAAAAAAACAAGTTGTGTCGCTATTTTGGGGCTCATTTCACTTACCATAGTCTTATATGGCCATTTGTACATGGATAATGTTTTATAAGCCATGTAAATTCTATATTTTCTCGTTGCTAAGTTGTCTCTGAAACACGTGTTACCTCATGCCCAAAGATGTCTTTGTGCTATTTCAATGAAGCCAGAAAACATTCACTTTGCCTGGAGCAGCACCGTAGTTTGTTACTGAAGTAATTGGAAGGAACTTTTACAGGAAGTAGAAACTGACTCCAGGAGAGAAATTGAACATAGAGAAATGACAAAGTTCAAGTTAATGTGTGCTGTCCTTTCACTGTACAAGAAAATAATCCAAGGCTTGAAGGAAACTCTGTCCCTGACTTTTTCGAGTTTGCTCTTTATTTATAAAACTTTCTGGAGACTTCTAGTTGAGAGTATTACAAAAGGAAACAATATTCCATTTGAAGGCCAGCATAGAAAAAATGGAAATAACATTGTTGTAAAATGTTCTACTGCAAAGAAACAAAGACACGGAGTTTTTAAAAAGTCTTATGCATGGATATTTAACTCCTGAGATGATTCTCTTGTAAAAGTCATATATCCATTCCTTTCTTCTGGTCCTGAGTTTGCAATATCAATAAGGATTCCAAAAAGCAGGATCCAGTGAGTATGATCAGCAAAAGGAGCCTCTTTTCAAACCAGTGCTTTAAGGATGGTTTCAAAGAAATATGTGGGGTTTTTTGTTTGCTTGTTTCTTTCTTTAGTTTGTGCTCCTTGTGGGGCTTGAACTCAGAGCCTGGACCCTGTCCCTGAACAATTGTCTTTCCTGCCCACCTGACCCCAAAGCTAGTACACTACTGCTTGAGCCAAAAGTCCACTTACGGATTTTTTGGTGTTTAATTAGAGATAAGAATTTGACAGATTATCCTGCCTGGGTTGGCTTTGAACTGAGATAGTAAGAAAGCTAAGTGACATCAACTGCATGGACTTCTCTTTGGAACCAAGAAATATTAGATGAAGATTATTATAAAGGTAATATTTGACCATTTTTAAAAGAAGAGAAAACATCCAGCAAAGAAGCCATAACTTAAATAATTCAGCAAAAGTAGGTGCTCTGAATCATATTGGAAAATTTTTTCTGCTTGGGAAGATAACTATTCACTTTGTAGTTCCTTTTGGGGAAGCTTAAAGTATATTTGACTTTTTTGTTTGTTGTGGGGCTTGACCTCTGATCCTGGGCACTGTTCCTCAGCTCTTGAGCACAAATTGAGTGCTCTACCAGTTTAGATACAGCACCACTTATTGATTTCTGATGGCTAATTGAAGATAAGTGTCTCATGTACCTTCCTGACCATGCTAGCTTTGAACCACAATCCTCTGGTCTCAACCTCTTGAATATCTAGGATGACAGGTGTGAGCCACCAGAACCCAGCTCATATTTGTATTTATGTGCACTTAATGACACTGTAGACAAATAATGGAAATTTGAATCAAATGATGACATTTCAGCTTTTCAGAAAATTTGAGGTAGCAATAAATATGTCCTCTTTTTCCATGTTGTTACATTAATGACTCATGAGCTATTGGACTCTTACTTTACCATCCACTGATGTCTGTGGCGGTGGACTTAGTATAAATAATTGTTAGTAGAGAAATATAGAAAGACTGAGATTTTTAGAAAGCAATGGAAATCAGATAGGAAAGAAACATAGAATGGCATTCAATTTATCACACAGAGATTAAGAACTAGCCTAAGTGATATAGAATGCTAAAGGTAATGAGGAATAAGCTTGGTTCATAATTAGTTCTTCAATAATCAAATATGATTCCCTAGAAGAATTTCTGGTATAATTTAGTTATTATTATTGTGAGGTCTGTTCCTGGATGGCTAGCAGACTCCACCCTCCTCTCAGCAAAGTCTCCACCCAGTACCTGTGTTACCTAGGCAACTAGGACACCTGGAAGATGTCACATCTGCATCCTCTGAGGTCAATCTGAATTTGATGTGACCACACCTTTCTGCACCCATACCCTAGATAAGGCCTAGCGCAGGCCCAGAGGCCCTCTCTCTGCTCTTTTCTAGCTCTTTCTCAGCTCTTTCCTTCTCTTCTCTTTCCCAGCTCTCTTCTCTTTCCTAGCTCTCCCTTTCCCACTTCTTTCCCAGATGGTCTCTTTTCTAGCTCTTTTCTCTCTTTTCTAGCTCTTTTCTCTTTCCCAGCTCTCTCTTTCCCAGCTGTTTCTCTTTCCCAGATCTCCCAGCAATCTTTTCCAGGCCTTTCCCCACCACGTGGAGGACCATGATGGCCTGGTGCCAGCTGGAACGAAGAATAAACCTACTCCTTACCTGAATACCACGTGTATGGTGCTGTTCTTACTTGGCTATCTCTTTTTTTTAAAAAAACTAACAGTTCTCATTTATTTCTTCCATCTGTATTTATTCCTTCACTTCTATCACAACTATTAATTAGCTGGTGCCTTTTTGGTGCCATACTGACCAAAAAGATTTCCAATTCTCACTTAGACGACCCTTCTCATTGTGATTAGCAGTGACTACTCAAAAGCCTGGTATCTTTGATTTTCCAGGATTAATATTCACCTGATATCTAAGCAAATTCCTGACATGAATTGCCGTGACTTACTAACAAAATGTTTTTTTTTCTCAACACAGCCTTCTAATATATGTAAAGTACATGAATTAAGAACTATTGTTATGCCATTATTGGAAGAAGCAATTATATATTTATAGGTTCTTTATTTGGCATTTACTAGCTAAAGAATTTTTTGCCAGTCCTGGGGCTTGAACTCAGGGCCAGGGAACTCTACCTGAGATTTTTCTTTTCTTTTCTTTTCTTTTTTCCTTAAGGCTTGCACTCTACCACTTGAGGCACAGCACCACTTCCTTTTCTGTTTATGTGGTACTGAGGAATTGAACCCATTATTTCTTGCATTCTAAGCAATCACTGTACCATGAAGCCAAATTCCCAGAGCCCTAAATGACTTTCTTAATATGGCATTAATTTTTCATTCCATTACTATGTATTATAATTTAGGCTATGTGTTAGAAAAGGAAGTGGAAAACAATACTAAGTCCAGTAAGGCTAACATTCGTATCACATCCCTAAAGACGTACAGTGTTAAGACCTGCAGGACTCATAGGGATGTTGTATGTTACATTATTATATAAAAAAAAACATAAAAATTCATCCCTGACATCCATAAAAATCTACTTACACTTTCAAGTTCAAGAGCCAAAAATCTAAACATTTTTATTGATTGGGTGTATTTCCTAGGAAGGAAGAAGGAGAATGTAGAAGGTGATGTTGGAAAAATATGTATATTGGCTCCTGGTCCACATTTTTTGCACTTTTAAAATTGTTACTGACGAACTCAACATCTACTTTAATATGCTGTCTGCACAAAATGCAGAAAATGAAGACATTTATTCTGGTGGATAGTCACATATATTAACAAAATACAGTTCTGGAAAAAAAAAGTTACCAGTATAAAGTATTGTCTATAAAATGGTTTCATGTCCTAGCAAAACAAAATGTAGTATTGAAATGATTAGTCCAGCTTTCTTTGAGATTTTATGCTGTCTCAGTATTAAGATGTTCTCTAATTCCAGTAACATGGAACATAGAAGATTTCTGTCCCATTGTCTGTGTCTAAGAGCTAACTTCTTTACCCTTACCGATAAAAATAGCATATTTCCAGAGGGAATCTTTTTTCAAATTATATACTGGAAGAATATAGCATGTAAAATTGAAGCAAAACTCAAACACAGCAAGAATTAGGTGAACATTAGTATGTGATATTAATATGTTAGTTTCTTACCATTCTTGTATGACTACAGCACATTAGAATTTAATACTAAACAAGTACTAAATAAATAGATAACACTTCCTGTTTGATGCTATTACATTTTTTAAATAAATAAGCATTCTCTATGTGATCACTTGAGGGGTTAACTCTTTCTATAAATGTGTTTAATCCCTCTAGAGTACTGTATCTAACAACCACAATCATTATCAAGAACTTGTGATTGAGATGAGAAAGAAATATCTAGATTTCTCACTTCTCTTTTCCTCTTCTCCTTTTTCTAGTGAGAATTCTCAGCCTTTCTCCAAATTCTCCTATTAATAAAGAAAGAATGACACATTGTGGATATCAAGCAAAAGGCTCCAAAGCCTGAATTTTATTCTTTCAGAAATAGATGAAATAAATCAGAGTGGCCCAAGGAAAAAGAAAAGCAAGATTTTTTCCCTTTCTGGCTTCAACAACAGAGACTGAACACAACTCTAAACATCTAATAAACAATTTTCCTTAGCTAATTTTTTAAAAATATTGTTTTTAATAAATAATAATTTTAACAATTAAAAAATTTCAAATATGTAGTAATTTGCTGTTTGCTTTTAGTAGGCATGAAATAAGACTGCATTAACATTGTGTGAGTTGAGAGGCTAAATTTTATCAGAATCGAAACAAAATGAAAAATATATGATGTGAAGAAAATTGCTTTTAGGTAAATTTTCAACATGACATACACACAGGGACATCTTTTTTCTTCTTTTCCTCTCGACACTTCAATAAGCAGTTCATGTAATTCAAATAGCTGTGTTTCTTTCAGAAATAGATTACACATAAACAAGTTAAAAGACGAGAAGGAGTATTGGTGGTGCATTCTTTAAAAATAGCAGTCAAATAACTATTAACCATAATTCCAAAATAATAACAATCAAATGCTCTTGAAAAGAGAAGATTGTAAGCAGAATATACAAAAAGTGATAGTGCCAGCACTGCTTCAGGAGCTGCTGACTGATATTTAAGATTTCTAGTAAATGACAATTTTTAATCAGGATTAAATGCTTTCAGGAACCAAATTTTTTCTAGTTATATTTTTTTGAAGGAATATGTTGTTCAAAATTAATGAAAGGGTAACAGGTTATAACCTGTAGAAAGAATGCTTACACACTCATTGTGATAGGCAGTAAAATACCTTCCCAAAATATCTATAGTCCTGAAATATCTAATCAATCAAATGTAGATTTACATTTTATATATAAGTTTGTAAAACAATCACCTTTCATTGCCCAAGGAACACAAATTTGAATAATTATCAGATGGGCAAAGTATACTCAAAAGTCCCAGTTGTAGTTCCAAAGGGACATCATTAGGTAAGAAACATCAGAAAGATGTAAAGATGCTACATTAGAAGCTTAAGAAAAAGACAAGAACAAACATACTGAAGTTTCTGGGAAGCGGAACAGGAAGTATATGCCTTTTCCACTAGATTCACCTGAAAAATATTTTAGCTCTGTAGGAGGCTCTATTTTAATCTGGTGAGACTTATTTTAGATTTCTGTCCTTTAGAAATGTAAATGATAAATACGGATTATTCAAGACAATTATCTTGTAAAAATATTTTACAGCAGATTTGGTGTAGTAAGCTAAATCAACCACAGCCTTTTCCTGATGCAACTACATGGATACCACGAATCCTAGTTTCTGAGAATAAGAAAAAGTTGCCACCAGCTTTTTACACATGTAAGATGTACATACTACTAAGGGCCTTGCATTAATGAAGTCTTGAATTCCTAAATAATATTTAAACAAGAAGCTCCCTATCTTCATTTTCATATTTGGGGATCACTAAGTACCAAAGTTATGTGGAAGGCTAGGGTAAGAATAAAGAAATGAAATATGTCTCCTGTTATTATAAAGATAAATTATGTTATTTTGATTTACAGTTTCTAAGATAATAAAAAATAAAGTAAAACCGAAACGGTAACTCAATCTTTTCTCCTTCCTAACTTTCGAACAGAAATTAGAGAATCCAGTAAAGATAAGCAATCCCAGGATAGTATAGGATGTTATAGGATCACCGGATGGTGAAAAAGAAGTTAACAAAAATGGGTTCCATGGAACAATGGGAAAAAATATCTACACCTACAGATTGTGATATAGCTAGAAAATAGTTTGCCCTATGCTAAGTCTTTGACATTTTAGCTACTTTCATCTCTTAGGAAATGACTTTATTAATACTCAAGGGTTTGCAGCTTACAACCCAGCAACAAATAATGCTTCTAAATGCAAACAAGCATGATACTAAGAGTAACCAAGGCTACTTGCATTGCTATAGCTGATAAAGTAGAATGATCTTGGGGAATAGTCAAGCAATCTTGAACTTTTGCATACCTTTCTTCTTCTCCAACACAAGAAGTCCTAGTCTAGATATGTAAAATTTCAATAAAAGATTTTTATATTTTCTATCGTTCACATTAAAGCAAATACACTTTTCCTCTTTGCAAGCCTGATTTTGAACGAGTCAGACGCTCACCATATTTTATAGACAAACGTTTTACTGCTTTGGCTTAGGTGTTTTTTTCCTTTGGTTGTTGCTCTCTATTATTTTGGCAACTACATAGAAAAAAAAAGATAAATCCATTTTACTTATGTTGGATTGTTCAAAGTCTAGCTGTCTTCAGTTTTCTGTTCCCTTCTTCACTGTTAATTGAAGTTTAATTATTGCTCTTTAAATGATAACAAAAACGTGATACTTTAACGTATATTCTCATTGAAACCAGTGAATACAGGAGTGTAGACGATTGTTTTATAATTGTTTCAAATATTTTCCTTGGCTATTTTCATTATTCCCTTTGATCCTGTCTTCTAATCAGGAACACAAGGTTACACAAAAGAGCTTCCTAAGGAATAGCATGTGAGGCAGAAAAAAACAGATATATAATTAAAGGTTTTCATCTCTTAAGAGACTGAAAAGCTCAGAAGACATTGTGTTATTACTTGTACAGTTAAGATGACTTGAATATTTTGGTTCTTAAACTAAGTGAAATGCATGTAAAATATTACAGTTGTTCCAAAAAATGATTACAGTTTATATTTTTCTGATTCAATGAGATGAAACCTCTTACAAGGTTGGATGGCATATTTATTTTAGGGTAGAAGTGTTAATCTTAGAAAGCCAAGGGAGTTTCCTAAAACAACACTGCCTATCACATATCAGTTAATTATATTTATGGCATATAAGTATATAAACATACAAATATGAATTGAGTGAGAAATGTGTGATTTACACAATTGATTCAATGACATTTAAAACCAGAGTTCACTTCTCTACTTTTATTTAAACTAGTATATCTAGTGAGGATTTAAAGGTTTTTATAATACATATTTTAACATTTATCCCAAAATATTAGTTTATTTGTAACTGTTTATTTTTAATTTTTGTCGGTCATGAAGCTTGAAATCTTGACCTGGACGATGTCGGTCAGGTCTTCAGCTCAAGACTAGTGATCTACCACTTGAGCCACAGCCAGTTTTCTGGTGGGTCATTGGAGATAAGAGTCTCATGGTCTTTCCTGCCTAGGCTGGCTTTGAACCATGATTCTCACCTCTCAGCCTCCTTAGTAAATAGCGTTACAAATATGAGCCATTGGAGCCTAGCAACATAATTATTTTTTACACATTTATGAAATATGGAGTGATATTCCCATTCATTTATATGTTGTTTAATGATCAAGCCACATCATATTCATTAATTTCTGCATGTAACATTTCTTTATGGGGAGAATGCTCAAAAAGTTATTTTCTGACTGTGATGAAATATCTATTCTTAAGTATAATCACTTTGCTTCTTGTAGTATAAAATTAATATATTTACTTTTATTCATGGAAGTTTGCTAATTAAAGTTATATAAAACATGAATTGTAAAGTGAAAGAATTCATAGTTCCTTTGCTTGTTTAAAGAAAATAATTATGCATTTTTTCAATTATATTTCTTTGGGAATGTGTAGCATTCATTGATTTAACTGTTAAAATTGATAAGAGTTACATTATATCAAGTAGATTCAAACTTGTATTTGAAAATTACACACTTAACACAAATAGACTTCACTTTCTTCTAAGACATAATTAAAATAATAGGATAGCAAAGCTTGGTGTTAGTTGTTCATGTATAGAATCATAGAAACTCAGGAAGCTAACAGCTGAATATTTTAGCTCAATATCAGTACAAGCAGACAAAAATGTGAAAATTTATCTTCAATTATCCAGCAGGAGGCAGAAGGTGAGGATGTGGCTCAAGGAATAGCGTGTCATCAGCCCTGAGCAAAAAATACAAGGGAGACCATTAAACATTGTGTTCAAGCACTAAAAATGGCATATACACAAAAGAAAACAACACAAAAATAGTATGAGCATCAGTAATGAAGACAAAATAGTAGAAAAGATCATGAGAAATGTTGTGAAAACATCTGGAAGACAGAAATTATTAGACAGAATTTTGATTCATGAGAGGTAAAAGTCACAGTATAATTTGGACAATCTAATTGTAGTCATATGTGTTGAAACATGGCTATTGGGTAACATGTGAAAGAGCAGACTGGATTACCTGACATATCAGACTTCATCTGTAACTATGCATTATCTCACTCTGCAAAAATCTAAAATCGTGCTTGTTAATTTAAAAAGA
Organism: Dipodomys merriami; assembly: GCF_024711535.1. NCBI lineage: Eukaryota > Metazoa > Chordata > Mammalia > Rodentia > Heteromyidae > Dipodomys > Dipodomys merriami. The sequence goes on along the minus strand of NW_027202538.1, from coordinate 425,197 downwards.
ACCTCATGGTAGAGACTGTTTGGTCCACAAAGAATGGGGTCCTTATTTTGAGGCTTCAGACCAGTGCTTTTTTTTTTTATAACCACACCTGTTTTACCCCTCTTCCCTGGTGCAGCTATACCTTACTAAGCTGGCACCAAGCCAAGGCTTTGAACTAGACCCCCCTGCCTTTTTACATTTAGAAGTATTATTTGTTGCTGGGTTATAAGCTGCAAACCCTTGAGTATTAATAAAGTCATTTCCTAAGAGATGACAGTAGCTGTGTAAACAAACCTAAAATGTCAAAGACTTAGGATAGTGAAAACTAATTTCTAGCTATATAACAATCTGTAGGTGTAGATTTTGTTTCCCATTGTTCCATGGGACCCATTTTTGTTAACAAATCGTATTCTGCTGTCTTTTCATAAGAAATCATAGAGGTGATTTTTTTGCCTCTTACTCAATTATATCTAATATTTTAAAGTAGATTTGTCCTAATATAATATTAATTTAATCAATCATTTCATTAGGGCGATGTTGGTCTGATTTTTTTTCCAGTAAATCTTATCGCTTACAATAAATGAGAACATGTTGTTTCAGTATCCTATTAATATCACAAAATACATTATAAAATTAACTTAAAAGGAGGAAAGATAAATCTTGACTTCTGATTTTATACATTTCATTGTATGTTTCTTATCCTTATTGCTTTGGATTGCTGGTGGCACAGTACCCCATGTCAGGAACATGTGATGGATTATTTGTATTCATGGAAGCGAGGAAGTAAAGAAGAGGTGGAATAGGAGTGGGGGAAGGGAGAAAGAGGAGCAGGGGAAGAGGGAGAGGGAGAAGGAAAAGGAGAAAGAGAATTAAAAGAAGGAAGAGGAAAAGGACTTTGATGTTAACATCCTCTTTGATCACAAGTTCTCAGTCACCAAATCTTTATGACTATGCCCATTTGAAAGGGTTCACCTCTTTATGGCAACATAGTGAAAGGTAGTTATTAATCCCAATCCTTTTTGATTTCAGATTTAATTTATTGCGTGGTGGATAGATACATCTATACAATTGTGATAACTTCTGTTCCTAAATATTTACATAACTTAATCAGAGAAGCTATTTGGCATAAAGGTGGTTGGGTTATACAATTGCTGGAGAAATGAATGGAATATTTAGAGTACAAATGCTTTTAATTTGACAGATAAGGAAGCTTCAAGAGATTTCATTTTTGACCTTCAAAAATGACTATTTCATCTAACTAATAATGACTTGAATTTTTCATAATTTTATGGCATTTCCATTCAAGTGTGTGTCATCTTTAGTGAGGTTCTTTCTTTCTAGTTGAAGTAACAATAAATATTATCATTATCATTTATTTTTTAGTTATTCTATAGAGAGTAGCTATTCAAAAATAAGTTCTATTAAAGGCTGTTGGAATAATTGGATAACTGATGGAATATCGTTCTTTAGTTATCTCATTGAGATTGATTCATTTTTAAAATGACTATTGACATAAAATACATGAAATTCAGTGTTTCTCTGAAATGACTTGTTATTCAAACCTGAGAAATACATGACAAGTAACTGAGATTTTTATATACCCCAAAATTTATGAATCTACTTTTTTTCTGTCAAATATAGCTTATGTTTAAAGGAAAAGAAAATTATGTGACCAAAGTATATAATATTTAATGTAATGTAAAATTGCTTCATTCAGCCTGACAGAGCCTGTTGCTTTTAGTTTACATGAGAAATTTGATTGATTCTTTTTCGCTTTTGAATAATAGAATGTTTCAATTTGTCCAAAGATTCTGTCATCTAAACCTTTGAGTATATATTTTTTTCATAAAAATGAAAACTAGTTTTCACACTGCACGTTCAAGTTTAATAACTAAATAAATAACTAAACGTTAATTTGTTAAATGGAGCCTCTAAAATTCAAATAATATGGAATTTAATTTATTCTTACACATATTAAATCTGTGCTAAGTGAAGGTGTCTCAAGTTTGTAATCCTTGCTACTCAGGAAGCTGCGGTTCAAAGCCCAAACACATCACAACACACACAAATATCACACGCAAATCATAACACACACATACACACACACACACACACACACACACACACACACACACACACAAACACACACAAAGCCAAAAATGGAATTCTGGCTCAAATGATAGAGAAATATCTTTGAGGGAAAAAAGAAACTAAGTTAGAGGTCTTGAGTTAGAATCACAAGAACAACACACACATACACAATATTATGTCTAAATTCTTATTTTTGTTTGAAGAAATAAACAATATCATGAAAAGTAATATTTGTTGCATATCTTACAACGGTTGTGAAATTGTTTTTAGTATAATTTGTCAAAATATAACAGGATATTTAAGTTAATATTAATCTAATTATATTTATAATTACTAATAATTCCTTGGAGTACAACAGTTGGTATATTTTCTATAGCCATAAGAAATATTCTCAGTAAAAGAAAGAAAGGAAGGAAGAAAGAAAGAAAGAAAGAAAGAAAGAAAGAAAGAAAGAAAGAAAGAAAGAAAGAAAGAAAGAAAGAAAGAAAGAAAGGAAAAAAAGAGAGAGTAGGGATGGAAGGAAGGAGGGAGAAAGGAAAGAAGTAAAGAAGGAAGGAAGAAAAAAAGGAAGGAAGGAAGAAATGAAGGAACAAAGGAAGGAAAGGAGGGTGAACGGAAGAGGCAAAACTAATTTCTAAAATCTGCTATTAGTCCAACAGAAACTCCATGTAATTAACCCTTTAGTAAATTCAAGTTTGCAATTTTCACTTCTTTGCATGTTCTCCATGCATGAATGAAACTAACGAATAGAGGATCATGAATAACCAAGTGAATCTGTTTGCATCTGTAGTAATATGCATGCAAATCTTTCTCTTATTGTCTATACATTGCAAACAATTTACTCTTATAAATATTCTAAAAATTATAAATAATCTAAAAATTGATGTAACCAACGAATGTCAATGTATTATATAATGTGAATATTAGCATTTTAGTGCTATTAACGTTACACTCTTCATGTTATATTAATTACAAAAAATTTATTATGTATTTTATCAGAGAAATTAATATCCTCTGATTGTGGTGTCTGTGAAAGTCCTAATAGTAGAAAGTAATTAAAATCAAATGATATCTGTATTTGTTGGCTCAATCAAATATTTCTGAAAGCAATTAACTCATCAGAGATTCTTCAAATACATCAGAAAGGCCTTAGAAAGGCTGTACAATGTTTACATAGTTACCTATGATGTGATTCAAGAGCCATTAAACTATCATACTTCACTTTGCCATCACTATAATTATTCCCATTTTAAGAAGAATCATCCACATAAGTCAAATGATATAAGCTTGTCCTTAAGTTATTATCTTCTATGAAATAATATCCAAATGATATACTACCCTTAGTTAAAGCAAAAGTTGCAAAGTGTATTGGACGATGTAACTCCTTTCAGATACACATGTTGAAATTCTATTCCCCTGTCTGGTGACATTAGAATCAACCTTTTAGAGATTACCCTGCAATAATAATCCTGATTAAGGAAGCCCAATATAATTACACTGCCTTATGAATGTCCAGCAAATAAATATAATGAACCAGAAAGTGAACCCCCATGAGAAAAGGAATTGCTTGGAACAACCATTTTTATAATCAATGTTCAAGCTTCTAGAGTATGGGTAATATACTGCTTTTTATTTTATGCCACTTACTTTGAAGAATTCTCTTATAAATATCACAAATTTTGATAAAAATACTTATAATATTTTATTATTTGAATTTTATTCTCCAAGACTCCAGGTTAGAAATATTTTTAAATTGGAATTGAATTGAGGTTCAACTCTATTCAACTATCATAATTAAGATTCAAAAAGTTTTTATCTTTAAGTAGTTGTACAAAGGATTTTCCATTCACTGAAACAGTATATGGGATACAGTGTATCTTGATCAATATCACCCCTTTCAACATTCTCATCCACCCCTCCCACTCAAGCCCAATTCTTACGTATGTCAATATTTTGTTATGGAATTACTTGCCATTAAACAAAGCAGTTTATATGTACAATGCACCTGGAATTGTGTTACGACTTTAACATCTCCACCCCCTTTTCACACTACTCCTTCCTTTGTATATTTCAATTCTGGGAATTATACAATGGATTGTTGTCTGTATTCTATCCTTTTCCTCTTCAATTTCCTACCCCTCTCACATTGCTCCCCACTGTCCTCTCTTGCAGTACACATTTACTGCTATTTATTTCGCTGGGCTTTGAAAGTCTTTAAAGAGAATTATAATATTTTCATTCTCCATGGACTATGACATTTCAGATAATTCATTTGTACCTCCTTGCATCCCGTAAGTGGAATTGCTGGATAATAGGTAGCTCTCTATTCAGTTTTGTGAGCAACTTCCATAGTTTTTTCCAAAGTGATTGAACAAGATTACAGTCTCACCAAAAATGAAATAGAGTTTCCTTTGGGCCACAGCCATATCAGTATCTGTGATTGTTCATTTTTTCATAATGAAATTGTAACAGGGTTGAGATGAGTCTCAGTGTTGTTTGGATTTGCATTTCTTTTATGCAGAGAGATGTGTCTATTTGTTATTCTTACTTCTTTTTAGAAGTTATCTTTAAGTAATTAACCATATATTAATTGGGTTTTTCTTTTTTGAGTGTTTATTGTTGTTGGGTTTAACTTTTTCATTTCTAAATATGGGTTAGTTATGAAAACCCTTGTCTGATGATTAGCTAGTAAAATTCTTCTTCCATTCTGTTCTCTTTCTATATATCCTGCTAACTTTTCCTTTGCCATGACGAAACTTTTCAGTTTGATGCAATTCTATTGATTCAGATAGAATAATATTACGCCATTCATAAGGAAATGGAAAGACTTAGAACAAACATATTAAGTGAAGAAAGATACACTCAAAGAAATATAGGTTGCCTGATTTCCCTCACTTGTTTTATTAGAATGTGCCTCTAATTCTACAAGTAAACACACTTGGATGGTAAAAGAGAAAACATTACACTTGCACATGATAAATTATATGGGATTTTATACATGTATACAGTGAGATCAAAGAAGGATGCCCTTTGTAGAGGATCACAAAAGCTCAATAGTTACATGAATATTATCATATAAAATAATGTTCATCAAAATGATCTCCAATAAATGATAATGAAAGATTTTTTTATTGGTTTGCTTTTTCCTCCTTTCTTCTGACGCTGGTTTTTCTTTCTGCACCTTTGGTCTTATATGTAAGATTTCAAAGGGCAAGGGGGAGCAGAAATGGTGGGACAAAGGGTGAACAAATGCAGCAGTGCTACTCAATAGACACTACATTAAAAATGAACTATACAACTTATAGGGGAAGGAGGTTGAAAGGGAAAAGCTGGGAGAACATTAAGAAAGAGGTGACACTTCAAAAAGAAATGTGCTCATTATCTGACTTATGTAATTGTAACCCTTCGGTACATCATCTTTAAAAATTAAAAATGGACCTCATAAACAGGCCAGAGTAGCTATACTAATAATAGATAAAATAGGCTTTAAATTAAAAGTGGTATGAAGGTAAAAAGAGACAAAGGAAGACATTACATATTGGTAAAGAAAACTATCCATTAGGAGGATATAACAATTCTAAATATCAATGCCATGAATCCTAGAGCTCCCAAATTTATCAGACAAATACTACTTACCCTAAAAACATGTATACCTCCAAACACATTGTTGGTTGCTGGAACACATCATTCTTACCTCTGGACAGGCCAGCCAGGTAAAAACTTAGCAAAAAAACTTCAGTGCTAAATAACTGTATTGGCAAACCATACCTAACAGATATCTACAGAATATTTCATCTAGCAGTGTCACAATATATATTCCTTTCAGCAGCCCACAGAACGTTCTCCAAAATAGATCATATCTTAGATCACAAGGAAAATCTGTGAAAATTCAAAAAAAAGGAAATTACTCCTTGTACTCTGTCAGCCCATTATGGGACCAAATGAGATCTCGACATCAAAAGGCATCACAGAAAATTCTGAAACACAGAGACTGAATAACACATTGCTAAATCATCAGTGAGTTACTGATGAGATATGGAGGGAAGTTCCAACGTTTATAAAATTCAGTGGAAGTGAAACAGACAAAATGCTACCTCCTCTGGGATACAACAGCACTGGCAATACTCAAGGAAAATTTATATCTTTGAGTGTGTACATCAACAAATCAGAAGAATGTTGAATCAGCACTAGGAACTTGAAAAACAGGAACAAGCCAAAACAAAAACCAGTAGACAGAAATAATACAAATTAGAATAAAGAAATAAATGAATCAGAGTCTCAAAAACCATACAGACAATCATAATTGACTTATCATCTAGTAGCTGACAACTTCTCCCAATGAGCTCACAACTTCTCCCAATGAATGTCAATGTATCTGTTTTCAGAGATAGACTCAACCAGCCCAAACCAGTGAACAAAGCAAACTATTAGGATTCTAAGAAACAACATTTTCTTGGCCTTTAAATAAATTTAGTCTGGTATTATTAAGGTGATTTATAGAGGGATTAAAATTACATGAGTCAGGTAATGAGTACATTTCTTTTTATAAAATGTCTTCAGTTCCCTCACTTGTTCCCAGTACTACCTTCCTGTCCCTACCCGTGTGTTAAATAGTTCACTTTTATCAATGTTCAATGAACTCCACTGCTGCAATTTTTCCCTAAAGCTCTGTGCTCACCCCTACCTTCCTGAAGACATACAATGAATATACCAGGCATGAGGTAAAGCCTATAGAATCATCACAAACTATAAACAATAACAATGAACACAAAACCAAAAAGGAGTTTTTTGTTTCCATATCACATACTTTGTTTCAGTATATATATTATATAAATATAATTATTTTTATTATAAAATCAATTCAGAAATTGAGGAGTGATAACGTAATTTTGCTTTCTATTTAATAATGCTTTATATTCTAACATTAAAGATGTAAGTAACACAATTGAAGTCCTATGAAATTTGAAGGTTTTGATTTAAAGTTATATTTTCAAAAATTCTAATAGTTCCATTTCGGCAACCAAAATGAAAAACAGGAATGTTTTATCCTCAAGAATGTCATTATTTCATGTGCAAAAAACTTCAATAAGTGTAATATTAATGTAGTGGAAATAAGAAATCAAATACTTATGCAATGCATCAATTCCATAGATTATGAGATGTATTGATAAAATTAAACTTGTTTTAAGTAGATTACTTAAGACATGAAGCAAGTGATAATTTTCTTTTCTAGGTGGAGTTGATATAGAAATCAAAGCCCAAAGATTAGAGAGTCCTGTGTGCTTGATGCATGGCAATTTACACATATGCTTGTCTCATCTCAAAGTTATTTTAAAATAACTGTGAACAGGAGTAGAATGAAAAGAATCACTCAAATGTTTACTTTTATTTTGTGACTAAATATGCCTTTTTATATGTATTTTATTTCAAAAATCTGGTAAATTTATTTAAGTCATACCAACAATAATGAAAAATAAACAGCCCCATGCTCCTTAAAAGACAATCAATAAAAAAAAGGAAATAACAAAGAAAAAAATGAACCTCGTTTTGCACGTGGTCTTTTATATTGTGGTGCTTTATAACTGTGATTTATATGACTATCTCATGAGTCTGGGCTTGAATCACTAGGGAGGGCTGCTGGAAGAAAATTTCAAAATCTAGAGCAGCTAACACAGCTGTGCAGTTGTTTGTGGGTTTCACTACAGAAGCAGCAGGGTATATGATGTACAAAGGAAATGATTCCAGTGTTTTACAGGCCAGAATGTGATGAAAAGCATACTTTCATCTTCTTAGATGAAATAAGAAGACCACACTTTAAAAGATTACTAAACGATCAGCCCTTTAAATAGCATTGCCATCTTTTAGGCACTCCAGATAAGTCAAGTCCTTCATCTCCCCACAAACATTGCTGCCATTCACAATCATTGCTAAGGTGAATATCCAGTTCTTTTTCACATTTCAAATGGTTTAGGAGCAATATAAACAATAATACAAGTTGTTGAGTAAAGTTAATTAAGAATCAGTAAACAAATCAGATTCAACTCTATAGCATAACCTTTAGGAAAAATGAATTAAGGAATATGGCATATCCTTTGTAATTTAATATTAGACATTAGGGCAAAATGCCAGAAACAGACTCTGCAAGAAGGAAAGAGAAGTCTTTGATATGATATATTAAAGTTTAACTAGGGGAAAGTAATTTTACCTAAAGTTTCTATTATATGATAACATATTTTTGTCTACTAATCAGAGAGACTCAAAAAGATTTTTAATTATGATATGAAAAATGCATCATCATGAATGAATGAAATCACGGAGTAGATGGCTCATTATTCTCATTATTTTGAAGGATCTGGTGTTTTTGTTTGTGTGGAAGTATGAATGTATTTTATGTCTGGGGAGGAAAGTTTGATTATTAGATCATTGTGTGATATCCAATGTCAGGAACCTAACATGAGTTAAAGTGGTAAATATGTATGTGTATGTGTGTGTGTGTGTGTGTGTGTGTGTGTGTGTGTGTGTGTGTGTGTGTGTGTGTGTGAGTGTGTGTGTGTGTGTGTGTGTGTGTGTGTCTGTCATTCGTGGGGCTTGAACTCTGGGCCTGGGCGCTGTCCCTCATCTCCACAGCTCAAGGCTAGTGCTCTACCACTTGAGCCACGGTACCACTTCCAGAAGCTATTATTCTTGTCACGAAAGGACTTCACATTGACAGGTATAATTACAAGAAGTAAAACGACAAATATTCACAGTGGCACAAAAATCCCTTAGGTGCCTAGCAAGACAGCACGTTTTTCCAGACACTGCATGTGGTATGAGGGTTTTGCAAACAAAGCTACCATAGAAGATGTTGGACCCTAAACAAAACTGACAATTGCATAAACCCAGTCCTCTGTGACAGATTAAGCAAGGCTTATCTTGGAGATTCTTGTTAGGGACTTGATGAAAAATTTATAGTATAGTTGTTATTACAGAACTCTTTTACACCTGTCCCTCAGCCATTAACTATATTTAACATAGTTTCTTTTGCTATAACATATTTTTTTGGCTCAGGAAACTCTTTTTTGTTTGTGAAAACTTGGTTGTTCACAACATAGACATGAGTCTTTTAAACCTTTTGAAATTGCTGTTTGCATATAATTCTATGAGATATGCTACTTTTTGTCATTTCATAGGAATAAACTTACTTTGATTCAAACCTGGACAGCAGCTAGCTTGTTCTCCCTCCTAGAAATCCATCTGTGTAGATTTCTTTACATGTAAACAGACCCTCATTTACTTGCAAAAGTCTGTCAGTGAGTCAAACCTAATTCACCCAATGAGGTGAATTCCTTTCACATGCTTCCTTTACATTAAAAATACAAACAATTTTTACATTTTGTTGAACATTAAAAATGTTCAACAATGTGCATACTTTTTAATGTGTAGTGTGATTCCTATTTTCCATAATGTGAAACAAATAGAGAAATCAGTTTAAGATGTGAAAGAGCCTTTCAAACAGTCTTTGACCTTGAAAATTTTCCTGGGTATGAATTTTTGGAGAAATATCCCTTTTCAAAGATAAAGGACTCATTTTTTTATGTTGTGCTGGTACTCGGGTTTGAACTCCCGGCCTTGCGCACTACCTGTGTAAGGTCTGCTCGTGGATGGAGAGCAGATTCTATCCTACTTGCAGTAAAGTCTCCGCCCAATAACTTTGTTCCCTAGGCAACTGGCACACCTGGAAGATGTCACATCTGCATCTGCTGAGGTCACATCTGAATTTGATGTGGCCACACCTATCTTCACCCATCCCCTAGACAAGGCCTAGCCCATGCCCAGACGTGCTCTTTCCCAGGGTTTTCCTAAGTCTTTCCCAGGCCTTTCCCAGCCACGTGGAGGACCAACATGGCCTGGTGCCAGTGGGATTGATGAATAAACCTACTCTTTACCTTAATACCACATTTGTGGTGTGGTTCTTACTCAGCAACATCTTTTTAAAAACATAACATAAATGGTGCCATTTGAACCCTGGAAAGGCTTAAAATCATGATAGGAGGTGGGATTCCTCTCCTTTTTTTTCTTTCTTTTGCTTGTTTTTCCCTTTTTTGCTCTGAGGAATACTACAGTTCGGAAGGGCTTTTGGAAACTGGTCTGTCTACTGTGGACAAAGTGAATCAATTCCTTGCTGGCCTCTGCATCCACCTCCATGCTTGTACCTTTTGGTGAGTGAAATACTCTCTAAGGGTTCTCTGTCGCTCAGTCTCCCTCCAAATGTGGTTCCACGCCGAAGAACCTGCTAGGCCTTTAACTGAAAGCCCAGTCACGTCTGGAGCTGAGGGCACTTGACTCTGGTTGCTTTGCCACTTCCCCCTAGAGGGCTCAGTGGTAAGTTGTGGGGCCACTTCCATCTGATAAGCCCACCTTCACTCACTGATTACTTTTCTCTCCTACACCATTAATGGGGAACTGTGTGTAACTCCAGTGCCTTGAAACCCCTCTGAAATGCCTCCTGCACTCCCTGGATAGCCAGAGCACTTATTTTTTAGTCTCTTCTCAGATTTAGACAATTTTTGCCTCTGCAATGGTAAACGGTCAGAAGTCTGTTCACTTTCAGGATCTCTTTGCTCTCTGCTAATCATGTCCAACTTCGTGTATCTCTCCCTTTCTTTTCTACAACTTTTTGGATTGTGCCCTGAAGTGTGTAATGAGAGTTGGGTCCCGAGGACCTCCTCTAGCGTCCCTATCAAAGCTTAGCCAATCTAGGCTTCATCTATTTGTTCAGGCTTTCTTTGCATTTTTTCAGAAATTCACCATCGTGAGTTTGCCATCTTGGCCACATGGTGGGTTCAGGGTTTGTTCCTATCTGACCCACACCTTTCCACCAAGTTTACTACTCCTCCATCCATCTATTCTATTGTAACTTGCTATCAAGTTGCTCTTTTCTCAGACCCTGGTAACTGAGGCCCAAATATCTGATGTTAGCAAAGATGTCTAAATATTAATGTAAAAAATTTTAGATTTTGAGTTTTGCCTTTTTGGTTTTGTGTTATGTATTCTAGTACTGACTACATGATTCTAAAATATTGGGTATATCTGTGCTAAGATTCTCACATCTAACGAGTTTTGTCATTGCAGGATATTACTTGGTCAATTCTTGGTAAGGACCAGGTAAACTCTACTTATTGTATTTGATTTCCATGTTATTTAATTGGAAATAATAAAGAGTTTTCGTGACAAAGATTGCAATTCAAAGCAAACTGGGGCTAAAAAAATCCCTAAGACTCCATCTCCCAACTAACCTGCAAAGAGCCATGCTGGAAGTATGGCTGAAGATTCTTAACTCTAACCAGCCAAACCCTGGAAGTGGTACTGTAACTCAAAATGGTAGAGCACTAGCCTTGAGCAGAAGTGATCAGGCACAGTGCCCAGGCCTTGAGTTCAAATCTCGATGAATACTCACTGAGACAAGTCATCCCAGAAACGAGCACCTAGACTCAGCCAGTCTGGGGAACAAGGGACTAGGGAGAGGAGTAAGAGGAGATGATGTCATATCAGCCATTTTGTGCCTGCCCTTTCAAAATTAACCAGAGCCAGGATGAATATAAGTAAGAAGCCTACCATTTAATGTTCATACCTGTTTACCTTTTAACTTTATGGGAATTCACATTCTTGCCTTTGTTACCTGAATCCTCCTCTACCTAATCACCAGATAGGGACATTTCTACCAACATTTTTCAGCCCCAAGTCCTTCCACGTTCCATTTATTTGCTCTCTAATAATTTCTTCCAGCCCCTCAATGCCTCATGAGACTTTCTCTAGACTTCATCCAAGAGACTTGCCTCTGCCAGACTTTAACAAAGGACTCACACTCACCAAGGGACAGCTGCAGCTCACTGCCTTCTCTGGGATGGGACCAAATTCCAGCCCTTTACCCCTAATTTCGACACACCTCTTCAGCAGGAATTAGCCAGAGAGGATCCACACCCTATTTCATGATTATTAAAAGGCTGGAATATAAGGTCTGCTTCTGGATAGAGAGCAGATTCCACCCTCCTCCAAGCAAAGTCTCCTCCCAGTACCTGCGTCACCTAGGCAACTGGCACTCCTGGAAAATATCACATCTGCATCTGCTGAGGTCATATCTGAAAGTGATGTGGCCACTCCTTTCTCCACCCATACCCTAGATAAGGCCTAGCCCAGCCCTAGATGCTCTCTTTCTCAGGTCTTTTCCAGGTCTTTCCCAGGACTTTCTCAGCCACATGGAGGTCCAACATGTCCTGGTGCCAGCGGGAATGATGAATAAACTTACCCCTTTCCTGAATACCTTGTGTTTGTGTGGTTCTTACTCAACCACTCTTTAAAAACCTAACAATCTGGGCTTTAATTCTCAATGCTTACTCTATACCTCCTGAAACACACTTTCACTTCTTCCTTTTACCACTAGTGGATAAAAGAATCTCTTAGGTTTATCTACTTGGAATAGCTTTGAGTTACAATTGCAAAATTTGACCCCACCTAGTATGGAGATTTAAGCCACTAGTGCTCTGCTAGAACTCACTTCTTAATAATAAATATTCACAAAAAGAGGAGAAAACTTATTTGTTCAATTACGTATATATTGCCAGATAAACGAAATCACTTGCTACTGGAAGAAAAAAACAGAGAAGATAGAAATGAATATGGAGGAGAGAGACATAAAGAAAGAAGAAGGCAAGGGAGGGAAGTGATGGGATGGGAGGGGAAGGAAGGATAAAAGAGGAGGGGGGAGCTGAGTATAATTGTCTATTCCTCACCAAGGTATTGTTGAACAATCAGTGCCTTTGCATTTATGTAACCAAAGCTTTCTATTTTTGGTAGTACTAAGCTGAGATATAAAATACAAATTTACATGTAAAACCTGTTAGTGTGCTTACTCCTGTAGGAAGGAAGCCACATTTAGGTTACTGTTACAGACAAGGCAAGAGTAAGCAGTTTAAGTGATTCTGAGAAACAATCATTGATATGCCAGAAATGCTCCCTTGTCCAAGTATTACTCTTATTCCCTGTTCCAGTCTTCCTTTCTACAAGGATAGCAGAAACAGGGAGGCTGGGAAGGGATGGGAAGGGGAAACAAAGAAGGAGGCTACAATGCTTGATAAGAAATGTACTCATTATCTTGCCCATGTAATTGTAAACCCTCTGTACAGTATTTTCACAATTAAAAATTAAAAAAAAATAATAGCAGAAACAGAAGAGGAAGGGGATATCTGAGCAATGATCATCTTTCTATTTACCCTCATCTGTTTATCCTCATCCCCTGAAACAATAAAGCCAAAGGACACTGAACCTGAACTAGTAGGGGAAATGTGTGGGGGGGGATTTCATTCTAACTTAATGTGAAAGTTTTAAAATAATTGGGACAGCATTTCAAATATTGAAATAAAACTTTTTCAATTATTAATAAAAAGTAACTCGGAATTTATTGAAAATTTAGAAGACTACAGCACTCACTACATAGTGGATTCTGCATAATTAAAACAGACTCCTGTTTCTTTCATCAGAAATTGAAAATCGTCCCTAAACTTCCAATACTAGGTAAATTGTCCTCGATATTCACTTAAAATATGTGAATATAATGGAGAGCATAACTTTAAATTTAGACTGTTGAAGTGATATGTGATGGACATTCATGATGGATAGCATAATATTGAGAGCATGGAAATTATTTTCCTTCCATCTTCAGTGTGTAGAAAGTGAAAAAGCTCTATTTGATGGCCTTGAAGGTCCAATTCTAAATTTAGGACAGAAGGTGAATAGTAAAGGAGACCTATCTCAGGCATTCACAGATTGAAAATGTGGAGAAATAGCCTCATTTATGTAGGTCAAACATGGAAGTGAGGATGTGGCAAGCCCAAAGCCAAATGCCAAAGGAAGAGATATTTTACAAAATACCATGAAGTTGAAATAAGTCTTAAATAAGGAGCTGGACTTAAAGGGAGTAGGATAGAAGAATGGAGGGGGAAATGTTGGACTAATAGAGTCAGATCACTCAACATACATATGTGAGAATATAAGTAGGAAACTTGAAGGGATAGGTGGGGATGGGCAAAGGGAAGGAAAAAAAGTGGAAAGATTTACAATTATCCAGATGAGTTGTACAATGAAATGTACATACACTCTATTCCACACTGACATGATGGAGTGAAACCCCTTTGCAAAACTAGCTAAAGATTTTAAAAGATTGGTTTTAATATTAAGAGACCAGAAGCATAAACATTTAGAGATAAATAACAGGATAGCATTGACATATTGTTGACGCTTATGCTCTTTTCAATATACAAAATTGAATAAGTGTCAAGTCTGCTGCAAATGTAAATTTTACTGTGCCAATTCTTTTGCAAATTGCTTAAACTATAGAGAACCAAATTCCAATATCACATCACTTCAAATAAAAAAATCTTATAGACCTTTAGTTGTTTCTAAATGTCTTAAGGTAATGCATTGGAACTAATTTCACTTCAAATTTAAATTTAAATTTTAAAACAGTAAAGTCATTTAAAATCCTCTCACTTGGGCACAGGTATGGATAGATAACTGTTATGGGCTGAATCAGAATTATTCAGACGGTTGTAAATGGATGCTTACCTAGTTTTCTCTCCGCTGGATCACAGAATACTGACTATCCTACTTGGAAAAATTTAGCTTTCCCAGGTTTTCTGAATATATACACTCCATCAACATTTTCTTTTTTTTATTTTAATTTTTATTTTTTGTGAACATACTGTACAGAGGGGTTACAATTACATGGGCAAGATAATGAGTACATTTCTTATCAAGCATTGCAGCCTCCTCCTTTGTTCACCCTTCACATCCCTTCCCAGCCTCACCTCGCCCCCCACTCAATCCCGCCCCCGCAAAGTTTTAAAGTTCATTTTTGACATGATGACTTGTACTTCTCATAGTTGCATCGGATCCACCTGTATCCTTAAACGACTTGCTTTTCCCCATCTCCTCCACAAATTATACAGACATCAAATATAGTGAAAGCAGGGGTTGTACTGTGGGGGAGCGACCTACAAAGCAACAAAGAAATAATCTTATATATATGTTAGAAACAGTCACATGAAAGAAAAAAACATTTGAATACATATTTTAGGGTTCATTTCCCTAACATCACCTATCTGACCTGTTCTGCTTGACTCACACATATACTAGATATTGCACATAAGGGAAACCATGGGACCTATGTTTCTTTGGGCCTGGCTTACTCCATTAAATATAATATTTTCCAAGCCTTTCCATTTCTTAACAAATGGGGCTATGTCATTCTTTCTGATGGAGGCATAGAATTCCATTGTGTATATATGTCACATTCTCTTGATCCATTCATCTACTGAGGGGCATCTGGGTTGGTTCCATATCTTAGCTATGGTAAATAACGCTGCAATAAACATAGTTGTGCTAGTAGCTTTAGTGTGGTCGTGTTTGTAAACATTTGGGTAAATGCCCAAAAGTGGGATTGCTGGGTCATAGGGGAGCTCTATGTGAAGTCTTTTGAGGAACCTCCATACTGCTTTCCAAAGTGGTTGAACAAGTTTACACTCCCACCAACAATGAAGTAAGGTTCCCTTTTGTCCACATCCCCTCCAGCATCTGTTGTTAGAGTTTTTGATTATAGACATTCTAGCTGGTGTGAGGTGGGATCTCAATGTTGTTTTGATTTGCATTTCTTTTATGGCTAGTGAGGTTGAGCATTTCTTCATGTATCTGTTGGCCATCCTTCTTCTTCAGAGAAGTTTCTCTTGAAGGCTTTAGCCCACTTATTTATTGGGCAGTTGTTTCTTTGACGATTTGTTGTTGGGGGATTTAATTTTTTGTGCTCTAAGTATATTTTAGATATGAGACACTTGTCCGTTGTATGGCTAGTGAAGATCTTTTCCCAATCTGTGGGCTTTCTTTTCATCTTTCTAGCTATATCCCTTGCCATACAGAAGCTCTGCAACTTCATGAAATCCCATTTGTCCAAACTTTCTTTGATTTGTTGTGTTTCTGGGTCTCTATTAAGAAAATTTCGGCCTGAGCCAAGGAGGCCTAGGGTTTCTCCTATTGCATCCTGTAATGTTTTCAGTGTGTCTGCTTTGACTCCGAGGTCTTTGATCCATTTGTAGTTGATTCTGGTGCAGGTTGATATATAAGGATCTAGTTTTAGTGTTCTGCAAGTAGTTAACCAATTTTGCCAGCACCATTTACTGAAGAGGCTGTCTTTCTTCCATTCTGCTATTTTAGCTCCCTTATTGAAGATTAGCTGGCTATAGGTGTTTAGGTTCATTTCTGGGTTTTCAATTCTATTCCATTGGTCCTGAGGTCTGTTCTTAGGCCAGTACCAAGCTCTTTTGGTTACTATGGCTTTATAGTAGAGTTTGAAATTTGGTATTGATATTCCAGCAGCAATGTTATTTCCATTGAAGAGAGTTTTCTCTATTTGGGGTCTTCTATTGTTCCATATGATTTTTTGGATTGTCTTTTCTATTTCCTTGAAGAATGAAGTTGGAATTTTGATAGGTATTGCATTGAATTTGTAGATATCCTTGGGAACTATTGCAATTTTCACGATGTTAATCTTTCCAATTCAGGAGCATGGGAGGTTTTGCCATTTTCTAAGTTCTGTTTGGATTTCCTGTTTCAAGATTTTAAAGTTTTCATCATAGAAGTCCTTCACTTCTTTGGTTTAGTTAATTAATAGGTATTTTATTTTTTGAGGGGCTATTACAAATGGAGTGACTTTGCTAATTTCAGCCACACTTTTCTCATTGTTGGCATACAGAAATGCCATTGATTTTGTGGGGTTAATTTTATACCCTGCTACTGTGCCAAAGTTTTGAATCAGCTTGAGTAATTTGGGAGTGGAGTCCGTGGGATTCTTTAAATACAAGATCATGTCATCTACAAAGAGGGAGAGTTTTATTTCTTCTGTCCCTATTTGGATCTGCTTTATGTTTTTGATCTTGTCTTATTGCTGTAGCTAGGCATTCTAATACTAGATTGAAGAGAAGTATAGAGAGTGGACATCCTTGTCTTGTTCCTGAGTTAAGAGGGAATGGCTTTAGTTTTTGACCATCTTGTATAATGTTGGCTGTAGGTTTGTCATATACAGCTTTTATTGTATTGAGGAATGTTCCATGCATTCCTAATTTTTCCAAAACCTTCATCATAAAGGGGTGTTGGAGCTTGTCGAATGCTTTTTCTGCATCTATTGAGATAACCATGTGGTTCTTATTCTTGCTCCTGTTGATGTGATGAATAATATTAATTGATTTGCGTATATTGAACCAGCTTTGAATCCCTGAAATGAATCCTGTTTGATCGTGGTGTATGATTTTTTTGGATGAATTGTTGAAGTCGATTGGTCAAAATTTTGTTGAGAAGTTTTGCATCAATGTTCATCAAAGTAATTGGTCTATAGTTCTCTTTCTTTGATGAGTCCCTGCCTGGTTTTGGGATGAGGGTTATGATGGCTTCATAGAATGTGTTTGGTAGTGAACTTTCTCTTTCAATTTCATTGAAGAGTTGGAGGAGTATTGGTGTGAGCTTTGCTTTGAAGGCCTTGTATAATTCCGCTGTAAAACCATCTGGTCCTGGACTTTTCTTAGCTTGGAGGTCTCTTATTGCTCTTCCTTTTTCAATACTTGATGTGGGCCTGTTAAGATGGTTTAACTCATCTTGGTTTAGTTTGGGCATGTCAATATTTGCTAGGAAAAGGTCCATATCTTTCAAGTTCTCAAACATATTAGCATAAAGTTTTGAGAAATATTCCCTTATAATGTTCTGAATCATGGTTTTTTCTGTGGTTATGTTTCCATTCTCATCTCTGAGTTTATTAATTTGGGTGTGTTCTCTCTTTTTCTGATAAGATTTGCTAAGGGTCTTTCAATTTTGTTAAGTTTTTCGAAGAACCAACTCTTTGTTTTTTTGATTCTTTCGATAGTTATTTTGGATATTAATTCATTTAATTCTGATTTTGTTTTAATTATTTCTTTCTGTCTACTGGATTGGGGTTTATCTTGCTGCTCTTTTTCAAGGAGGTTCAGATGTCTCATTAAATTGTTGGTTGCAGATCTCTCCAATTTGTTGATGTAGGAGATCAGAGCTATAAACTTGCCTCTGAGTACTGCCTTTGCTGTGTCCCAGAGGAGCTGGTAATTTGTGTGTTCATTTTTGTTAAATAGCATGAACATTTGAATTTCCTTTCTAATCTCTTCCATGACCCACTCGTGATTCAGCAGTGTGTTGTTCAGCTTGCATGTGATACTGGACTATCCTTTTGCATGTTTGGGAATTTCTCTGCTAGGATCCTGTTAAACAAATTTCCTAGACCATTAACTTCTGTCTCTCGGTGCTCCTCTACACCCATTTTCTTCAGATTAGGCCTTCTGATGCTGTCTTCCAAATATTGAATAGATCTATCATATTTCTTTGACTTGTCTTGGATGGTTGTATGTTCTTTCTCTATAATATCTAGGCTATCTTTAATCCCCGAGATTCAATCTTCTGCATGGTCTAACCTGCTGTCAAGACTTTCTACTTCGTTTTTTATTTCTTTTCTTTCTAAATGGTCAGCTTTGATGGCTTCAAATACTTTATTGAAGCTTTGTTTTATATCTTGTATGGACTTCTTTAATTTGTTGTTCAGTGTTTATTCTCAATCACTTGGTTGATTTGTTATGGTTTCCTTGGACTCCCATTCCTTCTGTTGGTTTCCATTCAGGATTCCCTTTGTGGTTTCTCTGACTTCCTTCTGCTCTTTTTTAATGGATCCCATGAATGCCTTTAGTGATCTTTGTGTATTCTCATCTTGATCTCTCAATTCCTGTATTACTCTTTGCTTAGCTTCCTCCCGTTCATGCCATTCTTGTAGTTCTCTTTGAGTGTTCTCATGCTCTTCAGGCCATTCCTGCCTTTCTCTTTGAGTATTCTCAAGCTGCTTATGCAAATCCTGTATCAGTTTTTCAGTAGCTTCCTCACGCTCATGATATTCCTGTATAAAGCTTTGGATTGTCTCCTCTCTCTCCCTATCACACTCATACAGAGTTCATTGTATATTTTCAATCTTTTCATTTATCATGTTTGCCAGCAGTGTTTGTAGAGCTATTTGGGAACTCTCCTCTGGATTATTCATTATCTGTTCTGTCCCCTGATTATCATGAGTGGGAGTGGAGTTACCCTGACTTACCATTTTTCTTGTCGTTTTCCGGCTTACTCTAGCCATTTGGGATGAAAGTAACACCAGTTCTGTGCTAGAACACTAACTTAAGGCAAGCATCAACCAAAGTCTGAATTTGCACAATCAATAGTATGCAGATAAAATCTATTGTAACAGATACCTCTATTCAACATAAAACAACTATATATTAACGGGCTACGAACCGCAAAGAATAATTTGGTAAACCAGAAATTATTAGGTTAGGGGGAGACGTGGGTAAAAAATAGGAATAGAGTGATTTGGGAAGGGACAGGGAGAGTTAACTTAACTAAGTCCTAGTCTCAAAGCAGGAAATAGGTTAGATAGGATGAAAGTAGAGAGAGAGAAAACAAGAAGAATGGAAAGGGGAAAAAAGACACCAGAAAAAATAGAAAAATAAAAGTTAATAATATGCAGGTTCAAGAACAATCTATTCAAAGAACATGAATATATTGAGAGAAGGGGAGGGATATATAGGAAATGTGAAAAACTTAAAAATAAAAATACTTAAAATATTATATAGGTATAAAGAGGTAGTACTGCTATTAAGGAATTTAAGTCTCAGAAGTTTTGAATTGAGTAATAAATTTGTGGATTAAGTGTGTACACAATGGGGGATAGGGTCTAATAGTCAAATATGGGTTTATCTGAGGATATGCAGAACAACAATTAAGTCCCATAAAGAAGAACAAAAGAGATGACAAGGTGAGAAGGATAAGGAAGAAAGAAAAAAAAGATCAGAAGTTCAGTCTAGCTAAGCAAAAAACAAAAAGAATATTTTTTTTAAAGAAAGAAAAAAAAACAAAGAAAAATGCACACACACATGTATCCCTAAAATAAAGATTATAAGGGGGAAAAAGTTACTAGAAAACATTTTTTTTTAAAGTCAAAATTTAAAATTAAAAAAATTTTAGAAAAGAAAAATAATTTTGTGAAAATTATATAAAAAAAAAGAAGAGAAAAAAAAGTTCTTTGATTTTTTGTGGGAGGGTTCGGAAAAATCCTGTATCTCCCTTGTGCCTGTCATCAGCCTCTGATTGGAGTCTCTGGTCTGCTTGTGGTCCTGTGGCTTGGTTGGTTTCTTAAGTCAGTTTGTTTGGACAGGCAGAAAAATGCTCTGCTTTACCCAGGATTTTTTGATCTTCCTCCCAAGTTAGTTCAAGGGGAGGGAGGTGTGCTTTGAGTATCACAAAAGAGGGAGATGGCTTTTTCCTCAAGTTTGGAGATGCTATGATGAGGCTATGTTCTGGGTAGAGTTGAGACCTTTCAGCAAACAGTAGCTTTTCCCGGGGCCTACTTTGTGAGAAACTCACAGATCCCGGCCTGGAGCCACTCTCAAGGTTTCTGTATAGTGAATTTCAGTTGATTGTCGAGGCTGCTAAAGGGAGGGGCAGCCTGTGGCTCTGATTACCCGATAAAGAAAGCCACTCCTAGGGCTAGCGCCCGAACTGGGTGCCTTTTCCCTGAGTAGAGCTGAGTCTGGCAGGTCACGCCGCCGTTAAGTTATTGTGACCTGTTAAATGACCCTAGTTTTATTCTAAGGCCTGAGTTGGAGCTGGCAGCTCTGCTGAGCTTTGTCGATAGACAAGATGGAGATCTCTGGTACTGGGGGGAGGGGTGGCCTTCCCTCCTCTGCTCCCTTAGAAGGAGTGAGGAAGTCAGGTTTCTACTCACGCTGAGTCTTGGTTCCTGGGTCATCTATGGTCTGCGAACTGCAGGATGAAGATGTCTGCTCCTTGTCGGTTCTTGCTGGTGTTGAGTAGAATCCGCTCGCCCTCCACGTCTGGCTCTTTCGTCCCTGTTATGCCTCCAGCTTCTCCTTGGCCATCTTCCTGGATCCCCGTCCACGACTTTTTTTTCCCCATCCCTCCACAAATTATACCAACATCAAATATAGTGAAAGAAGGGGTTATACTGTGGGGGAGGGACATACAAAGCTACAAAGAAATAATCTTATAAATGAAAGAAAACCAATTAAATACTTATCTAAGGATTCTTTTTCCTAACATCACATTATCTCACTTTTCCTGCTTGACTCATACATATACTAGATATTGCAAATAAGGGAATCCATTGCACCTTTGTGTATTTGGGCTTGGCTTACTTCACTTAATATAATTTTTTCCAAGCCTTTCCATTTCCTAACAAATGGGGAAATATCATTCTTTCTGATGGAGGCATAGAATTCCATTGTGTATATAGACATGACAGAAAGGTGAGGGAAAACCTTTTACTCTTCAGTGAGGTTGTGGCTTGTGTTTCACAAAGTGTTATGAAAGCTCTCCATGAGAAATCTAGCAGCTCTATTTCTAAAAAGTACTTGCATGCTTACACTTTCTGTTAATGTCTCAATTCAAGTACTTCTCCTTGGAGTTCAGTACTATTCAATTATTCTGTGTCAGCTTTTTTTTACATTTTGCAGACCAGTCTTGCTGATGAAATTTGTGCTTCCAATTCCATCCACAAAATGCAGACAAAAATTATATGAAAAAATTTGTATCTGTTGACAGTGCATATACTTTTATTTTTTATTACAAACATAGAATGTAGTACAAATTTTCATAGCAATTACACTGCACCTGCACTAGGTTGTGGGCAGATTCTAATGTAAATAATATACTGTGTTCATGTAGAGTAGTTGAGTATCTGATGTTTTAATATGCCTGTGGTCCTAAAACCAATACCTTACTGATATTGAGTGACAAATACAACTTCCTATACGTACAAAAGTTTTCCTTGCATCTTTTTAATATATATACATATATATAGATAGATATTTATATTGTAAAGAAACTGTACAGAGGGGTTACAATTACATAAGTAAGGTAATGAGTACAATTTTTTTCTTTACTATTGGTCATTGGCTTGAACTCTAGGCCTGAGCACGGTCCCTCAACTCTTCAGCTCAAGGCTCTCGCTCTACTACTTGAGCTACAGTGCCACTTCCGATTCTCTGGTGGTTTATTGGAGATAAGAGTTTTACGGACTTTCCTTCCCTGGCTGGCTTTGAACCACAATCCTCACACCTCAGCCTCCTGAGTAGTTAGGATTACAGGCATGAGCCACCAGCACCTGGCATGAGTCCAGTTCTTATTGAGCATTTTTACCCCATCCTTTTTTTCCCCTACCATCCCTTCTCTTCACACCTCCTCAACTCATCCCTCCACCCACTCTCTGATAAAGTGTCTTATTATTACATTATTACATTATTATCTCATTATTACAATGGGTCACCCGGAATCTTATCTTTGTATATTAAATGAAGAAATGCTGGCTTGATTTATGCTGATTCTACTTGTGTAGACACAAGTAAAATCAGTCACCAAGTCCAAGAGCATATAAATGAAATGGACACCTTTTTTGTCAGTTGGTTTAGTTGTGTTCTACACATTTATTGACAGGTTACAAATTATTCTCAAACTTTAATATATTAAAAATAATCTCTTCGTTTCTTATTTTCTTGGCCAGAAAATCAGCAAGACCTCAGTCAGCATTTCTCTCATAGGAATTTTCACATGAGTTGGTTACCTGTTGACCTGAGGTCCAGTTTTATCAGGACTTACTAATCTGCTTAGGAATTGATGCTGGCTGTTGGAAAAGAGCTCAAAGAAGGATGCCATTTAAAGGCTTATAATTTTATTCTTTACCATGATATTCTCCTGCTACTTTGGTTGTTGAGAGTGTGTATAAGAGCAAGCATTCCTTGGGGATCAGGGAGACACTATATGATCTTTACATACTGATATTTCCGAGCAACTTGCTATCACGTATACTGCATTTTGCAAGTCCAATCTGTCAAAACCTACCAGTTTTAAGAGATAAGAGGAGTGGTAAAAGAACTCTTAGAGAAAAATACATCTTGAACATATTTTGTTCCAAGCATCCCATCTAAGGCATTTTCAGCAACTAATGAAACTTGCGTTGGCTATAATTATGTATCTTTCTCCATGTGTGCATGTATACATGTGTATATGTATATGTGAATTTGTGTGTATACTAACATATATGTGTACTATATAAGGGCATATACACATATATGCATATATAAATAAATATACATATACAAATATATATGCATATATATTTTTGTTCAGTGACTTAATCTATAGTTCCCAGAACATTGCCATTCTCACAAAGTGTTCATGATAAACTGCTCTGAAGACCTGTGCTCTATTGTACTCACTTCCACCATTACATTCTTTTTCATCCCTGTGAACAACTTCGGTCTATTTTCCATAGGAGAGCTTTGTTTTCATTACATGTAGTTACAAACAGATAATCAAAGACAAAAGTTGTTTGTGAAAGAAAAAGAACTTTTAGGTCACAGGTTAAAATATCTTTTTGGGGGGGGAGGGGTCCAGTCTTGGTGCCTGAAGTCTGGGCCTGGGAACTGTCCCTCAGCTCTTCATCTCAAGGCTAGCGCTCTACCACTTGAGCCACAGCGCCACTTCTGGCTTTTTTTCTTTTTGCTTATGTGCTGCTGAGGAATCGAACCCAGGGCCTCATGCATGCAAGGCAAGCGCTCTACCACTGAACCACTTTCCCAGCCCAAGTTAAAATATCATATCCATCCAAATGATTCTTATGAGATGAAATTTTTAATAGTAGTAAACGTGAAAAGGAATTCCTAGACCTGTTGTTTTGCCATTTAGAATGTCAAAGAAAAATATCATGTCACTCATAATTCTTCAAGAATGCAAGGGAAAATGTTAGTCCCCATCATGTTCCCACAAAGCCAGTGGATCCTCAAGGATAATAGTAGACCAGCGGAAATTCTATGTAGCAGACATGGAGCATGGAGCACGAAAGAGAAAGAGAGGAAATGAGAGAGTGTGAAAGAGGGAGAAATATCATGATACTGAAAGTGCATAACAGATAAAAAAGAGCTGTACGAGAATATTCATACTGTTATCTTTAGACTCTACATGTACATTTGAAGGTATTTGATGTATGATAATCCCTCAACCCAAAATATAAAATGATTTTAATAAAAATTAAAAATGACTCAGAAGTAATTGAAAATGCTAACACAATTTCACATTAGCAAATTCTCAGAGATATTTCATGACTTTAAAAGAATGAAGTGGCTGGGGTTAGTATAAATTTACAAGTATAACAATACACAAAAATATGAAAAGATATTCATATATTTCATTATATAACCCAAAGCAGAAAGAAAATGTTGTTTAGATGAATCTTTAAAACCCAGTCTATCAGGAGCTGGGACGGTGGCTGTTGTAGAGTGCCTGCTTGCATGCATGAGGCCCTAGGTTTGATTCCTCAGCATCACATAAGTAGAAAAAGACGGAAGTGTTTCTGTGGCTCAAGTGGTGGCACTAGCCTTGAGCTGAGGTACAGCAACCAGGCCCCAGAGTTCAACCCCATGGCCAACAAAATCAAAGTAAAAAACAAAACAAAACCTAGTCTCTCACTTTTGTGACCTCAACTCTGTATTATCACTGCTTCAGCCTAGGGCTAGGATTTTAAGTGTGGACATTTATCATCCCTCCTGATTCTGACTGTACTTGATAATTTTTAATCAATATTTTGTTCTTAATTTTGCTTTTTGTAAATTCACACGCAACTATAAAAAATGGTTTGGCCATCCCAGTAACCTTCTCAAAGTACCTCCTGATGATGAATAACAAAAGGTTTTACTATATTACAAGGGAAATAATACTACAAATAAAGAAACACAATAAATAAATATTAATGATTAATAAAATAAAATACCAAAGAATTACCAATGTTTTCAGTATTTGAAGTGTACTTCCATATTTGATTTTACTATTCTCACATTCCTGTACATTTAACACTGAATAAGATTATGATGTTCAATAAGAGTTTTATAGGCTATGTGTAGTTTTTAAAGTTACCCACTAAGATTGCTTTTTATGACTCATCTCATCATTTGTATATGTATATGTATATGGTTTATATCATCATTTGTTCCTCACTAACATATAAAGTAAGGAAGCCCTAAAGTTTTAAGAGAAACTGTGCAGTTAACAAAGTCTTAACTCTTCACTCTGCTTCTTTACACTAAGCCTTTGCAACATCTCATTAGTAATGTTTTTATAAACTCTGAAATGTACTTTTTAGTAGCATATGTCTGCTACCATAAATCTTAAATATTTATAGAAAAGTTGTATGACCTGACAAACAGTCCTAATTTTGGCCTATATAAGCAAATTTCCAAAATTAAATATATTTAAAACATTAAAACTTTAAAAATACTTTAACACTTGCCGCAGTGTTCATTATGACAGGTGCCTTATACAGAATAATTGAATTCGTCCTCCTACACATCTCTTTTTTTATTTTTATTTTTTGTGAACATACTGTACAGAGGGGTTACATTTACATGGGCAAGATAATGAGTAAGTACATTTCTTATGAAGCATTGCAGCCTCCTCCTTTGTTTACCCTTCACATCCCTTCCCAGCCTTCCTCCGCCCCCCCACCCAATTCCACCCCCCCTCCCCCGATCCTACACATCTCTTGAACAACAATATCTGGGATTATTTTGTTTTTGACATGTCAATCTTGGCTATTCTTAAATGTGTGCTTATGTAAGAAGTACATGGTTCTAAAATTTCACGAGAATTCTTCAAAACTTACTTTTCTTTGAATTGTCTAGTTCAAGAAAATCAATTACACTTTATATATAAAAAATGCTCTGTGCTCAATTCAGCAGCACATACACTAAAATTGGAGCAGTACAGAGTAGATTAACATGGCCCCTGTGCAAGGTTGATATGCAAATTCTTGAATCATTCCATATTTTTACAACTAAAGATGCTGGAGAGGATGTGGCCACAAGGGAACCTTACTTGATTCTTGGTGGGAGTGTTAACTTATTCAACCACTTTGGAAAGCAGTATGGAGGCTCATCAAAAGACTCCATATAAAGCTCCCCTATGATCCAGCAATCACACTTTTGGGGATTTATCCAAATGATCACAAAGAAGACCATACTAAAACTACCAGAACAACTATGTTTACTGCAGCATTGTTTGCAATAGCTAAGATATGGAGGCCACCCAGATGGCCCACAGAAGATGAATGGATCATGAAAATGTGGTATATATTCACAATGAAATTCTATGCCTCCATGAGAAAGAATGGCATCGCCCAATTTGTTAAGAATTGGAAAGACTTGAAAAAAATTTATTAATTGAAGTAAGCCAAGTCCAAAGAAACATAGGTCCAAAGGTTTCCCTTATTTTCAACAGCTAATATATGTCTGGGATAAGCGGAAGCTATGTGCATATCAGATAAGATGATATTACAGGAACTGAACAAGACAAGTGTTTTTTTTTTTGTTTCTTGCTATTGTTTCTAAGATACTTATAATGTGTGATGTGATTTTTTTTGTTCCTTTATATGTTCCTTCCCTAAGCTCTAACCCCTGTTTTCACTGTACTTGAAGTTGGTGCGCCTACATCCTGTGTATACGTTCCTCTAATTTGGGGAGGGGGAAGGGAAATACAAAATTGTTAAATATGGATACAGGTTGAGATGCACAAGACACTATGTTGAAAAATGAACTTTACAATTTAGGCAGGGGAAGGGGGAGGGGAGTGTATTTCTGGAGGTGGGAGGGAAAGGATGGTGGAAGAAAAAGAAAGGAAGAGGTAACAATGCTTGTTAGGAAATGTACTCATTATTTGCTCATATAAATATGACACCTCTGTACAGTTATTTTTACAGGTGGACCCATTGCAACAATGAGAAGTACAAGTCGTTATGTTGAAAACGAACTTTACAACTTTGGTGGGGGGAGCGGGGAAGATTGGGTGGGAGGGCTAGGAGGATGGGAAGGGATGGGAAGGGGAAACAAAGGAGGAGGCTACAATGCTAGATAAGAAATGTACTCATTATCTTGCCCACGTAATTGTAACCCCTCTGTACAGTATTTTCACAGTAAAAAAAATGTATAAAAATGTTCTTATATACAAGAGTTTATTTCCTCTATTTTACCCAGATAATATCATTAACAAAGAAATTAATGCAGAACACTGATATGCTGATTTGAAGGTATTTTGAATAAATGTGTGTGTGTGGGTGTGTGTACACACACGCATGCACACGTGCACACATGCACATGCTTGTGCATTGGCATGCTCAGAGTTTGAAATCAGGGCTTCAAGGTCTTGCTAGGCCTTTCCTCTATGAGCTACATCTCCATTCCTGGCTCTTTGCTAGTTCATTATAATTTCTGAAAAATAATCTCATGAATTTATTCTGCCCTGAGGGGCTTCCAACAGTTATCCATAGATCTCAGGCTCCTGAGTAGATATTCCGAGTAGATAGGATTAAAGGTGTTACCAGCCAGGACAAGGCTTTCAGAATAATTTTAAAAGTAGAAGAAAGTTTACTTGATGGGGGCCTGTTTTATCATCTCCTACTTTTAAATCATTTTGGAGTGATTATATGTGAATTTACTTCATTTTCGGGTTCTTAAAAGATAGTAAGTTTTGTTATTTAAAAGTTTTAGTACTTTTTAAAAAAGGATACAGGAGCTATGGGACAAAAGAAATTTGACTGTCTTTGGACCTCAATTTATAAGCTCAGCTCTGTGCATGATAACCCAATGTCACCAACAGAGTCTGTGTTGGAGACAAAATGTAACAGAAAACAATCACCATGGGCAATATTTGGTATGCTATTATTTATAGGACAATATGAATATTGAAATGAGAGTGTAAGAGAATGGAGAGATTTTTACCTACATTTTTGTATTGCTAAAAGGCTTTTGGAGACTGTGACTCATTTCCTTCCTCACTATGTGTCTTTGAGCCATGCACTTCGTGCCTTAAATTACAATTTTTCCCAACGCTAAAATGATAATAACATTAGCATTATAGCAAATGTTATCTTAAGAATTGAGAGAAATAAAACTTGCAAAATACTTAACATAAACTTCTGTGAATGAGCTTTGAGTTTAGCCAAAATTTTTTAATACTAAATAGAATGCAATAATATTACAGAAAACATTACAGGTAGTGAGCAACCAGAAGGAATGTGATCTATTGACCATGCTCTGCTTCCAAGGAAGCCAGGTGTACAACGTCTCATGCTTTAAATCAAACTGGTTATCTTATGTCTTGGTAGTGTAAAAGTATCAAGGACAGAATAATGAAGGAATGTTGTAGACTGAGGTAATGTCCATATGATAATGTGCAAAACTGATAAAACGTAAAAGTACCTGAGCAGTATATTGTGTTTTATATCATTTAAGTTCCATTCAAAGATAGGTAATACCTAGAAAAATGAATTCTCTTTTTGATATCCTATCGTAGGTCCTTAGCAGGATGAACTCTTTTTTCATTCTTGTTGAGGCATTATCAGATGAGAAGAACTGTATTTTTTGTTTGCTTCCTTCAATTTATTCTTCGATTTGAAATCTAAACTACTTGACACTGAAAGAAACCAAGGGAAATTAGACACACAGGCTTTGGAAAAAACAATTAACATAAAATAAATAAAATACATATAGCTTTATGAAAGGTCTAACTAAATTGAATTATATAGTCTAAAGATTGAACAGAAAATGATATAAGCAATATCATGTTATTGAAAATTGGAAAATGTAAAGACTTGCTTAATTTTTTCCTTTCTCCTCCCTTGAATTAATTATTGATTTTGTATAAAGAGATTAAAAATGAGATTAACAAGAAATAATTAAAATTCAAAAGAGTTCAGGGAAGATGGTAGGAGAGAAGGTGGAGTCTAAACAGGCTCTCTCATAGAAAGCAGTTTAAGTATTCCAGTGAACAGTCCTAAGTAAAAGAATCACACCAAGGGTGCCAACACCAGAGAGTTTGGCCAGAGAGGGAAAATCCAGGCAAGGAGACAGGTCCGTGCACTTGCCAGCAGGCTCCGCTGTGGCTGTGGCGGTGGCTGTGGCAGCCGTAGGCCATAAAACATGAAACACAGACAGTCTGGGATGAAAGCCCCAGATCAGCAGGCTAGGGGATTCTACACAGCAACAGCAAGAACTGACAAGGAACACACATCTTCATCCTGCAGATTGCAGACCAGCGACGAATCAGGAACCAAGACTCTGGCATGAGTAGAAGCCTGACATCCTCACTCCTTCTAAGGGAGCAGAGGAGGGAAGGCAACCCCTCCCCTCCCCACTACTGGAGATCTCCATCTTTTATACTGATAAAGGCCTGGCTGAGCAGCTAGCTCCAACTCAGGCCTTGGAAGAAAACAAGAGTCATTTAGCAGATCACAGGAACCCGACCTCACCTGCCAGGCTCAGCTCCACCCAGGGAAAAGTCATCCTGCCCAGGCAGAGAAAGTTCTGCCCTCCTCAAGTGTTGATTTCTTCACAGGATAAACAGAGCCAGAGTCTGCCCCTCCCTACAGCAGTCTTGACAATCAACTGAAATTCAGTAAACATAAACCCTGAGTATATCTCCAGGCTAAGCTCTGTAAGTGTCTCAGAAGCTAGCCCCTCAGGGAAACTCTACTGCTTGCTGAAAGGCCTCCACTCTACCCAGAACCAAGCCTCAACAAGCATCTCCAAACTAGAGGAAAAATCCATCTCCCTCTTTTGTGAGACTCAAAGCAGATCTCCCTCCCATTGAACTAGCCTGGGAGGAGGATCACAAAATTCTGGGTAAAGCAGAACATTTTTCTGCCTGCTCAAACAAACTAACTTAAGAAACCAATCCAGCCACAGGAAAATCAAACACCACAAGCAGACCAGAGACTCCAACAAGAGACTGGTTACAGACAAAAGGGAGATACAGGATCTTCCCACACCCTCCAAAAAATCAAAGAACTCATTTTTGTACCTTTTAAAATTTGTTTAAATTTTTTGTTTTCATTTTTTTTAATTGTATTTTATTTTATTTGAGAACATACTGTACAGGGGGGCTACAATTACATGGGCAGGATAATGCATACATTTCTTACCAAGCATTGCAGCCTCCTCCTTTGTTTACCCTTCACTTCCCTTCCCCGCCTCCCATTGTTTGCTGTTAACCTTTTTTTCTTCCTCTTATAATTTTTATTTTGGGGGAATATCTGTGTGCGCGCGCGCATGTGTGTGTATGTGTGTGTGTGTGTGTGTGTGTGTGTGTGTGTGTGTGTGTGTGTGTTTTAGCTCTACTTAACTTTTGATCCTTTTTTTCTTTCTCATTCTTTTCATTTTTTCTTCTTTCGTTCTTTTTTGCATGACTTAATTGCTGTTCTGCTCATCCTCAGATATACCAATAGTTGATTATTAGACCTTATCCCCCATTGTGTACACAATCCAGAAATTTATTACTCAATTCAAATCCTCTTTGACAAGTTTCTTAATAGCAGTACTACCTCTTTATACCTGTATAATATTTTCAACTCTTTTTTACTTTTTCGCATCTCCTTTCTATCCCTCCCCTTCTCTCATCCTATCCCTGTTCTTCTGTGAATATTACGTTTTTAAATTTGCATAAATTTTAAGTGTTTCAATTAATAATTTTTAATATTTGTTTTTTTATTCTTTCTTGTCTCTTTTTTCTTTTTCTTATTTTTTCTTCTTTTTTTTTCTGTCTACTATCATTCTATCCAAACTATTTCCCTTATTGAGATTAGGACTTAGATAATTTAACTCTCCTTTTACCTTTCCACATCCCTCTATATCTATTTTTACCCACATTTCTCACTAAACCTTATAATTTCTGGTATGTAAAATTATTCTTTGCTGATCATAGCTCATTAGTACATAGTTGTTTGATATTGAATAAAAAGATCTGTTGAACTAGATTGTATCTGCAGATTTTTGACTGTGCAACTACAGACTTTGGATGATGCTTGTCTTAAGATAGTGTTCTAGCACAAAACTGGTGTTACTTTCATCCCAAATCGGCAGAACAAGCAGAAAAACACAAGAAAAATGGCAAGTCCGGGTATCTCAACTCCCACTCATGATAATCAGGGGACAGAACAGATAATAATAATCCAGGGGAGAGCTCCCCAAAAGCTATACAAACACTACTGGTAAACATGGTAAATGAAAAAATTGAAAACCTGCAAAGGACTCAGTGTGAGCATGATAGGGAGAGAGAGGAGCAAACCAAAGGTCAATACAGGAATATCATGACCTTGAGACACTTACTCAAAGACTGACACAGGAATTGTTTGAGCAGATTGAAAACACTCAAAGAGAAATACAGGGAGGGCATGAGCAGGCTGAGTCCAGTCAAAGAGATAGACATGACTTGCGTGAGCTGGCTGAGAATAGACAAAGAGAAAGGAATTGCATAAACGTGAGGAAGCTAATCAAAGAGTAATACAGGAATTGAGAGAGCAGGATGAGATAGACAAAGATCTTTAGAGGCATTTATGGAATCCATAAAGAGAGAGCTGAAAGAAGTCAGGAAGACCACAAAGGGAATGCTGAATGGAACCCAAAAGAAGGAATGGGAGTCCAAGGAAACCATAACCAATCAACTAAGTGATTTGAGAATAAACACTGAAAACCAAATTAAGGAAGCAAAGAAGTTCATAGAAGATCTGTAACAAAGCTCCAACAAAGAATTTGAAGCAATCAAACCGACCAATTAGAAAGAAAAGAAATAAAAAACAAAGTAGAAATTCCTGGCAGTAGGTTAGACCATGCAGAAGATCAAATCTTGGGATTGAAGACAGCTTAGATATTATAGAGAAAGAACATACAAACAACAAGACAAATCCAAGAAATATGACAGATCTATTCAACATTTTGAAGACACCATCAGAAGGCCTAATCTGAGGATAATGGGTGTAATGGAGCACTTAGAGAGAGAAGTTAATGGTCTAGGAGATGTGTTTAACAGGATCCTAGCAGAGAACTTCCCAAACATGCAAAAAGATAGGCCTATTCAGATACAAGAAGCTTTTGGAACTCCAACTAGACCAGACCAGAGCAGGACTTCCCTCCTTCACATTATAATCCACACAGGATTAATTTAGACCAAGAAAAAGATCCTTAAAGCTCTCAAGGAGAAAAGATCAGGATAAGCCTGGGATAAGGTATGCCATGCCCTAAAGACAAACAATTATAAACCAAGAATACAATACACAGCTAAACTTTCCTTCATAACGGAAGGTCAAATATAAACCTACCATAGCAAAGAAAAATTGAAACAATATATCTCTGCCAAACCAGGCCTACAAAATATTCTTAAACATATCCTACACATAGAAAACCAACAATACCACAATAAAGGCCAAGAAACTGCACCCAAACTGAGAATCCAAGAACCTAGGAAGAACCCAGTTGGTACAGCTCGCAAGAAGGTGGATAAAATTGCAGGAACTCCCAAATACCTTTCAGTCCTATCTCTCAACATTAACGGAATGAACTCTCCAATTAAGCAATATAGACTACCTAGTTGGATTAAAAAGCAAGATCTTTCTTTCTGCTGCCTTCAGGATTCACATCTTGCCCATAAAAACAAACACATTTTGAATGTGAAATTCTGGAACAAAATCTACCAAGCAAACGGCCCCCATAAACAGGCAGGTGTTGCAAGCCTTATATCAGATAAAATAGACTTAAAATTAAAATCAATGAGAAGACATAAGGAAGCTTGCTATATACTATTTAAGGGATCCCTCCTTCAGGAGGATATTACAATTCTAAATATCTATTTTCCAAACAACGGAGCACCCAAATTTATCCAAGAAAATCTACTTTCCCTCAAGTGCCACATAGACACAATGACATTGATTGTTGGGTACTTGACACACTACTCTCCCCACTAGATAGATGAACTCGGCAAAAATTAAACTGAGAAACTGCAGGTCTAAACAACTGCAATATCAACAAGATTTCACAGACATCTACCAAACATTTCACTCAGCAGCATCAGAATACACGTTCTTCTCTTCAGCACATGGAACATTTTCCAAAATAGACCACTTTTTAGGTGACAAAGCAAACTTGCCCAAATTCAGAAACATTGCAGTAATACCTTGCATTCTCTCAGACCACAAGGGAATAAAATTAGAACTCAAAACCAAAAGCCACCAAAGAAAGTCCTGTAACTCATGGAGGCTAAACAACACACTGCTGACTCACGAGTGGGAGTTGGAAGAAATTAGAAAGGAAATTCAAATGTTCATGTTATTCAACAAAAAAGAACACACATATTACCAGCTCCTCTGGGACACAGCAAAGGCAGTACTCAGAGGCAAGTTTATAGATCTGAGATGCTATATCAACACATTGGAGAGATCTGAAACCAACAATTTAACGAGACATCTGAGCCTCCTTGAAAAAGAGCAGCAAGATAAACCCTAATCCAGTAGATGGAAAGAAATGACAAAATTAAATCAGAAATAAATACATTAGAATTCAAAAAAACATGGAAAGAATCAACAAAACAAAGTGTGGGTTATTCGAAAAAATTAAAAAAATTGATTGCCCCTTAGCAAGTCTTATCAGAAAAAAGAAGAGAATACATACAAATAAATAGACTCAGAGATGAGAATTTTAACATCACCACAGGAACAACAAAGATTCAGAACATTATCAAGGAATAATCCTCAAAGCTTTATGCTAATAAGTTTGAGAACTTGGCAGAGACAGAACTTTTCCTGCCAAATATTGACATGCTGTAAATAAACCAAGAATGAGTTAAACCATTTGAACAGGCCCATTTCAAGCATTGAAATAGAAAGAGCAATAAGAGACCTCCCATCTAAGAAAAGTCCAAGACCAGGTGGTTTTACAGTGGAATTCTACAAGGCCTTCAAAGCAGAGCTCACACCAATAATCCTTTAGCTCTTCAATGAAATTTGAAGAGAAAGTTCACTACCAAGCTCATTCTATGAAGCCATCATATCATAACCTTCATCCCAAAACCAGGCAGGGACTTATCAAAGAAAGAGTACTATAGAACCTTTTGTTTGATGAACATTGATGCTAAACTTTTCAACAAAATTTTGGCCAATCGATTTCAACAATTTATCCAAAAAATCATGCATTATGATCAAACAGGTATCATTTCAGGAATGCAAAGCTAGCTCAATATATGCAAATCAATTAATATAATTCATAACATCAACTGAAGCAAGGATAAGAACTGCATGGTTATCTCAATAGATGCGGAAAAAGCATATGACAAGATCCAAAACCCCTTTATAATGAAAGTTCTGAAAAAATTAGGAATCCAGGAAACATTCCTCAATACAATAAAGGCTGTATATGACAAACCTACAGCCAGCATTATACTTAATTGTGAAAAACTGAAGCCATTCCCTCTTAACTCAGGAATGAGACAAGGATGTTCACTCTCTCCACTTCTCTTCAATCTAGTATTAGAATGCCTAGTTACAGCCATAAGATATACACATAAAGGGGATCCAAATAGGGAATTAAAAAGTAAAACTCTCCCTCTTTGCAGATGATATGTTATTGTACTTAAAGAATCTCACAGATTCCACTCCCAAATTTCTCAAGTTGATTCAAAACTTTGGCAAAGTAGCACGGTATAAAATTAACCCTCAAAAATCAGTGGCTTTTCTGTTTACCAACAATGAGAAAAGTGTGGCTGAAATTAGGAAAGCAACTCCATTCATAATAGGCCTCCAAAAAAAAATAACTAGGAATTTAATTTACCAAAAAGTGAAGGACCTCTATGATGAAAAATTTAAAAACCTGAAAAAGGAAATAAAAACAGAACTTAGAAAGTGGTAAAGACTCCCATGGTCTTGGATTGGAAAGATCATCATCGTGAAAATGGCAATACGTCTCAAGACTATCTACAAATTCAATGCGATATTTATCAATATTCCAACCTCCTTCTTCAAGCAAATAGAAGCGGCAATCGAAAATTTCATATGAAACAATAAAAGATGCCAAATAGCGAAAATGATCCCTAACAGAAAGCGCAGGGCTAAAGGAATGTCAATACCAAATTTCAAACTCTACTACAAAGCCATAATAATCAAAACAGCTTGGAACTGGCACAAGAACAGACCTCAGGACCAATGGAATAGGATTGAAAACCCAGAAATGAACCTACAGACCTCTAGCCATCTAATTTTTGATAAAGGAGCTAAAATACAGAATGGACAAAAGACAGCCTTTCTGTAAATGGTGCTGGCAAAATTGGTTAACTACTTGAAGAGAACTAAGGGTAGATCGTTAGATATCACTCTGCACCAGAATCAACTCCAAATGTATCAAAGACCTTGGAGTCAAAGCAGATATTCTGAAAACATTACAGAATGGAATAGGAGAAACCCTAGGTCTCCTTGGCAGAGGCCTAAATTTCCTTAATAGAGACCCAGAAACACAACAAATCAAAGAAAGATTGGATAAATGGGATTGCATGAAATTGTAGGGCTTGGGCATGGCAAAGGACATAGCTAGCAACATCAATCGAAAGCCCACTGATTGGGAGAAGATCTTCACTAGCCATACAACAGACAAGGGTCTCATATCTAAACTATACCTGCAACTCAAAAATATTAATTCCCCCAAGAACAAATCTTCAAAGAAACAACAGCCCAATAAGAAAGTGGGCTAAAGAAAAGGAGAAAATTCTCTGAAGAGGAAAGAAGCATGGCCAATAGACACATGAATGAAGAAATGCTCAACCTCCCTAGCCATAAAAGAAATGTAAATCAAAACAACATTGAGATACCACCTCATCCCAGTTAGAATGGCAATAATCAAGAACTCTAATAGCAACAGATGCTGGAGGGGATGTGGACAGAAGGGAAGCTTACTGCATTGTTGGTGGGAGTGTAAATTTGTTCAACCACTTTCAAAAGCAGTATGGAGATTCCTCCAAAGGCTCCACATAGAGCTCCCCTATGACCCAGCAATCCTACCTTTGGGCATTTACTCAAATGACCCCAAACAAGACCACACTAAGGCTACCAGCACGACTATGTTTATTGAAGCATTATTTACCTTGGCAAAGATATGGAACCAACCCAGATGCCCCTCAAGTGATGAATGGATCAAGAAAATATGGTATATATACACAATGGAATTTTATGCCTCCATCACAATGAATGACATTGCCCCATTTTTTAGGACTTGGAAAGACTTGGAAAAAAATTATTTTAAGTGAAGTAAGCCAGGCCCAAAAAAACATAGGTCCCATGGTTTCCCTTATTAGCAATAACTAGTATATGTCTGAGTCAAGCAGAAAAGGTCAGATCAGGTGATGATAGGGAAATGAACCCTAATATATGTATTCAAATGTTTTTTTTGTTTCATGCAATTGTTCCTAAAGTATATATAAGATTTTTTTGTTGCTTTCTATGTCCCTCCTCCACGGTATAACCCCTGTTTTCATTGCATTTGATGTTGGTATAATTTGTCGAGGGGAAGGAAGAAACAAATCTTTTAAATAGGAAATCAGGTGGACCCATTGAAACAATGAGAGGGACAAGTTATTATGTTGAAAAACTAACTTTAAACTTATATGAGGGGAGAAGAGGGGGAGGAAGATTGGCTGGGTGGCAAGGGGAAGATGGGAAGGGATTGGAATGGGAAACAAAGGAGGAGGCTACAATGCTTGATAAGGAATTTACTTATCTTTCGCATGTAATTGTAACCCCTCTCTACAGTATTTTCACATTAAAAAACAGAAATGATTAAAATTGGACAAAAGTTCGGAATAGACCTGTTTTCCAAATAGCCATGAAAGTAGCCAGTGGGTTTACAATGTCGTGTTTAATACAACTTCTATGTTGGCTTAATTCTTTTGGAACAGAAGTCATTAGAGAAACGCAATTCAAAATTACTATGATACTAGTTCATAACTATTATAACACTTATCCAAAAAATCAAAGGAACCTGGTGTGGTGGTAAAGGCTTGTAATTCCAAGCATTTAGCAGGTTGGAGTAATAGGATTTTATTCTAAGGCCAGTCTGGGTTACTGCACATAGTACAAACCTGCCCTTAAAAAAAAGGTAATAATGTTGGTGAGAATGTGGATAAAAGAAATTTGCTAGGGCTGGGAAGGTGGCTCAGTGATAGAGCGCTTGCCTTGCATGCCTGAGGCCCTGGGTTTGATTCCTAAGCACTACATAAGTAAAAAGAAGAAATTTTCCACACTCTTAGTCAAAATACAGGTTAATATTCTCCTTGTAGAAAGTAGTATGCAGTTTTCTAGAGAAATGTAAAGTTGAAATGTCATCTGACCCACTGATCATATGTTTATTTCTCTTTGTGTAACTGATAAATATATCTATAGTTCATTGCTATTCAAATTATTCACAATAACGGCCAAGATATAAATTGAAGTTAAGGGTTGAACTACAGACTAATAAAGCACTGTGTTGTATGCACAATATATTTTTGTTTCATTTTTAATATAGAAAGAGTCTTCTCCCAGTAGCCACAATTTACAATAACCTGAAAGATGTATTCTAAATGAAGAAAAATGTCTTCTGATCTTTGTAAAACCACACACACACACACACACACACACACACACACACACACACACACACACACACACACACACACACACACACACAGAGCAACCTGAACGATTTAGAGGGAAATGATGTTTTTTGTTCCCAAGAATTTTTTTTATTGTGAAAATACTGTACAGAGGGGTTACAATTACATGGACAACATAATGAGTACATTTATTGTAGTGCCCACGTTCCTGGACCCCCACCAAGAAGACCAACAAGAGTCAGACGTTCTGAAATGCAAAAGCAAGGTTTTATTTAGACGGGCTGAAGCTTGGGCCTCGTCCTACACTCCCACACAGTGGAGCCTAGGTGGAGAGCCCTGAGATAAATAAAGATTTGCAGGGCTTATAAAGGCAAACAACCAGGTGTTCGGATTACCACCACATCTTGCTCTGCTAGCTGAGATAAACAAGCAACATATGATCACTGCCTCAAAAATGGAGTTACTTTAACCCTTGCTCCCCCCTTGACTTATGGTCCTGAGACACAATATTGTGGCTCCGGCCCCAAACTTCACTTCAACAGCTCTCGATCTTGACTAGTCCCTCTATGACCATAGCCATGTTGTCTTTTGCTATTCCTGAATGGTCAATGTGAAAACAACACTCTTCTCCTAGGACAGCACAAAGTTCCCCTTGTTGTACTGAGCGCCTCCCAGGAGTTATGCAAATGATAATTGAAACAATACCAATAACAATCAGTCCATTTTTCTTTTCTTGAGTTATATATGGAGTGGTTGGGTAGGATGCTTAGTGACTTCCCATGTTTCCCCATGGTCATCCAGGGCAATGGGGTCAGCCAGTCTTTCATGGGTGTAGTGGATCTAAGCAGCAATGCTGTCCACCTTAAGGGCAGTGGGTGTAGCCAAAGGTACCATGTAAGGTCCCTTCCACTGTGGTTCCAAAAATCTCAAGTTGTACCTTCGAACAAACACACAGTCCCCTGGTTCAAACAAATGGGGGGTAGGAATAGAAGCAGAATCATATAATGCTCTAAGCTGGGGCCACCCACTTTTGTGGACAAGCTATAGATAGTCAAGTTTACATAGAAATTCAGTGTCACTCAAATGAGCAAGCAATCCAGTCTGAAGGCTAGGGATAATAGGTGGAGGATGTCCATACACTATTTCAAAAGGAGTACACCCAAGGTGATAAGGTGAATTTCTTATTCTACACAGAAGGAGTGATACCCAGTCTGTGCCAGTCTCCAAAGTCTGATTCATTCTTTCTACCTGCCCTGAACTCTGGAGTCTATAAGCACGGTGCAATTTCCAATCTGTCCCCAGTGCCACAGTTATCCCCTGACTTACTTTTGAGACCAAGGCCGGTCCATTTTCCGACCTGATGGTGGATGGGAAGCCATAGATGGGTAGGATTTCTTCCAGGATCTTCTTAGCCACGAAGTTCGTGATCTCATGCTTTGTTGGGTAGGCTTCAACTCATCCTGAAAAGGTGTCTACAAAAACTAGCAAATATTTATATCCAACTTTTCCACTTTAAATTTCTGTGAAGTCTAATTCCCAATACACATCTGGCCTATCTCCACGGAGGCGAGCTCCTTTTGTAACTGGTTGATTGGGGGAATTGGTGAGCTGACAGGCTTTACAATTTTTAACAATGTCCTCAATGAGTTGATTTCCTTGCTTAATTTTTACTTCTGAGTGTTGGAGCAAGTCCTGCATTCTTCGGGTTCCCATGTGAGAGGCCTGATTGATTCTCTTAAGAATCCCCTTGCCCAATCTTTGTGACAAGATAAGTTTCCCCTCACCAGTTTTCCACCAGTCTTTATTTTCTTCTCTGCCTGGGGATTTATAGGCCATGGGAATTTTCTTTATCCACTCCAAGTCTTCTTGGGAGTACTGAGGCTCAGGAGGCAAAGCTCGAGGCCCTGCATCTACTAGAGTAAGTACTCCCCCTCTGGGATGGAGGGCCACCTCCTTAGCTGCCTGATTGTACAAGTTATTTCCTTTGGTTGTTGAATCAGTTTCCTTTTGATGGCCAAGGCAGTGCATAATGGTAATATTTGCTGGTTCCCCTAGGCCTGGACAAGGCTTAAAATTTCTTGTTTGTTTTTAATAGCCTTTCCTTCAGGTGTCAGCAGCCCCCTCTCTTGGTAAATGGCTCCCTGGACATGCATGGTAGCAAAAGCATACCGATTGTCGATGTAAATGTTTAATCCCTTCCCTTTCCCCATAGGGCTTTTGTTAGTGCCACTAGTTCTGCTCTTTGTGCAGATGTACCCTGGGGGAGTGCTTCAGCCTACACTATCTCAGTGTCCATGGTGACTGCTGCACCCACATACATTTTTCCATCTCGAATGAAACTGCTGCCATCTGTGGACCAGGTATGCACGGCGTGTGACAGTGACAAGTCCAACAAGTCTGGCTTCTTTTCCTTGGCCTGGTCTCTCTTGTCATGCTCAATTTCACATTCTTTGCCCTTCCTTTCCTTTCTTTGCTCCTCTTTCTCTCTCTTACTGTAAACCTTTTCCTCCACGGCTACTAGATCCCTAATAGACTTTTCACCAAGTCTTTCTAGAGCCTGCAACTTTTGCTTTATGTATGATGCAGATTGATTTATATAGGAAAACATAATCATCTGAGCTGACTCCAGAGTCTCAAGATCAGATGGGGTATATTGAGTAAAAGCTACCATGAGCTGCTCAAGATACCCTCCCGGACTTTCAATTCCTCCCTATCTAACATCATAGACTCTGGCCATATTAGTAGGTCGGTGAGGCACCACCTTGAGACCTACAAACAGAGCCTGGTGATAGATGAGGAGTCGCTCCCTACCTTCAACCATATTGCAGTCCCATGTTGGTCAAATCTCAGGAAAATAGGCAGCGATCATGGCAGGATCTGTGATGGGCGCTCCTGTGTGGCCAGGGATTTGTTTCCGGGACACCTCTCAGATAAGGTCTCTCTCTTCGGTGGTAAAAAGGACCTGTAAAAGCTGACTGCAATCATCTCAAGTGGGTGATGAGTAATGAGAATGGTTTCAAGCAAACGAATTAAATCCTGGGGTTTCTCAGAAAAGGAGGCATTTTGGGTGTGTCAATTGTATAGATCACTGGTAGAAAATGGCCAATATTAGAATTGCTGTTGATCATTTGCATCCACAGGACATACTGTGCTTAAGGAAAAAACAGCTGCATTAGAAGTGGGAGAGGGGCTGATCCCATGGCTTCCTCTAGTGACTGGCCCCTCAGAAACTTTAAGGGCAGGTGCCGAGATTTCGGCTGCTGGTTCTATAGCTACCTCCTCCTCTTGGTGATTCTCAGGCTCTGCAAAAGGAACCTGGGAAGCTGAGTATGGGGTAGGAAATATTTTTTCCACGTTATCTCCCTGAAAAACCGGGGGGGGGTACAATATCTTTTCCCCTTTCTTAGCTTTTTTCTTTTTGTTAGTCTAGGGGGTTAGATGGAGTGTTGCCCATGATTTCCAGTCCCATTAGTCGTACAGTCCAAAAAACAATAAACAGTACAAACAAAACATACACAGCCCTAACAGTTAAAAAAAAAAAGGTTACGAAGTGGAGATCTCCTGAATTGGTCCGCTGACCCCTGTAATAGGGAAGCAGAAGGAGCAGACCCACAGTGAGTGAGTTGGGCCTCAGTTAGGAGGCCCTCTTGGTCAGTTCTGGCCCAACACCAAACCAACCTATGCACCACAATTTTCATGGCAGGGATCCAAGGACCATCCCCTTCACAAGAGGATCTGGGATGTCTCCCAGTTCCTCCAGGGTTGTCATGCAAGCATGTCCGCTATGACAACCCTTTACACAATACGAATTGGAGTGGCCGTCCTCACAAACAAAAATGAAAATAAAACATATAAAGAGAGGAACGACAGGACAAGACAATTTGACAGCACTGTTTTACCTTCGGAGTCTGAGGTCTCGTGGGTCTTGAGGTATCCTCGACGAGCCCTCACTAACATGTAGTGACCATTTTGCAGGACCCCCACAGAGAAGACCAACTAGAGTTAGACGTTCCGAAATGCAAAAGCAAGGTTTTATTTAGACGGGCTGCAGCTCAGGACTCATCCTACACTCTCACACAGTGGAGCCTAGGAGGAGAGTCCTTAGCTAAAGATTTGCAGAGCTTATGAAGGCAAACAACCAGGTGTTTGGGTTACCATCATGTGTTGCTCTGCTAGCTGAGATAAACAAGAAACAAATGGTCACTGCCTCAAAAATGGAGTTACTTTAACCCTTTCATTCTTATCAAGCATCGTAGCCTCCATCTTTGTTTCCCATTCCCATTTCTTCCCATCCTCCCCCTCACCCAATCCTCCTCCTCCCCCAAAGTTGTAAAGTTCATTTTCAAAATAATGACTTTTACATCTCACTGTAACCGTATTTAAATGATTTGTTTTTTTTATCCCTTACCACTCACAAATTATACCCACATCAAATACCATGAAAGCGGGGGTTATACCATGGGGAAGGGACATATAAAGCAACAAAAAATCTTATAAATAATTTAGATACAATTGCATGAAAGAAATAAACATTTGAATACATATCTTAGGGTTCATTTCCCTAACATCAACTTATCTGACCTTTTCTGCTTGACTCAGACATATACTTGTTATTGCAAATAAAGGAAACCATGGGACCTATATTTCTTTGGGCCTGGCTTACTTCACTTAAGATAATTTTTTCCAAGTCTTTCCAATTCCTAACAAATGGGGCAATGTCATTCTTTCTGAGGGAGGCATAGAATTCTATTGTGTATATATACCACATTTACTTGATCCATTCATCACTTGCGGGGCATCTTAGTTATGATAAATAATGCTGCAATAAACATAGTCGTGCTGGTAGCTTTAGTGTGGTCTTGTTTGTGATCATTTAGGTAGATACCCAAAAATCGGATTGCTGGGTGATAGGGGAGCTCTTTGTTGAGTCTTTGGAGGAACCTCCATACTGCTTTCCAAAGTGGTTGAGCAAGTTTACACTGCCAATGCAGTAAGGTTACCTTCTGTCCACATCCCTTCCAGCATCTGTTGTTATTAGAGTTCTTCATTATAGCCATTCAAACTGGGATGAGGTGGTATGTCATTGTTGTTTTGATTTGCATTTCTTTTATGGCTAGGGAGATTGATCATATCTTTCTTTGTCTATTGGCCCTGCTTCTTTCCTCTTCAGAGAAGTTTCTCTTCAAGTCTTTAGCCCACTTACTTATTGGGCATTGTTTCTTTGAAGATTTGTTTTTGAGGGATTTAATTTTTTGAGTTCCAGATATATTTTAGATATGAGACACTTCTCCATTGTATGTTTAGTCATCAATAAAGGAGCTAAAAAATATAGAATGGAAGAAAGACAGCCTCTTCAGAAAATGGTGCTGGCAAAATTGGTTAACTACTTGTAGAAAATTAAAACTAGATCCTTAGATATCACTCTACACCAGAATCAACTCCAAATTCTTCAAAGACCTCTGAGTCAAAACCGACACTCTAAAAACATTACAAGATGGAATAGGAGAAACCTTGGGTCTCCTTGGACTAGATCAGATTTTCTTAATAGAGACCCAGAAACACAACAAATCAAAGAAACGTTGGACAAATGGTATTGCATGAAATTGCAGAGCTTCTGCATGGCAAAGGACATAGCTAGCAAGATCAATAGAAAGCCCTCAGATTGGGAGAACATCTTCACTAGAGAGAATTTTTTTAAAAAGTAAAGCGAAGTGGAATTTCTGGGGCATTTAGGTCACAATGTAGAAGACAGTAGATATACTTGATGATCAAGTATAAAGTTGTAATGTACAACATGAGGATACAGGGGGCAACACTGGCCTTACAAAGGAATGAAGATAAGTAAATAGGAGTTCTTCTTTCTAATGGGGATTACTCTTTTAGTTGTTCTTCCTTCAGTAATGGATAAGCTGAACATAATTCTTTAAGTATATCTGACTTTTGCCCCATTT
Source organism: Dipodomys merriami (assembly GCF_024711535.1). Taxonomy (NCBI): domain Eukaryota; kingdom Metazoa; phylum Chordata; class Mammalia; order Rodentia; family Heteromyidae; genus Dipodomys; species Dipodomys merriami. Next base: position 381,566 of record NW_027202538.1, on the reverse strand, counting down.
GTCCGGAAATGGAAAGACTTGGAAAAATTTATATTAAGTGAAGTAAACCAGGTGCAAAGAAACATACGTCCCATGGCTACCCTTATGTACAATAACTAGTATATGTCTGAGACAAGAAATAACGGTCAGATAAGTTGAAATGAACCTCAAGATAAGCACTCTATATTTTCTTTCTTGCTATCGTTTCTAACATATTTATAAGTTATTTCTTTGTTGCTTTGTGTGATCCTCCCCCACGGTATAACCCCTGTTTTCACTGTATTTGATGTAGGTATAATTTGTGGAAGTGAAGCAAAAAAAAAAAAAAACAAATTGTTTAAATAGGTGGACTCATTGCAACAATGAGATTTAGACTTTAAGTCTAAAATCGAACTTTACAACCTTTGCACAAGAGTTGGGGGAGGGATAGGAATTGATGGTTAGGGGAAACAAAGTTGGAGGCAACAACGTTTGATAAGAAATGTACTCATTACCTTGCCATGTAATTGTAAGTCCTCCATACGGTATTTTTTTTTTTTTGTCGGTCGTGGGGCTTGAACTCTGGGCCTGGGTGCTGTCCCTCAGCTCTTCAGCTCAAGGCGAGCGCTCTACCACTTGAGCTACAGCGCCACTTCCGGGTTTCTGGGGGTTTATTGGAGATAGGAGTCTCACGGTCTTTCCTGCCCGGGCAGTCTTTGAACCGCGTTCCTCAGATCTCAGTCTCCTGAGTAGCTAGGATTACAGGCGTGAGCCACCAGCGCCCGGCTCCATACGGTATTTTTACAATAAAAAATTATTAAGAAGATACATTATATTAAACCTTATACAGTGGCTACAAACTTCATTTTAATGGTTAAATAAATATTAGCCCTCCTCAAAAAAAGAAAGAATAACAAGCAATATAGTAATAATGTTGTTTTCAACATAGAACAAAATTTCAAATTAAAATACATGAGATTTTCCTTGATGTAACCTAATTATTATAAATAAGGAAAACCTGGGGACCTATGTTCCTTTAAGTCTGGCTTACTTCACTTAGTATGATGTTTTTTCAAGATCTTTCAATTCCTTATGGATGAGGTGGTATTATTGTTTCTGACGGAAGCATAGTATGCCATGTATTTGTATGTGTGTATGTCTGCGTGTCTGTGTCACATTTTCTATATCTATTCATCTACTGAGGGGCATCTGGCTTAATTCCATACCTTAGCTATGGTAAATAATACTGTAAAAAACATAATTGTGCTGGTAGCTTCAGTGTGGCCTTGTTTGTGGTCACATAGTTAAATGCCCAGAAGTGGGTTTAATGAATAATAGGGGAGCATTATTGTGCACATCACGGATAATCTTAGTAGATGAGCAGAATTACTCAATAGCTATGTACATATGACCATGAAAGGTGATTCCAAGTGAAATGAAATCCAAGACATATTCTTTGTTGTTGTTGTTCTTAATGTACTATGTACTTTTCATCCTTTTGTGTTTTCCCCACATATGGTTTATCCCCTCTAGTCACTGTATTTGATTTTGATACCCAGGTTATCATATCTAGGGAACTAGGGAAGAGTAAGAGAAAAAAGCAAAATGGTGAGACAAAGGACAAAGGCGGAACCTATGCAAAAGTGAAAATCACGAGACAATATGTTGGAAATAATCTTGGGGGGGGGATGTTGGGAGGGACGAGGGAGAAAAATGGGGGAAAGTTAAAAAATTATAAAAGAAATGAATTCATTACCTGACTTATGTAACTATAACCCCTCTGTACATTACCTTGACAATAAAATTTAAATACAAAATGAAATAAAATACTTGAGAGCAGCAATACAGGAGATGGGAGTGGGGGAAATACAATAGTATACAAAGAAGAGTAGAACAGCTGTTGGGAGCAGTAGTTTGACTTTAACATAGGAAGTAATAAACTAGCATACAGATTTTCAGCCTCATGTCAGTCACTACAAAGGGAAAACAAAATGCACAATCAGCAAACCAATAGAGATAAAATAGAAAACTAAACAACTTAGGTGAAGAGATGACTTGGACCAAGAATAAGAAATGACACAATTAGAAAACAAATAACAGGCTAGTAAGTTTAAAAATTATTACTTACAATTCTATTAAAAGTTTTTTACAGCAGGGCTGGGAAGGTGGCTCAGTGAAGAGCGCTTGCCTTGCATGCATGAGGCCCTGGGTTCGATTCCTCAGCACTACATAAGCAGAAAGAAAAAAGCCAGAAGTGGTGCTGGGGCTCAAGTGGTAGAGCACTAGCCTTGAACTGAAGAGCTGAGGGACAGCGCCCATTCACAGAGTTCAGGCCCCACAACCAGACCCAAAATAAAAGTTTTTTACATCACAATTTGTTAGAACTATAATTCAAATCACTGTTTAATAGTAGATCATTTTAATAACAGGTTACTTATGCCTGATTTCTTAATATTAAATATTTAATATATAATTTAAATTTAATATATAAATTAAATTTAAATTTAATATATAATTTAAAATTTAGAAAAGAAGAAATTGAAACTAATTTTAATAATACATTTCATGAATTGTAAAATTGACAAGAATTAGAATTAAAAAATAATATATCATTACTGTTTCATTTATGTGAATTAATGGAATAATTCAAAGTGTATTCTACACTTGGCACTCATCTTGACATCAAATAATAAATTATTGCACATGACTCTTGGTATTAGGTGGAAGGGTTCAGCACTGTGGTAACACACCACACAGTATATGAGGGTATGACTCCTCTCATCTAGCTTAAATTGTGGAAATTTAATTTCTTCATGCATGTGACATCTACACAGTTATATGCAATTACATACATGAGTAGCATTTCAGATGATTCTTAAAAGTCATATTCATTAGTTAAATTTTTATTATTTTGTACCAAATACGTATTTATTGAGAGACTGAATTTCTGAGTAGATGATGGTGTATATGTGCCAGATTACACAATTTGAGGTTCATTTTATATTCCTGACGTTTTTTCTACTCTTGGATTTAATAGTCCATAAGGGGTTAAGTGTATTATATTGGATATATGAAAGTAAAATAAATGTTTATTCCATTAATCTTTTGCCACATGTCTAATTGCAATATAAATTATCCATGTGTTTGAATTAATGAAAATAATAATAGATATAAGCCAGATAAATCAGTCTGTAGTAGACAAGTATTTTCACCTTTCTTTTGATAATTGGTCCTCTTTTACACTACAGAATATTCTTGTGAAAACGTGATCCAGGATGGCCAAAACTGCAGAATATTATGTTTTTATCTATCGTAAAACAGGGAAGAAAGGCCAACCTTCCATAGAAAAGTCTGTTCCCAGTGATGTAATCTGTTTTATGGTGGTCACTTGGAAATGAACCTTTTTCACAGTCAACCTTGAAAAGCCATCTTGATAGAACATTTCTGTAAGTGGTTACAGAAGCTCATTGATGGCTTTGCAAGGATCCAGATTGCCTCATTTTGAGACAATTAAAACAGGAATTTAGTCAGGTGTTTTTGTATCTTTAGGAAAAACGCCATTGACTCTAGGCCAGGGGATCACTCGGGCCCAGATAATTTACTACCTTGAATAGTAATCCTAGATCTCTAAAAAACACACAAACAAACAGAAAACTCCAGTAAGTACAGCCAGTCAGGGCTGCTATCACAGCCTACATGAAGTCAGGCAAAAAACAGAAGCTGAGAGTCATTTAGCTAATAATTAATATATTTTATTATGAGGCAGACTGAAATGAGATTCCCGAGAGAGGGTCAGAAAGACTGATCAGAGAGACTAAAATTGCTCACACAAAGATTGGATAATAGAATTCCTTGTAGAACAAATAAATCATAGAACACTTGTGCATGTAAGAACAAGACATAAGACCAATTCCAGAAATACACATTTTCTTAGAGATCAGCTTAATGAATTATCAATGGAAATCTTTGAATTCTTAAATATTTGACCACATGTCGGAGAAGGCCAATTGCTGAAGAGAAAGAAAATGTCATCACTCTGTTAGGAGGTCCAATATCACATTAGGAAGTAATCAAACACAGATTTGTAATAAAAAGAGAAAACAATTATTCCAAATGAGGGTTTTATTTCTTTTGATGTAACAGTTCTTGATTTACATGCTAGCAATTAACATACAATTGATCCAGTCCCACAGCTGAATTGATATTGACTGCAGTGTTCCCACATGAAGGAAAAGAGAAAATTTTAAATGTCTGATGAAATGAGTTGAGGGTGCCGTGTCCTAATAGTGATATCTGATATTTAGACACAGGTGAAGAGGTGGATTTTCTTTTATAAAAACCCCCCATTTTTAGCCTGCTACCAGAGGCTCATAGTTGTAATCCTAGCTACTCAAGAAGCTGAGATCTGAGGACTGCCATTCAAAGCCAGCCTGGGCAGGAAAGCCCCTGAGCCTCTTATCTCCAATTAACCACCAGAAAACCAGAACAGGCCCTGTGGCTCAAGAGTTAGAGCCCTTACCTTGAGTTGCAGAGCTCAGGGCCAGTGCCCAAGCCCAGACATCAAGCCCCTCAACCAACAACAACAACAAAATAATCTCCCATTTCTTGGACTGCTTACAGCTTTTCCTAACATTCAATAAAGAAGTCATTTTATCACCAACTACATTTAAGTCCTATCATAGCTGTTACAAATAGAATGATTTGGAATCTTATGTCAAAAGATTCATATTTGGGGAAACAAATACCAGCATTGTAACTTTTTTCCAGTCTTGAACTCTGGGTCTGGGCCTTGAACATTGTTATGCTGGTAGTTTTAATGTGAACTTCTTTGTTATTTTTTGGAATACTGCCCCTGAATGGAATTACTGGATAATAGGGAGATCTATGTTTGGTCTTTTGAGGAAAGTTCATACTGCATTACAGACTGGTTGAACAAGTTCAATTTCCTACTAACAGTGTAATAGAGTTCCCATTTGGCTACATCCACCTCAGCATTTGTTATTGTCAATTTTCTTGATAATGGCCCTCCTAACTGGGACAAGGTACAATCTGTCTTGTTATTGTAGATTTCTAGGCACCTTCTAGCTACCATAAATGAATGAATCCATGAAACCTATATTGCTCTGAGTGTGCATTCCTTTCTCTTAGTATAATTTCCCCAAGCCTTTCATTTTACTTAAGACTAGTGAAAAGTCATCCCTTCTGATGGGTGAATAGAATTCCATTGTGTGTGTGTGTGTGTGTGTGTGTGTGTGTGTGTGTGTGTGTGTGTGTGTGTGTCTGTGTGTGTGTGTAAAATGACTATAAGCCCATATGTTCATTTCTAAGCCTTCTGTTTCATCTGTAATTTTGTAATTTCATATTAAATTTGGATTGTTTTCCCTACTGCATTGAAGAATATTGTTGGAATTTTGCTGGGTATTGCATTGTTAATTGTTTGGGGGTAATATTGCAGTTTTCACAATGTTAATTCTTCCAACCAGGAGAATTGAAAGACTTTCCATGTCCTTGAATCTCCTTCAATTACCCATTTTAGAGTTTTAACGTTTTTACAGTAGAGGTCCTTCACATTTTTAGCTAAATTAATTAAATCCTAGTTTCGTTGTTGTTTTGTTCTGTTTAGTTTTGATTTGATTTTGAGCTAATATATATGAGGTTGTTTTTTGGATTCCAGCCTCGATCTTCCCATTGTTGGTAACACAGAACAACTAATCATTCTTGTGGGTTTTATACGCTGCTACGTTGCTGAAGGTTAGCATCACCTTTACTAACTTGAGGGAGCAAGCTATAGGGTCCTTTAAATACAGGATCATTTCATCTGTAAAAAGGGATACTTTTCTTTCTTCCCTATTTGGATCCCCATTATGTTTTTCTCTTGCCTATTGCTCTTGCTAGGAACTCCACTACTATATTGAACATTAGTAGAGAGAGGGGACATCCTTTTATCATTCCTGATTTTAATGTCTTCATGCTTCCACCATTAGGTATATGTTTATTATCTCTTTGTCATATTCATACTCTGTATTATATTGAAGAATGTTCCATGCATTCCTAGCTTCTCAGACCTTTAATCATAAAGGGGTATTGGAGTTTGTTAAAAGCTATTTTTACATCTATGTATATATGGTAATGTGGTTCTTGTCCTGCTTCTGCTGATGGTTTATGTTATGTTTATTGACAAGTATATTGGATCCAATTGGATCCTAGAATGAATTCTGTTTGATTATAGTATACGATTTTTTTGTTAGTTGCTGAAATTGGTTGGTGAGAATTTTATTGAGAAGTTCTGTATCAATGCAAACCAAAAGCTCAGTTCATAGTTCTCTTTCTTTGATGAGTCCCTATCTGATTTGGGGAAGAGTCTAATTCTAGCTTCATAGAATGTGTTTGATAATTTCATTTCCCTTTCTATTCCATTGAAGAGTTAGATCTGAGTATTGCAAGCTCTTTGCAGGCCTTAATTTCATGGTAAATCCATTGAGTCCTAGATTTTTCTGGTATGGGAAATTGTTTATTGACATTTCATTTTCATTATTTCTTATGTATTACTTCCTGGTTCAGTTCGAGTATAGGAAACCATAAATTTCTCTAGAATTTTCCAGGTGACTGGCATACGGTTTTCAAAGTACTTTCTTATAGCATTCTCAATTTTGCTTATTTATGTTGTTATGTCTAATTTTTTCTCTAATTTCTCTATTTGGGTGAGTTCTCTTATTGTATTTACAGGGGTTTTTTTATTATGAAGGTGTTATACAGGGGGGGTTGGTTTCATTAAAATAAGTAATGAGTACATTACCCCCAACCTTGATATCCCATCCCCACAAAGTTATAAAGTTCATTTCTAACATAGTGTCTAGTGTATATCACTGTTGCTTTGGTTAATCTTTGTCCCACCATTTCTGTGATTTCCCTTCGTTCCCCAAATCAGATTAACTTAGGTATAAGAGAAAGGGTATGGAAATCAAAAACAGTGAATACAGGGAATAAACCAAAGTGGAAAACGTAAATAGAAATAACAAAAACAGTTCACTATACAATTATCTTGTATCCATTTCTTGGAGCTCATTTCAATAAGCATAATTTTCTATGGTCATATGCATATAGCTATTGAGCTATTGTGCTCTTTTCTAAGAATATCCTAGGTATATTCTAGTTTTTCCAAATGAGTGAAAATATGTACCCTATGATTTTTTGTGTCTGGCTCTTTTGACTTATTATGTTTTCCAAGTCTTTCCTTTTCCTTACAAATGGGGCAATGTCATTCTTTCTAAAGGAACCATAGAATTTTGTTGTGAATGTATATGACATTTTTTTGACTGATTCATCTACTGAGGGACATCTGTTTTGGTTTCATATCTTAGTTATGGTAAATAATGCTACATTGGACATAGTTTTGATAGTAGCGTTAGTGTGGCTTTGTTTGTGGTCATTTGGGTAAATGCCCAGGAGTGGGATTGCTGGGTCATAGGGGAGCTCTTCTGAGAAACCTGTACACTTCTTTATGGAATATTTGTGCAAGTTTACATTTCCACCAATAGTGTAATAGTGTTCCCTATTGTTCATATCCCCACCAGCCCAGCATCTGTTATTATTAATTTTCTTCATAATGGTCATTCTAACTGGGGTGAGGTGGAATCTCAATGTTGCTTTGATTTGCATTTCTATGGCCAGAAATGATGCATATTTCTTCATGTGTCTATTGGCCATTCATATTTCTTCTTCAGAGAGGTCTCTCTTTCAATCTTTAGCCCACTTATTAAGAAGGTTGTTGGTTTTTGATTATTTGTTTTTTGGAGGGGTTAACTTTTGGGGCTCTAAATATATTTGAGATATGAGGCCATTGTCTGTTGCAGAGCATGTAATGATCTTCTCCCAATCTGTGGGCTTTCTATTTATCTTTCTATCTATATAAATTCTCTTCTTAGTCGGATTTGGTACGGGTAGGTCAATTCTGTTAATTTATTGAAAGAACCAACTCAGTTTTGTTGATCTTTTTATGTTTTATTTTGTCTTTATTTAGGTATTTCTGATTTAATTTTTTGGTAGGTCTTAGGGCTTTCACTCTGGTCTTGGGCACTGTCCCTGTGCTCTTCACCTCAAGATGAGAGCGTTACATTTGAGCCACAGTGCCACTTCCGGGTTTCTATTGATTTAATGGAGATAAGAGTCTCAGGGACTTTCCTGCCAGGGCTGGATTTGACCCTCCATCCTCATATCTTAACCTCCTGAATAGCTAGGATTACAGGCGTAAGCCACCACCTGTGCGCGTCTTTGATTTACTTCTTTTTTGTTTCTGTCTACTGCTTTGGGTTTGGGCTTGTTCCTGTTTTCAAGAAGTTTGAGGTATATAATTAAAATACAGACTTGAGATTTCCCCAATTGCTTGATGTAGGCACTCAGAGGTATACATTTTCCTCTGTGTGCTGCATTTACTGTGTCCCAGAGGAATTGGTATTTTGTGTGTTCAATTTGTTAAATTTCAGAAACTTTCAGATTTTCATTATAATGTATTCAGTGCCCCACTGGTCATTCAGTAATGTGTTGTTCAGTCTTCATGTGTTTGAGAATTTTTTTTTTTTTGCTTTAGCTGTTTAATTCTAAGTTTATTCTGTTGTGGTCTGACATGATTTGGAAAGTCAATTTATTTTTCTTTCATTTTGGATAGAATTTCTATGTAACATAAGATATGTTCTATTTTGAAGACTCTTCCAAGAGCTGCTGAGAAGAATGTTTCTATTGATTTATATTCTGTAGATGTCTGTTAGGGCTAGGCGGTCAATGTAGTTATTTAGGCCTGCAGTTTCTTGGTTTAGTTTTTCCTGGATGACCTATCCAAGGATAACAATGATGTGTTGAGATGTGGTTTTAGGTTAAGTAGTATTTGGTTGATGAAGTGGGGGTGCTCTAGGATTCAAGGCATTGATGTTTAGACTTTTTTATATCCTCCTAATGGAGAGTTGCTTTTATCAATATATAATGTCTCTTCCTCCTATTTTTAATTTGAATTCTATTTTATCTTATGTTAGTAATTCTACTGTGGTCTGTTTATGGTGTCCATTTGCTTGAAATTTTTCCTTCCAGCCTTTCAGTTTGAATATGTGTTTGTTTTTGTCAATAAAATGTGTCTCTTGTAGATACTAGATGGATGCATCTTGTTTTTTGATACTAGTATCTAATCTATGTCTTCTATTTGGAAATTTAAGTCCAATGATATTGAGAGTTAAGACTTTGAAATATTTGATAAGTCCTGCTGTGTTATGCACCTGTTGTTAGGAGCTGTGCCTCATCAACTCTTAATATATTTACCTTGTTCTCTGGTAGGGAGCATTCTATGTAACCAGTTCCTGTTCTTCTTGATCTTCTCTATGTAGGATATATTTGATTAACTTCTATCCTGCTGATTTGGTGGAAATACATTGTTTCAACTTTTTTTGTCATGAAATATTTTTATATATCCTTTTAATATAAAGGATAGTTTGGCTTGGGATCGTATTCACGGTTGGTAGTTGTTTGCATTTAATGTTTGTCATACATCATGCCAGGTTCTCCTTTTTTCCATATCAGCTAAGAAATCTGTATTTATTCTGACTCTATATCTTTTATAAATAATCAGTCTTTTGCCAGGTGTGGATTTGATCTTCTGTCGTGATTTCTTTTTCTGGATTTAGGTTTTTGTCTAGACCATTAAGCGTAGGAGAAGAGATCAGTTGTGGTGAGATGTTGTCATGTTAATACTTGTGGTTACAATGACAGTTCGGACTGTCCAGTGGTAAGGTGAATTGAGTCTTTGTTTAGATGTGACTGTCTCTGTTCATGATTTATTTCCCATGTGGCCCTTTGTTTCCACATTTTAGTTGTGCTTTTGAATTTGTTGGCCAACACAGTCACAGCAGTCACCTGCCTGGCTGGGTAACTTTTCATAGATTTCTGTTTTCTTGTGAAGACAGTATAAAATCTTCCTCTGAATTTTATATCTATATATAATTATAGCTCACTTGGTGTGAACCTCTAGAATTGGAGTATCTTCTAGGACTCTCAATATCTGTTTCATTAGAGAGAGCTAGGGTAATTTTCTGTTGTTATTCTGCCATTGTTTTTCCTCTTCCTCAGGTTTATTTATTTATATTGTGGATTTTTTCACATAATTTATGAGTTGTGTTGATTGTATCAGATTATTTTTGTTTTTATATTTGTGTTACTTTGAAATAGTGATTCCAGGCTTGTATGAAGAGACAGTAATAATATGAAATGTGAAGAGCCTAAGGCTTAAAGAGGTACAATGAAGGCCCAAGTAACTCCGTTACAGGCTAACAACCATCTTGTGAGGTATGAATTATTAAAATAACCATGGGTTTGACCAAGAAATGACACAAAAAGAAAAGCAATTCCTGGACAACGGAGACATAAATGATCCTTGGGAAAGCCACAGGAATTTTCTCCAGATGCATTGACCAATCACTGGGTGGCCATGCAGGACATGGTGACCCAGTGGCCAGACAATTCTCATCAATATCACATCCATAGTAATATTAGCCAATCACATATATATAGCATTTGTTTGCTTAAAATGTTAACCAATCCTGTAATTTCTCATGTAAAACTTCTTTAATATTGTTTGTTCAATACTATAAAAAAAAAACTGTGTTTATTCTATGTTCCGGGCTTCTTAGCATCACCGGTTACTGAGTGAGTGGAGGATCAACCTCGATCTTGCAAATAAACGACTCCTTTGTTATTTGCATTGGTCGTTGTCTCTGGTGGTCTTCAGGGGGTCTCGAGTCCAGGTACAACAAATAGGGGCTCATCTGGGATCTCCCTCATAAGCTCACCCAGACACCTGATCTGGGAGTAACAAAGAGCAGCCGGTAAGTTTTGTAACTGTGATATTTGTGTAGTTTTCAGGTTGGGTCTTGGAGTTGGCAAGAAAACCTTGTGGACGTGCTATAAGGCAGCCAACGGGACCAGTGGGAGATGTACACCAGATGCCCGGAGAAGGAAAACTATTCACTAGTGCGGACATTTGGGCCCATCTGTAGTCCTGTACTGTCTGCTTGAGAGTTTACAGGGTAGACTGTCCACTAGTGCGGACATTTGGAATGTTTCCTGTCTTTAGTCCGGCACTTTCTGTCTGACAGTCTACCACCCAGTCTATCACCCGCATGCAGTTAATGTATCTTCTCTTAAAATCTGTGTGTCTGTCTGTATTGTGGCTTTCGTGGAACATTTCCTCTTTCATATTCATCCTGACACAGATGCCTGGAAACCTTGTTTGCCTCCATGTAAAATTGTTATTCTTTGTTCAGTTTCTTGTCCAACAATAATTACTTTCTCTTTCAGACTCTCTTGTCTTCTCCCTCGAAGGGTGAAATTTGGCTTAGAAAGTTGGCCCACTTGAAGCAAAGCTAGAGTCGAGTAGTCTTTTACCCGATGACACTGCTGAAACATCACCAAGTGTCTCCGTCTACCTCTTTGGGATCTTAAACAGGCCAGCGAATCCACACTTTTCTCCTTGAGACACTCTGAATTGTGGTTTTATCCTAAATCCCCGAAAGCACCAGTTGTTTAATTTTGTGATATTTATAATTGCCTTCCTCCTTTTTTCTTGTCTTGTGTGTGGATTGATATACGCAGAAAAGAGTCAGAACCAAAGTACACCTCTTACCTTTCTGACAGATACTTTTAAAGATGTTAAGGAAGGAGCTAACAATTTAGGTGTTGAAGTTAAAAAAGAAAAATTACTTAATTTGTGCAAGTCAGAGTGGCCTCCTTTTGAGGTTGGATGCCCGCCCCCAAAGAACTTTTAATCTAAACACCATTTGGGAGGTTAAATGTAGGGCTTTTCTCCCAGGAAGTACAGGACACCCCAATCAGATTCTCTATATTTTAGTATGGCAGAATTTGGTGCAGGAACCTCCAAAGTGTCTGTTGCCCTTTCCACCCCTTTCTGTCGATAAAAACAACATTTTAGCATTAGAAAAGGTTGTGTCAACTACCCCCTCAGCCTCCTTATATACCATTTTACAGGAAGGAAGTGAAGATCTTCTCTCATTAGACTCTGATCTCCTCCCATACACTTCACTGCTGCATCCTCCACCCCTCATGGAGGAAGGGGAGGCAGCAAGAGATGAGGAGCAAGGAGCCAGCAGCAACTTGGAAGGGCCAGCAGGAAGAACTCGTGGTAGCATTCAGATAGCTGCCAGCCTGAGACTCCCTGACACCACCATGATGCTGCTGTTCAGAGAAATTGGGCCACCAGACAAAACCAGAGACCCCCGACTTCAGTTTTGGCCCTTTCCACGAGTGACTTATATAATTGAAAAACACAAAATGCAAATTTTTCAGATAACCCCAAGGATTTGATTTATCTCCTTGATAGTGTAATGTTCATGTGCCAGCTGACCAGGGATGATTGCCAGCAGTTACTTCGGGAAGAAAGAGAAAGGATTCAAACTGAGGCTAGGAAACTGGTTCTGGGGCATGACGGGTAGCCTACTGCTAAACCTGATTTCGCCAATGCATCTTTTCCATTATCAGGCCTCCAAATGGTGGTTGGGACTACAACACGGCAGAATGTAGGGGGCGATTAGGGGTCTATCCCTAGACTCTAATGGCGGATCTCAGGGAAGTAGCCTGCAAACATACCAATTTGGCTAAAGTATACATGGTCTTACAGGGAAAGAAACCCTACGATGCCTAAATAGTCGAGGTCTACACAGACATTAGTGCACTTACTGCCAAGAAATATTGCATTAGGTCAAAGAATGAGCTAAGAAAGGGAAACTGAACAAAGCAGTGGCAGCCCCATAGAATCTCGACACTAATGGCTAACAGTACTGCTAATAATGAATAAAGATGATAAGGTTCAATTCCCCTCCCTGAACCGAGGGTAGCACTGAGAGTGGATGGGACTCCAGTAAAATTTCTAGTGGATACTGGGATCCAGTACTCTGCTTTAATAAAGCCCTAAGGAAAAGCATCAAATAAAATTTCTTAGGTGTTGGGCTAGGATGTAGCTCAGTGGCAAAGCGCTTGCCTAGCAAGTACAACGTCCTGGGTTCGATCCCCAGTACCAAAAAGAAAAGACAAAAAAATACAGTTAAAAAAACCCAAATAACAACAAAAAACCTCTTGGGTGCAAGAAGTAATGGGAATTAAACAATACTCATGGACCACCGAAAGAACAGTGGACCTGGGGATGGGATGAGTGTCCCACTCATTCTTCGTTATTCCAGAAAGCCCTTATCCCTTATTGGGAAGAGACTTGTTAATCAATGTCAGGGCACAGATTAACTTATATCCAGAAGGTCCCCAGGTGGAGGATGCTCAAGGAAGACCAATACAAGTATTGACTCAGGGCCTGGAAGATGAGGACTGGTTGCTCCAACCACCCTAGACTCCTGACCAAGAAATCACCTATTGGCTGGAAAGGTATCCAGAAGCTTGGGCAGAGACTGGAGGAGTGGAATAGCGAAACATAGACCACCTCTCTTCATCAAAGTAAAATCAGGGGTGGACCCAGTTAGAGTTTGACAGTACCCTATGTCCATGGAGGCACAGGGGGAATTACACCCCACATTAGGCATCTGCTAGACCTGGGTGTATTGCAACCCTGCCAGTCAGAGTGGAACACTCCCCTGCTACCAGTCTGCAAGCCCAAATCTAATGAATATAAGCCAGTACAGGACTTCAGGGAAGTCCATAAAAGGGTAATGGACAATAACCCTACCATACCGAACACCTACACTCTCCTGAACACCCTGCCTCAATATAGGCAGTGGTACATTGTATTAGGTTTAAAAGATGCCTTTTTCAGCCTACCCTTGGTGCTCAAAAATCAAGTTCCCTTTGCCTTTGAGTGGACAGATGTCAAAGGAGGTGTCAATGGATCTGGACAAGACTCATTCAAGGATTCAAAAACTCACCAACACTCTTTGACGAAGCTCTGCATGAGGACTTGGGTGAGTTTAGGAGAAGCCACCCTGGTCTGACTTTGTTGGAATATGTGGGTGACTTATTAACTGCTGGTGCAACTGAAAGAGAATTCATCCACGGAACAGAAGATTTACCCCAGATATTGGGAAACCTTGGTTAATGAGCATGGGTCACGAAAGCGTAAACCTGCAAATCAGAGGTAACTTACCTGGGCTATTTATTGAAATGGGGGCAGCGATGTTTCACCAAAGACAGAAAATAAACTGTCCTTCAAAATTCCAACACTACAGTCACAGCACCAAGTAAGTGTGTTTTTGGGTTCTGCCACCTTTTGCCATCTGTGAATCCAAGGGATTGCAGAGCTGGCTAAACCTCTTTACGAGGAGAAGCAACTGTTTCAATGGACAGAGGAAGCTGAATGAGCCTTTGAACAGATAAATACTGCCTTATTATAAGCCCCAGTGTTGGAACTCCCTAATGCCAGTAAACCCTTTTATTTATATGTGGATGAACATAATGGAATAGCAAAAAGAGTCCTAACCCAATATTTGCGCCCATGAAGAAAACCAGTAGCCTACTTGTTAAAGAAATTAGATTCAATAACAGTAGGATGGACGCCATGTCTGAGAATTATAGCGGCTACTGCTTTGATGGTAAAATACACAGATAAATTAACCATGGGACAAGAACTGTATGTGACCACCCCGCACACTATTGAGGGTGTGTTAAAGCAACCACCAGATCAGTGACTCAGCAATACCCAACTAACCCATTACCAAGGAATGCTACTCAACCCTCTCAGAATCAATTTCCAGGCTCTCTCGGCTCTCCATCCTACCAGATCAGGATCTAAACATGCCACTACATAACTGCTCAGAAATCCTGGCACAAGTCCATAACATCCAAGAGGACTTAAGGGTCCAGCCATTGCTGCATGCTGAACTCGTGTGGTTTACAGATGAAAGCAGCTTTATTCATCAGGGAGAATTATGTGGGAGTGGCAGTAGTGACTGAGACTGATGTGGTCTGGGCTGAAACTCTACCAGTAGCCATATCAACCCAGAGAGTCAAGTTAATAGCCCTGACCCAAGCTCTAACACTGGGAAAGGACAAAATGCTAACTGTGTACACTGACAGTCCGTATGCATTTGCAATGGCTCATGTACACAGAGCTATTTACAAAGAAAGATGATTACTGACATCTGAAGGAAAAACCATCAAAAATAAAGATGGAATCTTGGCTTTAATTACTGCTCTTTGGCTGCCTAAGTTAGCCATTGTTCATTGCCCTAGACATCAAAAACCTAAAGATGCTGTGAGTAAAGGCAATACCTTGGCCTGCAGAATAGCCCAGGAGGTGGCATTACAAAGCCACTCTATAATTATGATTAAAACCCAGACCCTGGTACAAGAACTCTTCAGGATACTCCAATATACACCACAGAGGACTTGAAATGGTTTGATCAACTGCAGATGGCACAATGCCTAAATGGTTGTTGGAGAGATTTTAGGAGCAACATTATCTTACCAGAGCAGTTAGGAAGTAAAGTACTGCTTAAGTTGCATTGAAGCACCCACATGGGTGCAAGGAAGCTGCAAGATCTTGTGAGAAATACTGGACTTTGGATCAAAAATAACCATGCTAAAATAGAACAGATTGTCAGGGACTGTAAGGCATGTCAACTGACAAATGCAAGGAAGAACCAAACAGAAACAGGCAGTCAAATCAGAGGAGATAGACCAGGAACTTACTGGGAGGTGGACTTCTAACTTGGCAAGTATGGATATAAATATCTGTTAGTTTGCATAGATGGGTAGAATCCTTTACTACAAAGCACGAAACTGCACATGTAGTGGCTAAGAAGTTACTAGAAATGATCTTTCCCAGTTTTGGCTACCTTATTATGATAGGATCAGATAATGGACCAGCTTTCATGTCCAAGGTAAGTTAGGGAATTGCAAGTGCTCTTCGGACAGAATGGAAATTGTATTGCGCTTATAGACCCCAAAGTTCAGGAAAGATGGAAATGTTGCATACAACTCTAAAAGAGTCCCTGACCAAATTGACCATGGAGACTGAGTAACTCTCCTTCCCTTTGCCTTATACAGGGTATGCAACTCCCCTTTTAAAATTGGTCTTTCCCCTTATGAAATTGTATTTGGAGTGCCTCTTCCACAATTCCTAACTTGTCACACAGTTGCTTAGAAAAGATGATGACTCTGAACTTTTGTTCTCCCTCAGGGCCCTACAGAGGGCCCACCTTGATGTCTGGCCCAGACTGAGGGTGCTATACAAGTCGGGCCCTCCACCAATCCCAATATCACTTCTGCCCCGGTGACGGGGTCCTGGTGAAAAGACACTGAGCGGAAAACCTGGAGCCGAGGTAGAAAGGACCTTATGTGGTCATCTTCACGACACCGACAGCAGCCCTCAAAGTCGACGGCATTGTTACCTGGATCCACCATTCACATGCGAAGCCTGAAAATCCCATAGTGGATCTCGTTGTGGAATCAGATTAACAAGTCTCACACTCCAAAACAATCCTTTAAAGCTCAAATTCAGTTGTAAAAAGACTTAGTCACGAATTGGTTATTGATGTATAACTTACTTGGAAATTGTATTAGCATAGTAGTAAGTGCAGGCAATCCCCCCACACATAAATTGGACTTGGATTGTTAGTAATCAGGTAACGGGTAAATTTGTCCCTTTGGCCATGAAAGAGGGATCATCATTATGGTTCCCAGACAAGCTCACATTTAACTTGTGTCAGTTTGCTGATGGAGTATGGGAAGGACCTAGGCTTATGAAATGTAGATGGAGACACTAGTATATATGCCCAGGGAAAAAAAGCACTAGGAAATTTGGAGGACAAGAGGACTTTTACTATAAGAGCTGGGACTGTAAAACAAGTACCTCAGAAAAATGGAAAGGAATGGGAGGAGACCTTGTTATGTTTACCAAACCAGAATGTGCAGCCATCCACTTTAATGGACTGCCTGTACAAAACAAATTAGGGTCTTCCAGGATTCTGATGCCAGATTGGAATTTTGTTTCATAGACAAGGGCAAACAAGCCCTATGATGGGAATTAGGAAAGAATTGGGGACAAAGATTGTACAGGGGAGAGACACATGATGGCATTTACCACAGCCAGTTATTCCCCTTCAGCGATGGGACCAACACAGTTTTAAAACCAGTCTCTGCTGTAAAACCCAAAGTAGACAACAAGAAAGAGCCCTGGGTTTTAGTGACCCCATCTCCTCCGAAAAAGGGAGACCCCCTTAGGGAGAACATCTCCTTGCCAGAGGATTCCCTATGGCAGCTGTTGGTTCAAACTTACAATGTGATCAATCAGATCCGTCCTGATATTACAAGTTCTTCTTGGATGTGTTATGATATGAGACCTCCATTTTATGTGGGTATTGCAGTGGTACAGAATTTAACAAATGCTCAAAACAACTAAATCATGTAAGTGGGAACAAAAGGAAGCAAAACTTACTCTACAGACAGTTATAGGACAAGGGTTATGTGTGGGACAAGTACAAACTAACTTTACTCACTTATGTAATCAGACCCAAGAATGGATTCCAGAGGACGGATATCTATTACCTCCCCAAGATGCTTGGTGTGCATGTTCAACTGGCCTAACTTCCTGTGTCCACTTAGAAGTATTTTAGGACTAACAGTGTTTGTGTCATGGTACAACATATCCTTCGACTGCTCTACCATTCTCATGTAGACATGATGATAAAGATGTCTGAAGCAAGCTATTGGCCCAGAAAACCTAAAAGAGAAATAATAACAGCAGTAACAACGGGGCCCTAGTAAGCTTAGCTGGACTAGGAACTGGGGTGGCATCCCTAATTACTCAGAGAACATCTTACACTAGTCTTCATGCTGTTATAGATGAGGAAAACAAAAACCTGGAAAGCTCTATAGGCTACCTTCAAAAATCACAGGACTCCTTAGCTGAGGTAGTGTTGCAAAACAGATAGGGGCTGCACTTAATTTTCTTACAACAAGAAGGTCTATGTCCTGCCCTCGGGGAAGAATGCTGCTTCTACACTAATCATTCCGGAGTTGTAAAAGAATCTTTAGCTAAAGTAAGAGAGGCACTAGCAAAACGAAAAAGAGAAAGAGAATAACAAGAAGGATGGTTTGAATCATGGTTAATTATTCCCCTTGGATAACCACCTTAATATCCACTCTGTTGGGCCCCATTATCATTCTGGTACTTGTGTTCACAGTAGGGCCTTGCATTGTAAATCGACTAGTGATGTTTGTTAAGCAACGTGTAACACCATGCAGATGATGGTATTAAGAACACAATATCAACTAATTCCTGACAAAGACATAGTGCAGGTCCATAAGGACCATGATTGGCCATTAAGGTGCCTATTAGAAAGGGAGAAATGAAGAGCCTAAAGCTTAAAGA
Organism: Dipodomys merriami; assembly: GCF_024711535.1. Lineage (NCBI taxonomy): Eukaryota > Metazoa > Chordata > Mammalia > Rodentia > Heteromyidae > Dipodomys > Dipodomys merriami. The sequence continues at coordinate 363,241 of NW_027202538.1, read as the reverse complement.
GGCACAAAGAAGGCCTAAGTAACTCCAGTACTGTAGGGAGCCAGGGTAAACGCCATTACAAGATGGCGCCCACTCCCTTGCAGCTTTGAGGTAACCACTCCATTTCAGGCGGTGCTTGGCGGGACGGTGGGTCCTGGGCTTTGCGCATGCGCGAGCCACGTAGGGTCCCCAGCCAATCCCGTGGCACCTGGTGACGGTGAAAGGCAGATGACCAATGATAGAAAGACCCGTGTTCCTATTCCCTATATAAGTGGCCATGTTTTGGGTGCATGGTCTCTCGCGCTCAAGCTCTCCCATCAACTAAAAGGCTCTCCAATAAAGCTTGATCTGAGAAGACTCCTGGTGTGGTGTTCGTTCTTCCTTGCTGGTCGAGAAGGCGCGCGCTGCACAGTACAAGCTAGCAACCATCTTGTGAGGTATGAATTATTAAAAGAACCATGGGTTTGACCAAGAAATGACACAAAAAGAAAAACAATTTCCGGACAATTGAGATATAAATAATCTTTGGGAAAGCCACAAAAATTTTCTCCAGATGCATTGACCAATCACTAGGTGGCCATGCAGGACATGGTGACCCAGTGGCCAGAGAATTCCCGTCAATAACCCGTCAATAATGATATTAGCCAATCACATATGTATAGCTTAGTTTGCTTAAAATATTAACCAATCATGTAATTTCTCATGTAAAACTTCCTTAAAGTTGTTTATTCAATAGTATAAAAACGGTGCTGATTCTATGCTCAGGGCCTCTTAGTGTCACTGGTTACTGAGTGTGTGGAGGACCAACATCGAATTTGCAAATAAACGACTTCTTTGTTATTTGCATTGGTCGTGATCTCTGGTGGTCTTCAGGGGGTCTCGAGTCCAGGTACAACAAGTGTATATTAGTACACTGAAAGTAAGAGAGCAGACATTATAACCTATTTGCTACAAGTAAATTAAAATTAAACAAAGCTAATTAAAATAATTACTTACTGTTCAGAGGATGAGTATAGTACTCTTGGATATCTTGGAGGAAAAGACTTTAGACTCATTGCAACTGATGCTTAACATTGAAATTACTGGCTAAACTTTCTTCTTCAGAAAGGCAAAAGCTCCATGTCTTTCATATTAGTATTATAAAATCATAATATCTGCATGTTGAATTGTTTTCCTCTGCTATTTTCAATACCATTCTTCATCCATTAGGTGTCCAGGGCTTTGAATGACCAATTCCTTAAAATACTTATATTGCTTATATTGTGATAGAAATCTCCATAATATTAATATGAATTTATCTCTAACTCTCATCTTGAGCTGTATTCATATAAAATTTATGCAGTCTCAAGCAAGAAACCAGACTATTTTACTCTTTTCTGTTTTAATCAATAAATCGATTCTCTTTAGAATTTTTCTCATCTTTTATATTGCTCCAGCAAACATGTATTTCTAGTACTTTTATTGAAATAAATGTAACTTATGGAACATGAAAACAAAACCCCACTTATGACTTTAATGTAAATCCTTGGGGATTTGCATTAAAAGCACAATTCACCTGTCTATACATGAATAATCTAATGGTTAAGTCAATTAGACACAAGTACTATCATACCACATAAAGTCTCAATTTACTTTCTGGCACCAAAATATTGGTGTTCATGAATATCACTCATTTTTAGAAAATGACTAGTCACAACAAAGTTTATATTATATTTCAAATTTTAAAAATGGAAATGATGTGAATATCCTGTTTCCAGGAATAGATTTATTCAGCAAACAGTGAAACAAAAAATAAGGGTTTGTCATATAGAATGAAAGATGCAAAAGCAGACTGTCTTTCCTTTAGAGGATAAGTACATGCATATCATGCGATTTATTCAGATACTATAAAAATTCATGAAAGGTGGTGCGGTTGGGGGGGAGGGAGGAAGGTTTGGTTGGGGGAGGTGGGGAGGAGGCTGGGAAGGGATGTGAAGGGTAAACAAAGGAGGAGGCTGCAACACTTGATAAGAAATGTACGCATTATACTGCCCATGTAATTGTAACCCCTCTGTACAGTATGTTCACAAAAAAATAAAATTAAATTAAATTCAAAAAAATTCATGAAAGTATTTGTGATCAGAAGTGATAGGTAAGCAAAGTAAGTGGAAAACTGAATATGTAAATTGTGCTTTCAATATAGGATGACAATTTTCCAATAAATGAGCCTATAGATGATGATTTTCTATCTGTAATACACATCCAGTATTCTACATTTTATTCTTCTACTTTCATGATGTCAATTGCTACTAAAGTATCAAGGTGGGCACTTTCTTGGTTCCTAGATCCAATAAACTTTAGTATTTTGGAACAGTAGTATAAATTCATGGAGTTTGACTTGAATATCAAGTTTGAGGATACAGTATTTAGGGTATTGTTAATTGGCCTGAAGTAGCCAGAAACATATTATGAATACTCAGACCCACAGTAAACTAAGAACTAGGGACTTGATCTCTGGGAAAGATAAAGGTCCAGGCAAGATCTTAAGCCAAAATAAAGCAATGGAGCAAACATCAATCAATAATCATTACAGATGAATGCAACTGATCTCTGATGTGTCTGGGTGGCAGCTGTGTGTGTCTGTGTGTATGTGTGTGTGTGTGTGTGTGTTTGAGTGTGTGTGTGTGTGTGTGTAAGAGATAGAGAGAAAGAGAGAGAGAGAGAGAGAAAGAGAGAGAGAAGGAGAGGAGTGTGTAGAGAATTTTAATGTGGCTTCCATATTTACAGTCCATAGAGCATTACTTGTTAGGGAGAAGGTGCTCATACCAGAGTTCTCATACCACTGTCATCTCTTTTTACTGCAAAAACACTTGCTTAATATCTAATTAAAAAGGAAAAAATAAACTAACATTGTACATGATTGTTTTGAAAATTAATTGGAATATTGAAGGCCAAAGGGAGGAATTGGAGATTAATATAATATTTTTCCTCTCTTCTGATTATTTATTAATTCTTTTCTTTTTCTTTTTTTCTTTTTTTCTTTCTCTGCTATCATTCTGTCCAATCCATTTCCCTCTTTGAGATCAGGACTTGGTTAAGTCCACTCTCCCTCACCTTCTCACATCCCTCTAATCCTTTTTCCCCCACATTCTCCCTAAGCCTAATCCTTTCTGGTTGCAAAATGCTTCTTTGCTGTTCTTAGGCAAATAAGACATAGTTGTTTTATGTTGAATAGATTGTATCTCTTGAACTAGATTTTATCTGCAGACTTTTGACTGTGCAACTACGGATTTTGGTTGATGCATACCTAACAATAGTGTTCTAGCACAAAACTGGTGTTACCCTCATGCCAAATAGGCAGAACAAACCAGAAAAACACACGAAAAATGGCAAGTCTGGGGATGTCAACTCCCATTCATGACAATTAGGGGACAGAACAAATAATAAATAATCCAGAGGTGAGTTCCCAGAAAGCTCTACAAACACTTCAGGTAAACAGGGTAAATGAATAGAGTGAAAACATGCAAAGGTCTCAGTGTGAGCATGATAAGGATAGACAGAAGGCAAAAAAAGATCAATACATGTGTGTCATGAGCTTGAGGAAGCCACTCAAAGATTGATACAGGAATTTCATGAGCAGATTGAGAACACTTAAAGAGAAAAATAGGAATTGCCTGAGCAGGTTGATATCAAAGAGATAGATAGGAATTGCGTGAGAAGGTTGAGATTGGACAAAGAGATAGGAATTCTGAGAACAGATGAAGAGAAAGTAAGGAACGACATAAGCAGGCTGAGAACACTCAAAGGGAACTACAAGAATTGTGTGAACATGGGGTAGCTAATCGAAGACAAATATAGGAACTGAGAGATCCTGATGAGTTTAGACTAAGATCAATAGAGGCATTCATGGAATCCATAAACAGAGAGCTGAAAGAAATCAGGGAGACCACAAAGGGAATGCTGAATGGAACCCAACAGAAGGAATGGGAGTCCAAGGAAAGCATAACCTATCAACTAAGTGATTTGAGAATATACACTAAACACCAAATTAAGGAAGTAAAGAAGTTCATAGAAGATCTATAGAAGCTCCAACACAGAATTTGAAGCCATCAAAACCGACCAATTAGAAGGAAAAAAATTAAAAAACAAAGTAGAAAGTCTTGACAATAGGTTAGACCATGCAGAAGATCAAATCTCAGGGATTGAACACAGCCCAGGTATTATAGAGAAAGAACATACAACCATCCAAGACAAATCCAAGAAAGATGACAGATCTATTCAAAATTTGGAAGACATCATCAGAAGGCCTAATCTGAGGGTAATGGTTATAGAGGAACACATAGAGATAGAAGTTAATGGTCTAGGAAATTTGATTAACAGCAGAGAACTTCCCAAACATGCAAAAAGATAGGCCTATTCAGATACAAGAAGCTTTTAGATGTCCAAGTAGGCCAGACCAGAACAGGACATCTCACCAAAACAATATAATCTGCAAAGGATCAATTCAGACCAAGGAAAAGATCCTTAAAGCTGTCAAGGAGAAAAGATTAATCACCTATTAAGGGAAACCAGCTAGAATCACCTCAGATTTCTCAGCACAGACAACTAAAGCAAGAAGAGCTTGGGATGGTGTATGCCATGCCGTAAAGGTAAACAACTATCAACCAAGAATACTGTAACCAGCTAAACTCTACTTCATAACTGAAGGTCAAATAAAAACCTTCCATAGCAAAGAAAAATTGAAACAATATATCTCTCCGAAGTCAGGCCTACAAAAGATACTTAAAGATATCCTACACATAGAAAACCAACAAGACCACAATAAAGGCCAAGAAACTGCACCCAAACTGAGAATCCAAGAACCATAGGAAGAACCCAGTTGGCACAGCTCCCATGAAGGTGGATAAAATGGCAGGAACTCCCAAACACCTTTTAGTCCTATCTCTCAACATTAACGGAATGAGCTCTCTAATTAAGCAACATAGACTGTCCAGTTGGATTAAAAAACAAGATCCTTCTATCTGCTGCCTTCAGGAGTCACATCTTGCCCATAAAAACAAACACTTTTTTTTTTTTTTTGTCGGTCATGGGGCTTGAACTCCAGGCCTGGGCGCTGTCCCTCAGCTCTTCAGCTCAAGGCGAGCGCTCTACCACTTGAGCTACAGCGCCACTTCCGTTTTTCTGGTGGTTTATTGGAGATAGGAGTCTCGTGGTCTCTCTTGCCCGGGCTGGCTTTGAACCGCGATCCTCAAATCTCAGGATTACAGGCGTGAGCCACCAGCGCCTGACTAAAAACAAACATATTTTGAATGTGAAAAGCTGGAACAAAATCTACCAAGCAAATGGCCCCCATAAACAGGCAAGTGTTGCAAGCCTCATTTCAGATAAAATAGACTTAAAATTAAAATCAATGAGAAGAGATAAGGAAGCTCGGTATATACTAATTCATGGATCCCTCCTTCAGGAGGATATTACAATTCTAAATATCAATTTTCCGAACAACGGAGCACCCAAGTTTATCCAAGAAAAACTATTTTCCCTCAAATCCCACATAGATCCAAAGACATTAATTGTTGGGGACTTTAACACACCACTCTCCCCACTAGATAGATCACCTCGGCAAAAACTCAACAGAGAAACCACAGACCTAAAAAACTGCATAGATCAACTAGATTTAACAGACATCTACCGAATATATCACCTAGCAGCATCAGAATACAGGTTTTTCTCAGCAGCATATGGAACATTTCCCAAAATAGACCACATTTTAGGTCACAAAGCTAACTTGTCCAAATTCAGAAACACTGAACTTATACCTTGCATTCTCTCATACAACTGCGGAAGAAAATTAGAACTCAACACCAAAATCCACCAAAGAAAGTCCTGTAACACATGGAGGCTGAACAACACTGTTGGACCACCAGTGGGTCATGGAAGTGATTAAACATGAAATTCAAGTATTCATGATATTCAACAAAAATGTACACACAAATTACCAGCTCCTCTCCGACATAGCAAAGGCAAGGTATAGGTCTGAGTGCCTACATCAACGAATTGGAGAGATGTGAAACCAACAATTTAATGAGACATCTGAGCCTCCTTGCAAGTGAGCAGCAAGATAAACCCCAATCTAGTAAATGGAAAGAAATAAAATAAAATAAATTAATTATAATTAAATTAATTAAAATAAATAAATTAAATCAGAATTTAAATTAACAGAATCAACAAAACAAAGACTTGGTTCTTGGAAAAAATTAACAAAATAAATAGAAACTTAGCAAATCTTATCAGAAAAAGATGAGAACACACCCAAATAAATAAACTCAGAGATGAGAATGGAAACATTACCACAAAAACAACCAATATTCAGAACATTATATGGGAATATTTCAAAAAACCTTTATGCTCATAAGTTTGAGAACTTGGCAGAAATGGACCTTTTTCTAGCAAATATCAATATGGGGAAACTAAACCAAGATGAATTAAACCATATTAACAGGCCCATATCAAGCATTTAAATAGAAACAGCAATAAGCAGCCTCCCATCTAAGAAAAGGATCAGATGGTTTTATAGCAGAATTCTACAAGGCCTTCAAATCAAAACTCACACCAATATTGCTTCAACTCTTCATTAAAATTGAAAGAGAAAATTCACTACTGAATTCATTCTATGAAACTATAATAACCCTCATCCCCAAACCAGGCTTGGATTCATCAAAGAAAGAGAACTATAGACCCATTACTTTGATGAACATTGATGCAAAATTTCTCAACAAAATTTTGGCCAATCGACCTCAACAATTCATCCAAAAACTCATACACCACGATCAAAAAGGGTTCATTTCAGGGATGCAAAGCTGGTTCAATATATGCAAATAAATTAACATATTTCATCACATCAACACGAGCAAGGATAAGAACCACATGGTTAAATCAATAGATGCAGAAAAAAATTGACAAGATCTAACACCCCTTTATGATTAATGTTGTGGAAAAATTAGTGATCTATGGAACCTTCCTAAATACAAAAAAGGCTATATATGAGAAACCTACAGCCAGTATTATACTCTAAAATCCCCTAAAATCAGGAACGAGACAATGATGTCTACGCTCCCCACTGCTCTTCAATCTAGTATTAGAATGCCTAGCTAGAGCAATAAGACAAAATGCAAACATAAAGGGGATTCAAATAGGGAAAGAAGCAGTAAAACTATCCCTCTTTTCAGATGACATGATATTGTATTTAAAGAATCCCACAGACTCCACTCCCAAATTACTCAAGGTGATCCAAAACTTTTGGCAAAGTAGCAGGGTATAAAATTAACCCTCAAAAATCACTGGCTTTTTTGTATGTCAACAATGAGAATAGTGTGGCTGAAATTAGGAAAGCAATTCGATTTGTAATAGTCCCACACACACACAAAAATGAAATACCAAGGTTAACATAACCAAAGAAGTGAAGGGTATTTATGATGAAACTTTAAAAACCTGAAAAAGGAAATCAAAACAGAACTTAGAAGGTGGTAAAAATTCTCATGCTCTTGGATTGGAAATATCAACATCAAGAAAATGGAATATTTCCCAAGGCTATCTACAAATTCAATGCGATACCTATCAATATTCCTACCTCCTTCTTGAAGGAAATAGAAGAGGCAATCCAAAAATTCATATGGAACATAAAAAACCCCGAATAGCAAAAACGATCCTTAACAGAAATAATAGTGCTGGAGGCATATAAATACCAAATTGCAAGCTCCACTACAAAGCCATAGTAATCAAAACAACTTGGAACCGGCACAAGAACAGACCTCAGGACCAATGGAATAGAATTGAAAACCCCGAAATGAACCTAGAGACCTATAGCCATCTAATCTTCGATACAGGAGCTAAAAATAATAGAATGGAAGAAAGACAGCCTCTGCAGTAAATGGTTCTTGCAAAAGTGGTTAACTACTTGTAGAAAACTAAATCTAAATCCTTATATATCACCCTGAACCAGAATAAACTCCAAAAGGATCAAAGACCTCGGAGACAAACCATACACCCTGAAGACATTACAAGAAGGAATAGAAGAAACCCTAGGTCACCTTGGCATAGGATGACATTTTGTTAATAGAGACCCAGAAACACGAAAAAATCAAAGAAAGGTTGGACAAATGATATTGCGTGAAATTGCAGAGCTTCTGCATGGCAAAGGACATAGCTAGCAAGAGCAATAGAAAGCCCACAGATTGGGAGAAGGTCTTCACTAGCCAAAGAATGGACAAGGGTCTCATATCTAAAATATACCTGGAAATCAAAAAATTAAATTCCCCAACAACAAATCTTAAAAGAAACAACTGCCCAATTAATAAGTAGGCTAAAAACTTAAAGAGAAACTCCTCTGAAGAGGAAAGAAGCATGGCCAATAGACAAATGAAGAAATTCCCAACCTCTCTTGCCATAAAAGAAATGCAAATCAAAACAACATTGAGATACCACCTCATCCCAGTTAAAATGGATATAATCAAGAACTCTAATAACAACAGATGTTGGAGGGGATGTGGACATCGTTGGTGGGTGCGTAAGCTTGTTCAAACACTTTGGAAAGCACTATGGAGGTTCCTCCAAAGACTCCACATAGACCTCCCCTATGACCCAGCAATCCCACTTTTGGGCATTTACCCAAATGATCACAAACAAGACCACGCTAAAGCAACCAGTACAACTATGTTTATTGCAGCATTATTTACCGTAGCTTAGATATGGAACCAACCCAGATGCCCCACAGTAGATGAATGATCAAGAAAATGTCGTTTAGGTACACAATGGAATTTTGTGCCTCCATCAGAAAGAATGATATTGCCCCATTTGTTAGGAAATGAAAAGACTTGGAAAAATTCTATTAAGTGAAGTAAGGCAGGCTTAAAGAAACATAGGTCCCATGGCTTTCCTTATTTGCAACAACTAGTATATATCTGAGTCAAGCAGAAAAGGTCGGATAAGTTGATATTAGGGAAATGCACTCTAAGATTTGTATTCAAATGTTTTTTTTTCTTTCATGAGATTGTTTCTAAAATATTTAGAAGATTATTTATTGGTTCCTTTTTATGTCCCTCCCCCATGATATAACCCCTGCTTTCACTGTATATGATGTTTGAGTAATTTGAGAAGGGGAAGGAAAAAAAACAAATCGTTAAATCAGGGATACAGGTGGACCCATTGCAACAATGAGATATACAAGACGTTATGTCGAAAAACAACTTTACAACTTTGGTGTGGGGGAAGCAGTTGGATAAGGAGGATTCACTGAGGGGACCTGGGGAGGATGGGAAGGGATGGGAAGGGGAAACAAATAGGAGGCTAAAATGTTTGGTAAGACATGTACTCATTATCTTGCACATTTAATTTAACCCCTCTGTACAGTATTTTCACAATAAACAAACAGCTTGGTCCTAGCACAAGAACAGACTCCAGGGCCAATGGAATAGAATTGAAAACCCAGAAATGAACCTAAAGACCTATAACCATCTAATTTTTGGTAAGGGAGCTAAAAAAATAGAATGGAAGAAAGACAGCCTCCTCAGTAAATGGTGCTGGCAAAATTGGTTAATTACTTGTAGAAAACTATAGCTAGAACCTTATATATTACCCTGCACCAGAATCAACTCCAAATGCATCAAAGATCTCAGAGTCAAAGTAGTCACTCTGAAAACATTACAGGATGGAATGGGAGAAACTCTAGGTCTCCTTGGCACAAGCCAAAATTTTCTTAATAGAGACCCAGAAACACAACAAATCAGTGAACTTTTGGATAAATGGGATTGCATGAAATTGCAGGGCATCTGCATGGCAAAGGACATAGCTAGCAACATCAATAGAAAGCCCATGGCTTGCGAGAAGATCGAAGATTTTTACCAGCCATACAACGGACAAGGGTCTCATATCTAAAATATACCTGGAACTTAAAAAATTAAATTCCCCAACAACAAATCTTCAAAGAAAAAACTGCCCAATTAATAAGTGGGCTAAAGACTTTTGAAGTGTGTTCTTTACTCATATTAAACTTGTCTGTAAACTTCTGATTGAGAGTATAACAAAAGGAAACAATATGCCATTTGAAGGCCAGCATAGAACAAAAGGAAATATTTGTTTTAAAAGTGTTCTGCTGCAAAGAAACAAAGACATGTATGTTTTAAAGTGTCTTATGCATGGATGTTTCACTACTGAGATGATTTTCTTGTTGCAGTACTCAGTTATCAATTTCTTAATCTGGTCCGGAGTTTTCCATTGCAATAAGGATTCCTAAAAAGCAGGATCCAGTGAGTATTATCAGCAAAAGCCGCCTTCTCTCAGACCAGTACTCCTTTAAGGAGGCTCCCAAAGAAATACCTGCTGTTTGTTTTGTTTGTTTAGTTTGTGCTTGTTCTGGGGCTTGAACTCAGAGGCTGGACCCTGTCCCTGTACAGTGTCCCTGCCCACCTGCCCCCAAAGCTAGTACTCTACTGTTTGAGCCAAAACTGCACTTCTGGCTTTTTTGGTTTTTATTTACAGATAAGAATTTGACACACTCTTCTGTCTGGTTTGGCTTTGAACTAAGACAGTAAGAAAGCTAATTGACATCAACTTTATGGACTTCTATTTTGAACCAAGAAATACTAAATGAAGCTTTTTATTATGCTAATATTTGACAATTTGTAAAAGAAGAAAATATGTTCAGCAAAGGATCCATAACTTAAATAACTCAGTAAATATAGGTGCACTGAATCATTTTGGAATTTTTTCTTTGCTTGTCAAGATTACTATTGACTTCGTCATTCCTTTTGGGGAAACTTAAAGTCATATTTGCATTTTTTTCATGGTCGTGGGGCTTGAACTCTGATCCTGGGCACTGTCCCTCAGCTCTTCAGCTCAAGTTGAGTGCTCTACCCCATTAGCCACAGCACCACTTCCAGGTTTATTGTGGTTTATTGAAGATAAATTTTTCATGGACTTTCCTGACCAGGCTTGCTTTGAAACACAATCCTCTAGTCTCAACCTCCTGAATAGCCAGGATTACAGGCATAATCCACCAGCACTTGGCTCAAATTTGCATTTAGTGCACTTAATGACACTAAGTATACAAAGAATGGAAATCTGAATCAAATGATATGACATTGCAGCTTTTCAGAACAATTGAGGTAACAATAAATATGTCCTCCTTTTCCATTTTGTTACATTAATGCCTCATGAGCTATGGGACCCTTAGATTACCATCTCTTCCCTCTGTGTAGGTGTATTTAATATTAGGAAATGTTCATAGAGAAATAAAGAAAGACAGGTTTTTAGAAATCAAAGGAGGCATAGAATTCCATTGCGTATATATACCACATTTTCTTGATCCATTCATCTACTGAGGGGCATCTGGGTTGGTTCCATATCTTACCTATGGTAAATAATACTGCAATAAACATAGTTGTGCTGGTAGCTTTAGTGTGGTCTTGTTTGTAAACATTTGGGTAAATGCCCAAAAGTGGGATTGCTGAGTCATAAGGGAGTTCTATGTGAAGTCTTTTGAGGAAACTCCATAGTGCTTTCCAAAGTGGTTGAACAAGTTTACATTCCCACCAACAATGAAGTAAGGTTCCTTTCTGTCCACATCCCCTCCAGCATCTGTTGTTGTTAGAGTTCTTGATTTTTGCCGTTCTATGCCTCCATCAGATAGAATGACATTGCCCCATTTGTTAGGAAATGGAAAAACTTGGAAAAAATTATATTAAGTAAAGTAAGCCAGGCCCAAAGAAACATAGGTCCTATGGTTACCCTTATTTGTAATATCTAGTATATGTATGAGTCAAGGGGAAAAGGTCAGATAACGTGATGTCAGGAAAATGAACCCTTAGATGTGTATTTTAATGTTTTTTTCTTTCATGCATGTGTTTCTAACGCATTTATAAGATTATCTCTTTTTGCTTTGTATGTCCCTCCCCCAGAGTATAACCCCTGCTTTCACTATATTTGATGTCAGTATAACTTGTGGAAGAGATGGGGAAAAACCAGTTGTTTAAGGATACAGGTGGACCTGTTGCAGCAATGAGAAGTACAAGTTGTCATGTCCAAAACGAGCTTTACAACGTCGGTGGGGGGGTGAAGGGGGGTAAGGAGAAGGATTGGGATTGGGGGGGAGGGGGTAGGCTGGGAAGGGATGTGATGGGTAAACAAAGGAGAGGCTTCAATGCTTGGTAAGAAATGTACGCATTATCCTGCCCATGTAATTGTAACTCCTCTGTACAGTATGTTCACAAATAAAATAAAATTAAAAAAAAGTAATCAAAGGAGATCAGGTATGAAAGAACACTCTAGAAAGAGATATAGTTATCACACAGAGATTAAGAACTATCCTAAGAGATTTAGAATGTTAAAGGCAATGAGGAATAAGCTTAGTTGATAACTTGTTCTTCAATAACCAAAAATGGTTCCTTAGAATGTTTAATGCTATACCTTATTGACTATCACTTATTCCTTTCATCTAGAGTTATTCCTTCTCTTCAGTCACAACTGTAAATTAGCCTCTGTCTTTTTGGTGCCAGGACTGGCCAAAAGGTTTTTAAATCTCACTTAGACTACCCTTCTCATTGTGATTAGCAGTGACCACTCACAAACCTGGAATTTTTGAATTTCCAGAATTAATCTTCACCTGACATCTAAGCACATTCCTGGCATTAATTGCTGTGACCTAATGAACAAAACCTTTGGTTTTTTTCAACACAGTATCCAAATATAGGTAAAGTACTTTAATTAGGTACTATCCTCAGGTATCAGTATGGATGGAGCAATTATATATTCCAAGTATAGTTTCTTTATTTTCCATTTACTAACTAAATATTTGTTGTTGTTGTTGTTGTTGTTTTGCCAGTCCTGGGGCTTAAACTCAGGGCTAAAGAATTATTCCTCAGCTTTTTTTGTGTCTTGTTTTTTTTTTTTTTTGGTCAAGTTAACCCTCTACCATTTGAGGCACAGCACCATTTCCAGTGTTTCTTTTTCTGTTTATGTGTACTGAGGAATTGAACACAGGGTTTCGTGCATGCTAGGCAATCACCGTACCATGAAGCCATATTCCCAGAGCCCTAAAAGACTTTCTTAAGATGGTTTTACATTTTCATTCTATAACAATCTATCATAATTTTGGCCAGAAATTTTTGCTAGGAAAGGACGTTGAACTCAGTACTGAGTCCAATAATGCTAGATGGACAACGAATAACTGTCACAGTCTAGTCAGGGCACAGAGGGGTTTACCTCATGTAGCTGTTACAACAGACTGAGCGAGACAGCTCCTGAACCACAGCTCACCTCCAGAATGAGAGGGCCCCCTTGGTTCCAGCCACATGGGGATGCTGGGCCACCACTCCAGCACCCATTCAATCAGTTCCTGAAAGAGAGAGAGTGAAAGAAAGACGGTCAGAATTACACTTAAGCCAGTTGCCAGTGGCTCAGGTCCCTAATCCTAACTACACAGGAGGCTAAATTTGACGATCATGGATCATAGTCTGCCTGGGCAGGAACATCTATGGGACCCTTATCTCCAAAGAACCACCAGAAAATCATAAGTGGCGCTGTGACTCAAGTGGTAGAGCACTAGCCTTGAGCTGAGGAGCTTGGGGACAGTGCCCAGGCCCAGAATTCAAGCCCCATGACTGACAAGCACTGGGCTTCCCACCACAAGAAGTGGACTGAATAGCACCCCTTGTCCTAGGGAGCATGGCAGAGGAGTTATGAGTAGGTCATCCAGCTTCTCTGTTCCTCAATTTCCCCAGCTGCAAAACTGAACAAAGTGAAGAAATCCCGTCCTCATGGGGATAGGGTAATAATGAAAGAGCACCATGTTTTGTTTCATAATCCTATACCTGTCGCACCATTAATAACACACACAATCTGAGCTCCTTCCGGGTATCTTCATGTTATATTCTCACAGAATTGCTGAGAACTGTATCTGACTGCCTCTCCCTCTGTGTCTGGCCCTGCCCCAGAGATCCCTCTGTATTAATCCCTTGTTTCCTCACAACTGTCCCTTGAGGAGACTGAGGTCTGATGGTCGAGGCCCAACCCAGAACTTCACCTGTGGTCAAGAATTGGCTGCCGTGGACTGTTTGGAAAAATCCATCTAAATAAATTACTGAGTGTGACACTAAGTGTCTAAAATCACAACTACAGAGGACTTGGCCTGGTGGTGCATGCCTGTCACAGATAGGAGGACCACAATTCAGCCCAGCCTGAGCATATATTAAGCCTCAATCTTGGAAATGCCCAAGACAGAAAAGCTTAGCTCACATGGTAGAAGACCTGACTGGCAAGCCTAAGGCCTTGAGGTCAAACATAATATACCAAAAAGAATCAGAGGCCCAGTGCCACAAGCTCATGTCTATAATCCTAGCTATTCAGGAGCCTTAGATCTAAAGATCACAGCTCAAGATTTAAAATAGGGTTGGTCTGTCTATCAGACGTCAGGATGAGAAGACCTGGAGTCTGACCTATGTTGTTCTGCTCCATACTATCAGGGCTCATAGACTTACTAAGTGTTGGCCAAGCTCTCTGTCCCCCTGGGAAGCCACCCAATGTGAGCCACACTCCCAGGTTCTCCCAAACTCCCACTGCCACTAACCAGGCCCAAGGGAGTACACAGCTCCAGGGCACACAGATCTCTTGTTCTTTTAAATGCTGAGTCTCCTTCAAGCGTCCCTCCCTTCCAGGTCCCCAGAGCTCAGCTGTGAATCCCATGCACCCCCCAAAAGATAGCAGGTAGAAGTTACCATAGCCAGTCTCCTTGTTACAACCCACATCTACACACACACACACACACACACACACACACACACACACACACACACACACACACACACACACACACACACACACACACACACACACAAACATCCAGACCGGTGACAGAAGACTTCTCAATGCAGCACCTGCAATTTACCAAAGTACAGTCAGGCTGTACAAGGAGAAAGATTATCTGTCTCTTTGTGTTCTCTGTCTCTCTCTGTCTCTCTCTGTATCTCTCTCTCCAATCCATCTGTCTCTCTCCATCTCTGTCTCTGTCTCTCTCTATCTCTCAGTCTCTGTCTCTGTCTCTGTCTCTGTCTCTGTCTCTGTCTCTGTCTCTGTCTCTCTCTCTCTCTCTCTCTCTCTCTCTCTCTCTCTCTCTCTCTCTCTCTCTCGCACACATGCACACACACAGAGAGACTCAGAACAGTGCCTCTACTGAGTTTGTTGGAGACCAGATGGACCAGGAGCACCAGCAGAAGTTGGCAGAGCTGGGAAATGTTATCACCCTGAGAGAACTGTGGACAGCTGTTGCGGGGGGACAGCCGGGGTGCATGTGAGTGAGTGGGGTGTTCCTCCCAGATATTCACCTTCTGTTCTTACCCCCAACACACTCACCTCCTTATTGGGCTTTTCTGGGAACCTCTTCAAGTGAAAGGGTGACGAGCACAGAAGACAAGGGCTCACACAGCAAGGGGGTCTATTTTCTGCATCCAACACCCTCCACCCCAGAAAAAAGGAAAAGTACCCAGAAGGCAAGTGTGGACATGCTGCTCCCCACCTCTGAACTAAAGCCACCAGGTTCCCACCATGGAGAGGAAGGGTGCAGATGCGCGGCTGTGTCTCTCCCACTGCTCCAGGCCAGCGGCTCTGTAGCACCCACTCCTCACCCAACCCTGCACCTCCCCGTTTCCTGGGACACTGGAGGCTAGGGATGGGGGTGGGATCCTCAGGTCAATACCCACCCCCATGCCTGGGGCATTTGTGGCAGGGCCTGGGCCAGACTGTGGGGCATGGGGGAGGTGCAGGTCCTGGTCACGAGGGGGGAGGAGTGGGGGATATGGGCTTGTGGGGTGTGGTCCTGCGTGGGCAGCCACTCACATGTGCTGCTGAGAGAAGCTGTTGGCAGCCGCTCCAGGTGAGGCCAGCAGCGATGACAGAGGCATGGCAGACACTCAGGCCCGGAGCAGATGACAGGGGTCCAGTCCTAGGTCAGGGCTACAAGCCGGCCAGTGGCACACCATTGCACCATTGCCTGAAGACTCCAAGAGGCACCACATGTCTGAGCTAGCAACACCAGGTTTGAAATGTTGCACAGCTGGGAAGGGGAGGAGGGAGCCAGGGCACGGGCTAGCACATGGTGGGGCTGAGGAAGGCCTCTCTTCCTAGGCCTCAAGTCTCTTGCTCACCACTCACCCACCTCTACCTTCCTCAACTACTGGTAGTTGTGTCAACCACAGAGGTAATGCCAGTGCTTCAGGGCAGAACAGAATATGGGCATGGCCACCATTCTTGTATACCGTTGGTCAGAAAGAACCATGAAGGAATGGGGTTGTGTCTCGAATACTGTGATGCAGGCAGAATGGGCGGAGTCAAGATGACAGCAGCCCCTTTCCCAGGAAACTCTATCCAATCCAGTTGGGGACAAGAGGGTGACCTGCTTTAGCCAGATGGCTGCACAGATTGTTGTGTATGTCTGTTTGTTGCCAGTCCCAGACCTTAAACTCAGGATCTAGGCACAATCTGTGAAATGCTTTTGCCTAAGGCTAACCACTGGAGCCACAGAGCTCTACTTCTGGCTTTGTTGGCACTGAAGTTGGACAGGGGTCTCAAGGACTTTCCTGCCTAGGTTGACTTTGACCATGATCCTCCTATCACAGCCTTGAAAGTATCAAAGAGGACTGTTGAGAGCCACTGGTTCCTGCATAATCATTGGTCTTGCTGATGTACTCGAACAGATCGGTGAGTTCCCTACCCTAAGGTCTAAGTGCTGGGAGCTGGAGCCCACAGTTTGAATCCTGGTCCTGCCACCTCCAAATGGCAGGAGATCTTAAGAAACTCATTCCTATTCATATGATTACCAATGAAATGTGATGTATTTCATGATTGAATGAGAAGTTCTTGAATGATTCTAGCATAAAATTATACACAATAATATTACGGGACACTGATAGATTTTAACTAACACTTTATGAAGCATTTAAACAATCACATTCATTAAATGGAGGCAGAATGAAATACCTAAGACTTGGGCCTCACATACTATAAAGGTGCCATTTATTCTGCCAGGACTGGGATTTGACTGCATGGTCTGGGTAAAACTGTTGCTCTGTGAGGGAAGGGGAAGCTTGCCTCCTTGAAGTAAAAAAATTCAAGTCCATTCCTTAGGCTTGAAGTTGATCCCCACTACTAGAAATCATCCTATTTGTGGAAATTTTAAATATATGATTTATATTCATATGTTGACTCCATATTGTGTTCAGTGTAGTTACTCATTTTATTTTTTGTTTTACTCATGTGTTGACTGTTCATTTTATTGACTATTATGACACGTACAACAGTAATTACATTGATTACATAGGACGCATGTTTGAATATGTATTCCATTTCATACTTGACAACCAGAACTTTCACAGAAAAGAAAAACTTGTGTCACCATCAGCTTCTTATGCCACAATTCATTTTTTGGGAGTGCTGGCATCTGAACTGATAGCATACAAGGCCCAATTCATGAATGGGTGAATGTCAGCACACCATCTGGGGCAAATTGACTGACAGGCAGTTCCCAGGACCCGAGATTGAGCCCCAGAGGTTGACAAAATAAGAACAGATTGACATGCAGATAGTAGTACGTTAATATATATAAATATATGGTATATTATATATTATATATATCGTATATTAGGAATATTATATATAATATTTAATATATATATATATATATATATATATATATATATCTTTATAGAGTGCCAGAGAGGTCTATCCATTATTCCGTTATATAGCCTACATTCCTACCAATTCTTGGGTATTTATTATGCCTCCATATGATTAATGTCATTGTTTTCATCCTTAATAAACTATTAAGTAAATCAGTGTCCTGAAATTATTGCATCCCTGTAGGAAATAATATTCTTTTAATGCTTCATATTAAATAAAAATAATCAGCCTACTGAAATCATGATGTCGAATTTTATAGGCGAATCATTCACGAGCAACTCATTCAACCGTGACATTTGTTACATTCCATCGTTATTCCTATGGATGGGAACAAGTCTCCTAGGATCTCCCACCAGCTGTAAGTGACATGACTGGGATTCGCCCTGCAGGACTATGGCTTACCCAATAGCCCACCAGCATTCAGCAATGCAAGGTGAAGTACCTTATGGAGCCCTGTCATTCAGACACAGATGGTCATGGTGCAAAATGTAAAAGCACCATCCCCCCTCTTCTTTTCTGGGCATACCCCCCAAGGCCTGGAGGTCTAGGATTCCAGGATTGGCTGTGGTTCCAGTGGCTGCACCCCAGCCTAGGGTGATGGAAGCTGAGGCAGAGTTGCACTGACCTGAGTTCAAGATCTTGCTTGGCAAAAAAAAAATTATCTCCCTGGCTTGCAATTAGTGCCGTTTTATCTGTCAGGCTTTCGATTTGAACTCAGCGTCTGTGTAACTCTGCAGCACTGTGGACCAAGGGGAAGCTCACCATGCTTGAAGACAAGAAAGTCAGGCCTGGGCCCTAGGCCTGATAGGATTTGTAATTACCTATAGAGGTTCAGTCCATATCTTGTTTGTAGTGGTTGTTTATTGTATTTGTTTTATTCATTTATTTACCATTTATTTTATTGACTGTGATAACACACATTCCATTTATTATATTGATGGCATCCTATCACATAGTATCTAGATTTGTTGACGTGTTCTCTATCCTGTCTGACACCCAGGAATCTCAGAGAAAGGGAAAACAGGTGTCACACTATGCTTCTTACTACATGATCCAATTGTTAGAAATGCTGGGATATGAACTCAGAGCCTAGCAAACCCAATTCATGAATGGGTGTGTCAACATGGCAACCTCTATCCCAGGACGCTGCTAGGAAGTTCCCAGACCCTGAGATCAAGCCGCAGGGGTGGACAAAATAGCCATACATGGATAGGCAGGTGGTAGTATACCAAGAAATATGTATTTGTATGGAGTGCCAGAGACATCTACCTAGGATTCAATGACATCAACTATGTTCCTACCAACTCTTAGTTAGTTATTACACCACCATTGAAGGAATAGGATTCTTTTCATGCTTAGTAAGATATTCATTAAGATCAATCAGCATCCTAGTATCATTGCGTCTAATTTTAGACTAGACTAATGCACGCAGAAACTTTTCATTCAATCATGAGTTTGCTCACATTCTATTGCTACTCCCATACATAGGAAGAGTCTCTTGGGAAATCACCCCACTGGTAGGTGTCAGGATCAGGACAAGAATTTAGGGCCTACATGGATGAATGGTCCTATGTCATAGCCCACTAGCCTTCCCCAATGCAAAGTGAAGTACCCTTTTGTAGGTGTGTCATTGAGACCCAAGATGGTTACCAGGAAAAGGAACAAAATATAAACTATCCATCCCACGGCTTTCTCTCTCTCTGTCTCTGTCTCTGTCTCTCTCTGTCTCTCTCTGTCTCTCTCTGTCTCTCTCTGTCTCTCTCTGTCTCTGTCTCTGTCTCTGTCTCTGTCTCTGTCTCTGTCTCTGTCTGTCTGTCTGTCTGTCTGTCTCTCTCTCTCTCTCTCTCTCTCTCTCTCTCTCTCTCTCTCTCTCTCTCTCTCTCTCTCTCTCTCTCTCTCTCTCTGTTGTTTTGTTTTGTTGTTTTTTTTTTTCCGGCAAGACTTCAGGGCCTAGGATCCCAGGGTCGGCTATGTACCCATGGCAGCCCACCACCCTGAGATGATTGAAGCTGATGTAGAGTTAACTCAGTTCGTGGTAAATCTATAGCACTGGGGGAGAAAAGGAAGCTCAACATCCTTGAAGACTGCAATATCAGTCTATGTTGCAGGGCCTGAATTGAAGCTCTAGCACGGGCAAAAATAATATACCCACCTATTTTACACATAGGATCTCTATTTACATACATGTGTGGAGTGTGTCTTATGTTCAGTGTAGTTATTCTTTTTATTGTGTGTCTTAGTCATTAATGCATTTTGCATTTTATTGAGTATGATGACACACATAACTGTTCTGACACGGATGACAACCTATTTGCATGGCTATAGAGTTGCCTATATAGCATTCTTTATCCTCCCTGAGTCCTAGGACTTTCAAAGGCCGGGAAACAGGTGGATCGATGGGCTTCTCACATCAGGATTCATATTTTGGCAGTATTGGGATTTGAACACAGAGGCTGACAGGTCCAGTTGGGGAAAGGGTCTAGGTGAGGATACAGGCCTGTGAGCAACTAAGGAGCTAGGCCATTCCCAGGACCTGACATCAAACCCCAGGAAGGGCTAGGATAGGAAGAGATTCATGCTTGAAACATAAGATCTATATTGACATACATGTGCAGGCAGCCTCTTGCATTAGGTTCACTTCTCCTTAATTTGTGTCTAATTCATGGAGATATTGTGTGTTTTACTGAGTATGGTGACAGGCATAACTGTGCTGACATGGATGACAACCTGTTCCCATGGTTATAGGGTTGCTTATGCATTCATTCTCCATCCTAGCTGAGACCCAGGACTTTAACAGGAGAGGAAAACAGGTACAACGACTGGCTTCTGACATCAGGATGAATCTTTTGTCAGTACTGGGATTTGAACTCAGGTATGGGTAACTGTTGCACTGTGGAGGGTGGGGAGGCTCACCATCTTTGAAGACTAGAATATCAGGCCTGGTCCAGGGCCTGATTTGAAGCCCCAACTGTGGACAAAATAAGAAGCCCACCTCTTTGAAACATAAGATCTCTATTTACATACAGGTGTAGTATGCATCTTGCATTCAGTGTAGTTATTCTTTTTATTTTGTTTCTTTTTCAAGGAGGTATTGTGTATTTTGTTGATTATAGGATGACATATGTAACTGTGCTGACATGGATGACACCCTATTCCCATGGGTGTGGAGTTGCCTATGCTTTCTTGATTCTTTATTCTTGCTGAGACCAAGCACTTACACAGTACAGGAAAACAGGTGCAAGGATTGACTTCTCACATCAGGATGACCTTTTAGTAGTTCTGGGATTTAAACTCAGGGCCTAGCAGGCCCAACAGCCCAATGGGTCCACATGAGCCTACCATCTTGTGAGCCACTAAGCAGCTAGGCCATACCCAGAACCTGAGATAGAGCCCCTGGGTGGGAGTGGGGCACAATATTCATCCATTCATAAGCTGAAGCTAGTATGCTAATAAATACCTATTTGGATAGAGTAGGAGATGTGGTGAGCTGTGTTGGAATCCTATGTACCATGTGATTACAGATTCTTGGATCTTTCCCAATGCCTCCAATTCTTGAATGTGATTCTTATTGTCAGACTTCATGAACTCTTAATTGAAAATAATCTTTGTGCCATACATCTTGCCTATCATTTCCTATGAGAATCATGCCTTTGTGACTTCACATTCCCTTTGTGTATCCATATCTTCGTTGTGAAATGTCAATTGAGATCAGATATGCCATTGTAATATCACAGAGCATTTATAATATAATCATCGGTGTGAAAGCACATTTTCATTATGACAACATCAGCTCATTGTGACATCACAAATTTGTAATGACATCTTACCACTATTACATGACATTGTCATTGTGACATCATATATACATTGTGAATGCCTATTATGTGATTTCATTATATTTCAAATGTTGCATGTGGTTGCATATCAAAAACATATTTTGACTTCATAACCATTGTGACATCACAATCCCTTTGTGACATATTATTGCCATTGTGATATCTCTAAACAACTGTGACAACTCAAATATGTCCTGTCCTCATAATTTTTATGACATGTTGCCACGGTGTAATGTCAGGTCCATTGAGAGCTCAACCTCTTTTCTAACATTATTTCAGGTATAACATGAAATATTAGAAATATACTGTGACATCATGAATATTGTGACATCACACTGCTAGACATCACACTGTCACATCACAAATCTGTTCTGTTGTTACATCACAAATCTGTTCTGACTTCATCACATTTGTGCCAACAAATACCTTTGGAATCCTCACAATACCATTCTAAACTCATATACTCATTGTGAGTTAATGACAATTGAGGTCTGGAATGACATTGTCATATCACCAATCTACTGTGACATCACAAAATTATTTTGAACTCATCACTATTATGGCATCAGCAACTAATTGTGACATAACAACACTCTTATGACATTATAATATGACATCATATTGCAATTGTGATATTACTGTAACATCATGCTTTCACAAACCTATTATGATCTCCTCACATCTTAGAAAATTCATGGCCTTTGGGACATCAAACTCGTTCTGTTAACCTGTATCATTGTGAACTTGTAGCAATTGAAATTTGAAATAAGATGTGATATTATGAACTGGTTTTGACATCACTAACCCATTTTTATATCATTAATGAAGTACCCAATTTTCGGATATCCCCCTCGTAGACCACCAGAGACCACGATCAATGCAAACAACAAAGAGTTGTTTATTGCAAGCTCGAGCTTGATCTTCTGTGCACTCGGTAACTGGTGACGCTAAGATGTCCAGAGCACAAAATTAGCACAGCTTTTATACTATCAAACAAGTTTACAAGTTCAGGGGGTTTCCACACAAGCAAGTTTAGGGGTTTTCCACACAAGCAAGTTCATAAGTTCAGGGGGTTTAAGTCCACCTTGACTGCACTTCCCTTTTTCTGATGGAACACCTTGGCAACTATTCTGTTCCTTAAGGGTGGGCAGGGTTGGTGGCAACCTGCGGTTTTCCTGAGAGCTATTTTTTTCTTTGGCAGCACAGCTCTCTTTGGGGGTTACTCTGAGGGCAACACAGCTCAGGATGCTACTCTGAGGGCAGCACAGCTCAGGGGGCTTGATTTAAAATGAGTTACTTTAGCTCTTCAATTAACACTTTACAACCAAAACATGTTAGGAATTTTAGCACTTTTGATAAAAAATCATGGCCTTTGTGTCATCACAGTTCATTTGTGTATGTCGTGACATCATTCTCTTATCTGCACTATAATCTAATGGCAATTAAGATCTGACATGACATTGTGACATCACAAACCCTTTGTGACATCATCATCAGTGTGACATCAGACTGTCATTATGATACCATCAGCTCATTGTGACATCACCAAATTACAGTGACATCATAGCATTGTGACATCGCATTGCCATTTTGCTGTCATAGGGGCTGGGAAGGTAGTTCAGTGGTAGAGCACTTGCCTTGCATGCATGAGGCCCTGGGTTCGATTCCTCAGCAACATAAGCAAAAAGAAAAAAAGACAGAAGTGGCACTGTGGCTCAAGTGGTAGAGTGCTAGATTTGTGCTGAAGGGCTGAGGACAGTGCCCAGGAAAAGAGTTCAGGCCCTATGACAGGACCCCTCCCCCCAAAAAAAAGAAAGCTGTCACAGACACATTGTGATTGTATATCCTGTGATTCCATTCTATTTCAAATGTGGCATATCACTTGCTATCAGAAACACATTGTGTCCTCATAATCATTGTAACATTATGAACCCTGTGTGACGTCATAACCAGTGTGACATCACATTCTTGTCATGACATTTTTAGCTTATGGTGACATCACAAAATGACAATGACATTATAGCATTTGCCATTATGTCATTGTGATAACATAGACACATTATGAATGCCTAATCTGTGATTTCATTGTATTTGAAATGTGGCATGTGGGTTGATATCAGAGACTCATTTTGATATCATGACCATTGTCACATCAAAATCCCTTTGTGACATCAATTTGGCAATGTGACATCACAATGGCAATGTGATGCTAATAAGGCATCGTGATATCACAATGGTCACAAACTCACAATGGGTTTCAGATATCGACTGACATTCCACATTAGTAGAAGCATCAAATAACATAATAGGCAAACACAACGTGTCTATAACATCAGAATGACAATGTGATGTTACAATGCTATGATGGCATAGTAGTTTACAGGTCAAAATGAGCTGATGTTGTAATGGCAACATGATGTTACAATTATGATGATGTCAGAAAGGATTTGTTATGTTTCAACGGTATGTCTGATGTCAGTCGTAATTAGTTTCCCATGAGGATATGAATACAAAAAATTTCTGTGATGTCACAGAGGTCATGTGTGTTTTCAAAGGTGGTAAGAGGTCATAATAGGCTTGGGATGGCACAATGTGATCCGTAATGTCAAAATGGAAATGAAATGTCCCATTGGGTTTTTACTGTCACAGTGGTGATGAGGTCACAATGGTTTTCTGATGTCACATTTTGTAATTTCAGAATGATATATCTAATTTCAATTACTCATAATTCAATATGAGGATACTAGGTGATAAAAGAAGCTTCACAGTATGAGCGCATACTATGTGAAACCCAATGCAACAGTGATTTCACAATGACAATGTGATGTCTCAACATCATGTTATAATAATATTTTGATGTCACAATTGGTGACGCCATACTGATGAGGATTTGAGATGTCCCAAGGGGTTGGTGATGTCACAATGGCATGTGGGATCTCAATTGTCATTAACTCAGCATGAGTATATATGAGTTTGGGCAGGGATTCTGATATCACCAAAGTATATGTAGTCAAAAAGGTGAAGAACTAACAGTTCTAAGATGTCACAAAGTTGACACAATGGTTATGATGTCCAGCGGTGTGATATCATGATGTTACACTGGATTTTAGCTATCTCATGTCATATCTGAAATATGAGATCGAATGCAGATTTTAAACTCACAAAAGGCCTAATATATCACAATGGCATGTCATAAAAGTTATGAGGACAGGAGAGGTATTTGATGTCACAGTGGGTTAGTGATGTAACAAAGGCAATGTGCTGTGACAAAGAGATTTTGATGTGACAAAGGTTATGAGTTCACAATGGTTTCCTGATATCAACCCACATGGCACATTTGAAATAGAAAGAAATCCAAGAATAGGCATTCACAACATTACCTTGCTCATGTAACTGTAATCCCTCTGTATACTATACTTACAATAAAAAATGCACAGAAGAAAAAAAAAAGAAAAACATGGTATGGTGTCATTGAGATTTGGTGATGTAACAATGAGATGATGGTGTCATGATGACAATGTGATTTCACAGTCATAATTTTTACTCAAAGTATTTGTGATGATACAATGCTATGTATGATCACAATTTTCATTAATTCGCTATGAAGATATGGGTAACCAATAGGTCTATGATGCCACAGAGGTCATGTGTCTTTTAAATGATGCTGAGTTAACAGTAGTTTTGTGATGTCACAATGTGATTGTGAAGGGACAACAGCAATGTGATGTCACAATGGGTTTGTGATGTCACAGTAGTGATGAGGTCACAATGAGTTTGTGATGTCACTATTGTCACTATGAGTTTGTAATATTACAATGACATGTCCAATTTCAATTTCTACTAGTTCACAATAAGGATACAATTTCAAAGAAAGAAAGCTCCAAAGAGCATGAGGTTTTAGTCATAATTTGTGTGATATGCTGCCATCAGGATATTTTATGCCTTTAGTAAGCTTATAATCTCTTTTCAAACATAATAATTCAGGTATAATATATCATATCAGAAATTGACTCTGACATGATGACCATTGTGATATCACTATGATAAACATCAAGACCATGGATGGTGTCACATTGTGAACTCACAAATCAGTTAGGACTTCATCACATTTGTGCCAACACAGGTCTTTGGCGACAACACAGTCCCTTTGTGAACTAATATCTTCATTGTGAATTAATTACAATTGAGATTCAGCATGCCATTGTGACATTTCCAGCGAATTGTGACATCACAAACCTACTATAGTGAGAACACATTGTGATTTAATAGCCATTGTGGTAGCACAATCCCTTTGTTTTTTTTTATCCCTATTTATTTATTTTATTTTATTTAAATTTTTATTTTTTGTGAACATACTGTACAGAGGGGTCACAATTACATGGGCAAGATAATGAGTACATTTCTTTTTTTGGGGGGGGGTCCGGTCGTGGGGCCTGAACTCTGCGTCTGGGCGCTGTCCCTCAGCTCTTCAGCTCAAGGCTAGCGCTCTACCACTTGAGCCAAAGCGTCACTTCCAGCTTTCTTCTTTTGCTTATGTAGTGCTGAGGAATTGAACCCAGGGCCTCAGGCAAGCAATGTAAGTGCTCTACCACTGAGCTATCTTCTCAGGTTTTCTGCATATAAACACTCCATCAACATTTTCCTTTTTTTATTTTAATTTTTATTTTTTGTGAACATACTGTACAGAGGGGTTACAATTACATGGGCAAGATAATGAGTACATTTCTTATCAAGCATTGCAGCCTCCTCCTTTGTTAACCCTTCACATCCCTTCCCAGCCTGCCCTCCACCCACCCCAATCCCCCCCCACACACCAAAGTTGTAAAATTCGTTTTCGACAAGACAACTTGTACTTCTCATAGTTGCAACGGGTCCACCTGTATCCTTAAACGACTTGTTTTTCCCCATCTCCTCCACGTATTATACCGACATCAAATACAGCGAAAGCAGGGG
The DNA here is from genome assembly GCF_024711535.1 of Dipodomys merriami. Taxonomy (NCBI): domain Eukaryota; kingdom Metazoa; phylum Chordata; class Mammalia; order Rodentia; family Heteromyidae; genus Dipodomys; species Dipodomys merriami. The sequence continues at coordinate 336,773 of NW_027202538.1, read as the reverse complement.
TTATACAGTGGGGGAGGGACATACAAAGCAACAAAGAAATAATCTTATATATGCATTAGAAACAAATGCATGAAAGAAATAAACATTTAAATACATATCTAAGGGTTCATTTTCCTAACATCACACTTATCTGACCTAAAATTATATTAAATGAAGAAAGCCAAGCCCAAAGAAACATAGGTCCCATGGTTTCCATTATTTGCAACATCTAGTACATGTATGAGTCAAGCAGAAAAGGTCAGCACAATCCCTTTGTGACTCCACATTTCCATAGTGATATCACTAAACCACTGTGAAATGATAATCCTCTCATACTCAATTCAGGTATGAAATGTGATACCCGAATCCAGTGTGACATCTACATCATGGTGACATCACACTGATAGATATTATGAGTATTTTGTCACATTCTGACAACACACACCTGTTAGGACTTCACTATTGTGACAACGCATGCTTTTGGAGACATCACAGTCCCTTTGTGACCTCATATACTCATTGTGAGTTAATGACGATTGAGATCACATGTCACATCTTGATATCACCAACCCATTGTAACATCATACACCTCTTGTAAACTTGTCACTAGTGTGGCATCACCAATTGTGATATCAAAACATTATTAAGTCGTCATATTGCAACATTACATTGCCATTGTTATATCACTGTTCCATTGTGTTTTCAAAAACCTAGGATGTCTACATAGCATTTTAGAAAATTCATGACCTTTTTTACTTGTCTTCTGTGAACTCATATCCTCATCGTGATATAGTAGCAACTAAAATTGGTCATGTGATTAGGAGATGTGACTTCACAAAACTATTTGATTTCATCACCAATGTGACATCACAAACCCATTGTGAGCTTTCATTGCCATTTGACATCACTATCACATTGCGACATCCCAAACCTATTGGGACCTCAGCACCTTTGAAAAAACACATGGCCTTTGTGACACCACAGCCCCTTTGTGTAACTATACCCTCATTATGAACTGGCAATTGATTTCAAACATGCCATTTGTGACATCACCAGTGTGACCTAACATTGTCATTATGACAGCATCAACTACTTTTGACATCACAAAACTACAATGACAAGATAACATTATGAGATCACGTTGTCATTGTGATGTTATAGACAGATTGTGAATGCCTGTTTAAATCTTTTTTTTTGTCTATCATGGGGCTTAAACTCTGGGCTTGGGTGCTGTCCTTGCTCTTCAGCTCTAGATGAACTCTCTATCACTTGAGCCACAGTGCCACATCTGGTTTTCTAGTGGTTTTATTGGAGATAAATCACATGGACTTTCCTGCCTGAGATGGATTTGAACTGTTATCATCAGATCTCAGGGCCCTGATTATCTAGGATTACAGGCATGAGTCACCCATGCCCGGCTTTTTCATTCTATTTCATTTTGACCTGTATGTTGATATCAGAAACATAATGTGACCTCATAACCATTGCCAAACCATAAATCAGCAGTGACATCAAATTGTCTTATGACACCATCAGCTCATTGTGATATCACCAAACGACAATGGCATCATATCATTATTAATCACAGTGACATTGTTACTTCATACACGTAAGAGTGTTATGGCCTATTCTGTAAATTCATTCTATTTCAGAAACCCATTTTGACCATATAACCATTGTGATATCACAATCCTTTCTGACATCACATTGCCATCTTATATCATTAACCTGCTGTGCCAACACAAACCAGTCCTGTCCTTATCAGTTTTGTGACATGCTGCCATTTTCATATATTAGGTCCTTTGTGAGCCCATAATCTGTTTTCAATCTCATATTTCTGGCATGACAGGTGATATCATAAATCCCCTGTGACATTATTCTGCCAGATATCATGATCATTATGTCACATTGTGACATGACAAAACTGTTTGAATGGCATCACATTTGTGACTACATATGCCTTTGGAGACATTCCAGTCCCTTTTCGAACTCATATATTCATTGCCAATTAATGACAATTGAGATCTGCCATGCCACACTGACATGAACCCATTGTGACATCACAAACTTATTGTGACCTCATCACGAGAATGGCATCAACAACTAATTGTGGTATCAAAGCATTATTTTAACATGATATTGTGGTATTGCCATTGTGATATCACTGTCCCATTGTGTTTTTACAAACCTCTTATGGCCACATCACGTGTTAGAAAATCTATGGCCTTTGAGACTTCAGGCGTTTTCTGTGAACTCCTGTTCTTATGACTTCATCACCAAGGAGACAAATCATAGAGTCACATTTAATATAATAAACTAATTTACACTAGAAAGGGGACTGTGATTACCTTATCCTGGACTGGATACCCAGGTCCAAGAGTAGCCTTGACCACCAAACCTCAGACCTCCAATGGGCAGCCCCACCGGTCTGCAAAGAAACAACCAAAAAATTATAATCTCCAAAGCTCCAAACCTCCATGGGCAAGGCTTTTTACTTTTCCATTCCTCCCTTCTTCGCTACAGACATGTCCTTCTTTTCTTGTCTTTCCCTTTTTCCCTTCCACCCTTTCCTTCTTTTTTTAGTCCTCTCCACTCTCCACAGGCCTGCCCTACTCTGCCCCAGTGACCACATGCCAACCTTCTGGTCTCCCTCATCTTCCTCTCTTGTCAGGTTTTTCCCTGGCTCACCACTTTCTTCCATCCGGGTAGTTCCCTTTTTATTTCCCCTTCCAATGTTCTGAAAATGCAACCTATATATACGGTGTACACCTCCTCACTCCAACGGGTCTCCTGCCTAACAGTTTTCAATCATCACTTCCCAATCTTTCCAATGCTCAATCACTTCTTGACAGCTCACTATGTGAGGCTTGGCACCTCCACCTTTGGCGGCATTCCCAACTCTTTCTGGTGGGCCAGGCCAATAATTTACAATGATTATCAGCTCCCACAGATAATTCTGGCCCCACTGGTTATCACAGTATCCTCATCATTAATTAGAAGAAATTGAAATTGTATACATCATTGTTATATTACAAACTTGATGAGACATCACTAACCCATTGTGACTTCATCAGTGTGTTGACATCACAAATCCATTGTGATATCACATTGCCATTGGGCCACCATGATCACATTGTGACATCCCAAACCTATTATGACTTCAAAAGCTTTGAAAGAAAGCATGGCCTTTGTGACATCACAGGCCCTTTGTGTACCCATATCCTCATTTTGAGCTAATGACAATTGAGATCAGACATACCATTTTAACATCGCAAAACCAGGGTAACTTCGCATTGTCATTATGACAACATCAGCCCACAGTGACATCATAAAACAGAAATGACATCATAGTATTATGACATCACATTGTCATTGTGATGTCACAGATACATTGGAATGCCTATTCTTTGATTTTTTTTTCTATTTTGAATGTGGCAGGTGGGTTGTTATCAGAAATACATTCTGACCACATAAATATTATGACATCACAATACCTTGATGACACCTATTGCCATTATGATATCACTAACCCACTGTGACATCACAAAACTGTCCTATCCTCATAATTTTTTGACATGCTGCCAGTGTCATCTCTTTGGCCTCTCTGAGTTCATACATTGTTTAAATCAGAATACTTAAGGTATAACGTGATTTCATAAATCCACTGGGACATCACGACCACTGTGACATCACACTGCCAAATGTCATGACCACTGAGACACATTGTGGCATCACAAACCTGTTAAGACTCATTACACTTGTGTCAAAATATGCCTTAGGATACATAATTATCCCTGTGAACTTATATAATTGTCAATTAGAGATCTGGCATGAGATTGTAACATCACCATACCATTGTGAAATCACAAACCTATGTGACCTCATCACCTGTATGGCATCAGAAACTATTTGTGACTTCAAAACAATACTATCTCATGTAATGGTAACATTACATTGCCAATGAGATATCTCTGTCGCATTGCATTTTCACCAACCTATTATGTTCTCATAATATTTTAGAAAATTCATGGCCTTTCTGACTTCTAGCTCCTTATGTGAACTCGTATCTTCATTGTGATCAAATAGAATGAAATTGGACATATAATGGTGATATTACAAATTCATTTTGATATCACTATCCAAGTGTGACCTTGTCACTACTGTGACATCACAAACCCATTGTGACATCACATTGCCACCGTGATATCACAATCACCTTGTGACATCCCAAACCTGTTGTGACCTCTTAGCATCTTTGAAAAAGCACATGGTGTTTATGACATAACAGTCCCTTTGGGTAACCATATGCATGCCATTTTACCATTACAAACGCTTTGTGACATCATCTCCAGAGTGAGATCACATTGTTATGATACCAAGGGCCCCTTGTGACATCCCAAAATGACAATGACATCATAGCATTATGACATCACATTTTCATTGTGAGGTCATAGAGACAATGTGATTGCCTATTCTGTGATTTCATTCTATCTCAAATGTGGCATATAGGTTGATTTTAGAAACCCATTGTGACCACATCACCATTATGACATTACAATCCCTATGACATTGTGAAATCATTAATGGAATGTAACATCACAAACCTGTCTTGTCTTACATTTTATAACAGGCGACTAACTTGACCTGGGCTGGATGCCCAGAGCTAAATTCTGCCTCAACCATTGGCCCTCAGAACTTCAAAGAGCAGCACAGCCATTTGTTAACTGGTCTGCAAACAACCAATCTCCAAAATAATGATCTCCGAAGCTCCACATTTCAAAGTACAAGGCTTTTTCCTTTCTCTTCATCCTCCTTCTCTAAAGACCTGTCCTACCTTTCAGGGTTTTTTTTTCATTTTTTCCTTCCACCATTCCCTTCTTCTCTTCAGGCTGCTCTACTCTTGAAAGGCTTGTTCTGCCCTGACCAGGTGGCCAGTTGCTGTCCTTCACCTCTTTCTCTCCCTCAATTTCCTCTCCTCCAAGGTCTTACACTCCTGCAGTCTCATCACGTATTTCCTTCCAGGCCTTTCCCCTTTTTCTCTATCCTTCTGTTGCTCTGAACATGCAGCCTATATATAGGCTGTACCCTTCCCCCACTGCAATATCTTTCCTGCATAACAATTTTCAATCATCACTTCCCTAATGTCCATGGCCAATTACTTCTTGGCAGATCACCATGTGGGACTTGACACTTTATCTCTTTCAGCAGCATGTCCTCCCCTCTCCAGTGGCATGCACCCCCTTCTCTGTTGGTCCAGACAAGGAGGTTATGATGACTATCTGTTCCCGTGGATTATAGGGGCACTGCTGGTTATTACAGTGTCCTCATGTTGAACTAGGAGCAATTGAAATTGGACAAATAATTGTGATATTATGAACTCATGACATAACTAACCCATTGTGACCTCATCACCACTGTGACATCACAAACCCATTGTGACATTACTGTTTTGACACCAGGATCACTTTGTGACATCCCAAATCTATTATGACCTCTTATAACCTTTGAAAAAATACATAGATTTGTGACATTACAATCCCTTTGTGTACCCAAATCTCCACTGTGTATTATTGACAATTGAGAATCAGACATGACATTTTAACATCAGAAACATTTTTGAGATCATCACAATTGTGACATCACATTGTCATTGTGACACCATCTGATAATTGTGAAATCACAAAACTAAAATGATATGAATTAGAATTTCACATTGTCATCGTGACATCATAGACATGAAAAACTTTTATTGTGATTTCATTCTATTTCAAATGTGGCTTGTAGTTTGATATCATAAACAAACTGTGAATCATAACTTTTGTGACATTACAATCCCTTTGTACAAAACATTGCCATTGTGATATCACCAACCCACCATGACATTACAAACCCATCCTGTCATCATGAACATTGTGTCACACTGTGACATCATAATCCTCCTAGGACTTCATCACATTTGTGACAACACATGCCTTTGGAGAAACCACAGTTCATTTGTGAACTCATATTCTCTGTGATTTCATAATGAATGAAATACTTTATGCCATTTTAATACCACCAACCAATTGTGAAATCATAGACCTACTGTGATCTCTTACCTGTATGGCATCACCAACTAATTGTGAGATCAAAACCTTTTGTGATGTCACAATGTGACATGATGATCATGGCATCTGTCAGTGTGATGTCACAATGGTCATGATGTCACAGTGGATTCCTGGTATCTGATGTCATACATGAAATATGAGGTTGAAAACAAATTATGAGGCGAAAAATGACTAAGATATCACAATGTAAACATGTCACAAAAGTTATGAGGACATGAGAGGTTTGTGATGTCTCATTGTGTTAGTGATATCACAATGGCACTGTGATGGCACAAAGTGATTATGATGTCAATTTTTTTGTCGGTTGTGGGGCTTGAACTCTGGGCTTGGGCACTGTCCCTCAGTTCTTCAGCTCAAGGGTAGCACTCTACCACTTGAGCTACAAAGCCACTTCCGTTTTTCGAGTGGTTTACTGGAGATAAGGGTTTCTCTGACTTTCTTGCCCAGGCTGGCTTTAAACCGTGATCCTCAGAGCTCAGCCTCCTGAGTAGCTAGGCATGAGCCAAAAGCGCCCAGCTCAAAATTGTTATGTAGGCACAAAAATTCATTTCTGATAGCAATTCTCATGCCATATTTGGAATCAATGAAATACAGAATAAGCATTCACAATTTGTCTATGATGTCACAATGAGAATTGTCATAATGCGATTAGGTCATTAACTTTGGTGATGTCACAATGAGCTGATGATCTTATAAAAAGTGATGTCACACTATTGAGGATGTCACAAAAACTTTTTGATTTTATAATGGCATGTCTGATCTCAATTGTCATTAGTTAACAACAAGGATATGGGTACACAAAGGGACTGTGATGTTGAAAAGGGCATGTGATTTTCCAAAGGAGCTAAGAGATCATAATAGATTTGAGATGTCACAATGGAATCATGATGTCACAATGACAATCTTATCAGATTGGGTGTGTGATGTCATGGTGGTGGTGATGTCAAAATGGGTTTGTGATGTCACAATGAGTTTGTAATATCACAATCAAATTTCCAATTTCAATTGCTATTAGTTCACAAGGATAATACTGTAATAATCAGCATGACCCTGATAATTTATAGGATCTGATAATCAGCGTGGCCCCATCTCTTGGCCAGCTGGAGAGGACAAAATATGCCACCAAAGAAGATGGGGCATTCTGTGGGAGGGCCTGGGGCAGTAATCACGAAGTTTTGAGCTGTAAAGAAGTGATTGGGCTGTGGGCAGTTTGGGATGTGACAGTTGAAAACTGTCAAGCAGTTGGTGTGGAGAAGGGTTACAGACTTTATATAGGCTGCTTATTTAGAGCAATAGAAGAGAAGAGAAAAAGGGAAACGTCTTGTAAGGAAGGAAGTTGCATGAAAGCAGAAGGGGAAAGACCTGAGAGGAGAGGAAGTTGAGGGAGAACAGGAGGTAAAGGATGGCAACGGACCCAGGCAAAGTAGTTCAGGCCTGTGGAGAGTGGAGAGGCCTGAAGAGAAGAAAGAACTGGTAGAAGGGAAAAAGGGAAAGACCTTGAAGGAATTATAGGTCTGCAGGGAAGAATAGACTAAGGGAAGGGGGATAAAATGCTTGCCCTTTGTGTCTCGATGGATTCTCCTGAACAATAGAGGTCCTAATATTTGGAGACCCTCATCGATATAATACATTTGGATGGCATCAGGCCTTGGCCCCAGGGAAAAATCCCCATAGGTGAGAGTGTCAGCCTTCAGGGTTGAGAGTCTACCTCAAGTGTTTGTCTCCGGAGGACCAACATGGAAAAAAGTCATTTAGGTACCTCTAGGGGTATGTCTGGGCAAGCTTGCCAGCCTGTTTCGGGGACTCAATCTGGAGGTCATCTGTGGCTTCCTTGTAAAGCCATCTGGGAACTCCTTGATAGGTCATGTAGGGCTTCCTTGTGAAGCCACCTGGAACCTTCTTGAGAGGTATTGTAGGTCTTCCTTGGGAAGCTATCTGGAACCTCATCATGAGTACATCTGCGACTTCCTTGAGAAGCCATCTGAGACCTACCCTGGAGGTCATGTGGGGCCTTCAGGGGCCATCTTAGACTTTCTCCAGAGGTCATCTGGGGCTTATTCAGGAGGCCACCTGAGAACTCTTCAAAAGTAGTCATTGGGGCTTCCTTAAAAGGTAATCTAGGACCGCTTATGAGGTCATCTGGAGCTTCTTTGGGAGGTCATCTCGGGTTACTCTGATGAGAAAAATATGAGCATCTTGGACATCATCTGGGACTTCCTTGAGAAACCATATATGACCTTCTCTGGCAGTCATCTGTGGCTTTCTCAACAGGGTTATCTGGAACCTCCTGTGGAGTTCATATGTGGACTACTTGAGTGGCCATCTGAGATACTTGAGAGGTAATCTCAGCCTCATTGAGAGGACATCTGGGACCTCCTTTGGAGGTCATCTGACACTTTTTGGGAAGCCATTTGGAACCTCCATGAGAGGTCATCTAAGGCCTCCTAGGAAGGACATATGTGACGCCCTCCAGGTCATCTGTGACCTCCTCAAGAGGCAATCTGGGATGTTCTGTCTGTCATCTGGGACTTTCTGTAGCGTTCAACATTGAAAAGTGTGGGACATGTGGGTTAAGTTTTCGTGGCTATTGGTCTCTGTGTGTGTGCTGATACTTCTCTCAGTGTCCTGTATGCACTTCTGTTTAGTCCTTTTCTCAGGATGGGAGATCAAAGCCTAAAGTTGTCATATCCAAAAAATTCTCCCCCAGGGTTATAGAGTCCCTCAGAGGAAGATGCACTGATGTACTCTCTCAACTATTCTTTGCCATCAGCACCTCTAATATTAAGTCATTCCATACCAAAAGTGGTTACTTGTACCAGCCTGAGGTGGTACAATGTGGTATGTTAGCCTTATTACCCTTGAGACAGGAATATGGAGGACATGGTGAGCAGGCTCCCTTTCTAATATATGGTCCCTTTACCACTAGTGACCTGTATAACTGGAAACCGAAAAATCCATCCTTTTCAGAAAAAAAAAAACCAGGGGCTCATTACCTCATTAGAGACAACAATTCTCATAAACAAGCACATCTGGAATAAGTGTCAGCAAATTTTACAGGTGCTTTTCACCTGGTAGAAAAGTGACTGAATCCTGCTCGGTGACTTGAAGTTGGTCCTAGGACCAGACAGTAGGCCCACTATTAAACCAGACCAACTGGAGCAAGTCGTTCCCCAGACTTACCCAAGCTGAGACTAACAGTGATCGAGGCATAGAAATGCTTACCAATTATTGCCAGGTTAGATTAGCAGGAATACCGCAGTAGCTAGAAAGCCAAGTCATCAATCTAAAGTGAGTGAGATCGTACAGTTCCTCAGTGAGCACCTTAATGCTTTTCTGGAACTTTTCCCAGAGCTTATAGGATCTATAAGCCTATAGATCTTGAAGCCCTGGAGAATCAAAGAGCCCTAAATATGACCTTTGTTACCCAGTCAGCCGCAGATATTAGAAGAAACCTTCAAAAGTTAGAAGGATTTGAGGAAAAGGTGTATTTTAAGTTGGAAGTGGTTGCCCATTGGGTGTCTGACAACAGAGATACCCTGGAAAAAAAGAGTTTAAGAACGGGGTTTGAGTTTTGGTAGGAGTACCAGAATAAGGATGAAGAAATCCTTGGCAAAGACAGTACAATTCAGTTGCAACTGGCAGTAGGGAACCTCTAGGACTAGATCAGTGTGCTTATTGCAAGCAAAATGACCATTGGGAAAAGGAATGTCCAAGGAGGAGAAAGACAGAAAATAACAGGTTAAGTAATCACATTAACCATCTGGAAAATGTGTTCATATCTCTGAGAAATATGCAAAGGAGCATGGGGCTCTGAATTCCAACTGTGTTCAATTTAAAAGCAGCCTCTGAACTTAAGAAGAAATGTGACAAAGAAAATATTCACACACTTCTATCTCAAAAGACAGGCTTATAAAAGACTGAATCACCAATATGTGCCAGTCAAAACCCATCAAGAGATTAAAAGCACATAGAAGAGCACACTGGAGAAAACAGAGAGAATTATTTGATGTGAAGAAAAGATTTGAAGATATAAATTAGGAACTTGTGAGAGTCAAAAATGATAAGAAAATCCTCAAAAGGAACCTAGAAAACACTCAGAATCAAATGAAATTCAAGTACAGTAGCCTCGGTGAGCATGAGGCAAATTAGGGAAACACAGATCAGAGGCTGACAGAAGCACAGGTCAGCAATGCTGCCATCCTTGCTAAACACAAATGAGGTCAAGAAGAGATTCTGACGCAGCATTAAGAAATCATGACCATGAAAAATGAGCTGGACCTGATATAAGAAAGTATTAGGCTGAAGTACATGTCGATTATAAGCTTTGAAGAGTGTCACCAGAAATTCAAACCATTAGAGGAAGAAGGAACAAGTAGTTAGCAGAGAAGACAGGGAAGTGCTGTGTCATAGAAGATGAGGCAAAGTAAAATAAACAGGAAAATATCAGGCTCAAGAAAGAGATTATTACTCTTCAGAAAGAGTTAAAGGACTACATGCTCTGATAGGGAATGCTGGGGAAAGGGAAAGAGCATTAAGAAGAAAAATAGAAGAGCTAAACAAACAGTTGAAAGATCTGTCACAAAAATACACTGAAGTGGAAAATCAGAAAGAGAAATTACTACAGTAAAAGCCTCAGAAGACTGCTGAGATCTTCACCATAAAAGTAATACATAAGCATCGTGTCCCAATGGAACAGGTGGAGGTGGGAAAAATTACCTCGCAATAGCACCTTTGTGAACTTAAGGGAGGAACTGAAGAGGAAGCAAAGTTGTTGTGAGAAGGAGCAACAGTTGTCCAGTCAAAGGAACTCTCCTGTGACCCTGCCAAAACAGTTACAGGTTAAGGAGCACATTGAGAAGGAGAGTGGGATCTTGAAAACAAGTTTGAGAGAAGAGGAGGAGAATAAAATGGAAGAAGTCTCCAAGGTTCAGAGTACTGTATAAGAGTTAAAGAAACTAGAGACCCTAAGATACAGGGAAACATTTGAGCTGATCAGGTAGCTTTTGAGATCACTCTATAAAACCAGTGGGATCTCTAGAGCTACTAGTCGTTAAAATTAAAGGAAGAAGCAAAAACAGTTGTAATAAGTGTGCAAATGTTGACACTGAACTTGTGAAAAATGCATACGTGATTAAGCTTTCAGACAGTTTACGTGTAGATATTTGCACCTTGGTAAATTTCCCGAGGCCACTACCTAAAAATGTTCTGAAAACCATTGGGGCCTTAGCCTGACAATACTTTGTAAGGTGTGTAGGTAATTTCCAATGGGCAAATGCTGAAAAGCTGGAACCTATGGAAAGAACTCATATGTGAGTAACCTCAGATGATGAATTTGGGAAAGTGGACTTAACAGAGGTAAAGCCTGGAAAGTATGGGTATTGGTATCTATTAGTAATAGCGGACACATTTTCAGGCTGAGCTGAGGCATGTAATAATCCCTTGATTTGGCTTACCCTTAGCTGTGGGGTCCAAAAATGGCCCTGCATTCATGGCCCAAGTTCTCAATTATTAACTAACACTCTAGGAATAAATTGGAAGTTACAATCCATTTATAGAACTCAGAGTTCAAGGCATTAGAAAGAATGAATATGCCCTCAAAGAAACTAACTACATTAAATACAGAGTCTGTCTATGGCCAGGTGAGCCTCCTCCACATTGCTCTCCTTTGACCAAGATGTAGCCCTTATGTTAAAATATTTAATCCCTTTGAAATACTTTAGGGTGGACCACCCTCTTTGGTTCCTAAATTTGGGAAGGCTATATTAACAGAAATGTCTAGTTACAATCTGCAGGCTTTACAACATATTCTTTTATGGACCTATCCTTTGTTAACCAAGGCCCACCGGCCACCTAAGAAAAACTCCACCTGAATGGGAGGGGCCAAGACGGCGATCGAAGAGCAGGGAAACACCACAGCTCTCCCCAACGAAATACAGAGTTTTGTTTTCAAAGCTCCATTTCTGCAAGTGACCCACAAAAAAAAAGGCGATTACTCAGAGAGATACAGGAAGTGAAAAAAGAAAAGGGAAAACCCTACACAGACAGTAAAGTGGGAAAACCCTTTCCCCAACCCTTTTTGGTGATGGGGCTCCTCGCTGAGCAGCTTAAGTGGTGGAGCTTTGTACCCGGTTGCTTAAGTGGCCTGGCTCTGGACCCTCCGAGGACCACACACCCACAAACATCCCAAGGCTCATAGAAGATGCCGCAGGTCCAGTGCCAACCCAGAGAATACAAACTGACATCTCAGAAGAGCCGGCATGAAGATTCCCCTCACCCTCCCTGGCAGGGCGCCTCTGCCTGGCTGGTGCAAGCACTCCAACCCAGTCAGTAGCAGCAGCAGCTGTCAGCAGTGGCAAATGACCCTAGACTCGCAGTGTGGCACCTCTGTTCTGCTGGTGTAAACAGCCTAGCCTAACCTGGAACAGCAGCAGCAGCTGGCAGTAGTGGCAAACCACCCAGACTCTGGGCACAATGCATCTTGGCACTAGCCCACAGGACCAGCCTACACCAGCCTGGGTTGGCAGTGATAACTGGGATGGGGACAGCTGCAGTAAACAACTCCAGACCCATGGCGGTTTGTGACTCTCCATACCGGTCCACATAAGCAGCCCAGCCCAGCTTGAGGCAACAGCACTGGTTAACACCTCACTCCTGGTGGGGTAGAGGGCCTCTCCATACTGGCTTGCATAAGCATCCCAGCCCAGCCCATGTTGGCAAAGGTGGTGAACAACCCCGGACATGACGCAGGGTGTGGTGCTGAAAAACCCCAGAAAAAGCCTCATGAATTTTCCTGCCTCTTCAGGCTTTGAACCTGAATACACAGATCTGAGCCTCCTGAGTAGCTACAATTACAGGCATTTACACCAGCAGGGTCTAACTCTTGCCGACCCCTTCACTTTTTCTACAATAGATCATTTCATAGTTCATACAAGGAACTTAAGCAAATACAAGAGGATCGACATTATACCCTGTATTATATCTGACCATAGTGGAATCAAACTGGTTCTCAATAACAAGGCATAAAGTAGAAAAAACTTAAACACATGGAAATTAAACTGCACTAAGTTGATCAATACATGGGTCACAGAAGAAGTTAAAGAAGAAATTAAAAAGTTCCTACAATTCAGTGAAAATAAAGAAACATCACAAAGAAACCTATGGGACCCAGCAAAAGCAGTCCTGTGGGGCAAATGTATTGCTCTCAGTGCACATATCAAGAAAACTGAGACCAAGTAAACAATCTTATGACACAACTAAAACTGCTAGAGAAACAAGAAAAAAATTGAACTTAAAGTTGCTAGACAGAAAGAGATAACCGAAATAAGAGCTGAAATTTAATGAGATAGAGACTGAGAAAATTATAAATAAAATTAATAAAACAAAAAACTGTTTTTGATAAAAAAAATCAATAAGAGTGACAGACCACTGGCAAGAGAAACTAACAAAATAAGAGAGGAGACCCAAATCAATATTATCAGAGATTCCACAGGAAAAATTACAACAAACATCCAAGACATCCAAACAATCATAAACAAATAATTCCAGACTCTACTTACAAAGGAAGGAAAACCTAGTAGACATGGATGAATTTCTACAGAAATACAAATTGCTATCTCCCCTTTCCTTTTTGGCCCTGCTTCTCCACCATATATGGTTGGAGCAGCAGTTCGGTAAATAAACTTCTTTTTCCTGCCTTAATAGTGTGTCGTATTCATAGGCTACTGAATGAAACCTACCTATTTAATATTCCTTACATATGATGCTATAACTCAGATGGGGTTATAGAGCTGGAAATGTTAGAATTTCCTAACCACTCCTTTTCTGTGAACTAAACTGCCTTGAGACACCACACAAGACTTTTCACCAATACCATTGCTGGCCTTCACATCCACGTCCACACCACTTCTCTTCTCTGGTGAGTGAAACTACTTTCTACGGCTCTCTGTTGCTCAATCTCTGTTCAGATGTGACACCATGCTAGAGAGTTCCTATAGCCTTTATCAGAAAGACTGGTCTCCTCCGAACCCGAGATTGCTTGGTTATGGGATCTTGGCCATTTGTCTGTAGACTGCTCTAGGGGAAGTAGGGACATTGCTTCAGCCTGGTCACTCTCCTTCACTCACAAGACTGATTCTCCTACACATTTAACGGGGTGCTACGAGTCATGCCCGAGCCATGAAACCCCTCTGAAATGACTCTTGCACTCCCTGGATAGCCAGACCATGTAATTTTTTATGCTTTTCTCAGATTTAGACAATTCTTGTCTCTGCAATAGTAAATGGTCCGATCTCTGTTCACTTTCAGGATCTCTTTGCTCTCTGCTAATCATGTCCAACATACTCTATCTCTCCCTTTCTTTTCTACAACTATTTGTATTGTGCCATGAAGCTCGTGACATGGGATGGATCCAGGAGACCCATTCTAGGTTCTCTCTAAAAGGCTAGCCAAACTAGGCGTGATTTTTGTTCAGGCTTTCTTTGCATTTTTTTTTTTAGAAATTTGGCATCTTGAGTTCGCCATTTTGGCCAAATGGTGGTTGAAGGATTTGCCCCCTCCAATCCTTACACTTCCACCAAGTTTTCTTCTCCTCCATCCATCTATTCAAATGTGCCTTGCTAAAAAGTTGCTCTTTTCACAGACCCTGGTAACGGAGGCCCAACCATCTGATGTGCTTTGTTAGCAAAGATGTCTGAAACTTGTCTAAAATTTTAGGATTTGAGTTTTGCCTGTTTTGTTTTGTGTTGTTTAGGCTAGTACTGACTTTGTGATTCTAAAATATTGGGCATATCTGTGTTCAGATTCTCCCATCTAACAAGTTTTGTCATTGCAAAAATATTTGGTCAATTCTTGATAAGGACCAGGTAAGCTCTACTTATTCTATTTGATCTCCTTGTTGCTTTAATTGGAAATAACAAAGGATTTTCGTGACAAAATTGCAATTAAAATCCAGTACGGGCTGAAAAATCCCTAAGACTTCATCTCCCAACTAACCTGCAAAGAGCCAGGCTGGAAGCTTGGACTGAGCCTCTTACCTTCAACCAGAAAACACGGCAAGAGTTTCTATAACTCAAAGTGGTAGAGTGCTATCCTTGAGCAGAAGTGCTCAGGGATAGTGCCCAAGAATTGAGTTCAAACCTCCTTGAATACCACCTGGGACAAACCATCCCACCAATGACACATAGAATCAGCCATTCTGCAGAACAAAGGAACATGGAAAAGAGTAAGAGGAAATGATACCACATCAGCCACTTTGTGCCTGCCCTTTCAAAATTAACCAGAGCAGGGAAGTCAATAGAAGTAAGAAGACTGCCCATCTAATGTCCATACCTGTCTACCTTTCAATTGGACAGGAATTTATATTCTTGCCTTTGTCACTTGACTTCTTCTCTACCTAGTAGCCAGATGTCAGAAGTAGCTAGGGATATTTCTACCAACATTTTCAGCCCCAAGTCCTTCCTCTTGCCATTTATTTGTTCTCTAGTATTTTTTCAGTCCCTTAATGCCTCGTGAGACTTCTCCATACTTCGTCCAAGAGACTTGCCTCCTCCAGACTTCATCAAAGGACTCATTGCCCAAGTGACAGTTGTTGCCTGCTGCCTTCTCTCAGAGGGCATATCATTTCAACCTTTTACCCCTACTGTTGATACCCCTTGCAAACACGAAATAGCCAGAGAGAATTTTTTTCATAATTATCAAAAGGCTGGAATGTAAGGTCTGAACAGGAACACCTCCCTCCTTCTTGGCTAAGTTTCCCCCCAATATCTGTTACATAGGTAACTACCAGACCGGGAAGCAGTCAACTTCTCCTCCTGCTAGATCACAACCTGGGCCACCTCTGGTCACAAGCCTCCCATCTCACCTTAGGAGGGTCCCAGACCCTGAGGTCACATTGAGATCCAGTGTGGCCACACTTTTCCCCAACTGGCCAACTTCTTCCTTTCCCTAGCCTAGATAAGTTCTGGCCCAGAGGTGGGTCGCCCCCTTCCTTTTAAGCCATGCTTCTCCACCATACATGGTGTGGGCAGCAGTTCAGTAAATAAACTTTTTTTCTGACTGAAAAATAAGACATACAAATTGCCCAAACAGAAGCAAGAAGAAAGAAATCAATTCAACATGTTAATTACCTACAAAATCTTCCAAAATGAAAAGCCCAGGAACTGATGGATTCACTACAGAATTCTATAAGACCTCAAGCTCTTCAGGGAAATAGAAACAGAGGGTGTAATCCCAAACTCATTCTATGAAGCCAATATCACATTCATCTCCAAACAAGGCAAAGACCCAACAAAAAAAGAACTACACACCAATCTGTTGATTAAGAGAGATACAAAGCTCCTCAATAAAATTGCGGCCAACAGAATCCAGAAACATTTCAAAAAAATCATACATTATGACCAACTGGGTTTCATTCCAGAGATGCAGGGATGGTTTAACATATGTAAGTCAATAAATCTAATCCATCACATCAACAGATCCAAGGTCAAGAACCACATGATTATTTCCATTGATGCAGAAAAGGCTTTTGATAAAATTCAGCACTCATTTATGTTAAACTCGATGGAAAACATAGGAATAGAAGGAACATTTCATAACATAATAAAAAGCCTTACATGGCACATCAAAGGCCAATATTATACTTTAATAGGGAAAAAACTACAACTAATTCCCCTAAAACAAGAACAAGGCAAGGATGCCCACTCTATCTACGCTTCTTCATTATAGTTCTGAAATTCTTAGACAGAGCAATAAAGCAAGAGAAAGACATTAAACGGATCCACATAGGAAAAGAAGATAAATTATCACTTTTTGCAGATGGCATTATTTTATAAATAACCGATCCCTAAAGATCCATCCCCAAACTCTTAGAACTTATAAACCAATTTGGCAAAGTAGCAGGATACAAAATTAACCCACAGAAATCAATCGCCTTTCTGTATAGTAACAATGTACAAATAGAAAGGGAAATCAAAGAAACAACACCATTCACAATAACCTCAAAATAAAAAGAGTCTAGGAATTAACCTAACTAAAGATATAGAAGGTCTGTTTCATGAAAACTATAAAAGCCTAAAAAAAAAGAATCATAGAGATAACCAGGAATTGGTATATAATGGGAAAAAATATTTACCAGCAATAAAACAGACAAGCATCTAATATCCATTATATTATAATATCCAATATATTATATATGGTGAAGTCAAGAAACTAACCTTTCACAAACCTAACAAACCAATCTTGAAATGGTCAAGGAAGCTAAAGACAGACTTATTAGAAGAAGAGATAAAAACGGCAAAGAAATACATGAAGAAATGTTCATCACCCTGGCTGTAAGGGAAATGCAAATAAACACAACTCTGAGATACCACCTTACCCCAATCAGAATGACCCACATCCTAAATTAAGCCAATGACAAATGCTGGAAGGAATACAAAGAAAGAAACATTACTGCAGTGCAAGTGGGAATGTATACTAATCCCACCACTTTGGAAAGCAGTCTGGAGGTACTTACGAAAGCTAAATATCGACCTATCCTATGAACTGGCCATACCACTCCTAGGCATCTACTCTGAACAACAGGAACCAGTCTACAGAGACATACACACCTCTATGATTATTGCAGCACTGTTTACAATAGCCAAGATTTGGAAACAACTCAGATAAGCCACAACTGATAAGTGGATCCTAAAAGTGTGGAACCTATATACAATGGAATACCATGTAGACATTAGAAAGGACAAAATGAAGGTATTTGCAGGGAAATGGATGGAACTAGACCAAATTATTTGAGTGAGGTAAGCCAAGAACAATGGGACAAACGGCAAAGGGTCTACCTGATATGTGGATGCTAAAGCCAAAATGCAGGAAGGTATGACATAATAAACAGGACTCGAGAAACAATGGACAGCCACTCATTTTGTTGTATCATCATTAATGACTCCATATTCTTGACTATGTAGACTTCAGAAATATGCACGCAATGCAGGGAAGCCAGGAGGAGGAACACAATAAGTGGAAAATGGAACAACATACAACAAAGGGGTCCATCAGCTGCGCTGGACATAGAAGAAAAATAACTAAGCAACCCAAACACAGTGATGAGAAGAGATGAATGAGAGGGAAAGAGGGCAAGAGGGAATAGCCTACATTAAGCAAAAGGAAAAAAAATGTAAATATCACCTGAGGTAGGAAAAATAATTTGGATTGTTAAAGCTCATAGAATTAACAAACTTTGGAATATGATAACAATAATTTCCTTGTCAAGGTTAAAATGTGTTTGTGACTTTAACTAAGTATCACAATTCCAAAATACTGTGAAATATGTGAAATATATGTAATCACCTATCTCAATGTTTACAAAAAAGTGTGAGAATGGAAGGGTTAAGAGGAATGGGTGACAATGTTGTAAGACACCTTGTATTTGTGTACTGTTTTGTAGATTGGGAACTTCTTTGTACAACTATTTAAAGATAATAATAATAAGTGTTTAAAAATAAACATTAGGATGAAAATAAAAAATTCAATTATAAAATAAGAAATTAAATCCAGTTGGAAGGAAAATTTCTTTGAGGAGAGTAGTTTAGTTTATTCTATAGCAAATCTCACTTCAGAAATAAATTAAAAACTAGACCCCAGGTAAGTGAAATAAACTAAGATATGGAGTTGAAAAAAGAAAATAAGAAACTCCACCCACTTTTTCTTGCCTTGACAGCTGGTGTGGGTAAAAATTCATCATGCTCCTAAATTGGAACCGAAGTGGCAAGTACCTTAATTGGTGGTGCTAACTTCACGGTCGCCCATTGAATTAGCAGGAAAACAGCATTGGATCCATCAGTCTCAAGTGGAATAGGTAGTGGACAAATATACAGAGAAGGCTGCAAGATGGACTATTAAGGATAAGACTTACTAAGTGTCAATTAGTGCTAACTAGGTAGCGAGAGAAGGCAAACCAAAGATTAATTCAGGAATCTTGTAAGCATTATGAAGCTACTTAAAGGTTAATGCATAATTGCATAAGCAGGTTGAGAAGAGTCAAAGATAAATACAGGAAATGCATGAGCAGGGGGAGCAGAGACATAGAGAATTACTGGAATTGTGTGAACGTGATGAAACTAATCAAAGAGTAATACAGGAATTATGAGAACAGTATGAGACTAGACAAAGATCAATAGAGGCATTCATGGAATCCATAGTCAGAATGCTGAAGGAAGTCAGGGACACCACAAATGGAATGCTGAATGGAGCCCTACAGAAAGAATGGGTGTCCAGGGAAACCATAACCAATCAACTAAGTGATTTGAGAAACTGAACACAAAATTAAGGAAGTAAAGATTTCATACAAGATCTAAAACAAAGCTCTAACAAAGATTTTGAAGCCATAAAGCAGACCAATTAGAAGAAAAAGAAATAAAACAAAGTAGAAAGTCTTGACAGTAGGTTAGACCATGCTGAAGATCGAATCTCGGGGATTGAAGACAGCCTATATATTATAGAGAAAAAAACATAAAACTATGCAAGACAAATCCAAAAAATATGATAGATCTATTCAACACTTGGAAGACACCATCCGAAGGCCTAATCTGAGGATAATGGGTGTAGAGGAGCACCTAGAAACAGAAGTTAATGGTCCAGAAAATTTATTTAACAGAAACCTAGCAGAGAATTTCCCAAACATACAAAAAGATAGGCCTATTCAGACATAAGAAGCTTATAGAACCCCAAAGAGACCAGACCAGAACAAGATATCCCACTGTCAAATTATAATCTGCACAGGATCAATTCAGACGAAGGAATGGAGCCTTAAAGATCTCAAGGAGAAAAGAATAATCACCTATAAACAGAAACCAATTAGAATCATCCGATTTCTCAGCAGGGCCGATTAAAGCAAGGAGATCCTGGAATGGTGTATGCCATGCACTAAAGACAAACAACTATCAACCAAGAATACTGTACCCAGCTAAACTATCCTTCATAACCGAAGGTCGAATAAAAACTTTCCATAGCAAAGAAACATTGAAACAATGTATCTCCACCAAATCAGCCCTACAAAAGACAAAAATATCCTACACATAGAAAACCAACAAGACCACAATAAGAGCCAAGAAACAGTATCCAAGGGAATAAAATTAGAACTCAACACCATTTGTGATAAAAGCTCTGTAAAAACTATGAATCTAGGCAAAATTCCT
Source organism: Dipodomys merriami (assembly GCF_024711535.1). NCBI lineage: Eukaryota > Metazoa > Chordata > Mammalia > Rodentia > Heteromyidae > Dipodomys > Dipodomys merriami. Next base: position 316,501 of record NW_027202538.1, on the reverse strand, counting down.
CAATACAATAAAGGCTGTATATGACAAACCTACAGCCAGCATTGCACTTAATGGTGAAAAACGAAAGCCATTTCTTCTTAACTCAGGAACGAGACAAGGATTTTCACTCTCTCCACTTCTCTTCAGTTTAGTATTAGAATGGCTAGCTACAGCAAAAGACAAGATGCAAACATAAAAGGGATCCAAATAGGGAAAGATGATATAAAACTCTCCCTATATGCAGATGACATGATGTTGTATTTAAATAATCCCACCGACTCCACTCCGAAATTATTCATGCTGATTCAAAACGTTGGCAAAGTAACAAGGGAAAAAGTAACTCTCAAAAATCAATGGATTTTTTGTGTGCCAACAATGAGAAAGCATGGCTGAAATCAGGAAAGCAACTCCATTCATAATAGCCCATAAAAAATAAAATACCTAGGTATTAACTTAATCAAAGAAGTGAGGGATCTTTACGATGCAAACTTTAAAAACCTGAAAAAGGAAATAAAAACGGAACGTAGAAAATGGAAAAAACTCCCTTGCTCCTGGATTTGAAGAATCAAATAGTGAAAATGGCAATACTTCCCTAGGCTATCTAAAAATTCAATGTGATGCTTATCAATATTACAAACTCATTCCTCAAGAAAATAGAAGAGGAATTCCAAAAATTCATAAGGTACAATAAAAGACTCTGAAGAGCAAAAATGTTCAACAGAAAGAATAGTGCTAGAGGAATATCAATACCAAATTTCAAACTCTACTATAAAGCCATAGTAATCAAAACAGCTTGGTACTGGCACAAGAACAGATTTCAGGACCAATGGAATAGAATTGAAAACCAAGAAATTAACCCACAGACCTATAGCCACCTAATCTTCGATAAGGGAACTAAGAAATAGAATGGAAAAAAAGCTTCTTCTCTAAATGGTGCTGACAAAACTGGATAATCACTTGTAGAAAACTAAAGCTAGATCCATATATATAACCCTGAGGGGGAAACAAAGGAGGAGGCTACAATGCTTGATAAGAAATGTACTCATTATTTTGCCCATGTAATTGAAACCACTCTGTACAGTATTTTCACAATAAAATCAATAAAAATTAAAAAAAGAATCAACTCCAAATTAATGAAAGACCTCAGAGTCAAAGCAGACACGCTGAAAACATTGTAGGACAAACTAGGTGATAACCTATGTGTCCTTGGCACAGGCTGAAATTTTCTTAATAGAGACCCAGAAACACAACAGATCAAAGAAAGGTTGGACAAATGGAATTGCATGAAATTGCAGAGCTTCTGCATGGCAAAGCACATAGCTAGCAAGATCAATAGAAAGCCTATGGATTGGGAGATCTTCACTAGCCATACAACGGACAAGGGTCTCATATCTAAAATATACCTGGAACTCGAAAAATTGAATCCCCCAACAACAAATCCTCAAAGAAGCAACTGCCCAATAAATAAGTGGTAAAGACTAAAGAGAATCTTCTCTGGAGGAAAGAAGGATAGCCAATAGATACATGAAGAAATGCTCAACCTTTCTAGGTATAAAAGAAATGCAAATCTAAATTACACTGAGATACCACCTTACCCCAGTTAGAATGGCTATAATGCAGAGCTATAATAACAAGAAAAGCTGGACAGGATGTCGGTGGGACTGTAATCTTGTTCAACCATGCTGGAACGTAGTATGGAGGTTCCTCAAAAGACTCCATATAGAGCTCCCCTATGACACAGCAAAACCACTTTTGGACATTTACCCAAATGATCAAAAACAAACCCACACTATAGCTACCAGCACCACTATGTTATTGCAGTATTATTTACCATACCTAAGATATGGAACCAAACCAGATGCCCCTCAGTAGATGAATGAATCGATAAAATATGGCAACAATGCTTGATAAGAAATGTACTTGTTATCTTGTCCATGTAATTGTAACTCCTCTGTACGGTACTCTTACAATAAAAAAAATCTGTTATATATACATAATTGAATTCTATTCCTCCATCAGAAAAAATGGCATTGCCCCATTTGTTAGGAAATGGAAATACTTGGAAAAAATTATATTAAGTAAAGTGATCAAGCCCAAAAGAAACATAGCTTCCATGGTTTCCCTTATTTGCAATAGCTAGTATATGTCGGAGATAAACACAAACTGTCAGACAAGTTGATGTTAGGTGAAATGAACACCAAGATAAGGACTCAAATGCTTTTTCTTTCTTGCTGTTGTTTCTACCATATTACAAGATGATTTCTTTGTTGCTTTTTATGTCCCTCCCCCACGAAATAACCTCTATTTTCACTGTATTTGATGTTGATATAATTTGGGGAGGGGAAGGAAAAAACAAATTGGGATTCATGTGAACCCATTGCAACAATGACATATACAAGACGTTATGTTGAAAATCGAACTTTACAACTTAGGCCCAGGGGGACGGGGGGGGGGGGCAGAAAGGGAGATGGGAAGGGATGGGGAAACAAGGGAGGAGGCAACAATGCTTGATAAGAAATGTACTCATTACTTTATTCATGCAATTGTAAACCCTCAGTACGTATTTTCACATTAAAATTCATGAAATAATAAATAAAAATCCATGCCAATTTTTTTTGCATATCGTGGGGCTTTAACATTGGGCCTGGGCACTCTCCCTGTGCCCTTTAGCTCAAGAATAACACTGTACCACTTGAGACACAGTGCCGTTTCTAGTTTGCAAGAGATATATTGGTGCTAAGAGTCTTTGGTGCTAAAACTTTTCTACCCAGGCTGGCTTTGAACCACTATCCTCAGATCTCAGACTTTTGGTTAGCTATTATTTCAGCATGAGCCACCGAAGCCCAGATTCAAGACAAGTTTAAAAAAAGCAAGCTAATTGAACCTTCTGTCTTTTTCTAATAAACAATGTTATTTTTCAGCATTAATTTATAACTGTAAGTAATTTTTAGGTGTAACTTGTATTTTTTTAACAGAATCAAATATAACTGTTAATATTACTCACTATCTGACAAAACCAATGTAATTGACTTTCCCCAAAGGCAATTATTACATACTATATTACTCATCATTATTATTACACTCTATATTACATATAGTGTGAAGTGAAAATAGTTTGGACAGTTCGTATAAATTAGTAGATGCTATTTTAGCATTATAATGAAATGTAAATATGTAATGTGTCCGAACTGAATCAAAAATTCTGAGTTCATACAGACAAAACATTTTCTTTCCACTAAAGTATTTGAAGTAATACCATTGTCAATAATGAGACAAGAGGAGGAAGAATTAAAATCATGTCAAACAATGTCTGTTATTCTGCTATCCCCTCCACTATGAAGACCTGCCCATTCCCAGTTGTCACAAAATTTCAAGTGTCTCTCTTAGAATCTATTTGGAAAAGTTCTAAATCACTGACTATTTTTGTAATTTCTGTTATGTGAAACAAAATATTGACACAAAACAATTTAAATAACACACACACATATGTTGAAGTCACCACAACTGGAAAAACAACCAACAAAGTAGAACTCCCCCAGGAACAAAAACATGTTTTGCCCAGATTTTTTTAAGCACAAAAACCTCAAATACATGTTAACTTGGAGTAGAGCCATAAAGAAAATTGTATCTCAGAAGTAAGGTTGTGTTAATTTGTAATTAAATTCATCTAGATGAACCTAATGTAGCAAACACCTTGAATGGATCAAATTGTTTAAAACTAATGTGACTTTATGTGTAGTGAGATCTGCACATATTTAAAAGAATAAAATAACAAAATCAAGACATACTTAAAAAATTCAGACAAGCAATGAATAAGTCTAATATTATCCATGTTGAGAACTAATTCCTACTGATTTAACAAGAAAAAATATGGAACTAATAGAATCTGAGCAGTGTACAAGAGTGTATATACTTTAAACTATTCCAAATTACACTTTGTAGAAGATTGAATGTGGGTTATCTAAAGGAGAACATCAACACATGATATAAATGAAATTTAAAATCTCATGAAAAGAGAGAAGTAGTTTCTGGAAAATAATAGCTTAACAAATGGCTTTCTAGTACTGACAAAATTGCATACGTATTTATTTAGACGCAAAAAAAGACCCCAGTTACTCAAGCTGATTTGAAACTTTGGCAGAGTAGCAGGATACATCTGTAATATTATAATGGATGTTGACTCTGGCATGGAATTCATTTCCTTTTTGATCTGACAAATGAATATATGAAAGAACATATCTTCTCCAACAAAATATCAAGACTTAACTAAACATATCACGAGAAAAGTCATTATGTAATCCATATTGCAACTGGGATAAGAGAAAAATCAGTCATAGTGATTCTGTATTTATTGTAAATGTTGATGTTTTTCATAAATTATTTCCTTTAGTTTGCATTTTCAAAATATTGTGTTACGTGATGTATATCTTGGTAACTAATTTTGAATGCCTCCTTAAATTTTATTCTGTGTATAATGTCTCTCTTCTGTTCCTAACCCATTAAATGATTTTGATTCCAAAAACATTCTTATAACCACTGTTTATAAAACACAAAATCTCATAAGCATGACACCAGTAAGCATTGGTTAACATTTTAATACCAGGGTCTCATGACTTATAAGGTCTATCTGCATGAGTTACATTGTACCCAGATTCCTCAGTCTAAATTTAGCCACTGTTAAAAAATGTTTATATCTTTATTTGTCACCCATCAGAGATTAAATCTGAGTATAAAGCCTAAGGAAAACGATAAAGTGAGAATTTAGCTTTTATGGATATAAAGTAAACAAAATGCATCATAGAGTAACTCACTGGTTTAAAGTCAACCTATTTCACCAAAACATTCTAAGCATTACCTTACAATGTGTATTATTCTCATGAATGGAATGTGGAATATGAGAAGAGAACTAACCAAGCACTGTCTTCAAAATATATATAACTTGGATTTATCTCTATGTTTCGCTACAAATATTTCTGATAAAACTGTTTGAATAATTGATTTATAATATATCCTCGTTTCACATACCAAATTACATTCAGAAAATGGGATATAACAATTAACTAAAGAAAGTCCTGGCGGAAAAAATGGCACCTCTATATTATGTGACACCCAAATCTGAGGTATTTCATTATGCCTCCATTTAATGAATGTGATTGTTTAAATGTTTCATAAAGTAATAATTAAAATTGATCAGTGTATTATAACCTAATTGTTTACAATTTTATCCTAGAATCATTTAAGAACTTCCCATTCAAACATGACATACATCACATTCCATTGGTATTCATATGGATAGGAATGAGTTTCTTGGAATCTCCTGCCATTTGGAGGTGGCAGGACCAGGATTCAAACTGTGGGCTCCAGCTCCCACCCGAGGATAGGGAACTCACTGGTGTGTTCAAGAATAACAAGAACAATGATTAGGCAGGCACCAGTGGCCCTCAGAAGTCCTCCTTGATACTTACAAGGTCGTGATAGGAGGATCATGGTCAAAGTCACCCTAGGCAGAAAAGTCCTTGAGCGGCCTGTCCAACTTCAGGGCCAACAAATCCAGAAGTATAGGCATATGAATCCAGTGTTGGAGGGCTAGCCATAAGTAAAGCAGCTCATGCACTGTGCCCAGATCCTGAGTTCAAGGTCCAGGAGTGGAAACAGACAGACATACACAACGATCTGTGCAGCCATCTGCCTAAAGCAGGTCACCCTCAGTAGCCTTTATTTACATTTTATTATGAGGCCAATGCAAGAACAGTCACAAACCAGGCAGGGGAAGAGAAAATCAGGTTTCTTAGAAGTAACCAGTATTCAGAAAATTAAAATTGGGGACATAAAATGGTAGAATAATTATGTAAAAACTACCATTAGGAAAAAGATGAGGGGGCTGGGAATGTGGATTAGTGAGAGAGTGCTTGTCTAGGATGAGTTTGATTCCTCAGTAGCACATTCAAGAAAAAGCCAGAATTGGACTTGGATTTCAGGAGGAAAGAGGGGAAGACTTCCCAGTCATGAGGTCTTCTGCAGTGTGCCAGGACACCAACATGGTCTTCAAACAACCACAGAACAGGAAGACTGTATCTTTCACACTTCTCAGGCAGCCGAGGGCCCCAGAGTCAAGAGAGCAGAGCCAGGTTCAAACTCAGGTGCTTGGAGCCAGAAGAGAAAGGGCTCTTCCTTTCCTTGGACTGGGGATTTTCATTAATGATGTGGAGAATGAAGGAAGGAGAATGGACTGGCAAAGGTCGAAGAAGGACCTTCAAATCTGACAGATGGAGAGTCAAAAACCCACTCCAGATCTTAGCTATGGTAAATAATGCTGCAATAAATGTACTTGTGCTGGTAGCTTTAGTGTGGTCTGGTTTGGAAACATTTGGATAAATGACCAAAAGTGGGATTGGTGGGTCATAGGGGAGCTGTATGTGGAGTATTTTGAGGAACCTCCATACTACTTTCCAAAGTGGTTGAACAAGTTTACAGTCCAAACAGCAATGAAGCAATGTTCCCTTCTGTCCACATCTCCTCCAGCATCTGTTGCTGTTAGAGTTCTTGATTTTTGCCACTCTAATTGGGATGAGGTGGTATCTCAATATTGTTTTGATTTGCATTTCTTTTATGGCTACGGAGTTTGAGCATTTCTTCATGTGTCTATTGGCCATCCTTTTTTCTTCTTCAGAGAAGTTGCTCTTTAAGTCATTAGCCCACTTATTTATTGGGCAGTTGTTTCTTTGAGCATTTGTTGTTGGGGGATTTAATTTTTTGAGTTCCAAGTATATTTTAGATATGAGACCCTTGTCCATTGTATGGCTAGTGAAGATCTCCTCCCAAACCGTGGGCTTTCTCTTGATCTTGCTAGCTATGTCCTTTGTCATGCAGAAGCTCTGAAACTTCATGCAATCCCATTTGTCCAACCTTTCTTTGATTTGTTGTGTTTCTGGGTCTCTATTAAGAAAATTTCAGCCTGCGCCAAGGAGACCTAGGGATTCTACTATTCCATCCTGTAATGTTTTCCAAGTGTCTGCTTTGACCACGAGGTCTTGGATCTATTTGGAGTTGATTCTGGTGCAGGGTGATACATAAGGATCTAGCTTTAGTTTTCTACAAGTAGTGAATCAATTTTGCAAGCACCATTTACTGAAGAGGCTGTCTTTCTTCCATTCTATTTTTTTAGCTCCCTTATCAAAGCTTAGATGGCTATAGGTCTGTAGGTTCATTTCTGGGTTTTCAATTCTATTCCATTGGTCCTGAGGTCTGTTCTTATGCCAGTACCAAGCTGTTTTGATTACTATGGCTTTATAGTTGAGTTTGAAATTTGGTATTGATATTCCTCCAGCAGTGTTCATTCCGTTGAGGAGCGTTTTTGCTATTCGGGGTCTTTAATTGTTCCATATGAATTTTTGGATTGCCTCTTCTATTTCCTTGAAGAATGAGGTTGGAATTTTGATAGGTATCGCATTGAATTTGTAGATAGCCTTGGGAAGTATTGCCATTTTCACGATGTTGATCTTTCCATTCCAGGAGCATGGTAGGTTTTCCTATTTTCTAAGTTCTGTTTTGATTTCCTGTTTCAAGTTTTTAAAGTTTTCATCATAGATGTCCTTCACTTCTTTGGTTAAGTTAATTCCTAGGTATTTTATTTTTTGTGTGGCTATTACAAATGGAGTTACTTTCCTAATTTCAGCCACACTTTTCTCATTGTTGGCAAACAGAAAAGCCATTGATTTTGGGGGGTTAATTTTATACCCTGCTACTTTGCCAAAGTTTTGAATCAGCTTGAGTAATTTGGGAGGGGAGTCCGTGGGATTCTTTAAATACAAGATCATGTCATCTGCAAAAAAGGAGAGTTATATTTATTCTTTCCCTATTTGTATCTCCTTTATGTCAGCATATTGCAGCATTATTTACCATAACTAAGATCTGGATCCAACCCAGATGCCCCTCAGTAGATGAATGGATCAAGAAAATATGGTACATTTTACACAATGGAATTCTATTCCTTCATCAGAAAGAATGGCATTGCCCCATTTGTTAGGAAATGGAAAGACTTGGAAAAAAATATATTAAGTGAAGTAAGCCAAGCCCAAAAAAACATAGTCCCATGATTTCCCTTATTTGCAATATCTAGTATATGTATGAGACAAGCAGAAAAGGTCAGATAAGGTGATGTTAGGAAAATGAACCCTAAGATATGTATTTTAAATGTTATTTTTCTTTCATACATTTGTTTCTAATGCAATTATAAGACTATTTTTGTTGCTTTGTATGTCCCTCCCCCACAGTATAACCCCTGCTTTCACTGTATTTGATGTCGGTATAATTTGTGGAGGGGAAGGGGAAAAACAAGTCGTTTAAATAAGGTACAGGTGGACCTGTTGCAACAATGAGAAATACAAGTTGTCATGTCCAAAACGAACTTTTACAACTTGGGGTGGGAGAGTTGGGTGGGGGGAGGGAGGATGGGAAGGAATGGGAAGGGTAAACAAAGGAGGAGGCTACAATGCTTGATAAGAAATGTTCTCACTATCTTGCCCATGTAATTGTAACTCCTCTTACAGTATTTTCACAATTAAAAAAAAAAAAAACCCACTCCTCAAGACCAAAGAGCAAGGCTCTCTATTGTTAACCTAAAGATAGCCTGGGGTTCCCTTCACCTAAGGGAGGAAGTTTAATTAGTCATTGTTTGAAGAGGCTGAGAAAAGCCTGATCCTTTTGTAACTCTGACAAATGTTTCAGGCTAACCCTCATTGGTGGCGGTGTCTGGAATGAATGAAGTGGTTTTGCAGCTCACTTACCTTTTGAGTGTGTAAATTCTGCCTCCTAATTCTGTAGGCCTAGGTCTCCTCGCCTAGTCTGGCTTTTGAAACTGTTTTCTGCCTTCAAATATTGTTACACTGGAGTTCTTCCTGCTAACCGGGCTAGGGCTTAGAAGCTGAGAACTTCATGTGAACCCAGGATTGGTCAATGATGTTTCTTGCCTGCTTTTATAAGTCAAGAACTCTAAGAAGATTTAGAGTGCAAGTAACTTCCCATTACCAAGGGAAACACAGGAAGCTCTTGAATATCTGACCTGTCAGCAATAGAAGTCAGAGTGTCATAGATGTTCCAGCCCTGGCTGGCTTCATCCTGTGATCTTCAGACTTCAGCCTCCTGAGCTAAGGTGATGGGCATGAGCTACTGGTGTTCTGCTAGGTTCAGAACTGTAATAACATTGGCATTACAAGTCAACTGCTTATCACAAAGGGCTTGGGCAGCATATTAGGCCTTTCAACATTGGACCTTGCAGACACAAGGTTATAATGCTAGAGTCTGAGAGGCTATGTATATGGATGGACTACACTTGAACCTTGAGCTCTAACTCCAATTCTGGTGTACATGAACATTCATTTTGCCAGAGAATGTTCTCCTAATTAACAAATAGGAAAAGTAATTTGCTTAACCTTCACTTTTTTTTCCAGTTTTGCATCTCAAACTGAAACCTGGTTTCTGTCACTGAGCCCTTCAGCTCAAAGTGAACACTCTACCACTTGACCCACAGCACCACATGTGGTCTTTTTGTGGTTCATTGGAGATAAGAGTCTAACAGGTTTTCCTTGCCTAGGCTGTCTTTGAACTGTTATCTTCAGATCTCAGCCTCCTGAGAATATAAAGTTACTGTTGTGAGACACAGGCATCTGGCCTGCTGTTTCTGCCAGACCTGAGGCTTGAACTAAGGGCCTGGGTACTGTCTCTGAGCTCCTTTTTCTCAAGCCTAACGCTATACCACTTGAGCCACTCCACAGCTTCTGGCTATTTCTGAGTATGTGGCACTAAGGATTCAAACCTTGTCATTCGTGCATGCTGAGCCAGCTCTCTATCACTAAGCCACATTTCTAGCCCCACCCTTACAATTTTATCCCTCAACTTGCCTATCCCCAAGAAAAGGCTTCTGAGTAAAAATTATCTAAAGAAATTCCTATAGAAAGGTTCTAAAGATAAAGAACACAAAGTTCATACTTGGGAGAGACCCTAAACATGTGAAGACTGTGACAAATGCTTCCATTTAATCATGTATCATGTTTCAACATTTAATAAAATATTAATGAAAAACGAGTCAATGTCCTAAATTATTGTGTATAAATTTGTAATAAATGTACAACATGTACTAAATATTATGTGTATAATACTAAATACAATAATCAATAAGTAAATGAAATGTAAGAAATAAACTAAATACAAAATCAATAATAAAAATTATAATAAAATAAATACAAAATCAATAATAAAAATTATAATATGTAATAAACAGACATATGTAAATATATATCATATATTACACATATATAGAAATATTTTTCCATTGCAGGGCCTTCATTCAGAAGCTGGCAACTCTATCCTGAATTTCTTTTCCTCAAGGACAGTGAGCTTTGCCTTCTCTCCCATGATGCAAAAGAGTTACCTGGATGGTGAGATCAAATCTCAGCAATGATGGAAATACTGGCCCCAGTTCCAAGACAGTGACTTAATTTTTTCATGGAAGTAGTTTTGTTTATTCAGTTACATATTGAACATTAAATAAAAGCAGTGTAGAATTTTGTACATCTATCAGACACCTTTCTCTTAACCCCAAAATGCTTGTCTGAGCGTTACTTTTTTCATTTTTCATTGTAAAAATGTTGTACAGAGGGGTTACAGTTTTAAATGAGCATGGCAATGAGTACATTTCCTATTGAGCATTGCTGCCTCTTCCTTTGTTTTCCCCCTACCATTCCTTCCCTCCCATCTCCACAACTACTCCCCCTCCCTAGTTCAGTGACTTAATTTTTATTTTTGGATTTGCATGGGGTTTGAACTCAAGTAGTGGAAAATCTGCACTTTCCCTGACATTGATACATATTTACCAAGACCCTGAGTTCAAATCCCAAGCTAGGAAAGAAAACTGGTAGAAATTCAAAACAAGGGAGCTTTATTTCTTTTTTAATTTATTTAAATAATTAATTAATATTTTTACTTATTCTGTATTTTGCCAACATGGGGCTTCAACTCAGGTCATGGCAACTCTGCCACAGCTTCAATCGCCCTAGGGTGGGGCACCTTCGGACCCATAGCCAATCTAGGGATCCTTGGCCCAAAGGGCTTTCAGGAAGAAAAAAAAAGTAGCATAGCAGAAAAAGTGGCAACCTGCAGAGGGCTGAGGGTTTTCTATTTTTTTTCTTTGCACAGTGGCCATCCTGTGTCTGAATAACATGGCTGCAAAGTGGACCTGACCTGCCATATCTGAAGGCTGGCGTGCTATCAGGGAATCCATAGGCCAACCTGTGAACATAAGCCCCAGGTACAAATCCCAGTACTGACACCTACCAATGGCAGGAGATCACAAGAGACTCGTTCCTATGCATAGGAATACCAATTGAAAGAGTAGTTCATGTTTCGGTCTAGTCTAAAATTGTATGCAATAATCCTAGGGCACTGATTGATCTTAATTAATAGGTTATTAGGCATGACAAGAATAATATTCCTTCAATGGCGGTATAATAAATGCCTAAGAGTTGGTAGGAATGTCTTAGGTGTCATTCAATCATAGATAGATGACTCTGGCACTCCTTACTAATATATGTTTATTTGTATACCACTCTCTGCCTATATCACTGTTTTGGCCAAACCTGGAGCTGGATCTCAGCACCTGGGAACCACCTGACAGCTTCATTGGCTAGAGGCTGCAATGCTCACACTCATCCATTCAGGAATCGGGCTTGCTAAACCCTGAGTTCACATCCCAGCACTGCCAAAAATTTAATGTTGGAGTAAGAAGCCAAGTGTGACACATGTTTTTCTTTTCTGTGAGAGTCCTGGGTGTCAGGCATGATAGAGAACATATTTACAAATCTGGATGCTGTGATAGGATGTAAACAATGTAATAAATGGTAGAGGGGTCATCAGCGTCAATGAAATAAATGGTAAATAAATGAATAAAACAAGAAATAATATGAATAACCACACCCAACCAAATACGGTCTGACTGTGTGTATGGAAGTATAAATGCTATCTTTAAACTGGATATAAGGAGTATGTTTTCCAGCTCTTAGGCTTGCATTCAGGCCTAGAGAACAGGCCTGACTTTCTCGTCTTCAAGCATGTTAAGATTCCCTTCCATCACGGTGCTGCATATATACCCAGACCTTGAGTTCAGTTCAGATCCGAGTCCTGGCAGGAAAAAATGTCATGAATTGCAAACCAGGGAGCTAAATATTTTTTTAATTGAGGGCTATTGGAGAAGCCATAGTCCCACACGGCAACATAGGCCTACAGTTCGAATACAGTCATGCCACTTCCAGATGTTGGGAGATCCTAAAAAATTCGTTCCCATCAACAGGAATAATGATGGAATGTTATCAATGTCACAGTTGAATGACATGCTCATGAATGGTAATTGTACACAATTAGACTTCATGATTTCAGTCTGCTGATTGATTTTATTTAATATCTTATGAAACATTAAAAGAATACTATTTCTCACAGGGATGCAATAATTTCAGGACACTGATTTACTTAATAGTTTATTAAAGATAAACATAATAACATTAATTACATGGAGGCATACTAAATACCCAAGAATTGGTAGGAATGTAGTCTATATAACTGAACAATGGATAGACATTTCTGGCACTCTGTAAATATATATATATATATATATATATATATATATATATATATATATATATATATATATATATTAGTGTACTACGATCTGCATTTCAATCTGTTCTTATTTTGTCAACCCTTGGTGCTTGACCTCAGATCCTGGGAACTGCCTATCAGCTCAATTTGTTCCAGGATGGCATGCTGACACAAACACATTCATGAATTTGGCCCTGTAGGCCTTGAGTTCAGATACCATCACGCCCAAACAATGAATCATGGAGTAAAAAACTGATGGTGACACATGTTTTCCTTTTCTGTGGAAGTCCTGGGTATCAGGTATAAGTGGAATACATATGCAGAGCTATATCCTATTTAATCAATGTAACCAATGTTCTTTTTGCCATATTAGTCAATAAAATAAACAGTCAATACATGTTGGGTCTTTGTTTGCCCCGGAAAGATGGATGGGGCCCAGGAATGTTAAGGGTACCACTGGTCCTTTCCCTTAGCCCGGGAGACATTCAGACACAGTGGGGAGTCAAGTCAAGCAAGAACTCGTTAATTACCAGACAGCAAGTACCTTTTAAAGGGAAAAACTGCGAGCAATGGAAGGGGAGGGAAAGGAACCTACCAATCACTGTAAAGGTCACACCCTGTTATGCGCCTAAGCTTTATCCAATCAGATTTTAAGGTAAACAATTGAGCTGTGCCCACTCAACTTCCTCTCAGTCTCATCTTTGCTGCCCATGTGCCCCACAAACACATGAATAAAACAAAAAATAAAATGAATAACTACAGTGAATGCAATATGGAGTCAACCTATGTATGTAAATATAAATCATGTATTTAAAATGTACAAAAATAAGATGTATTCCAGTGCTGGGGATCAATTTCATACCTAAGGAACACATATGAATTTCTTGACTTCAAGAAGCCTAGCTTCCCCTTTCCACACAGTGCAACAGTGTTAGCCAGACCATGAGTTCCAATCCCAGTCGTAGCAGAAATAATGGCACCTTTATACTATGTGATGCCCAATTCTTAGGTATTTCATTATGCCCCATTTAATGAACGTGATTGTTTAAATGCTTCATGAGGTATTGATTAAAATCGATCAGTGTCCTATAATATAATTGTGTATAATTAGAATTATTTAAGAGCTGCCCATTCAATCATAACATACATCACGTTCCATTGATATTCATATAGAAAGGAATGAGTATCTAAGGATCTCCTTCCATTTGGAGTTGGCAGGACCAGGATTACAACTGTGGGCTCCAGCTCCCACCATTTTAACTCAAGTATACGGAACTCACTGGTCTGTCCAAGAACAGCAAGACCAATGATTAGGCAGGCACCAGTCGCTCTCAGCAGTCCTCATTAATGTTTACAAGGCTGTGATAGGAGGATCATGGTCAAATTCACACTAGGCAGGAAAGTCCTTGAGATCCTTGTCCAACTTCAGTGCCAACAAAGCCAGAAGTAGAGCCGTGTAGCTCCAGTGGTAGAGGGCTAGCCCTGGTCAAAAACAGCTAACAACACACACACACACACACACACACACACACACACACACACACACACACACACACACACACACACACACAATCACAGCATGCAGTCTAATCATCTATCTGTTTATATATTGGCCATTCCTAGGGGTTGATCTCAGGTCCTCAAATTTGCCCGCCAACTTCTCTTGCATCAGACAGGTGTGCTAACATTTACCCACTCACGAAGTGGGCCAGCTAGGCCCTGAGTACAAGTCACAGAACTGCCAAAAACTTAATCCTGGTGGAAAACCAATTGTCCTACTTGGTTTCTTTATCGATGAAATTCCTGGGACTCAGGAATGATGTAGAATACATATGCAAATCTATGTCTTATGTAATAAGATGCAAAAAGTATTATATGGTAATCATATTCACTAAAATATATAAGAAACAAATAAAACACAAAATAAAATGAATACACTAACTGCAATATGCAGTAAAAATGTGTAGGTCAATAAAACTCATGTACTTAAAATATATACGAATATTATTTTTTCAAGTGCTAAGACTTGAATTCAGGCCCTAGAAACAGACCTGACTTTCTTGTCTTCCGGAATGGTGATCTTCACCATCCTCCACAGTGCTGAGGATTTACCCAGACCCTGATCCAGACCCTGAGTTCGAATCGAGGCCTGGCAGAAAAAAATGGCATGAATTCCAAGCCAAGGAGCCTCATAATTTTTTTAATATATTTTTAATGTATGTACATATGTATATATGTATGTATGTATGTATGTATGTATGTATGTATGTATGTATGTATGTATGTATGTATTTTTCTTTTGTCAAGCACAGGGCTTGAACTCAGGTCATGGCAATTCTGCCACTTCTTTGATCACTCTAGGCTAGGGTGCAGCCACTGGACCCACAGCCAAACCTGGGTTCCTGGGACCCAAAGGATGACAAGAAAAAAAAATAATAAAAAAAACCTAGCAACTTGCAGATGGCTACCAGTTTTACATTTGTTTTCTTTGAAAGGTGACCATCCTGCTTCTGAATGACACGGTTGAAGAATGTTGGTAACTTGGTATTGCTGAAGGCTGGCGGGCTACTAGGGAAGCCATAGGCCAACATGGCAATATAGGCCCTGTGTTTGAAGCCAGGTCCTGACCCCTACCAATGGATGGAGATCCTAAGAGTCTCCTTCCTATTCACAGGAATACCGATGGAAGATTATGAATGGCAAGGTTGAATTAGTTGTTTCTGAATACTACTATATAAATAGAGTGATTTTAGTAGGCCAATGGATTTTAATGAATATTTTTGAAACATTCAAAGAATACTATAAATTACATGGACACAATAATTCCAGGGCAGTGGTTGATTTAATTGATAATTAAGGATGACAACAATAATATTGATTACATGGAGGTATACGAAATACCCAAGAATTGATAGGAATGTAGCCTATGTAACCGAATAATGTATAGACATCTCTGGCAATCTATAAAAATCAATATTTATTTGTGTACTACCATCTGCATGTCTATCTGTTCTAATTTTGTCAACTCCTGGAGCTGCATCTCAAGTTCTGGAAATGCTTGTCAGCTCAATATGCCTCAGGCTGGCATACTGACACTCATCCATTCATGAATTGGACCTTGTAGGCTGTGACTTTAGATGCCAGCACACACAAAAATTGAATCGTGGAGTAAGAAGCCAATGGTGACACATGTTTTCCTTTTCTGTGAAAGACCTGGATATCACGTGTGAAGTTTCTTACATAGGCAAATCTATATCCTATGTAATAAATGTAATAAATATTTCATGTGTAATAACAGTCAATAAAATAAATGGTAAGTAAATGAATAAAAAATAAATAAAATGAATAAGTACACTAAGCACAATATGGGGTCAGCATACGGGGTTCGATTTCAGGACCTGGGAAGTGCCTGGCAGCTGAATTGCCTAGAAGCTGCTGTGCTGACAGTCAGCCATTCATGAATTGACCCTTCTAGGCCCTGCCAAAAAATGTAATCTTGAAGTGAGAAGCCGAGCGTGACACATGTTTTCTTTTTCTTTGAAAGTGCTTGGTGACAGGTAGGATGTATAATTCAGATGAAAATCTATATGTAATATATGCAAATCTATATGTAATAGGATGTCATAAATGTAAAAAATGTCATTGGTGGAAGAATTGTTAGTACAATTAATGAAAAGCAGATTGAATTAGTAGTGAATCATTCTAGGATAAAATTAGACACTAAAATTATAGGATGTGGATTAAGTTTAATATTTTATTAAGTATTACCAGAATAAAAATTGCATGGAAACCTAAATACCTAATAATTGGTAGTACCACATACATATATATATATATATATATATATATATATCTGTCTCATTCTATTAAATATGAAATTATGTGTATGGATGTATGTACATATGTGATAAACAATAACAGGATATTGAGTAATTTATTTTAATGCTTTATTAATTGTTAACTGGGACTCATCATTAATAATTTAATGGAATTCTATGCCTCCATCAGAAAGAATGACATTGCCCCATTTGTTAGGAAATGGAAAAACTTGGAAAAAATTATATTAAGTGAAGTAAGCCAGGCCCAAAGAAACATAGGTCCCATGGTTTCCCTTATTTGTAATATCTATTATATGTATGAGTCAAGCAGAAAAGGTCAGATAATGTGATGTCAGGAAAATGAACCCTTAGATGTGTATTTTAATGTTTTTTTTTCTTTCATGCATGTGTTTCTAACGCATTTATAAGATTATCTCTTTGTTGCTTTGTATATCCCTCCCCCACAGTATAACCCCTGCTTTCACTATATTTGATGTCAGTATAACTTGTGGAGGAGATGGGTAAAAACCAGTTATTTAAGGATACAGGTGGACCTGTTGCAACAATGAGAAGTACAAGTTGTCATGTCCAAAACTAACTTTACAACGTCGGTGTGTGGGGGTTGGGGGGAAGGAGAAGGATTGGGATTGGGGGGGGGAGGCTGGGAAGAGATGTGAAGGGTAAACAAAGGAGGAGGCTGCAATTCTTGGTAAGAAATGTACGCATTATCCTGCCCACATAATTGTAACTCCTCTGTACAGTATGTTCACAAATAAAATAAAATTAAATTTAAAAAAAGAATAATTTAATAAGTAATAAATGGTAGTAATATCTGTAAATTAATAATATACAGACATCTTTCTGTGTATATAATGCTTATATACATAAATCTCTATTTATACCAGTTCACTCCTGGGGCTTGGTTGTTGAGTGCTCACCTAGTGAGCATGAAGCCCTGGGCTCGTTTCCTCAGTGCCACATAAACAGAAAACCCAGAAGTTCTGCTATCTTTTAATCAATTGAGTTCTACCCTTGAGCATAAATGCTTAGGGACAGTGTCAAAACCTTTATTCAAGCCCCAGGACTGCCGCCAAAAAGAGGTACAATGTTCTAACGGCAACTATAGAAGGGCAGGACTTCAAATACCACATGAAAAAGCAAGCTAGGAGTCTGGTACTGACAGCTACCACCTAACCTGACTTAGTTAGATATAAACTGCTGCAACCCAGCTCCATGAGTTACCCCCATCATCCTTGCTTACCCTAGCTTACCCCCGATATACTGGCATCTCTGGGGCTTTAAAACTTGACAGGAAGTCTGCTAGACTCTGAAATATGGCTCTAAGTGGTAGAGTTCTAGCCTTTTGCAAATGTTATTAGAACAATAATATCCCCAAGCTTTAAGCTCAAGCTCCATGACTAACCCCCCCTCTAAAAAAAATCCTACTAAACTGTTAGGTGTGAACTTGTGTGGTTTGTGAAATGTTCCTCAAAGAATGGTGATATTGATTAGAGCGCCCTAAGTCTAATGACAGCTTGTGGAACAGAGCTATGTGTGAGTCATCCATAGGGTACTCTGTGTTGAGTGCTGCACATGGTGCTATGTGCTGAGTCCTTCACAGGTTGCAGTGTGCTGAGTCCTGCATTGGGTGCTGGGCGCTGAGTTTTTCACAGGATGCTGTGTGCTGAATCATGCAAAGAGTGCCATGTGCTGTGTCCTTCACCAGGTGCACTCTTTCATTGGGTCCTTGTAAGATCTCCCCACTGAGATGATTATGCAGACAAGAATATTGAGGCTCATATATGTATCCATGGCAGGGACAAAGTTATGTATTACTGTAGACTAGTGAGTTGTCTACTTCAGACAATTGTTTTGTTTTGTTTTTTCTCAGTCATAAACCTTGAAATAGGTGTCTAAGCTCTGACCCTTACCTCTTGGGCTCATGTTTAGCACTCCACCGCTTGGAGCCATGGATCCCTTGCAGCAGATGCCACAGCCTAGGGGTCTATACCTGAGGTCTCTCATCCTGCCTTCCCAGGTAGCTGAGATCTGAGGATCTGGGTTCCAAATTATCCTAGACACAAAAGGTCCCATTAGCCTATTATCTCCAGTTCACCACTAAGAAAACTGAAGTGGAAGCTAGGTGCTTGTCACTCATGCCTGTCATCCTACCTACTCAGGAGGATGAGATCTGAGGATCATAGTTCAAAGCCAGCCTGGGCAGGAAAGTCCTTGAGACACTTAGCTCCAATGGGCCACCAGAAAAGCTGAAATGGTGTTTGGCTCAAGTGGTACAGCACAAGACTTGAGCTGAAGAGCTCAAGGACAGCATCCAGGCTCAGACATCAACTCCTACAATAATTAAAATATAGAGAAACAAACTAACATACCTGAAGTAGAGGGCTTGGAATATGCCTTAGGGGTAGAGTGCTTTGCAAATATGAAACCCTGGGTTTCATTTCTCAGGACCACAACAGTAAAAAAAATACTCAAGTAGCTCTGTGGTTCAAGTGGGAGAAGGCTATGATTGTACAAGAGAAACTAGGTACAGTGCTCAGGTCCTGAGTTCAACCTCCAAGAATGGTATATGTGCCCGTGCCCCTGTGCACCCGCTTGCGTACACACACACACACACAAACACACACACACACACACACACACACACACACACACACACACACACACACACACAAACACACCACACACACACAGACACACAGACTAGAATTGATGCTGTTACACAAAATGGTAAAGCACCGGGCTTCTGCACTGAGCTCATAGTCAGCACCCTGGCCCTGTGTTCAACCCCCAAACCTAGCCACCCAGGGCCCAACTAGGAGAGGTCAAATGTTTCAAAACCTGATGAGATTCACCATCCGTAGATGACAGGAACCTTTGTGATATCAGACATGTGCTTGGATTTCCCAAGCTTCCAGAAACCTAGGAGAGGCATCATAGGCCCATCATCACTGGCAATGAAACAATTAACTTCAGTGCCCTAGTTGCCTGCCAGAAGGACTCTTGAATTATACTGAGCACTGTATCTGAACATCGGAATATAGTCTCACAAAGGCAGGATAAGTGCACAGGACTTGGCCTGCCACAGGAGGTGGCACATATGAAGGCTTCCTGTCAAACCAGAGCACTGGGGAGAGAGATAGTTTGGGCTACAAAGACACCTTTTTCTCCTGACGTTCAGAGCCCGCCCAAAATCATCCTCACTATCTTACCCAGATGGAGTTGTTTGTTACACAGCTCTACAGGAGTGAGGGCTTTTGCCTGCCTGTCCAGACAAAGAGAGATTTCTTCCAGCAGGCCTGGGATACAGTGAAACCCTCAGGCTACACTGGGAACAGTGAGGGGAGCTCTGTATTATGCACTGTCATGAAAGCAGTCTCTGTTATGAAAACATTTTATTGAATACAAATTTCCTAGCTTGATGCCATTCATCATAACTACTCTGGAGCTTCACCTCTAGGAATATATCCATACATACCCAAAGACATGGAGGTACAGGCTCTTTTTGAGGGGGCAGGTCCTGGGGTTGAACTATGAGCCTAGGCATTGTCCCTGAACTCCTTTTGCTCAAGGGTAGTGCATTAACTTTGAATCACAGCCCCACTTCTGGGTTTTCCTGTGATCTCTTAGAAATAACAGTGTCATGGATTTTGCTATACTTGCTTGGTTCAAACTCAGATTCTCTATACCTCAGCCTCCTGAGAAGCTGGGATTACAGTGAGAAGCGACTGGCACCTTCTTTCTTTTCTTCTTCATTTTTTCATCTGGACAATCTGACTTCTTAACAGGGTCATTCCAAAGGTTTGAATTTATAAATTATCTACCCAATGTTCTTTATAGCTGTTATCTCTGAGAAGGATTTTCTCTCCTCATCTTCTCCTCTCGGTCACAGGTTTGAAGCCAAAAGTGAGAAAAGAGTGTCACAGGATTTGGGAGCAAATGTCCACAGGACACGCACGTTCTGTCACTTAGCATTGAGCTGCAGTGAATTTGCTGTCTCAAGATGAGAGGACCAAAAGCTGGAGCGATCCTTATACTGTCTTCATTGCTCCTTTTGTCTATAAAATGATCTAATAATTATGAGAGTTGTGTGTCTCCAACCTTAAGTATGTAGAACACACTAGGCTCGTCTTCATGTATCTCTTTTTCTCTAGTGCCTCTCGAGATTTAGACTAAGGTTTTGTATGAAGGGGCTCCTTGATGTCTTCCTGAGGAAAGCCGATTGAATCCTGTTTGCGAGATTGCCGTTCAAATTCAGCCTGAGCAGGAATTTTGTGAGACTCTTATCTCCAATAAACCACCAGTAAACCAGAAGTGGTACAGTGTTCCAGAGAGTAGAGCTCCAGCTGTAAGAGAGAAAGCCAAGCAGGATTCACAGGCCTGACCAGGAAGGAAAGCCTGGGAGGCGCTTATGTCCAATTAACGACCAGATGGCTGGAAGTGGAGCTGTGGCAGTGTTAAAGCCTCAGCCTTGGAAAAACAGCTGAGAAACGCATCGGGCCCTGAGTTTAAGCCTTAGTATGGCCACAAAAAATTTTCAGTGCTCTCCCTACTTAATCTGTATACTACCTGCCAGAATGCAAACAGACCTTACGTAATGCTTCTCCTTTTATTTACTGATTTATTTTTCATATACGCTCCTTATGCATACTGCATCATTCTCTTCATTTCAGGCCCATAGCTTTTCTCTTCCAGGGTTCCAGGCTGTGTCCTCATATGATACACTGATGCTCTCAGCAGATTTTATTTACATTTTATTATGAGGTCAATGCAGGAACAGTAACAAACCAGGCAGGGGAAGAGAGGATCAGGTTTCATAGAAGTAACCAGTATTCAGAAAATTAAACTTGGGGACATAAAATGGCAGTATACTTATGTAAAAAACTACCATTAAGGCAAAGATGAGGGTGCTAGGAATGTGGATTATTGAGAGATTGCTTGTCTAACATGCAAGAAGCCCTGGGTATGATTTCTTGGTAGCACATTCACAGAATAAGTCAGAATTGGGACTGTGGCTCAAGTAGTAGAATGCTACAGACAGTGCCCAGGCCTTGAGTTCAAGACAAGAAGTGGCAAAAATATACCTAGTTGTTGGGTCTGTGTCTGTCCAATGAAAGATGAACAGGGTCCTAGGAAAGGTCAGTGCCGCGCTCGCCCTTTCCCTAGCCTCCCTCAGCTCAGGAGACAATCAGACACAGTGGGGAGCCAAATCAAGCAGGAAGAAAAACTTATTTATTAACAGAGAGCAGCCCTTTTTAAAGCCAAAAAGGGTGGGTGGCATGGCAGGGGAGGAAGAGGAACCAACCACTGTCAATTTCACACCCTATCAGGCAACTAAGCTTTCATGGGCTGGTTCCGCAATGAACTTATGGCAAATTGGGCTCAGCCCACTCTACTCTCTCAGCACCTCTTTGCTGCCCATGTGCCCTGCAGATTCCCCGTCACTTTTTTCTTGTTTTAACAGGATTACATTTGTAAGAATAGGATTTGCCACATAGGGGGTTTGAAGCAAGTCTGGGGGTCGAGATTCACCAGACAAGGATAGGGAGGGCCCTTGTGCATGATCCAAGAGCCTGTCCCAGTTGCCTCACATCCCCACCTAGCACAGTAATAAACATCAGTCCCACCACAGTTAGAAATGTCTGAAGCAGTTCAATAATTTCCTGGGCATATATAAAAGTCAGTATCAGTATCTCGTAAGGTCGTCCTCTTTAGAACATGGGAACAGCCTGGGTATTGGGAGTTCCACACATGTGGCACAGTACATCCTTGTGGGCCCCCACATTTAGGCCGTTCTACTATAGTCCAGAAAAAAAAGGAAAATTTAAAACAAACTGCAGACATAGCAAAGCAATCCTGTGCACCTGGTGTCTTTTAAGTAAGCAAGTTCCTTGTACATGCCTTTAAGCTAGCACAGGGGTCAAAATGACCTTTGAGCTTTACTGTCAATGGTTCCCAACATCATCTCCCCAATCTTTGTTTAAAGAAGAGAACCCACCTGTCTTACATTGGGAGGATTGCCTTGTCTGCCTTACTTGTCATCGGGAAGTTCTTCAGAGTGAAGCTGAAGGCCCTGTATTTAGGTTGGTTAGACTGACACCCCCTCTTACCTGTCTCTGGCTGCGATTCCTCTAGGGGGGAAATTCATTCACTTGGAGCTTGATCTTATATAAACGGCTTGCTAAGCTCAAACGAGTTTTGCAGTGTAGGTATAATGCAAGGAAGGCATAGAAAAACCATTAGCAAAAGCATTACCAGGACAGGAAATGTCATTACCAGTCCTTTAACATTAGTGAAGGATGGAATAGCAGTCTTTGCCACTTCAGAGTCCAGAGGTGGGGCTTGTAACAAAAGGTGGTTGATTAACAATAAGTATGGATTCAATGCCACCATACAAGCAATTAGTAAAAGAACAATTAAATCAGGTAATATTAAAATGACATACGGTGGTGATCAAAATGAAGGTCAGGCGACCAGGTCAAAGGGACAGCTTCTCTTGTGGTGCTAGTGACGATTTCTGCATTGCCAGCGATGATCACTGCCCAGGTCAATCGTTGAGGTTGATGCTGATTCCATAGGTCCATTGCCAGGACTGGGAGGGTCAGGACAGCTAACACCTGGAGTATCGCCATCTGCAATTGTTAGAGAACACAAGAGCTTCTCAAGGGCTGGTTGCCTTGGGGATAGTTATTAGTTATCTATCTGGATTTTCTCTTTTAAACACAAGCCTCGCCCATGGCTGGTTTTCTTTCCTTGTTAGTTAGTTTATCTTTGGGCATCCTCTTGTATAGAGGAGATGGGTAAAAATTTAAGGTTTCTGGCAGGGATCCAAATGGGGGCTGTCTCCCCTATGGGAAAAATGCATCCAAATCCCCTGCCCATAGTAACTAGGGGGTCAGGTCCTCTCCATTGTCATGTCAGGGGGATAGAAAAAAACAATCTTTCACAACCAAGGTATATTCTGAAGGTATAGCAGGAGTCCAGGGCATGCTTCTTAGGGGCATTCTTATTAGCTCCATCCTTTCATGTATCTTATGTAGATCTTGGAGCATATGCCAAGCCCAGGAGGCTTTTTGAATAACAAATATGGGTGTTAGATATTGTCAATGGCCACTGCTCCATCCAGATTGGGCTTCCCGGCTTCCACCTAATGGGAGGTACTCTGGAGGAAGTGACATTTTAGGATTGGGGGGTGCACCTGAGTGGGTCCCCTATTTTCTTCTCTGTAATTATGAAAGTTAAAAAAATCCTTTCCTTAACTCCCTCTAGATCCTGTTTAAGACTTTGTGCTTCATCCCCATCCAGGATATCATCATAGGATGCTTGATGGTCTGTAGTGACCACAGCATCCATTTGTCTTAGCATGTCTTGTCTTAGTAAATTGGCAGGGAGTTGTTTTTTTTTTTGCCACTAAAGGGCATATCTTTTCCTGTTCTCCATCTGGGCTAGTCCATGTCATAAGGGTAAACGTCTCTTGGAACTGGGTGTTGCCCTCTACCGCCAATAACAGGGCCCCAGGTAAAAGCTTCCAGTTCAAGGGCACTTCCTCCTCCCTGAGTATGGTTCGATCTGCCCCAGTGTCAATTAAGCAGTGAAACCTCATTCCGCCTACGAGAGTACTCATTTTAGGGCAGAGTCCTTCCACCAGGGGGACGGTCCAATGGGCCTGGGTCGCCCTGCCACAGGGCTGCCTGTGCCTCTCAGCAGAGGGGGTTGCTCCTTGAGTTAGCGGGGCTGGAGGATGCCCCTCCCCTAGTTTAAAGGCTTCCCATCTAAATCAAACTTGTATTCCTCCCCGCCTCTGGGGCAGAGTGTAGGGGATGGTTTGCCCCCAGGCCAATTGGTGGGGGATTACTGTAAACAGTCCCTCTTAAAGTGGTCTTCCTGCCTGCATTATTTTTTGGGGGGTCCGGTCGTGGGGCCCGAACTCTGGGCCTGGGCACTTTCCCTCAGCTTTTCAGCTCAAGGCTAGCACTCTACCACTTAAGCCCCAGCGCCACTTCCAGCTTTTTTCTTTTTGCTTATGTGGTGCTGAGGAATCGAACCCAGGGCCTCAGGCATGCAAGGCAAGCGCTCTACCACTGAGCCACCTTCCCAGCCCCCTGCCTGCATTTAAAACAAATCCTCTCCCAGATGATCTTGGGGTTCCTTGGCCCTGGGCTGCCAATGCCTGGGTAATTGCCTCAGTCATTGAAGATGTCTGAGCCTTTAAAGCCAAAGCTAATGATTGGAACTGGTGCTGTTGCGTTCCCACATCCTGGGAGGCCACCACCCAGCTGCCCAGGGAACTCTCTCTCAATCCCATGCAGGCCATGCAGTGGTCTGCATTCATCCTTTCCCAGACCAGCTGCTTGACAAACTGATCATGCAGGTTCCCTTCTGGCAGCTTGCTGTGAATGCTCGATTGGATTCGGTCTATGAAATCTGGTAGAGGCTAACCCGGTTTTTGTCTCACTCCTGCTATAGGGGACTCAGTAGGCCTATCATCCAGTTTATACCATGCGGCAAGTCCTGCCTGCCTCACCTGGTCACAGTACGGGCCAGGTATTGTGGCCTGTTGGATGTCAGTGAAGTACCCTTCCCGCATCCCTGCTAACATGGCATAAGTAATAGCTATCGCAGGTTGAGCCTGACAGTTATTCTCTTTCCACTCTCTGCATTCCTCCTCAAAGAAAGCACACCATATAATAAACTGAGGACTAGTAAGTACAGCTTTGGCCACATCCAGCCAGTCCTTAGGGACACATGGGTGATAAGCAATGTCCGGTAATAGGGTCTGGGCCCAAGAAGAGTTTGGGCCATCCTCTGCCACCGCCTTGCGGAGCTCTTTAAGATCCTTAGCTTCCCATGGATACTATTCCAAGGGCCTGTTAGCCCCTGGTGACAGATTGAAGGGAAACGCTTGGGGAAGCGATTCCTGCCGGGCTCTCGGGTGGCCCTTACTTTCCAGGGTAGGTCTTCCAGTAGGTTACTTCCCCACCCCTTGTTCCCTCCATGGCATAGGGGTCTGGGTCTTGAAAGTCCCTCTCACAGGTCTCGTAGTGTGCCATACCTCCCCTCCAATTGGGGGAATAGGGAGGGAGCCTACGACCATCAGGATCACCCAAGTCAGAGGGGTTAACTTTCACCCTCGTTTTGACTTCCACTGTGCATATTTCAGTGCCCCTCAAGTCAAGGCGAACACTCTACCACTTGAACCACAGTGCCACATGTGGTCTTTTCATGGTTCACTGGAGATAAGCATCTAAAAAGATTTCTTTGATTAGGCTGTCTTTGAACTGTGATCTTCAGCTCCCAGCCTCCTGAGATTCTAGAGTTCCATGTGTGAGCCACTGACATCTCGTCTATTGTTTTTGGCAGTCCTTGGGATTGATCTTAGGGTGTGGGTACTGTCTCTGAACTCCTTTTCCTCAAGTTAGCCACTTGAGCCACTCCACAGCTACTGGATTTTTCTGAGTATGTGACACTGAGTATTAAACCCTGGCATTCATGCATGCTAAGCGAGCTCTTTACCACTAAGCCACATTTCTAGTCTCACTCTTACAATTTTATCCCTCACTAGATTTACCCAGATCCTGGGTTCAAATCCAATGCCTGGAAGGATAAATATCATGAATTGCAAGCCAGGGAGCTAATTTTTTTTAATTTTACTTTTCTCAGTACGGGCTTGATGTCAGGTTGTGGCAACTCTGCCTCAGCTTCAATCACCCTAGGCTGGGGTGCAGCCACTAGACCTACAGCTGCTTCTGGGATCCTAGACCCCCAGGTCTTGCAGGGAAAGTTATGCACAGAAAAAATATGGCCTTTTTATGTTTTCTTCCTTTGCTCGGTGACCCTCATGTGTCTGAATGACACTGTTGCAAAGGGTATTTCACCTTGCATTGCTGAAGGCTTCCAGAATATCTGGGAAGTCATAGGCCACCGTGGCAACATAGGCCCCGATTTGAATCCCCCTCCTAACACCAACCAATGGCAGGAGATACTAAGAAAATGGTTCCCATCCATAGGAAGAAAAATGGAATGTTATCAATGTCAAGGATCAATGAGTTGATCAGGAATGATGCTCCTATAAATTTAGGCAGCATCATTTCAGGAGGCTAATTGATTTTATTTAATATTTATGAAGCATAAAAAGAATATTATTACAGGAACACAACAATTTCAGGACAGTGATTGATTTCATTAATAGTATAAGGATGAAAACAATAACATTAATTACATGGACGCATGATTAGTACCCAGGAATTGATAGGAATGTAGTCTATATAACTGAATAATTTATAGACATCTCTAACACTCTATAACAATACATATTTATTAGCATACTGCCACATGCATGTCAATCTGTTCTTATTTTGCTAACACCTGGGGCTTGATCGCAGGTCTTGGGAACAGCCTGTCAGCTCAATTTGCCCCAGGATGGCGTGCTGACACTCACCCATTCATGAATTGGGCATTGTAGGCTTGCAGGCCGTGAGTTTAGATCCCAGCACTCCCCAAAATTGAATTGTGGAGTAAGAACTTGATGGTGATACATGTTTTCCTTTTCTGTGACAGTCTTAGGTGTCACGTATGAAGTGGAATACATATGCAGACCTATATCTTATGTAATCAATGTAATCAATGTTTTATGTGCTATATTAGTCAAAATAAATTGTCAATACATGAATAAAACAAAAAAATAAAATAACAGCACTCAATGCATTATGGAGTCACCATATGTATATAAATATAAATCATATATGTAAATTGTACATGAATAGAATGTTTTCTAGTGGTGGGGATCTATTTCAGGCCTAAAGAACAGACCTTAATTTCTTGACTTCAAGGAGGCCAGCTTCTCCGTCCCACACAGTGCAACAGAGTTACCAAGGCCATAGGTTCCAAGGTTCCAATCCCAGTCCTGGCAGAAAAATGGCACCTTTATATTATGTAATAGTATAGTAATTCTTAGGTATTTCATTATGCCTCCATTTTATGAATGTGATTGTTTAAATGCTTCATAAAGCATTAATTAACATTGATTAGTGTCCTATAACATAATTGTATATAATTTTATCCTAGAATCATTGAAAAAATGCTCTTTCAATCATGACATCCATCATATTCCATCGGTAATCATATGGACAGGAATAAGTTTCTAAGGATAGCCTTCCATTTGGAGGTGGCAGGACCAGGATTCTAACTGTGGGCTACAGCTCCCAACACTTAAACCCAAGGATATGGAACGCACCAGTCTGCCCAAGAACATCAGAAAGACCAATGATTAGGCAGGCACCAGTGGCTCTTAACAGTCTTCCTTGATACTTACAAGGCTGTGATGGGAGGATCATGGTCAAAGTCACCATAGGAAGGAAAGTCCAACTTCAGTGCCAACAAAGCCAGAATCCCTGTGGCTGCAGTGTGGAAGGCCAGCCTTGAGCAAAAGCAGCTCACAGACTGTGCCCATATCCTCAGTTCATGGTCTGGGACTGGGAACAAACAGCCATACACAATGATCTTTGCAGCCATGTGGCTAAAGAAGGTCACCCTCTTGTCTCCAACTGAATTGGACATTGTTCCCTGGGAAAAGGGCTGGGGGAGCTGCTATCTTCTTGACTCCTCCCATACTGTTTGCATCACAGGATTCTGGCCACACCCCCATTCTTTCATTGTTCTTTATGACCAATGAGATACAAGAATGGTGGCCACGCCCACATTCCATGCTGCCTGGTAGCACCTGGATTCCCTCTGTTAGTTTACACCACTACCAGCAGTTGAGGAAGGTAGTGATGGCTGAGTGGTGAGAAGAGACTCAAGGCGACTGGAATATAGAAGGAAATTGAGAAGCCGGCCTACGCCCCAGCCCCCTCCCTGCCTTCCCAAAGTTCAGAATTTCAAACATCAGGCAATGGCACCTTGCCAGGGCATGTAAAGCCCCAACCTGGTCCCTGGGCCTGGTTCTCTTCTCTGAGGTCATGTTTCTGCAATGCCACTGCCATCCCTGCTCACCCTACCTGGAGCAGCCTCAAGCAACTTCCCCAGGAGCACTTGTGAGTGGCTGCCGCAAAACCACCCCTACCCCGGGTCAGAAACCCCTCTGGGGGCACCATGACACCCTACTTGTGTCCTCTCCCTGTCTGTGAGGAGCCACCTTTCTGTCTTGGGAATTTCTGAAGCAGAGCCTCAATATATGGTATGGTTGGACTGGATTGAGGTCCTCCTATCTCTGACAGGTATGCTCCACCAGGCCTGGTAAACTGTAGTTGGGATGGTAGACAAGTAGCAACATGTGCAATCATTGATTTAGATGGATTATCCCTAACTTTTAGTCCACAGCAGCCGAATCTTTTTTTTTTCTTTTTTTTAATTGTGAAAATACTGTACAGAGGGGTTAAAATCACATGGGGAAGATAATGATTACATTTCTTATCAAGCATTGTAGCCTCCTCCTTTGTTTCCCCTTCACATCCCATCCTCATCCCGCACCCTTACCCGATCCTCTACCTCCCCCTACCAAAGTGGTAAAGTTCATTTTTGACATACAAATTCTACGTCTCAATGTTGCAATGGGTCCACCTGTAATCGTTATTTAAACGATTTGTTTTTTCCTTTCCCCTCCATAAATTATAACATCAAATACAGTAAAAGCAGGGATTGTACCCTGAGGAAGCGACATAAAAAGCAACAAAGAAATAACCTCATAAATGTACTAGAAACAATCGTATGAAAGAAAAAAATTTGAATACATACCTTAGGTTTCATTTTCCTAACATGAACTTATCGGAACTTTTCTGCTTGACTCAGATATATACTAGTTATTGCAAATAAGGGAAACCATGGGACCTTTGTTTCTTTGGGCCTGGCTTACTTCACTTAATATAATTTTTTCCAAGTCTTTCCATTTCCTAACAAATAGATCAATGTGATTCATTCTGATGGAGGCATACAATTCCATTGTGTATATATACCCAATTTTGTTGATCCATTCATCTACCTAGGGGCATCTCGGTTGGTTCCATATCTTAGCTATGGTAAAAAAGGCTGCAACAAACATAGTTGTGCTGATAGCTTTAGTGAGCTCTTGTTTGTGAACATTTGGGTAAGTGCCCAAAAGTGTGATTGCTGGATCATAGGGGAGCTCTATGTGGAGTCTTTTGAGGAGCCTCCATACTGCTTTCGAAAGTGGTTGAACAAATTTACACTCACAACAACAATATAGTAAGGTTCCCTTCTGTCCACATCCCTTCCAGAATCTGTTGTTATCAGAGTTCTTGATTATAGCCATTCTAACTGGGGTGAGGTGGTATCTCGATGTTGTTTTGATTTGCATTTCTTTTATGGCTAGAGAGGTTGAGCATTTCTTCATGTGTCTATTGGCCATCCTCTTTTCCTCTACAGAGAAGTTTCTCTTTATGTCTTTAGCCCACTTATTTATTGGGCAGTTGTTTCTTTGAAGATTTGTTGTTGGGGGATTTAATTTTATGAGTTCCAGGTATACTTTAAATATGAGACCCTTGTCCATTCTATGGTTATTGAAGATTTTCTCCCAATCCATGGGCTTTATAATGATCTTACTAGTTATGTCCTTTGCCATTTGGAAGCTCTGCAATTTCATGCAATCCCATTTGTCCAACCTTTCTTTGATTTGTTGTGTTTCTGGGTCTCATTAAGAAAATTTCAGCCTGTGCCAAGGAGACCTAGGATTTCTCCTATTCCCCTGTAATGTTTTCAGAGTGTCTGCTTTGACTCTGAGTTCTTTGATTCATTTGGAGTTGATTTTGGTGCAGGGTGATATATAAGGATCTAACTTTAGTTTTCTACAAGTAGTTAACCAATTTTGCCAGCACCATTTACTGAAGAAGTTGTATTTCTTCCATTATATTTTTTAGCTCCCTTATCAAATATTAAAAGGCTATAGGTATGTAGGTTCATTTCTGGGTTTTTAATTCTATTCCATTGGTCTTGCGGTCTGTTCTTATGCCAGTACCAAGCTGTTTTGATTACTATGGCTTTGTAGTAGAGTTTGAAATTTGGTATTGATATTCCTCCAGGACTGTTCTTTCTGTTGAGGATCATTTTTGATATTTGGGGTCTTTTATTTTGTCCCCTATGAATTATTGGATTGCCTCTTCTATTTCCTTGAAGAATGAGGTTAGAATATGGATAGGTATCACATTGAATTTGTAGAGAGCCTTGGGAAGGATTGCCATTTTCACGATGTTGATCTTTCCAATGCAGGAGCATGGGAGTTTCTGCCACTTTCTAAGATCTCTTTTGATTTCCTTTTTCAGGTTTTTAAAATTTTCATCATAGAGGTCCTTCACTTCTTTGGTTAAGTTAATTCCTAGGTATTTTATTTTTTGTGGGACTATTACGAATAGAGATGCTTTCCTAATTTCAGCCACACTTTTCTCATTGTTGGTATAGAGAAAAGCCATTGCTTTTTGAGGGTTAATTTTATACCCTGCTACTTTGTCAAAGTTTTGAATCAGCTTGAGTAATTTAGGAGTGGAGTCTATGGGATTCTTTAAATACAAGATCATGACATCTGCAAAGAGGGAGAGTTTTACTTCTTCTTTCCCTATTTGGATCCCCTTTAGGATTGCATCTTGTCTTATTCCTGTACTAGGCATTCCAATGCTAGATTGAAGAGAAGTGGAGAGAGAGGACATTCTTTTCTCGTTCATGAGTTAAGGGGAAATGGCTTATTTTTTCACCATTAAGTATAGTATTTAAGTATAGATTTGTCATATATAGTATTTATTGTATTGAAGAAAGTTCCATGGATTCCTAATTTTTGCAGATCCTTCATCATAAAGGGGTTTTGGATCTTGTCAAATGCATCTATTGAGAAAACCATGTGTTTCTTATCCTTGCTCCTGCTAATGTGATGAATTATAAATTGATTTGCCTATATTGATCCAGCTTTGCATCCCTGAAATTAATCCTATTTGATCATGGTGTAGGATTTTTTGGATGAATTGTTGAACTTGATTAGCCAAAATTTTGTTGAGAAGTTTTGCATCAATGTTCATCAAAGAAATGGGTCTATATTTATCTTTCTGTGATGAGTCGCTGCCTGGTTTTGGCATGAGAGTTATGATGCCTTAATAGAATAAGTTCAGTAGTGAACTTTCTCTTTCAATTTCATTGAAGATTTGGAGGAGTATTGGTGTGAGCTGTGTTTTGAAGGCCTTCTGCTGTAAAGCCATCTGGTCCTGAACTTTTCGTAGGTGGGAGGTTTGTTATTGCTGTTTCTATTTCATTGCTTGATATGGGCCTGTTAAGATGGTTTAACTCCTCTTGGTTTAGTTTTGGTGTGTCAATATTTGCTAGGAAAAGTTTCATATCTGCTAAGTTCTCAAACTTATTTGCATAAAGTTTTGAAAAATATTTCCATATAATGTTCTGAATCTTGGTTGATTCTGTGGTGATGTTTCCATTCTCATTTCTGAAATTATTTGTGTGTGTTCTTTCTTTTTTGATAAGATTTGCTAAGCGTCTGTCAATTTTGTTAATTTTTTGGAAGTAACAAACCTTTGTTTTGTTGCTTCTTTCTATGTTTTTTTGAATTCTAATTCATTAACTTCTGATTTCATTTTAATTATTTCTTTGCATCTACTGGATTGCGATTTATCTTGGTGCTCTTTTTCAAGGAGATTTAGATGTGTCACTACATTGTTGGTTTCAGATCTCTCCAATTTGTTGATGTAGGAACTCAGAGCTATAAACTTGCCCCTGAGTACTGCCTTTACTGTGTCCCAAAGGAGCTGGTAATTTGTGTGTTCATGAACATTTGAATTTCCTTTCTAATCTCTTCCATGACCCACTGGTGATTCAGCAGTATATTCTTCAGCCTCCATGTGTTACAGGATTTTCTCTGGTGGCTTTTGGTGTTGAGTTTAATTTTATTTCCTTGTGGCCTTAGAGAATGCAAGGTATAACTTCAATGTTTCTGAATTTGGACAAGTTTGCTTTGTGGACTAAAATGTGTTCTATTTTCAAAGATGTTCCATGTGCTGCTGAGAAAAATGTGTATTCTGATGCTGCTGGGTGAAATATTCAGTAGATGTCTGTTTAATCTAGTTGATCTATGCAGTTTTTTAGATCTGCAGTTTCTCTGTTGAGTTTTTGCCGAGTTGATCTATCTAGAGGGGAGAGTGGTGTGTTAAAATCCCCAACAATTAATGTCTTTGTATCTCTGTGAGATTTGAGGGAAAGTGCTGCTTCTTGGATAAATTTGGGTCCTCCGTTGTTTGGCGAATAGATATTTAGAATTGTAATATTCTCCTGAAGGAGAGATACCTTAATTTAGTATGTAATGACCTTCTTTATCTCTTCTCATGAATTTTAATTTGAAATCTCTTATATCTGATATTAGGATTGCAATTCTCGCCTGTTTATGGGGGCCGTTTGCTTGGTAGATTTGTTCCAGCATTTCACATTCAAAATGTGTTTGTTTTATGGACAATATGTGACTCCTGAAGGCAGCAGATAGAAGGATCTTGGTTTTTAATCCAACTAGATAGTCTAAGTCGCTTAATTAGAGAGTTAAGTTGTTAATGTTGAGAGATAGGACTGAGGTATTTGGGAGTACCTGCCATTTTATCCATCTTCTTCGGGGCTGCGTCAATTGCGTTCTTATGGTTCTTGGATTCTCAGTTTGGGTGCGAATTCCTGGCATTTATTGTTATCTCGTTAGTTTTCTATGTGTAGGACGTCTTTAGGAATGTTTTGTAGAGCTGGTTTGGTGGAGATATATTGTCTTAATTTTTCTTTGCTATGGAAGGTTTTTATTTGACCTCCAGTTATGAAGGAGAGTTTAGCTGGGTACAGAATTTTGGTTGATAATTGTTTGTCTTTAGGGCATGGCATACATCATTCTAGGCTCTTCTTGCTATGATTGTTTCCGCTGAGAAATCTGAGGTGATTTTAATTGGTTTCCCTTTATAGGTGATTGATCTTTTCTCCTTGACAGCTTTAAGGATCTTTTCTTTGGTTTGAATTGATCCTGTGTGGATTATAATTTGATGGTGGGATGTCCTATATTGGTCTGGTCTTTTTGGAGTTCTAAAAGCTTCTTGTATCTGAATAGGCCTATCTTTTTACATGTTTGGGAAGTTCTTTGCTA
Organism: Dipodomys merriami; assembly: GCF_024711535.1. Classification (NCBI taxonomy): domain Eukaryota; kingdom Metazoa; phylum Chordata; class Mammalia; order Rodentia; family Heteromyidae; genus Dipodomys; species Dipodomys merriami. The sequence continues at coordinate 282,925 of NW_027202538.1, read as the reverse complement.
GGATCCTGTTAAACAAATTTCCTAGACCATTAACTTCTGTTTCTAGGTTCCCCTCTACACCCATTATCCTCAGATTAGGCCTTCTGATGGTGTCTTCCCAGTGTTGAATAGATCTATCATATTTCTCTATAATATCTAGGCTGACATCAATCTCCGAGATTCGATCTTCTGCATGGCCTAACCTACTATCAAGACTTTATACTTTGTTTTAAATTTCTTTTTCTTCTAGTTGGTCAGCTTTGATGGCTTCAAATTCTTTGTTGGAGCATTGTTTTAAATCTTGGGTGAACTTCTTTACTTCCTTAATTTGGTTGTCAGTGTTTATTCTCAAATTATTTAGTTGATTGGTTATTCCCATTCCTTCTGTTGGGCTCCATTCAGCATTCCCTTTGTGGTCTCCCTGACATCGATCAGTTCTCTGTTTATGGATTCCATGAATGCCTTTAGTGATCATTCTGCATTCTCATCGAGCTCTCTCAATTCCTGTATTTCTCTCTGATTAAGCTTCTTCACATTCACACAGTTCCTGTAGTTCTCTTTGAGTGATCTCAGCCTGCTCACGGCATTCCTTTATTTCTCTTTGAGTGTTCTCAATCTGCTCATGCAATTATGTATCTATCTTTGAGTAGATTCCTCACGCTCATGATATTCTTGTATTAAATTTTGTTTTGCCTCCTCTCTCTCCCTATCACGCTCATTCAGAGTCCTTTGCAGGTTTTCAATCTTTTAATTTACCATAATTACCAGTAGTGTTTGGAGAGCTTTGTGTGACCTCTCCTCTGGATTATTGATTATCTTTTCTGACCCCTGATTATCATGAGTGGGAGTTGAGATACGCGGACTTGCCATTTTTCTTGTGTTTTTCCAGGTTGCCCTGCCCATTTGGGATGAAAGTAACGCTGGTTTTGTGCTAGCTCACTATTTTAAGGCAAGCATCAACCAAAGTCTGTAGTTTCACAGTCAAAAATCTGCAGATACAATCTAGTTCAACAGATATACCTATTCAATATCAAACAACTATGTATTAATGGGCTACGAACATTGCAAAGAAGAATTTGGCCAACAGAAATTATTATTTTTAGGGTGAGATATGGGTAAAAATCGGCATATAGGGATATGGAAAGGCAGTGGGAGAGTTAAATTAACTAAATCCTAATCACAAAGCAGGAAATAGGTTGGATAGAATGATAGTAGAGAGAGAGAAAATAAGAAGAAAGAGAAAGAAAATACAAGAAAAAATAGAAAAACAAAAATTAAGATGTAAGAAGTGCAACATTTAAAAATTATGCAAATGGAAACGTAATATTTACAGAAGAATGTGGATAGAATAAGAGAAGGGGAGGGATATAAAGGAGACATGAAAAACTTATAAATATGCTTAAAATATTATGTACGTATAAAGAGGTAGTACCGCTATTAAGAAATTTAAGTCTAAGAGTTTTTAAATTGAGTAATAAAATTCTGGATGAAGTGTCTACACAATGAGGTCTAATAATCAACTATTGGCATATCTGAGAATGAGCAGAACAACAATTAAGTCACGCAAAGAAGAATGAAAAAGAAGAAAAAGTGAAAAGAGTGAGAAGGAAAGAAAGAAAGGATCAAATGATCAGTAGAGCTAAACAAAAAAAATTTAAAGAGAAAAAAAGTAGACACACATATCCTCTAAAATAAAAATTATGAGCGGTAGAAAAAAATTAAAGTTAAAAATTAAAAATTAAAAAAAAAACTTTTAGAAAAAAATGTTATAAAAGGTAAAAAAAGAGTTCTTTGATTTTTTGGGGCGGGAGGAATTGGAAGATCCTGTATCTCCCTTAACCTGTCTCTTTTTGGAGTTTCTGGTCTGCTTGTGGTGTTTCATTTTCCTGTGGCTTGAATTGTTTCTTAAGTCAGTTTGAGCAGGCAAAAAAAATCACAGCAGTCGATTCTTAACCACAGGTGAAGCTCTGGTTAGGGTCACAACCATTAGACCTCATTCTCCTCAGAGGAGTTATGAGAAAACAAGGGATTTATACAGAGGGATCTCCGGAGCATGGCTAGGTACATAGGGAGCAGCCTTCAGATAAGGTTCTCCGAAATTCTGTTAGCAAATAACAGTAAGGCAGCCAGAAAGGGCACAGGTGGGGCCTGTTAATTGTGTAACGGATGTGGGATTATGAAACAAAACATTGCTCTCTTTCATAATTACCCTATACCCATGAGGAAGAGGATCCTTCACTGTGTTGAGTTTTGCAGCTGGTGAAACCAAGCACAGAGAAACCAGGTGACCTACTTATGACTTCAACTTCACAGGAAGCTCTGCCTGACTTAGCTACCTTGCTCCCTAGGACAATGGGTGCTATTCAATCCACTTTTTGTGGAAGGAAGTCCACTTCTTGTCAGTCGTGGGGCTGGAACTCTAGGCATAGGCGATATTCCTGAGTGCCTCAGCAAAAGGCTAGTGCTCTACCACTTGAGCCAAGAGCACTACTTCTGATTTTATGGTAGTACTTTGGAGTAAGAGTCTCACAGACGTTCGTGCCTGGGCTGGTTATGAACCATGATCCTCACATCTCAGCGTCCTGTGTAGTTAGGATTAGAATTCTGAGCCACTGGCACCAGACTTAATTGTAATTTTGACTTTTTTTCTCTATCTCTCACAAGAACTGGTTGAATGGGTGCTGGAGGAGGGGGCCCAGCATCCCCATGTAGCTGGAACCCAAGGAGGCCCTCTCATTCTGGAGGTTGGCTCTGGGTCAGGAGCTGTCTCGCTCAGCTTGTTGAAACAGCTCCATGAGATAAGCCCCTCTGTTCCCTGGCTAGACCGTGACAGTTCTTCATTGTCCATCCAGCCTTACTAGACTTATTTTATTGTATTGTCTTCTACATCATTTTCTAGCACCTGGCCAAAATTATGATATGTAGTTACGTAATGAAAATATGTTGTCATCTTAAGAAATTTATTTAAGTCTCTGGGAATGTGGCTTCATGGTACGTTGATTGCCTACCATCCATGAAACCCTGGGTTCAATTCCTTAGTAACACATAAAAAAACCCACTGGAAGTGATGCTGTGCCTCAAGTGATAGAGAGCTATCATTGTGCAAGAAAAAAAAAGCTCAGGAAAATTCACTACCCCTGAGTTTAAGCCCCTCGACTGGCAAAAAGAAAAAAAACAAAAACAAATAAAACAGTAAATGCAAAATAAATAACCCATACTTGGAATATATAATTGCTTCTTCTATACTGACACCTGATTCATGTACTTTACTTATATGAGGATACTGTGTTGAAAAAAGTTTTGTTCATTAAGTCACAGCAATTAATGCCAGGAATGTGCTTAGATGTCAGTTAAAGTTTAATTCTGAAAATTCAACCATTCCAGGATTTGTGTCATCACTGATAATCACAAAGAGAAAGGTAGGCTATGTGTAATCTTGAAATCTTTTTGGTCAATTATGGCACCAAAAAGGCAGAGGCTAATTAATAGTTGTGACAGAAAATAAGGAATAACTCCAGATAGAAGGAATAAATGTTAGTAATTAAGGTATACCAGAAACTGTTCTTGAGAACCATTTTTGGTTATTGTAGAACTAGTTGTCAACTAGGCTTTTCTTCATTGCCTTTAGCATTCTAAATCTCTTAGGCTAGCTCTTAATCTCTGTTTGATAAATGTATCTCCTTCTATGCTATTCTTTCATACCTTATCTCCTTTGCTTTCTAAAAATATTATTACTATATTTCTCTATGAACATTTCCTGATACTAAATACACCTATACAGATGGCAGAGGATGCTAATGTAAGGGTCCCATAGCTCATCAGTCATTAATGTTACAAAATGGAAAAGGAGGATATATGTATTGCTACTTCAATTTTTCTGAAATGCTGCAATGTCATCATTTGGTTAAAATTTCCATTCTTTGTCTACACAGTGTCATTCAGTGCACCTAAATGCAAATATGAGCCAGGTGTTGGTGGTTTACTACTTTTAATCCTAACTACTCAGGAGGTTGAGACCAGAGGATTTTGGTTCAAAGCCAGCCTTGTCAGGACAGTCCATGAGACCCTAACCTTCAATTAACCACCAGAAACCCGAAGGTGGTGCTATAGCTAAGCACCCAGGATCAGAGGTCAAGCCCCACAACGAACAAAAAAAGGTGAAATATGACTTTAAGTTTCCCCAAAAGGAACGACAAGATCAATAATCTTCCCAAGCAAAAGAAAATAATTCCAAAATGATTCAGTGCACCTACTTTTGCTGAGTTATGTTATGGATTCTTTGCTGGACATATTCTCCAAAAACAAATCGTTAAACCAAGGATACAGGTGGACCCATTGAAATAATGAGATGAATAAGTCGTTATGTCGAAAAACGAACTTTACAACTTTGGTGGGGGGGAGGATCAAGTGTGGGGAGGGGGTATATGGGAAGAGATGGGAAGGGGAAACAAAGAGGAGGCAACAATGATTGATATGAAATGCAATCGTTATCTTACCCATGTAATTGTAACTCTTCTGTACAGTATGCTCACATTAATAAAGAAAGAAAAATGTCAAATATTAGCTTTACAATAAACTTCATCTAAAATTTCTTTTTGAAAAGGGTAGTCTATACAGTTGATGTCACTTGGCTTTCTTACTATCTTAGTTTAAAGCCAAACCAGGTAGGAGAGTCTGTCAAACTCTTATCTGTAATTTCACAGCAAAAAATACAGAAGTGGAGTTTTGGTTCAAGCAGTAGAGTACTAGCTTTGCGGGTAGGTGAGCAGGGAAGAAAACTGTTCAGGGACAGGGTCCAGCCTCTGGGTTCAAGCCCCAGAACCAACACAAGCTAAACAAAAAAGCAAACAAAAAAACATATTTCATTGGGACCTTCCTTAAAGGAGTACTGGTCTGAAAAGTGGCTCCTTTTGCTGATCATACACACTAGATGCTTTTTTGGAATCCTTATTGGTCTAGAGAACTCAGGATCAAACTAAAGGAATTGATAACTGACTCCTGCAACAAAAGAATCATCTCAGGGGCCAGGCGCTGGTGGCTCACGCCTGTAATCCTAGCTACTCAGGAGGCTGAGATCTGAGGATCGCGGTTCAAAGCCAGCCCGGGCAGGAGAGACCATGAGACTCCTATCTCCAATAAAGCACCAGAAAACCGGAAATGGCACTATAGCTCAAGGGGTAGATCACTCGCCTTGAGCTGAAGAGCTGAGGGACAGCGTCCAGGCTTGAGTTCAAGCTCCATGGCCGACAAAAAAAAAAAAAAAAAAAAAAAAAAGAATCATCTCAGGGGTGAAATATCCATCCATAAAACACTTTTAAACCAACATGTATTTGTTTATTTGCAGTAGAATTTTTTTTTTTGGGGGGGTGGTCCAGTCGTGGGCCTGAACTCTGGGCGTGGACACTTTACCTCTGCTCTTCAACTCAAGGCTAGCGATCTACCACTTGAGCCACAGCACCACTTCTGGCTTATTTTTGGTTATGCGGTGCTGAGGAATCTAACCTAGGGATTCAGGCAAGCAGGGCAAGTGCTCTACCACTGAGCCACCTTCTCAGCCCCTGCAGTACATCATATTTAAAGCAACGTTATTTCCTTTTGTTCTATGCTGGCCATCAAATGGCACATTATTTCTTTTTGTAATTCTCTCAACTAGAAGTTTACAGAAAAATTATATATGAGTAAAAACACACTAGAATAAGTCAGGGACAGATTTTCCTTCAAGCCTTCGGATATTCTTCTTTTACAGTAAAAGGAAAGCACAAGTTAATTTTGACTTTGTCAATCTTCTATGTTCCATTCCTCTCTTGGGATCAGTTTCCACATCCAGTAACAGTTACTTTCAGGAACAATCTATGGTGCTGCTTGAGGTATAATGAATGTTTTCTGGCTTCACCGAAATAACACAAGGACACCTTTGGACCTGTGTTAACACGTGTTTCAGAGACAACTTAGTAAAGATAAAATATGAAATTTATATTTCTTATAAATATATTATCCATGAGTATATTGAGTTCAAAATTTGCAAATTCTCTGTAAATTAAAGCGAATTTTAAAGGGGAGAAGGTTCTCAGATCATTTTTTTGTGAGAGTATGTGCTGCACATTATTTCCCAAGTGTACATGAATTTGATAACTCATGTTAACAATAGCAATAATAAGAGAAAGAGAAATTCTGTGTTTAAGTATAAGGGTTCAATACACTACAGAAGACTATACAAATAAGACCACGTTGAAACAATAAAGCCAAGTCCAGTATGTAGATTTATGAAAGTGATATAGAGAAAGCATTACTCCTACGTGGAACACGAAGTATATTCTAAATCATGCTTGCTAATGACACAACTTTGTAGAAAGTAGAATGTAAGAATAATTCTGTTTCAAATGCAAGTCAGATATAAAAGCATGGACTTAATTGGGAAAAAAAAAGTCCATCTTGAGAGAGCAGGGATTATACTAGCCATGAACTGGTGGATAAGATCAAATTTTTTTCTTTCCTTTACTTATATATTTTTGTTGGTGGTGGTCTTGGCACTTGAACTCTGGGCCTGGGCACTGTCCCTCTGCTATTCAGCTCAAGGCTAATGCTCTACCACTTGAGCCACAGTGCCGTTTCCAGTTTTCTTGCAGTAAATTGGAGAAAAGAGTCTCCGGGGCTTTCCTACCGGGGCTGGCTTTGAACTCCAATCCTCAGATCTCAACACCACCCAGCTTAGGATCTCATTTCGAACAGTGTACACTCAGCATATGTAATTTGTATATTCATCTATCTTTATATGAAATCTTGAGTTAAAAATCTGGACTACAGCTTAGACTTTACACTCGAAAAATTTTTGTAGTTTAAAAGTTGATTCTAATGGATAAATGAAACCTAAGAATGTAAAGGAGTCTGGGAAGTTCAGTTTGCATCCAGCCTGGGCAGAACAGTGTTTGAGACACTATCTATAATTAACCAGCCAAAAGCTGGATTGGAAGAATGGCTCAGGTGATGGAATAACAGTCATGAGCAAGAATGAGGAATAAGAGCTTGAGGCTTTTGCAAACATACATCTAAACATACACATACACACAAAGGCCCTTATATGTGCCTCTGAAGCAACTCTCAGAATATGTAGAAAAGCTAGAAAACAATAGAAAAGATGTCCTGAGTAAAACTAGAATCAAGTAATAATTTTTAAAATGAGAAAATCCTCAAATGAACTTTCTTCAAAAAAGTTTGAGAATATTACATAAAGACCAGAGATAGTAAGAGAGTCAAGTAATCAATATTAAAGGGATTGGATCTATGGAGGAATGAATCAGAGACCCGGCAGATGCATTGAAAATGTTCATACCCTGTGTCAAATGTTAGAACATCTTTGAAAATAGTACATGAACAGTCTGAGAAGTCCAGTGGATAATATCACTGGAGAAGTTCAGAATTGCTAATCTGTTTCTAGATTAAATAAAACAAGAAGGGGCTGGGAATGTGGCTCAGTGGTAGAGAGCTTGGCTTGCATTCATGAAGCCCTGGGTTTGATTCCTCAGCACCACATAAGCAAAAAGAAAAAAGCTGGAAGTGGCTTTGTGGCGTAAGTGGTAGAGCGCTAGCTTTGAGCTGAAGAGCTGAGGGACAGCACCCAGGCCCAGAGTTCAGGCCCCATTACCGGACCCAAAAATAAACAAACAAACAAATAAGTAAATAAAGAAAGAAACTATGGTGGGGCAATGTGATACAAGCCTTGAAATCGAGCACTCAGACTGACAGGAGATTAGAGACTGTAATTACTACTGATACCTTCCCTGAAGCAGGTAGTATAATTTGTCTTAATAAAACAAACCAAACAAGATAGGAATGCACTGTTGGAAGTTTGGGCTAATTTCTTCATTATGGTTTGAAAAGCCAAGTTTTCTATTGAAATGCAACTGGTATATAACCCTCAGTTGTGTTTTAAATGCTCTCTTCATTACAGAACATTCCTAGATGCAAAATGGTTCATGATTCCCATCCAAAATTTGAAAAAGTAAGTAATCATCATTCTGTTAGATTCCAAGGAAAGAATGAAGGATTACAAAAGCTTAAGCCTGGAGGAATAGCAAAGTTCATCGAATGTAGGTCTTTATAGATCTTGCTAAATTAGAGTTAAGACTTCAAAAAATACTTTGGTTTCGTTTGTAATTTCATATTCTATAGTATACTACAATTTTTTTTTTAGGTAGAGGGTTTAATTGACAAACTTATAAATGTTTCTTGCATTCTATTTGCCTAGCATATTGTTTCAAGAGAGTTATAATTAGAACTAACTGCTCATGTAGAAAATGATAATATGAATAATGTAGACCGAGTTGCCAACAAATTGATGATACTAATTTATAAATTTAGAAAAAGCAATTTTTGAGGCTTTAATATAACATGGTATGAAGAGAATAATTGTGTGACATCTTCTTTCTTCTACCTGTATGTAACACAGGAAGCAATTTCCTTAATTACGTGCCTTTGTATATACAGTGAGAAAAATGCAAGGTTTGGGGTTTGTTTTTATTTTTGTTTTTGTTTTATTGCTTTGTCATAGGGCTTGAACTCTGGACCTGGACACTGTCTCTGAGCCTGTTAAGCTCAAGGCTTGTGCCCTAACACTTCAACCTCAGTACCACTTGTGTCTGGCTTTTACTGAGAAGTTTATTGGAGATAAGAATCTAGGGAACCTTCCTGCCTCATGGGCTTTGAACTGTAATCTTCCGATCTTAGCATCCTGAATATCTATGATAGTTAAAAAAGTATAAATATAAATAATATTTGCAAGAATACCAGGTGAGGAAAAATGATGCAACCCAGTTTATTGTGGTGTTCTTTCCAGAACACGGAGGGCATCACATTAGCAGAGGTGTAGTATTTTTCCCAATAGAGATAAGCTATTTGTGATGTAAATTAAGGGAATTTTGAGGTGCACCCTACAAGTTGAAAACTGTTGGTCTAGGATGACTTTATGGTATAAATTATGGGATTGATGGTCATAGAAATAATAGCTTAATCTGATAAACAATTGCTTACTCGTGAAGAATTAATTATAACTGACGCTTTACAGTTTTATCCTACACCAATATGTGACTATTTTTCTGTTCACTTCTCAATCTGTAACACCCCATTGGAAAATGCATCTATTGCAGAATTACATAACATGGAAACAGGTACTATTTTGAATCTCTCAGGTATGGAATGTTCAGAATTTTAAAGTGAGTAATTATTAGTCATATGAATTTTGAAGAACATATATATTCTTTCCTCTTAACAACTTATTTACTTTTAAAAGTTATGGATTTCCATAGAATTAAACGGTTTTCGGTTTTAGTATGAGAAAGTACTAGTTAATTCTTGTTTGAAAATATTGGCAAGTATATTGTGAAAAAATTGTCTAGTTGGATAACATTCAAGTTGGTGGCCCTCCCATAAAGAAGGGGTAATTCATTCAAATTAGAGGCCAAATAGTACTGATTTTTTTAAAAGTTACTACATAAAGAACAATATTTACTATACCAATACAGTGAAATTTTATTTCATGCAGGTTATTTTTTAAATTTAATTTTAATGTGAAAGTGATGTGCAGTGGTTTAGCAATTGTAAGGCAGTGAATACATAACTTTTCAAACTTATTATCCCCTCTCTCATTTTTCTCACAGTTTTCCTTCACCCCAAAACCCCTCACAAGTTGTAATGTACATTTCCAACATATTGTCTTCTGAGTATTGCTATTGCATTGGTTTTCCTTTTCTCCTGTGTCTCGCCATTTTGTTGTTCCTCTTCCCTTCCCTAATTAAGGTAAATGTATACACAATACACAGGGTACCAAAATCAAACACAGTAGGAGATAAACCATAGGGGAAAAACCCAACGAAAATAGAAATCACATAGTACATTAAAAACAACTGCAAATAAATATCTCTTTCCATATCTTAGAGTTCATTTTGCTCAGCATCATGTTCATATATAAGCATAACAAAGTCACTTGAAAATAATAGTTTCATGGATACTATATCATGAAAACAACATGTTAACTGTTTTTGATGGTAAAGGTGGAATTAGGATTGGTAAATTCGCGATTCTGATAAAGGAATTTCAAAAGAGTTTTAAAATTATGACAGGTCAATTTTAATTGTTCAAAATTTTAACTTAGCCTATTAAGAAAATTTAAAATTGCCTGAGAAAATAGGCTTTCATGCAAAGAAATTCATGGAGACTTCGCTGAGAAGGAGAAATGTTGGTAAGATGGCTCATTTTCACAGTAAACAAACAAACCTCACAAACCTTGCTGTAAATCCTGTAGGTTCCCATGAGAATTGTCCTTACCCAGGAAATATACTCTTACTGCGTGAAACAAGGTTGTAATCGAATTTAAATTAAAAGTTTTTTTTTTTAAATAAGACATCAAAATTTGGGAATTGACTTTTAATTACTAAACAGTAATTCCCTTAAAAAGATAATTTGAGTCAAAATATTTAGGGAGAAAGTGCCCTTCACAATGAAACAACGTATTGAATTTACACTTTTCTGTTTTAATACTTTCCACAATGTCTTTGAACGTGAAGCACTGAAACACAGAAAAAAATCTGATTGGATACTTCAAACCAATGATTTCACATTTCATAGTAGCTTAAAAATATAATATCCTTATTAACATGAGATAGTGAAGACTTCTTTTTTTACATAAGCCAAAAAGTTTGGGGATCAGAAAAGAATTGAGCAAATTGAAAAGGTAAGAAAACACGTTATTAGAAACCCTAGCTAAGCATTTTGGTTTCAGCAGTGGAGGGGACCAAAACTTTTTGATATAGATTGTCTTAATGTTTTTGCTACCTAAAGTGATTTTACAGAGCCTATTTGGCTCAGTATAATAAGAACAAATTGAATGAAGACATGACAATAAATTCCACCTCCAAGTAAAAGAGTTTTCAAAGAGAAACCATGAAGATGTAGTAGTGGGGGACATCTTATAGTCCTTCAGCTTCACTAGACTTGAAGCCAAGAAGTTGTGATTAATTGGAAATCAAGCAAGAGCTAAGAGGAGGACATAGAAGTAGGACATAGAAGTATTGTCCTTCGTAACAGACAATGTCATCCAAGGAATAGGTGATTTAACTCTATTCTTCTCCATACATCATGTTGATCAAATACAAGAACAAGAGGAAAATAATCTATTTAAATAATTTTGCAAAGAATAACTTCACTGTTCCTGATATGGTACCTAAGGAGAGTCTTAAGAGAGAAGATAAAAGTCTTAAGAGAAAAGATAATAGTAGAATATTCTTAGGTTTCCTCTAAATATCTTTTTAGCAAAATATATCGTTGAGGTTAGAAGTGATTGAACCAAAAAGTGGTGGAGTACTTATTTTTGTGGGCACTTTATACACAAGAAAATTTCAAGGTAAAAGAAAAATGAAAAAAAATTATAGCCAAATAGTTGTGATTATAGGTTCTTGGACTGGATTTTTGGAGACAAAGTTTTGCAGTAGTGTTGGTCCTCATTAACATAGTTGTTTGGTTTTCGTGGCAACCAAATGAAAAGGGGAAGTTTAATGGACTCGCTTGAACAATTGAACAGCATGATAGAAAATAATGGCAAATAATATTTAATGAATTATTTTGAACAATTATTTTGTGAGAACAAAGAAGGAAAGAAAATTCAAAATCACATGACGTTATTAAAAGTATGAAAATGGAGTAGTGAAGAGATTGAGAGAAAACATAGAGGACTATTTTCTCTCCAGTGGAGTAATAGGTTCTTGATCTTGCTACTTCCATTCTTTCTTCACAAGCTATCAAGTGTGCCTCAGGACTGGAGTATCCAGTTCAGATAAAGAGCACTCGCAGAAGAAAATATTTGCAGTAGATATAGGTGATTTATAACCTTAGACAATCTTTTTAAATCTGTTCAAAATTCTCCCCTACCCCAAGCTTCCCTCTTTTAACAGCTTTCTTTGCTTTTCCAAAGACCGCCCTGCATTAACTGCTTAAAATTTTGCAATGTCATATTCATACTCTCTAGAGATTGCTGTTTGGTTGTGATTTTTGTGTGTTTTTATTGTTGTTTTTAAGTGAATTTCAAAAGGTTGTGCAAGTGTGTTACAATTAAATATGTCCATCTAATTGTCCAATGCTCCTGGATCAGAGTCACTCCTTCTATCAATCTCAACCAACCCTTTCTCCAAGATTGAGTTCAGATTTAGCACTTCCTTTATTACATATGTACATTGAGTATTCTAGCTGTACTTGCCCCTTGTTCCATTTTTCATTCGTTCTATTTCTTGACTATTGTTCCTCTCTGGTTTCAATTTCCTGATAGTCATTCTGTTAAACTGCCTGTTAATACTTTGAAAGGCTTATATGCATTCCATGGAGTTTCACTCCCACATACACTTGAACTGTTGTCAGCTTATATTTCCATAATTCATTCATCTGCAATAACAATTTGCAAGACTGGAGATGTTAAGCACTTAGACATGATTTTATTCTCATTCATTTGGAAGATTAATCTTTAATCAATAATCAATAAAAATGGCTTAGAATTTATTCCTAACTACCAGTTTTTATAAATAGCTTTGGACAATGGTGTGTGATTATTTTTATTTTACATAGGATAATTTTTTCTACTACCTATAAGTTTTGGAAAAAGAAGAAAACTAAAATTTACTTCTTAGAGGAATATGACAGAAATAGAAGACAGATTTTGTTTGTCACATCTCTCATCAGTACCCATATTCAAGACTTAAAATCATATTTCTTACTATGTTAGACAGATAGGGAAAACATAAAACAACGCATGATAAGGCAGCTATTAGTGACTTTTTAAAATGTACCTTCTTCTTTGATGAAATTTACTTTGTTAGCTAATATTTGTGTTTGAAATATGGGAGGCTGATCTATTTAACACATTTCTGGAAGGCACCTACTAAACAACACAAATGGTGAGGGGTACTATTTCTACAATTTAATGAATGGTTTAACTTGTTTGGTATTAGTGCTGGGTACGTAAATCGACTCTATTGTAACTTGCTCCCTACACTTGAAAACCTTGTAAAGTCACTATCATCTACCTGTCAAGGGTTATTTTGGCAAATGTGATTTTAAATAGTTTATTTGAAAATGAATATACTTTCAGGAGATAAAATGTAGGTTATCATTGGTTTGAGAATGACAACATTTTTATACTACAGAACCTAGTTTTACTGAACTACCAGTGTTTTGAAGCACTAAGGATCTTCCCAGTTAATGTTATTCTAAATTATATTTGACCTCTAAATCAAGTATTCCTAGCCTTGGTAGACCAATTATGGATTTATCATTACAGAAACTATTTTTTGGGGGGGTCCAGTGGTGGGGCCTGAACTCTGGGCCTGGGCACTGTCCCCCAACTCTTCAGCTCAAGGCTAGCCCTCTACCACTTGAGCCACAGCGCCACTTCTGGCTTTTTTCTTTTTGCTTATGTGGTGCTGAGGAATCGAATACAGGGCCTCAGGCATGCAAGGCAAGTGCTCTACCACTGAGCCACCTTCCCAGCCCTACAGAAACTATTTTTTGGCTGCACTGAAATCTTTCATTAATCATTAGGAGAGGAGTACTAAAAATAGTCTTGTTCATTTGTGATTTTGTTCACTCATATGGGCTGGTCATCTGTAAATTGAAAGTTTGAATTACAGTACTTTCTCTCAGATTTTGTGATCTCATCTTTCATTTTAAGTTGCCTTGCATTTCACAATTGATTTCTGCTAATTCTTGTAAGGAATTGGGGTCCTGAAATAATGTAGAAATGAGAAATTGAGATGAGTCTTCAATTATTTTTTAGAAAGATTCACTGTGTGAAATTTAAAATCAGCACATATAAATATAAAATATATAAGTATATATAAAATAAAAATTGTTTTGCATTATTGTGTTGTGGTTAGGGAATCAAAAGCAACTCTGTTTTAAAGTATTATTCCATTATCTCTAGCTCAGTTTTTGGTAGAGTTAGACTTAAAGCTTTAACATTTGTAGATTTACACCCTAGAGCTAAGAGGAAACACTATTATTAAAACATTACCAATTTAAGGCCTAATATCAAGGAGAAACATATGGCCTTCTCCAGGAACTATGGAAATATTTGGTGATAGAAAGTCAGTAGTGTAAATTCCTGCCAGGTTGGATGATAGACATGCTAGAACAGTAGGTAATAATGCATATGAATAATTTTTTCACCTTCTTGGCTTTAGCTACTTTTGAAATGATAAGTATAATAAACAATTATATTTTGATAAAATACCTTCCATTCTGAACAATTCTGTCTGAACTGTTCATCTCTCTATGATCCCTTGTAACTAAGATTAGTTTTGTTCCAGTAAGACAATCTATGCTGTCAGGGTAAGATATTCTGGTTGGTCTGTTCCTACATGGAAGAAGGGTAAAGGTTCAGGTAGACATTTGTCCCATCAAGACCTCATTTGGGAAATTTTAAGCTGCAGAAGTTTAGAAGTAGCTCTTAAGTAAGGCTTACTTTGAATCCATTAGATCTACAAAGCTAACTGAGTTGATAAATAAGTACCTGAAAAGCCATCACCTTTGGACTTAGCTGAAAAGGTTTCAAAATATGATCAAATTTAAAATGAAAATGACAAAATAGACACTGAAAAAAATTGTAAATGTGAGTGATCGACCAAACGATATGTTTTTTTCCACTATACACAGAATTTTAGAGAAATAAGATCAATAGCATTTTTAGGAACAATAAGAGTTCCTTGTTACGAATAGGGAACCATGGATATATGCCTGTATAAAGATTGCATCATTAAGTACTTAAATTTAGAGGGTACTACATGCTTCAGAAGCAGGTCTACCCAAATTACAATACAGAGATTAACATGAAACTTGCACAAAGATGATATGAAAATTTGTGAAGTATTCCATAATTTTCATTCTTCTGATGCAAGAAATGAAAAACAGTTATTAAAAAGTTAATTACAAAAAAAGTGTAAAAATACATGTAATTTATAGACTTAAAGGTTAGTTTGACATCAGTGTATTAATTCTTCACCTTAGAAAGGCCTTTACATAGCATAACCTTTACAAAACTTGAAATTAGATAACATTGTAATTTTATCCCAAAGAAATAAAATAATATAAGGACCTAGGAAAAAAAGAAATCTTAAACTTCTTCTATATGGAATGCAATCTGAAAGGACACATTTATTAATGAACCTATACCTTATATAACAATGTAGAATTCCAAGTAATATATCTAGGAGTGAATGAAATAGATTATGGATATTATACAAACATAGATATACTTTTTTTCAGAAAACTACGAGGAAAAACTTTAGTTTCTATACTATTCATTTCAACAGATAAGTTAAAATTATTTCTGATTTAAAAAAATCACAAACTGCAGAAATCATTATAGATGTATACAAACAACTCTTGAATATATTTTGACATCAAAGTCAGGCAAATCACTTGGAAGAATACCATGGAATCCATGAATTTTTAAAGTAAGATATTGCTGTTGCTTTGTATTGTGAAAAAAAATTAAGGGACACAAAGGATGGACTGGCATTTTTGAAATTTAAGACACTTAACCAAACCATTACGACTTAGGAGAACAATTTGTACAGCCTTCCACAACTTCAAAGAGGTAGTGATACATACTTATCCTTTTGGCAATATTAAATGCAGTTTCTTCCAAGTTTTTCTTCAGACCTGGTTTGATATAATTATTCAAGAGTGTATCTTTTCTATTTCTATTCCTAGCAGCAAGATGCAAGGCAGTCAAGAGGCCTTTAGTTTGGGTATTGGTATCTGCATCATGATGAATTAAGGAAGAAGCCACTCTAATATTATTGTACATATAAGCACTGTGCAGGGTTATCAGCCATTCAGAGTTATTGCATGAATATCTGCCTTGAGCTACCAACTCATGGACAATGTCTAAGTGTCCACTCTAGGCTTCCCAATGAAGAGGGTTATACTCATCCTCATCCCTAGTATTCATCTGGGTGGCCTTTTGGGAAAGTTGTCTACACACAGTAGTAAGCCAATTAATTTCATCATCCCAAAGAATAAATTTGCTTGGATCCTACTCCATTTTTTTTCTTGCAATTGATACCATTTCTCACTTTTTCATCTTGTTCCTCGTCTTTGTCAGAATTTCCTAACCAGAGACTTTGAGTGCAAGTGGGAATGAGATGTCCACGTATTTCACCAAGAGTTCACAATGGTTGAACTGGTCAGAAAAATCTGGTGAATTTCCTGCATATGTTTTTTCACCATGATTTATTTTCTCTTTTTCCATTTTTACTATTTTAAATTATTCTAACTGCATAGTAGGGAATTGATAGAGAGCAGAGGAATGATTTTCCTCAGTATTCAAAAGTACAGACTGAAAATGAGGACCAGTGGGGTCTTCATGTGTAGCTTATTCTAGGAATGAGAAAATAGGAAACAATGTCTTCTATGTCAATGATTTGGGAAATACCATGTTATAGTGTAAAAGAACTCACTATTCAACATAAAAGCTTTAAGAGCTTTCTAATAGCTTTCTAATGATGGTATCCAACATTAGAAAAAATGTATAATGCAGTAGTAAAATAGAAGACCTTTGTATGACTACCTAAATTCATGTTTTTTTTAAATAGCTATACAATTCTGAATTTTTTTTTAATTTTTATTGTGAACATACTGTACAGAGGGGTTACAATTACATGGGCAAGATAATGAGTACATTTCTTATCAAGCATTGTAGCCTCCTCCTTTGTTTACCCTTCACATCCCTTCCCAGCCTCCCCCTGCCTCCCACCCAATCCTGCCCCCACACCAAAGTTGTAAAGTTCGTTTTCGACATGACAACTTGTACTTCTCATTGTTGCACCTGATCCATCTGTATCCTTATTTAAATGAATTGTTTTTCCCAATCCCTTCCTCAAATTTTACCGACATCAAATAGAGAGAAAGCAAAGGTTATACTGTGGGGGAGGGACATACAAAGCAACAAAGAAATAATCTTTTATATGCGTTAGAAACAAATGCATGAAAGACAAAAAACTTTTAAATATATATCTAAGGGTTCATTTTCCTAACATCACACTATCTGACCTTCTCTGCTTGACTCATACATATACTAGAAATTGAAAATAAGGGAAACCATGGGACCTATGCTTATTTGGGCTTGGCTTACTTCACTTAATATAAATATTTCCAAGTCTTTCCATTTCCTAACAAATGGGGAAATGTCATTCTTTCTGATGGAGGCATAGAATTCCATTGTGTATATATACAAACCTTTTCTTGATCCATTCATATACTGAGGGGCATCTGGGTTGGTTCCATATCTTAGCTATGATAAATAATGCTGCAATAAACATAGTTGTGCTGGTAGATTTAATGTGGTCTTGTTTGTAAACATTTGGGTAAATGCCCAAAAGTGGGATTGCTGGGTCATAGGAAAGCTCTATGTGAAGTCTTTTGAGGAACCTCCATAGTGCTTTCCAAAGTGGTTGAACAAGTTTACATTCCCACCAACAATGAATTAATGTTCCCTTCTGTCCACATCCCCTCCAGCATCTGTTGTTGTTAGAGTTCTTGATTTTTGCCGTTCTAACTGGAGTGAGGTGTTATCTCAATGTTGTTTTGATTTGCACTTATTTTATGGCCAGGGATGTTGAGCATTTCTTCATTTGTCTATTGGCCATCCTTCTTTCTATTTCAGAGAAGTTTCTCTTTAAGTCTTTCGCCCACTTATTTAATAGGCAGTTGTTTCTTTGAGGATTTGTTGTTGGGGGGTTTAATTTTTTGAGTTCCAAGTATATTTTAGATATGAGACCCTTGTCTGTTGTATGGCTAGTGAAGATCTTCTCCCAATCCGTGGGCTTTCTGTTGATCTTGCTAGCTATGTCCTTTGCCATGCAGAAGCTCTGCAACTTCATGCAATCCCATTTGTCCATCCTTTCTTTGATTTGTTGTGTTTCCAGGTCTCTATTAAGAAAAATTCGGCCTGAGCCAAGGAGACCTAAGGTTTCTCCTATTTCATTCTGTAATGTTTTCAGAGTGTCTGCATTGACTTTGAGGTCTTTGATCCATTTGGAGTTGATTCTGGTGCAGGGTGATATATAAGGACCTAGCTTTAGTTTTCTACAAGTAGTTAACTAATTTTGCCACACCATTTACTGAAGGGGCTGTCCTTCTTCCATTCTAATTTTTAGCTCCCTTATCGAAGATTAGATGGCTATAGGTCTGTAGGTTCATTTCTGGGTTTTCAATTCTATTCCATTGGTCCTGAAATCTGTTCTTAATACCAAGCTGTTTTGATTACTATGGCTTTATAGTAGAGTTTGAAATTTGGTATTGATATTCCTCCAGCAGTGTTCTTTCCGTTGATGAGCGTTTTTGCTATTTGGGGTCTTTTATTGTTCCATATGAATTTTTGGATTGCCTCTTCTATTTCCTTGAAGAATGAGGTTGGAATTTTGATAAGTATCGTGTTGAATTTGTAGATAACCTTGGGAAGTATTGCCATTTTCATGATGTTAATCATTCCAATCCAGGAGCATGGGAGATTTTGCCATTTTTTAAGTTCTGTTTTGATTTCCTTTTTCAAGATTTTGAAGTTTTCTTCATAGAGGTCCTTCACTTCTTTGGTAAAGTTAATTCCTAGGTATTTTACTTTTTGTGGGGCTATTACAAATGGAGTTATTTTCCTAATTTCAGCCACACTTTCCTCATTGCTGGCATACAGGAAAGCCATTGATTTTGGGGGATTAATTTTATACCTTTCTACTTTGCCAAAGTTTTGAATCAGTTTGAGTAATTTTGGTGTGGAGTCTATGTGATTCTTTAAATACAAGATCATGTTGTCTGCAAAGAGGGAGAGTTTTATTTCTTCTTTCCCTATTTGGATACACTTTATGTCTGCATCTTGTCTTACTGCTGTAGCTAGACATTCTAATACTAGATTGAAGAGAAGTGGAGAGAGTGGACATCCTTGTCTTGTTCCTGAATTAAGAAGAAATGGCTTTAATTTTTCACCATTATGTATAATGCTGGCTTTAGGTTTGTCATATACAGTCTTTATTCTGTTGAGGAATGTTCCATCGATTCCTAATTTTTCCAAAACCTTCATCATAAAGGGGTGTTGGATCTTGTCAAATGCTTTTTCTGCATCTATTGAGATAACCATGTGGTACTTACTCTTGCCCCTGTTGATGTGATGAATAATATTAATTGATTTGCGTATATTGAACCAGCTTTGCATCCCTGAAATGAATCCTGTTAGATCGTGGTGTATGATTTTTTGGATGAATTGTTGAAGTCGGTTGGCCAAAATTTTGTTGATAAATTTTGCAACAATGTTCATCAAGGAAATGGATCTATAGTTCTCTTTATTTGATGAGTCCCTGCCTGGTTTTGGGATGAGGGTTATGCTGGCTTCATAGAATGTGCTTGGTAGTGAACTTTCTCTTTCAATTTCATTGAAGAGTTGGAGGAGTATTGGTGTGAGCTCTGCTTTGAAGGACTGGTAGAATTCCGCTGAAAAACCATCTGGTCCTGGACTTTTCTTAGCTGGAAGGTCTCTTATTGCTTTTTCTACTTCAGTGCTTGATATGGGCCTGTTAAGCTGGTTGAATTCATCTTGGTTTAGTTTTGGGATGTCAATATTTTCTAAGACAAGGTCCATTTCTGTCAAGTTCTCAAACTTATTAGCATAAAGTTTTGAGAAGTATTCTCCTGTAATGTTCTGAATCTTGGTTGTTTCTATGGTGATGTTTCCATTCTCATCTCTGAGTTTATTTATTTGGGTGTATTCTTTTCTTTTTCTGATAGATTTGCTAAGGGTCTGTCAATTTTGTTAATTTTTTTTGAAGAACCAACTCTTTGTTTCGTTGATTCTTTCTAAAGTTTTTTTGGATTCTAATTCATTTAATTCTGATTTAATTTTAATTATTTCTTTCCGTCTACTGGATTGGGGTTTATCTTGCTGCTATTTTTCATGGAGGTTTAGATGTGTCACTACTTTGTTGGTTTCAGATCTCTCCAATTTGATGTTGTAGGAGCTCAGAGCTATAAAATAGCCTCTGTGTACTGCTGTGTCCCAGAGGAGCTGGTTATTTGTGTGCTCATTTTTGTTGAATAGCATGAACATTTGAATTTCCTTCCTAATCTCTTCCATGACCCACTCGTGATTCAGCAGTGAGTTGTTCAGTCTCCATGTGATAACCAGACTTTCTTTGTGGCTTTTGGTGTTGAGTTCTAATTTTATTCCCTTGTGGTCAGAGAGAATGCAAGGTATAACTTCAATGTTTCTGAATTTAGACAAGTCTGCTTTGTGGACTAAAATGTGGTCTATTTTGGAAAATGTTTCTTGTGCTGCTGAGAAAAACATGTATTCTGTTGCCGCTGGGTGAAATATTCAGTAGATATCTGTTAAATCTAGTTGATATATGCAGCTGTTTAGGTCTGTGTTTTCTCTGTTGAGTTTTTGCCGAGTTTATCTATCTAGTGGAGAGCGTGGTGTGTTAAAATCCCCAACAATTAATGTCTTTTGATTTATATGGGATTTGAGGGAAAGTAGTGTTTCTTGGATAAATGTGAGTGCTCCATTGTTTCATGAGTAGATATTTAGAATTTAATATCATCTTGAAGTAGAGATCCCTTAATTAATATTTAGCATCCTTCTTTATCCCTTCTCACGAATTTTAATTTGAGTCTATTTTATCCGATATTAGGATTGCAACTCCCGCCTATTTATGGGAGCCGTTTGCTTAGTAGATTATGTTCCAACCTTTAACATTGAAAATGTGTTTGTTTTTACAGGCAAGATGTGACTCCTAGAGGCAGTAGATAGAAGGATCTTGTTTTTTATTCCAACTAGACAGTCTATGTCGCTTAATTGGAGAGTTCAGTCCGTTAACGTTAAGAGAAAGGTCTGAGAGGTATTTGGGAGTTCCTGCCATGTTATCTACCTTCTTGGGGGCTGCAAAAACTGGGTTCTTCCTATGGTTCTTGGATTCTCAGTTTGGGTGCAGTTTCTTGGCATTTATTGTGGTCTCCTTGGTTTTCTATGTGTAGGACATTTTTAAGAATCTTTTGTAGGGCTGGTTTGGTGGAGATGTATTGTTTCAATTTTTCTTTGTTATGGAAGGTTTTTATTTGGCCTTCATTTATGAAGGAGAGTTTAGCTGGGTACAATATTCTTGGTTGATAGTTGTTTGTTTTTAGGGCGTGGCATACAACATTCCAGGCTCTTCTGGCTTTGATTGTCTCTGCTGAGAAATCTGAGGTGATTCTAATTGGTTCACCTTTATAGGTGATCAATCTTTTCTCCTTGACAGCTTTAAGGATCTTTTCCTTGGTCTATGTTGATCCTGTGGATTGTGATGTCATGGTGGGATGTCCTATTCTGGTCTGGTCTGTTTGGAGTTCTAAAACCTTCGTGTATCTGAATAGGTCTATCTCTTTGCATGTTTGGAAATTTCTCTGCTAGGATCCTGTTAAACAATTTTCTTAGGCCATTAACTCTTGTTTCTAGGTGCTCTTCTACACCCATTACCCTTAGATTAGGCCTTCTGATGGTGTCTTCCAAGTGTTGGATAGATCTATCATATTTCTTGGACTTGTCTTGGATGGTTGTATGTTCTTTCTCTATAATATCTAGGCTATCTTCAAGCCCTGAGATTCAATCTTCTTTACCTCCTTAATTTGATGTTCAGTGTTTATTCTCAGATCACTTGGTTGTTTGGTTATGGTTTCCTTGGATTCCCATTCCTTCTGTTGGGTTCCATTCATCATTCCCTTTGTGGTATCCCTGACTTTCTTCAGCTCTTTGTTAATGGATTCCATGTATGCCTTTAGTGATCTTGTGTATTCTCTTCCGGCTGTCTCAATTTCTGTATTACTCTTTGATTGACTTCTTCCCGTTTGTGCTTTTCCTGTAGTTCTCTTTGAGTGTTCTCAGCCTGCTAATGCCGTTCCTGCCTTTCTATTTGAGTATTCTCAAGCTGCTTATGCAAATCATGTATCAGTTTTTGAGTAGCTTCCTCACGCTTATGATATTCCTGTATGAACTTTTGGATTGCCTCCTGGCTCTCCCTACACGTTCATACAGTGTCGCTACCGCCTTGACCAGCAAGGAAGACGCGACACCGGACTCTTCTCTCTGCAGTTTATTCAGGACCTTTGAGTAATCTTCTGACCCCAACCCCGGGGAGAATTCCCCACAGCCTTAAGTACCCACTGGGTAGCCAACCCTGATACACCACGTGGGAACCACCAATAGGTTCATGTGCATGGAAGCAAGCCAGATTCTTTGCCTTAGCCATATAAGGAGTTGTTTACCACGAGAGCACTCGCCATCGGGAAGGTGGAGGGCGGAAGCAGGCGCCATCTTCCAGGTGCGGCCTCTCGCAGCTCTCTACAATACAGAGTCCTTTGTATGCTTTCAATCTTTTCATTTCTCATGTTGCCAGCAGTGTCTGTAGAGCTATTTGTGAATTTTCCTTTGGATTATTCATTATCTGTTCTGTCCCCTGATTATCAAAGTTGGGAATTTAGATAACCGGATTTGCAATTTTTCTTGTGTTTTTCCGGCTTACTCTGCCCATTTGAGGTAAAAATAGCACCAGTTTTGTGCTAGAACAAAGGCAAGCATCAACCCAAGTCTGAATTTGCACAGTCAGTCTACAGATACAATTTAGTTCGATAGATCCATCTATTCAACATCAAACAAAAATACATTAATGGGCTACGAACCGCAAAGAAGAATTTGGAAGACCTGTAATGATTAGGGTTAGGGAGAGATGTGGATAAAAAATAGGAATAGATTGATGTGGGGAGGCTCAGGGAGAGTTAACTAAGTCCTAATCTCAAAGCAGGAAATAGGTTGGGTAGGATGAAAGTAGAGAGAGTGAATAAAAGAAGAAAGGGAACGGGAAAATAAAAGACCAGAAAAAATAGAAAGGTAAAAATTAATAACATTATGTAGATGCGATAACAATCTATTTAGATAAGAAGGTGAATTTATTGAGATAAGGGGAGGGATATAAAGGAGATGTGAAAAACTTAAAAATAAAAATGCTTAAAATATTATATAGGTATAAAGAGGTAGTACTGCTATTTAGGAATTTAAGTCTTAACGGTTTTGAATTCAGTGATAAATTTGTGGATTAAGTGTCTACCCAATGTGGGTAGGGTCTAATAGTCATCTAAGGGTTTATCTGAGGATGTGCAGTACAAGAATTAAGTCACATAAAGAAGAACGAAAGAGAGGAGAAGGTGAAAAAGATAAGAAAGGAAGAAGAGAAAGATGAGAATTTCAGTAGAGCTAAGCAAAAAACAAAAAGATAATTTAAAAAGACAAAAAAAAGAGAAAGAAAACCAAAAAAGAAAGAAAAACGCACACTCACTTATTCGTAAAATAAAAATTATATGAGGGAAAAAAAAGTTTCTGGAAAACAATTTTTTTTCAAAAAAGGCAAAGATTGAAGATTAAAAAAAAAAGTTTTAGAAAAAAAATTTATAGAAGGTACCAAAAATAAAAAATGAAAAAAAAGAAGAAGACGAAAGAAAAAAAAAAGTTCTTTAATTATTTTTGGAGGAGTGGGAAAAGTCTTGTATCTCCCTTGGGTCTGTAACCAGCCTCTTGTTGGAGTCTCTGGTCTGCATGTGGTCCTGTGCCTTGGTTGGTTTCTTAAGTCAGTTTGTTCGAACAGGCAGAAAAATGCTCTGCTTTACCCAGGATTTGGCGATCCTCTTCCCAGGCTGGTTCATTGGGAGGCAAATCTGCTTTGAGTGTCAGAAAAGAGGGGGAAGCAGTGATGAGGCTAGGTTCTGGTTAGAATTGAGGCCTTTCAACAAACACTAGCTTTTCCCGGGGGCTAGTTTGTGAAAACTCACAGAGCCCAGCCTGGAGCCATTCTCATGGTTTCTGTTTACTGAATTTCAATTGATTGCCCAGGCTGCTAGAGTTAGGGGCAGCCTCTGGCTCTGATTACCCAGTGGAGAAAGCCACTCCAAGGGCTGGCGCCGGAGCTGGGTGACTTTTCCCTGGGTGGAGCTGAGTCTGGCAGGTCATGCTGCCATTAAGTTCTTGTTACCTGCTAAATGACTAATTTTATTCGAAGGCCTGAGTTAGAGCTAGCAGCTCCTCCGAGCTTTGTCGGTATACAAGATGGAGATCTCCGGTGCTGGGGGGGGGTGGCCTTCCCTCCTCTGCTCCCTGAGAAGGAGTGAGGATGTCAGGCTTCTACTCACACTGAGTCTTGGTTCCTGGATCGTCTCTGTTCTGCAAACTGCAGGATGAAGATGTCCGCTCTTTGTCGGTTCTTGCTTGTGTTGAGTAGAATCTGCTCACCTGCAGTGTCTGGCTCCTTCGTCCTGGAACTCTCTGTGACTCAGGTAGGCTCCTGCGCTTGCCCACCATCGCCATTGCTGCCACCCCCGCGGCGGCTGCTGGCAAGAGCTCAAAAGTGTCTACTTGCCTGGGTTTCCCCTCTCTGGCCTAGCTCTCTATCCTGTGATGGCACACTTCTTGTAATTCTCTGGCTTAGGACTGTTCACTGGAACTCTAAATCTGCTTTTTATTGGAGAGCTTACTTAGACTCCAGCTTTTCCTCCGCCATCTTCCCGGAACTCCCAATTCTTGTTTTTTTTTTTTTTTTTAATACACTTGTTTTCATCTACAAATAGTCCTGTCTATTGTCTTCAGGTGATTTTGATGATTGAAGATGCTTAATGAGAAGTCAAAATGTATTAGTAGTCCTTTGCTATCAATTAAATTTCACTTTTTCTTCTTGGAGAATATAATGATCAAAGCAATAGTTCACAATCAGCAAGCAATAGTTCAGAATCATGGTTCAACTGCAAGTGAATCACCAGTAAGTAATCCGCGATTCCATTTTCCACATAGTTTTGTCACAGATACAATCTGCCTGCCTTCTCTAGTTGATTTCCTAGCCTGGACATATTCCTTCATTGTACGGGAAAAGTGTAATTCACCTGATTTCAGTCAGATCTGTTAGTAGAATTATCAAGTATTTAGATTTTTTTTTTTATTAACTTAGTTGTGGGGCCTGAACTCTGGGCCTGGGCACTGTCCTTTAGCTCTTCAAATCAAGGCAAGCGCTCTACCACTTGAGCCATAGAACCACTTCTGGATTTTTCTATTTGTGTGGTGCTGTTTTGGGAAATGGCAGAGCAGAAGGTGAAATGATGCAACCAAAAATATAAAAGCAAAATAAATTAGGATAATTATGGAGCAACCATATTGTCTATAAGAACCATGAAAGAGAAAGAGGAAGAGATATAGATGTGCAATGACCGAACTAGCCACAAAAACCATGCTTCTAATCAATTTACAGAGCAAACAATTTTTTAATTTTTTAAAAGAGACGGAAATAATATTTATATATAGAAATTAGTAAATACATTTTAGTCGCCTACATAAAGAGAATAATCTTAATCCTTGGGCTGGGAAGGTGGCTCAGTGGTAGAGTGCTTGTCTTGCAGCTTACTACAGTGCAGAGACAACTTTCCAAAAAGGCCACTCATATGAATACTAGGGATGAGGATGAGTATACCCCTCTTCATCTGGAAGCCTAGAGTGGACACCTAGACATTGTCAATGAGTTGGTATCTCAAGGCAGATATTCATGACATAACTGTGAATGGCTGGACACCCCTGCACAGTGCTTATTTGTGGAACATATTGCAACAGCACACACACGCCCACACACACACACACACACACACACACACACACACATCATCATCATCATCATCATCAGATTTCTTCTTAAGTATTTTTGTGTATGATCTTAAGAAGAAATTTACATTACTAACTTGAATTTCTGACAGGATAATATCATCACTGTACATCTTGCTTCTATATTCTCAGTTTTAAATTAATATCTAAGTATGTGCCTTACATAAGTACAGGAAAAAGTAGGAGCCACACGGGTGGCTCAGGTCTTTAATCCTACCTAATAAGAAAGATGAAATCTGATGATTGTGCTTTGAAACCAGACAAAAAACGTCCATTACATTCTCATTTGAAAGTAACCAACAAAATCTAGAAATGGCGCTGCAGTATAAGCAGTAAAATGCTAGCCTTGAGAAAACTAAAACAAAAAAAATAACAAATTCTGGGACAGAGCCAGGCCCTGAGTTCAAGCTCTAGCATTACCTCCAAACTAATGAATGAAAGAATGAATGAATGAATGAATGAACTAAAAATAAATTAAGTGGTCACATGTGGAGAGACAGGTAAAATGTAACAACCGTGGTGACTGGATTATGTATTATTTTGTAATAAGTTAAATTATCATTTTTCCTAATCACTAATATTTTATTTGAACTTTTTTGTACAATGAGCCCTGAATTTGGCATGCATGTATATGTGTGTGTACATGTGCACACATGTGGGTGTATGTGTGTGTGTGTGTGTGTGTGTGTGTGTGTGTGTGTGTGCTGTTGCAATGTTGCTTGCCAATGTAGACAGAGTGAGGCTAAAAAGAGCTGTGTTGCAATGTTGTTATTTATCAATGTTCCGTCCTGTCATTTCAGTGGAACCACCCTTCTGTACATTTTATTTGTCAAATAATAACATCATCATAATCAAAGCATTTACATCATTAAGTTAGATAAAAGAGATCACTTTCAGCTCTTAGTATATATTAGTTAAGAAGATACACATATAATTATGTAGTAAGTTATTGCTGTAAGATGACTGTCAGGACAAAATATGTATTTGACCTCTTAAATTGGATATATTTTTAAGAAATACTCATGGAGTGATTTTGACCAACTTGACCAAACAAGTATTACAAGATATGTATTGTAAATGTTTTTTTCTTTTATGCATTTGTTTCTAACACATTTATAAGATTATTTCTTTGTTGCTTTGTATGTCCCTCCACCACAGTATAACCCCTGCTTTCACTATATTTGATGTCGGTATAATTTGTGGAGGAGAAGGGGAAAAACAAGTCGTTTAAGGATACAGGTGGACCCATTACAACAATAAGTACAAGTTGTCATGTCGAAAACGAACTTTACCACTTTGGTGTGGGGGGGAGGATTGGGTGTTCAGGCGGGGGAGGCTGGGAAGGGATGTGAAGGGTAAACGAAGGAGGAGGCTGCAATGCTTGATAAGAAATGTACTCATTATCTTGCCCATGTAATTGTAAGCCCTCTGTACAGTATGTTCACAATAAAAAATAAAAAATAAAAAATAAATATGATTCTCACTTGTCAGCCTCCTTAGTAGCTAGGGTTACAAGCATGAGCCACTGGCGCCTAGCTATATAATTAATTTTTACACATTTATGAAGTATGAAGTGGTAATCCCATTCATTTATATGTTGTTTAATGATCAAGCTACATCATATCCATTAATTTTTGCATGTAACACTTCTTTATAGTGAGAATGCTCAAAAACTTTTCTTCTGGCTATGGTGATATATCTATTCTTAACTATAATAACTTTGCTTCTTGTAGTATAAAATTAATATATTTACTTTTAGTCATGGAAGTCTGCTAATTAATGTTATATCAAACATGAATTGTAAAGTGAAAGAAATTCATAGTTCCATTACATGTTTAAAGAAAATGATTATGCACTTTTTCAATTATATTTCTTTGGAATGTGTAATATTCTTTGATTTCACTTAAAATTGGTAACAATTATATTATATCAAATTGATTCAAACTTGTATTTGAAAATTGCACACAGCACAAATATACTTCCACTTTCTTCTAACACATAATTAAAATAACAGTATAGGAAAGTTTGGTGTTAGCTGTTCATGTGTAGAATCATACAAACTGAGGATGCTAAGTCCTGAATATTTTAGTTCAATACCAGTCCAAACAGACAAAAATGTGAAAACTTATCTCCAATTATCTAGCAGGAAGCAGAAGGTGAAGATGTGGCTCAAGGAATGGCGTGTCATAAGCCATGAGCACAAAATACAACAGAGACAATTAAACATTGAGTTCAAGCCCTAAAAATGGAATATACACACAAAAGACAACAACAAAAAAGTAGTATAAACATCAATAATAAAGACAAAACTAGTAGAAAAGATCATGAGAAATGTTGTGTGAACATCTGGAAGTCAGAAATCATTTGCTCGAATTTTGATTCATTAGAGGTAAAAGTCACAGTATAATTTTAACAATCTCATTGAAGTCATTTATGTTGAAACCTGGCTATTGGGTAACATGTGAAAGAGCAGACTGGATTTCCTGACATAGTAGACATTGCCTGAAACTATACACCATCCCACTCTGCAAAAATCTAAAATCGTGCCTGTTAATTTCAAAAGAACCTCATGGTAGAGACTTTTTGGTCCACACAGACTGGGGTCCTTATTTTGTGGCTTCAGACCAGTGCTTTTTTAAATAACCACTCCTGTTTTACTCCCCTTCACTGGTGAAACTATACCCTAAGCTGGCACCAAGCCACTCCCTAGAATAGGGCAAGAGCATTTGCTGATGCTCTTCCAACTTCTCTCTGTGGCTCTGGATATCCAGACTCTTGTAGCTAGGATGGGTTACTTTGATGTCCAGGTTGCCTCAAACTGGAGATAAACATGTAATGGATATGTCAACCTGAGTTAGTTTCAAACTATGATCTTCAGATCTGAGCCAATATGCTCAGCCCATTATTTCCAGTAAGTTACTTAATCTTTCTGACACTCAGGTTCTTCCTGTGTGGAAAGTGAAAAGAATTACTTTGTGGACCTATGAATCCAGTGGGAGTTATGACTAGGTGCAGAAAGTATAAGTGTTCAGGATGAGTGGACTGAGTCTGACACTCTCATAAAACTACTAGTATTTATATTGAAATGAATTCCATGAATTGGAAACAAGAGGTGTTTTTCTGTTCTTGTTTATCCTTTTATGGACATTGAAGGAGCCACAGAAATTCAAGGAGAAAAGGCAAACCAATGCAGCAGTTGTACTCTGTACATATTATATTCACAATGAGCTAAACTTGTGGACAGGGACAGGATGGAAAACCAGAGAGAGAACAAAGTGATGAGATTGTCAAACAAGAAGTGAACTCATTAGCGGCTTATAAAATGGTGATCTGTATATACACTACCTTAACAAAAACCATTTGAAAAATCCAGGTTGATGATTCTCTATTCCAGTTTTTGTAGAGGTCCTTAAGACTTAGGTTCACCTGGAGTTTTTGAAGGTCACATTATATGATAATTAATGTAGAACCAGAATCTCTTAAGAAATGTTATAAAAAGTATTTCATTCTTAGTATCTCTTTCTCTTTGTGTGGCGATACTATATGTTGTCAGATCTAAATTTTTACTTTTTGTTTTTAGTACTTGTCAGGTATTGAATCCTTCTTAAAGCTTTGTGACAAAGGTCTGCTATATCTTGGCAACCTGCCCCTAACTAAAATGGTAATTAATCTTTGAAATTAATGTACTTGAGTATTTGTTTTATTTATTGATTTAATTTGTGGGTGGTGCTGAACTCTGGGCCTGGTTGCCATCCCTCAGCTCTTCAGCTCAAGTCTAGTGCTCTACCACTTGAGCCACAGTACCACTTCTACCTTTTTCTGCTTGGGTGGTGCTGAGGAATCAAACCCAGGGTCTTGTGCATTCAAGGTAAGCTGTCTACAACTGATCCACCTTCTCAGCTCTTATGAGTGGTACGTTTGTGCACAGGTCTATCAAGCAAATCTATTGAGCAAATGTATTCAATTGCCACTAGACATATTCAAAATTATGAATTATCTGATATTTTATTGAATAAAACTCTTATCATTGATACTAGGAAGTGTTTGTTTCCCTATACTAAAAACATGGAGGAGGGTTTTTAAACTAAAACTACAAAATAAATTTTAAGATCTTGTTGCTAACAAATGTGTCCAGGTGTTATTACATGAAACAGAAAATTCAAAATGTTTTTTTTCATGAATACAGAGATCAAAGGTCTTATAATTCTTATTTCAAGATGCAAATTAAAGGGGAAAAACAGTCAGGAGGTAAAATTTATATTGAATGTTAATAGTTAAAGAGGAAAAGAAGATCCTAGATGACAAATTAAAGACAAAGCAATATCAGATCACCATATGCTCAAAATTAAATAAGAAGGTTTAATTGAAAAATTGAGCTGGAATGTGCACATCAGGCAAAAGCAAGAAATCAGAGCTTACCACCAACATAGAAACACCATAATGCATATCTCACAAAAAGGAAAAAAGTTCCTTGTCCTTGATTTCAATGATACATATAACCCCCCATACACGCACGCACGCACGCGCACACACACACACACATACACATACACATGAATGTATGCAACAGCTCAACCTACTCACATCCATTCAACATGAATCAAAGATCTTCCTATAATATTTGGAACTTTAAAAGTTTCTAGTCTTGGAAATAATTGATAACAGATGCATAAGCAAATATTTTCTGAATAACACTCTGTTATGTAAATGAGAATTTCTGATGCTTATATCTACTTAAAATATCTCTGAATCTCGGAAGAATTAAACAAGAGACAATACGAATTTGGGACTATACTTCTACTAGCTATTTTGCAAAGGCTTAATAAGAAGTTATGAGAGCCAATATTAAATACCAAATTAATACATTAATACATGTGTAAGTGAAAGACAGTTATCAGAGACCTATGCTGCCTCCAATTCTCAGCAGGCTTCACACTGTGACAGCTTTGATTCTGCTGTGCCAGGCCCAAAGTTCTTTTCCCTAGAGCAGGGGCCCTGCTGGGCTTGGGAATGGGGTCTGTGTGGAGAGGGAGGAGGTCACAGGGGAGGCCAAGCTTTGGTTGGGGCTAAGGGCGGTGGGGAGAGGATGGTGGGGAGGCCCTGACAGAGGTTGTGAAGGGAGGAAGAGGCAGTTGGGTAAGAGCTCATGCAGCAGCAGCCCTAAAGGCAGATAGGTTCTGGGGAGTGTCTGTGAGGTGTTGAATTTGGGGTGAATTTGCTAGGGCTTGTTTGTTTGGTGAGGAGAGGAAGAAGTCTCCAGTCCCAGCCAAACAGATAATGAAAAATGAGACAACCAATGCATGAAGAATTTCAAGAACAAAGGCAGGGACTTATAGGTAACCTCTAGGGGCAGTGAGGACAGCAAGGTTGGGCCTGTGGTTGTCATGCCTCCCTTGATGCGCTTGGAAGTGAGGGCCAGCTCTGCTGTGGGCTAGGCCTGGCTCTTGCCTTGAAGCAGGCACCAGGAATTGTCAGCACAGCCTCAGCCTGCCCCAAGGAGGTGGCCTGTTGTGGGTGCTGTAGCCTGGGCAGTTGCTAGGAGGCTATACACAGAAGGGCAGAGGTAGTATGGCTGGTAGGCTCTGCTCCAGCCCAGCCAAGCTCAGGGCCACTTGGGAAGTTCCAGCTCTGGATCATGATCAGGAACTGCTCCAGACAATTAGGGCCTTTGCAGACCTGTACAGTGGCTGCCACGTGTGGGTTGTGAACCTCCTTAGAATAGCCGAGGAGTCTCAATGGAGAGGTACATTTGCTTCTGTGCCTCTCCCATCTTCTGGATTCCTGCTCTCCTCCTGCCTCCTGCCATGTCCAACTACAGGAGTCAATGTCTCCAAGCCAATGAGAGGCCATCCCGGAGATGTTCACAGGACTTTCCAGGCTGCTTCACCATGAATGCAGAGCTCACAGGGTGCCATCTTCCAGGCAAAGCATACCCCCATTTCAGCTTGGCGATCCCTGCCTAGAGGACCACAAACTGCATTCTTACACAGAAATCCAGGGGTACACAAAGCTCTCCTGCTCAGGTGTGGAGCAGCTGTGGAGCCAACTGCAACATCTTGATTGATTATCTAAAAAGAAGAGGAAAAAAGCTTCATTGTCCCAGATACAGCTGCCCCTGGGGTTCTCTGTGTACACTAGTTTTGTGCATAGATAACGATCCCCAAAGACCACCACGAAGCCAGTCTCATGTGACCACATTGGAGACATTTATTGCAAGCTCGAGCCTGGACTCACAACTGTCACCATTGCAGTGGGTCAGAGTTGAGAGCCCTGACCCTTCAGTTAACTGGGTAATCTTATAACAATCTTATTAGCTATCCAGTGCAGGCTAAGCAATAAACAATAATTTGTGGAGGAGAAGGAAAAAAAACAAAACGATTAAATAGGGATACAGGTGGACCCATTGCAACAATGAGATGTAGAAGTTCTTATGGAGAAAAACGAACTTTACAACTTTGTTGGAGGGGAAGGGGGGAGGACGATTCCATGAGGGGGCAGGGAGGAGGATGGGAAGGGATGGGAGGTTGAAACAAAGGAGGAGGCTACAATGCTTGATAAGAAATGTACTCATTATCTTTCCCATGTAATTGTAACCCCTCTGTACAATGTTTTCACAATAAAAAAGTAAAAAAAAAAATTAAAAATTAAAAAAAAATCTGTAGCTTTAGGTACTTCCTGTCATCCGCTGATGGCTATTGCTAGGGGAGTTATGGGCAGAACGTTATTGTGATATTTCACGTTTTTTCCAGGAACCTGAGTTCTAACTTTCAGTAAAAGTCTACTTACAATGGGTACTTTCAGTAAAGGTCTTCACAATGGATACTTTCAGAGTATTTGGAGTTTAAGTCTAGATTGCCTGTACTTTGGCAAAAACTTCTCACTAGGCGTGTGTGTGTATGTGTGTGTGTGTGTGTGTGTGTGTGTGTGTGTGTGTGTGTGTGTGTGTGTGTGTGTGTGTGTGTTATGTGAGAGAGTCAGACACAGCTGAGGTTTGGGGTAAATACTCTTGCCCTTCAGCATTGAGTTTTGGTATCTATTGTTAGTCCCACCTCCCCAATTTTGAGTTCTAAAGTTGTCCTTCTAAATACTTTTATCCTTTGATCTTCTTGATATTCAGATTCCTAAGGTCTGCTTATGAACTTCAACATTTGCTTCATGAAGGTGAAGTCTTTCTTCTAACATTTATGAAGCACTTTGCTCTCTTTAAATGCAGTTTGTGCTGTGTTAGTGCTTTTACTTAGCCCAGACTGTGGTGGCCCAGGCTGTGCCTTGTTAATTCTGAGATCAGTTTAGGCCAATATGAGATACTATACTTGTCAGTATATCAGTGAAAGAAGTTCAGCATCTTAATTGAAACAATTTCCTGGCTGTAAATACAAAAAAAATCCAGTGATAAAAATGTACAATCTGTTGTTTTTATTTAATTGTGCACAATTGTAATGAAAAAAAATCTTTATACTAAAATGAGTATTTGTAATGGGAAAAAATAAAATGTTATAAATCTTAAAAATCGATCAAATACCAAAAGAAAAAGAAAGACACTAATCAGGAATGAAGGGAAAATGTAGTGTTTAATAAATAAATGAAATGTTTGAGATTCATATCCAAAAAGAAAATAAGAAGGAAAATAAAGAGGAAAGTCACTGAGATCCTATCTTACACACCAGAATAGCTATCACCACTCAAATAAATAAAATGCTGGAGAGGCTGAAATAAATCAGGAACTATATTTGGTTTTGTGGCATTGTATACTAGTGCAAACCATAGGGATATCTTAATGGAAGTTTACACAATATCAAAAAGACAGATATGTTGATGTCCTTTACCGCATTTGGATACATATTGAAGGAATATAAATCAACATGAAGATCCATGTTCATGGCAGCAATATTCACAGCAACCAAGCTGTGTAATCAACCTAGATGCACCAGAAAGAGGGAATGAAGAAAATGTGCTATTCATAGCTGTGAACATGTTCTGGTATATGAGAAGTGAATGTTTCTACTGTATCATTGCTAAATATTTTGAATATATTCCTAATCCTACTTTCACTACGTTTTGTGGCATTGTGTTTTTGCTTTAATGAGGAATGTCCATATTGATTTTCAGACCAGTTACAATAGGGTGAAGATATCCTATAATATGTGGATATTAGATCAAAATTTAAATATATCAATGAACACATAGAGGACCATCATATATAGTTTATAATTTGAACCAATTTTAAGAAGGCAACAGTTGGGGAAAACGACGCTTTTAGAAGCTTAACAAATTCACAGACATGGAAAAATACAAAAACATGTGAAACTAATTACTGCTAATAGTAAAACATTTTTCTCAAGTTTTAACAATGAAACTATTAAAATAATACTTAATAACATGAAATAAATATGCCATAGAAGAAAATGTACCATAGATATACGTTTCCCCATAATTTGTTTTACTTTATAACAAATGGATTAGAAGAAAGTGTAATTATATGTCTGAAGATGCTAACACTTTCAAGTGTCATTGATTGAATCCAGCAAAGGAAAGTAACAGAGAAGTAGAGAGTAAGAACAACCTGGGGTATGGATAAAGATACTCAGTAGAACTTTGTGAGGAAAGACTGTGCTCCGTTTTCCTGATCAAAATAGAGCTAGGACAGCTAACTTTTGACAGAACACTTGTAATGTAGAGTAGTGGAGTTAGTAATTTAGGTAGTAATTTATTACTTTTATTCCCTAATCTTATGATGTGATTCCCAAATGATGTGAGTGATACTAGATTTTCTTTTTTTGGGGGGGGGGTCCGGTTGTGGGGCCTGAACTCTGGGTCTGGGCGCTGTCCCTCAGCTCTTCAGCTCAAGGCTAGTGCTCTAACATTTGAGCCACAGCGCCATTTCCACCTTTTTTCTTTTTGCTTATGTGGTGTTCAGGAATCAAACCCAGGGCCTCAGGCATGCAAGGCAAGATCTCTACCACTCACCCACCTTCCCAGCTCCCTGATTCTAGATTTTCTGAGCCCTTTTTTTCACCAAAAGTTTCTAATTCCTCACACTGCCAATGGTTCTTTTGTTACTCTCATTTCTCCTTGTTTCTGAACTAAACTCCTGTAACCTTTTGGTTCATGAGAAAGAGCTGGAGAATATGAGGATGGCTTGGAGTCTGAGCTAACGTCCACCAGTTTGGAGGATCTGGTAAAGAACTTCCACCTGGGTCTCAGAATCTGATATTAATTGACCTCTTTGGAAATGGAGAAACTCACTCCCTCAGACAGAATCTGTCATTCCTTGACTTTCTCTGAAGAGAT
Organism: Dipodomys merriami; assembly: GCF_024711535.1. Classification (NCBI taxonomy): domain Eukaryota; kingdom Metazoa; phylum Chordata; class Mammalia; order Rodentia; family Heteromyidae; genus Dipodomys; species Dipodomys merriami. The sequence goes on along the minus strand of NW_027202538.1, from coordinate 247,905 downwards.
TTGATACTAGGGCACAATTCAGAGAATCAGCTTTCCCATTGTCAGAAGGAACAGGTTGAAAACTAAAAGTGGCCTCAGGTCCCAAAGGGCCAATCAGAAACCAAGAGATCACACTTTCCTCCTCATCAAGGACCTTCTGTTAGGAATAGAGTCTGAGCAAAGTCTAAGATGGAGATAAACTGAGACTGGGCCTAAGGAGTAAACAAAAGATTGACCCTCTCTTTGATTACAAGGGAGTTATGTAGTGAGACATGAAAACTTCCTTCATAAAAAAAATTCACTAGGTAAGTTATCTCACTGCCACTTTGCAGGAGGTCAGTTTCCCCAAAGGAGAAGTTGTTAAATATTGTGACTGCCAGTTTGCTCTCTAGGCTGTTGTCTCTCTCACCCCTTCTCATGTCAGGAATGCATTGCTTCTTTCAGGCACACAGCTACCTGTCCTGACTCCTACGCAGGAATACTGTAGGCTGTTCTTTGGCTAACCTCTTGCATTTAAGGTAGAATAGGCCCAGGCTATGGTCATGCCAAGAGATAGATTCAAGAGGTGAATATAAGCTCAGATTTGTACAGAACAACAAACATATTGAAAAAATTAAATTAAATTAATAGGTAAGTAATTTAGGGTTTATAGCCACAAAATTAGGTAATTATTAGTAATACATCTAGAATCACGGATTAGGAAGCGAACAGTGAAGTAGGTTCAGGATACAATGGAAAGATACACCATAGCCATAACAGTAGATGAGAGTATGAAGGAACTATTGGCATAGATCCATTTACTATCTTAGGAGTAACCTTGGATAGGAGGCTTTTAGAATAATATCTAAAAGAGAGTGACTTTCTGGGCACTTGTGGCTCCCACCAGTAATCCTAGCTACCCGGGAGGCTGAGATCTGAATATTATGATTCAAAGCAAGCCCAGGAAGAAAAAGCCAGAAGTGGTGCTGTGGTTCAAGTGGTAGAGCATGAGCCTTGAGCTCAGGGACAATGCCTAGGCCCTGAGTGCAAGCTTTAGGATCAGCAAAACAACAAGAAACAATAATGATAAAAGAAATCAAAGGACTTAAAGATATGTGATGGAATGATGATCATGTGTAACTGTTTAGCGATCATAAAAGGAGACAAAATTTGGAGCAAAATGATACCTATTTTTTACTAATCAAGGATGCAAAGCAAATGCCAAATTCCTCTTCTCAAAAATTTCTAAACTTGGGCTGGGAATGTGGTTCAGTGGTAGAGTGCTTGCCTTGCATGCATGAGACCGTGGGTTCGATTTTTCAGTGCCACATAAGCAGAAAAAGCCAGAAATGCTGCTATGGCTCGAATGGTAGAGAACTAGCCTTGAATTTAAGAGGTGAGCGACAGTGCTCAGGCCCAGAGTTCAGGCGCATTGTCCGGCCTAAATAAAAACAAAAAAATAAAACAAAAGAAAAAACTTCCAAACTTATCTTTTCTCATAATTGAAGAGAGGCTCCTTTTACATAAATTCTCCTTATCTAGCTCAAGGTCATTAGAACTTCAGTAGACTTTTCCTGTTGAGATATAATGCCTCTAACTCTACTGAACCTAACCATGGCTAGGAAAGTATGGACATTGATACGTTTGTTATATTTTTCTTATAAATATATAATACTGTCAGTTATTATATAATATATTATAATATAGAATATATTATATATTGTATTATATATTAAATGTATTATAACATGTATTATGTATTATCAGACTTCCTAATTTTAGATGTAGGAACAGGCAACATATTGAAAGAAAAATGATTGAATCTCTGAGTTATTTCTCTACCACAGTACAATACCAGGTTTCCTTCTTATTACCCAGAGAACAACATAGGAAAGCAATGCCCATGGTTGTGGTTCTCTGGATTTTGGAAATTGTGATCATATATATATATATATATATATATATATATATATATATATATATATATATGAAATAGATCATATATATATTTAAATATATATAACATATAGTTTAATAATAGTGAATATGTAAAACTATAACAACAGATAAATAAGTGAATACTTATGTGCACACCCTCCCATTCACCTTCATGTATAAGAATTTCTTTTCTTGCTCCTATTCACTAACACAGGGAGTATATGAGTTGCCCTTGAATTGACCTGGACGTTCTTTATTCGTATACTGCAGCTTCACATTCTTTGTTCCCTAAGTAGCCAGATGCTATGTATTTAATAACAAAACTGTTACAGGCAAAAGTGTCCACCCTGAAACATAGAGGAACTTGGATTTCAGAAATGCCACAAATAAGTGGGAGGTACAGCAGTACTTTTCAAAATTGAATAGATTATATATTTATTAGAAAGCTTGTAAGAAAAAACTTCAGTGTAGGATGATACACTTGAAGAAAACTACAGTTTAAATTACATATAGCTGGTGCTGCAATAGACAATAAATAAGAATTAAAAAAATAAATTATATAAGACATCAAATTACAAAGTTCCAGGGCATTTCCCTACACTTGAGAACTAAAGTAATCCATATTAAAAATAAATAAATGAAAAGACGAATATTTTATACCAAATTTCAAAACATACTATATGTTATACAAAGGAAATGCAATAAGCATGCATTTTACAGTCTAGTAACATCGTATGGTATGAAGAATCTGATTAACTGATTCATAAAAATCAATACAATGCAGTTAAAACATCTGATATCTCAAGTGTCAACTTAGCAGAATACTTTCAATCTATGGTGTCTATTTTGCATATTATTCAGCCCTATGCATCCTACAATGGCATAAGGCTCTTCCTGAGAAAGTCCAGAGATCCGTCTACTGTGAGTGCTCAATGTAGACCTGTTCCCATTCTCTTTTATTTGGGCATTTGATAGACTGACTATCTGTTAATTGCCAAAGGCACAATTTAGACAGGCTTCCAGTAATGATATTTTAGCTCTCAGAATAAAAGGGAAATTGAAGACAGAAAGACAGAGGGAAAATCTACCAGATCCCTGAAAGATTTCTATCATTGCGCTAAACCTGTAGTTTTCTATTGACAGTTGAACAAACTGCAGTAATTGCCACTCCAACCACATGTCCAAAAAGTGGCTTTCCAAATATTGGCCTATTTTCACTTTGGTAAAACAGGACACACTATTGTGGCCCCGTTTTACTTAAACTATCAGCTATGGTTGACCCAAAGTTTAGTTGACCTTACCAATTTCTTAAATTTTAGGTCATCACACAATCACTTCATAGCCCTTAAACATTAAAAATACCTAACCATATAAGTCTGCATTACATATTTATTACTGTTTTTCTTCATTTGTCATGTTTTACATATTTGTGTATGTAATTAGTGATGTGAGTTCCAGTAGCCTGCCCTCAGTATAGGTAATCTAAATGAATTATTGAAGGCAATTTCATTTTAATCTCTTTTTTTTGCCAGTCCAGGGGCTGTTATAGTTTTATTTCGAGACAAATTTTGTGTATATATGCACATTAGCTTTAAAATATTACTTTTTCCCCCTTTTTTTCTTTTTAATTTTCTTGGTCAAGAGGCTTGAATTCTGGGACTGTGCGCTGTCCCTGGGCTCTTCAGATCAAGGCTAGCACATTAACACTTGAGCCACAATGCCACTTCTGGTTTTCTGGTGGTTAATTTGAAGTAAGAGTGTCATGGATTTTCTGCCAGGGCTAGCTTTGAACTATTGTCCTCAGATCTCAGCTCCTAAGTAGCTAGGATTACAGGCATGAGCCACTGGCACCCAGCTAAAAATGTTACTTATTTTAAGTTCTGTGATTTAGTTGGGGGAGTAACATGAGTGTGTAGAATGGTAAAATTCAAGTTACCTCTCTAAATAATTTCAGAGTTTAATTTTCATATTTATTGCAGTTATTAATAACAGAAACTCCCAAAGTAACAGAATTATCCTTCATTTTCTCCTTCCCATAGGTACTATTGGAAGAGAATGAGTGAGATCTAAGACAATAGGTACTTGAAATTATAAAAAAAATATATTTTGATGATACATAACGAGCCAGATATCACAACATGCTTCTCATTTTCTAAAGAAAGGAATGTCATGAAAGTATATTTATTGGTAGGCTTTTCACCTGAAAAACAAAGAAAAAACAATATCATAAAAAAGCTGAAGGGGATCAGCAACCATATAAGTGTGATATAGCATTGGAGACTTTAAGACATGAACTGGTTCAGGCAAAGTAATACTTTGGAAAAGTTATCTGTAGACTAAATTTATTCATTATAATTTTTTTATTTTTATTTACATGTCACTTAAAATATAAATGCATCCATGTTTGCGCTATATATATATATACATATATATATACATATATATATATATATATACATATATATATATATACATATATATATATATATATATATATATATCAGCAGCATCTGTCCAGTGAACTGTGTGGTTATGTATGGTTAGGTAATTTCATCATGTCAAGTTCATCAAAAAGAAGGACTTCCATAAAACTTAATAAACCTGCAACACCACTGCACACGCAAACTTAAGTGTTCACCATTGTAAGCTAGACCTGTGTTTTACCAAAGCTTTATACATATGGTGTTATTTTTTTATTTAGTCTTGACAGAAAATGTGTGTGCACCTAGAAATAAATGATGGCATTTATAACTACAATAATTTAGTGTAAATCGTTACATTGAACACATGCTCAGTATGAGTTGTTCTTTCTTTCCTTTTCTTATTTAATCTTTAGGAAGTAGATTTGAGTTTTGATGTTGTGTTTGCCAGACAAGTATTCCATCACTGGAGTCACTCCACCAATCCTTTCTAGTTTAAGTTACTTTACTTATAGGGTAGCAATTTTTGCACCCATCCCAAAAAGCAGGGATCATGATTGCATTCCAATATCCCTACCTAGTAGGTTGATATGGGTGATACTTTCCTTCCTAGACTGATTCAGAACTGTGATCCTTTCAAATTCTACCACTTTAGTTAATTGTGTGAGCTCTAGTTCTCCCTAATTCTAGAAGATAGGATAGACATAAATGATTACAGGTAATTTGAATGAATCATTGGCTAATATAGGTGATTTGATATTAAAGTGTAAGGTAAGTTTGAAAGTATAATCACAGTAGTGAGATATTTTGCTAAGTAATTTTGTTTCACATTAATAACACATCTTGACCAGGAGTAAGGACTTACTTTTACTGTCTGTCAACTTGTATGTCATTTGGTAAAATAAACTTCACGTCTTCCATGTGGGATAAAGAACTTTGAATTGTCTGATGTGCTGGTTCCCCTCCACCGAGGGAAAAGTCATCCAGTTAGGGCACCAGCCCTAGGAGTGGCTTTATTCACTGGGTAATCAGAGCCAGAAGCTGCCCCTCCCTCTAGCAGCCTCGACAATCAATTGAAAATCAGTAAACAGAAATCCTGAGAATGGCTCCAGGATAGGCTCTGTGAGTTTTTCACAAACTAGGCCCCAGGAAAAGCTACCCTCTGTTGAAAGGCCTCAACTCTACCAAGAACCTAGCCACATCACTGCATCCTCTCTTTTGCAATACTCAAAGCAGATCTGCCTCCCAATGAACTAGCCAGGGAGGATGATCGCCAAATCCTGGGTAAAGCAGAGCATTTTTCTGCCTGTTTGAACAAACTGACTTAAGAAACCAACCAAGCCACAGGACCACAAGCAGACCAGAGATTCCAACAAGAGGCTGGTTACATACCCAAGGGAGATACAGGATTTTTCTCAACCCTCCCCAAACAAATTAAAAAACTTTTTTTCTCCTTCTTCTTCTTTTTTTTAATTTTTTTGGTACCTTATATAATTTATTTTCTTTTCTAAAACTTTTCTTAATCTTTAATTTTTGCCTTTTTTGAAAAAGAATGTTTTCCAGTAACTTTTTTTCCTCTTATAATTTTTATTTTAGGGATACGTGATTGTGCATTATTCTTTCTTTTTTTGTTTTCTTTCTCTTTTTTTATTCTTTTTTAATTATCTTTTTGTTTTTTGTTTAGCTCTATTGAACTTTTCATCTTTTTTTCTTCCTTTTTTATCCTTTTCACCTTCTCCTCTCTTTTGTTCTTCTTTATGTGACTTAATTCTTGTCCTGCACATGCTCAGATAAACCCTTAAATGACTATTAGACCCTATCCCCCATTGTGTACACACTCAATCCACAAATTTATCACTGAATTCAAAACCGTTAAGACTTAAATTCCTTAATAGCAGTACTACCTCTTTATACCTATGTAATATTTGAAGCATTTTTATTTTTAAGTTTTTCACATCTCCTTTATATCCCTCCCCTTCTCTCAATATATTCACTTTCTTCTCTTAATAGATTGTTATTGGTCTACAGTATTCTATTAATTTTTACTTTTCTATTTTTTCTGGTCTCTTTTCTTTTTTTATTTTTATTATTATTTTTTTTAATTTAATTTTATTTTATTTGAGAACATACTGTACAGAGGGGCTACAATTACATGGGCAGGATAATGCATACACTTCTTACCAAACTTTGCAGCCTCCTCCTTTGATTACCCTTCACCTCCCTTCCCAGCCTCCCCCTCCCCCAACTCAATTATAAACCCCTCCCCCACACACACCGACATTGTAAAGCTGGTTTTGACATGACATTTTGTACTTCTCATTGTTGCAACAGGTCCACCTGAATCCTTAAACGACTTGTTTGTCCCCATCTCCTCCACATGTTATACTGACATCAAATATAGTGAAAGCGGGGGTTACACTGTGGGGGAAGGACATACAAAGCAACAAAGAAATAATCTTATAAATGCGTTAGAAACACATGTATGAAAGAAACGAAAACATTAAAATACATATTTAAGGGTTCATTTTCCTAACATCACATTATCTGACCTTTTCTGCGTGACTCGTACCTATACTAGATATTGCAAATAAGGGAAACCATGGGACCTATGCTTCTTTGGGCCTGGCTTACTTCACTTAATATAATTTTTTCCAAACCTTTCCATTTCCTAACAAATGGGGGAATGTCATTATTTCTGATGGAGGCAAAGAATTCCATTGTGTATACATACCACATTTTCTTGATCCATTCATCTACTGAGGGGCATCTGGGTTGGTTCCATGTCTTAGCTATGGTAAATAATGCTGCAATAAACATAGTTGTGCTGGTAGCTTTAGTGTGGTATTGTTTGTAAACATTTGGGTAAATGCCCAAAAGTGGGATTGCTGGATCATAGGGGAGTTCTATGTGAAGTCTTTTGAGGAACCTCCATACTGCTTTCCAAAGTGGTTGAACAAGTTTACATTCCCACCAACAATGAAGTAAGGTTCCTTTCTGTCCACATGCCCTCCAGCATCTGTTGTTGTTAGAGTTCTTGATTTTTGCTGTTGTAACTGGAGTGAGGAGATATCTCAATGTTGTTTTGATTTGCATTTCTTTTATGGCTAGGGATGTTGAACATTTCTTCATGTGTCTATTGGCCATCCTTCTTTCTTCTTCAGAGAAGCTTCTCTTTAAGTCTTTCGCCCACTTATTTATTGGGCAGTTGTTTCTTTGAGGATTTGTTGTTGGGTGGTTTAATTTTTTGAGTTCCAAGTATATTTTAGATATGAGACCCTTGTCCGTTTTATGGCTAGTAAAGATCTTCTCCCAATCGGTGGGCTTTCCATTGATCTTGCTAGCTATGTCATTTGCCCTGCAGAAGCTGGGCAATCTTATGCAATCCCATTTGTCCAAACGTTCTTTGATTTGTTGTGCTTCTGGGTCTCTATTCAGAAAATTTCGGCCTGAGCCAAGGAGACCTAGGATTTCTCCTATTCCATCCTGTAATGTTTTCAGAGTGTCTGCTTTGAGTTCAAGGTCTTTGATCCATTTGGTGTTGATTCTGGTGCAGGGTGATATATAAGGATCTAGCTTTAGTTTTCTACATGTAGTTAACCAATTTTGCCAGCACCATTTACTGAAGAGGCTGTCTTTCTTCCATTCTATTGTTTTAGCTTCCTTATCGAAGATTAGATGGCTATAGGTCTGTAGGTTCATTTCTGGGTTTTCTATTCTATTCCATTGGTCCTGAGGTCTGTTCTTATGCCAATACCAAGCTGTTTTGATTACTATGGCTTTATAGTAGAGTTTGAAATTTGGTATTGATATTCCTCCAGCAGTGTTCTTTCCGTTGAGGAGCGTTTTTGCTATTTGGGGTCTTTTATTGTTCCATATGAATTTTTGGATTGCCTCCTCTATTTCCTTGAAGAATGAGGGTGGAATTTTGATAGGTATCGCGTTGAATTTGTAGATAGCCTTGGGAAGTATTGCCATTTTCACGATGTTAATCTTGCCAATCCAGGAGCATGGGAGGTTTTGCCATTTTTTAAGTTCTGTGTTGATTTCCTTTTTCAAGATTTTAAAGTTTTCATCATAGAGGTCCTTCACTACTTTGGTTAAGTTAATTCCTAGGTATTTTATTTTTTGTGGGGCTATTACAAATGGAGTTGCTTTCCTAATTTCAGCCACACTTTTCTCATTGTTTGCATATAGAAAAGCCATTGATTTTTGGGGGTTAATTTTATAACCTGCTACTTTGCCAAAGTTTTGAATCAGCTTGAGTAATTTGGGAGTGGAGTCTATGGGATTCTTTAAATACAAGATCATGTCATCTGCAAAGAGGGAGAGTTTTATTTCTTCTTTCCCTATTTGGATCCCCTTTATGTCTGCATCTTGTCTTATTGCTGTAGCTAGGCATTCTAATACTAGATTGAAGAGAAGTGGAGAGAGTGGGCATCCTTGTCTTGTTCGTGAGTTAAGAGGAAATGGCTTTAGTTTTTCACCATTGAGTATAATGCTGGCTGTAGGTTTGTCATATACAGCCTTTATTGTATTGAGGAATGTTCCATGGATTCCTAATTTTTCCAGAACCTTCATCATAAAGGGGTGTTGGATCTTGTCAAATGCTTTTTCTGCATCTATTGAGATAACCATGTGGTTCTTGTTCTTGATCCTGTTGATGTGATGAATAATATTAATTGATTTGCGTATATTGAACCAGCTTTGCATCCCTGAAATGAATCCTGTTTGATCATGGTGTATGATTTTTTGGATGAATTGTTGAAGTCGATTGGCCAAAATTTTGTTGAGAAGTTTTGCATCAATGTTCATCAAAGAAATGGGTCTATAGTTCTCTTTCTTTGATGAGTCCCTGCCTGGTTTTGGGATGAGGGTTATGATGGCTTCATAGAATGTGTTCGGTAGTGAGCTTTCTCTTTCAATTTCATTGAAGAGTTGGAGGAGTATTGGTGTGAGCTCTGTAAAATTGGTGTGAGCCTTGTAAAATTCCGCTGTCAAACCATCTGGTCCTGGACTTTTCTTAGCTGGGAGGTCTCTTATTGCTGTTTCTATTTCAATGCTTGATATGGGCCTGTTAAGCTGGTTTAACTCATCTTGGTTTAGTTTTGCCATGTCAATATTTGCTAGGAAAAGGTCCATTTCTGTCAAGTTCTCAAACTTATTAGCATACAGTTTTGAGAAGTATTCCCTTATAATGTTCTGAATCTTGGTTGTTTCCGTGGTGATGTTTCCATTCTCATCTCTGAGTTTATTAATTTGGGTGTGTTCTCTCCTTTTTCTGATAAAGTTTGCTAAGGGTCTGTCAATTTTGTCAAGTTTTTCGAAGAACCAACTCTTTGTTGTGTTGATTCTTTCTATAGTTTTTTTGGATTCTAATTCATTTAATTCTGATTTAATTTTGATTATTTCTTTCCGTCTACTGGATTGGGGTTTATCTTGCTGCTCTTTTTCAAGGAGGTTTATATGTGTCATTAAATTGCTAGTTTCCGATCTCTCCAATTTGTTGATGTAGGAGCTCAGAGCTATAAACTTGCCTCTGAGTACTGCCTTTGCTGTGTCCCAGAGGAGCTGGTAATTTGTGTGTTCATTTTTGTTGAATAGCATGAACATTTGAATGTCCTTTCTAATCTCTTCCATGACCCACTCATGATTCAGCAGTGTGTTGTTCAGCCTCCATGTGATACCGGACTTTCTTTGGTGGCTTTTGGTGTTGAGTTCTAATTTTATTCCCTTGTGGTCAGAGAGAATGCAAGGTATAACTTCAATGTTTCTGAATTTAGACAAGTTTGCTTTGTGGCCTAAAATGTGATCTATTTTAGAAAACGTTCCATGTGCTGCTGAGAAGAACGTGTATTCTGATGCTGCTGGGTGAAATATTCGGTAAATGTCTGTTAAGTCTAGTTGATCTATGCAGCTGTTTAGATCTGCGGTTTCTCTGTTGAGTTTTTGCCGAGTTGATCTATCTAGTGGGGAGAGTGGTGTGTTAAAATCCCCAACAATTAATGTCTTTGGATCTATATGGGATTTGAGGGGAAGTAGTGTTTCTTTGATAAATTTGGGTGCTCCATTGTTTGGCGAATAGATATTTAGAATTGTAATATCCTCCTGAAGGAGAGATCCTTTAATTAGTATGTAGCGACCTTCTTTATCTCTTCTCACGAATTTTAATTTGAAGTCTATTTTATCTGATATTAGGATTGCAACTCCCGCCTGTTTATGAGGGCCGTTTGCTTGGTAGATTTTGTTCCAGCCTTTAACCTTGAAAATATGTTTGTTTTTATGGGCAAGATGTGACTCCTGCAGGCAGCAGATAGAAGGGTCTTGTTTTTTAATCCAATTAGACAGTCTATGTCCTTAATTGGAGAGTTCAGTCCGTTAACGTTAAGAGATAGGACTGAGAGGTATTTGGGAGTTCCTGCCATGTTATCCACCTTCTTGGGGGCTGTGAAAGCTGGGTTCTTCCTAAGGTTCTTGGATTCTCAGTTTGGGTGCAGTTTCTTGGCCTTTGTTGCGTTCTTGTTGGTTTTCTATGTGTAGGACCTCTTTAAGAATATTTTGTAGGGCTGGTTTGGTGGAGATATATTGTTTCAATTTTTCTTTGCTATGGAAGGTTTTTATTTGGCCTTCAGTTATGAAGGAGAGTTTAGCTGGGTACAGTATTCTTGGTTGATAGTTGTTTGTTTTGAGGGCATGGCATACGTCATTCCAGGCTCTTCTTGCTTTGATTGTCTCTGCTGAGAAATCTGAGGTAATTCTAATTGGTTTCCCTTTATAGGTGATTAACCTTTTCTCCTTCACAGCTTTAAGGATCTTTTCCTTGGTCTGGGTTGATCCTGTGTGGATTATAATGTGACTGTGGGATGTCCTATTCTGGTCTGGTCTATTTGGGGTTCTAAAAGCTTCTTGTATCTGAATAGGCCTATCTTTTTGTATGTTTGGGAAGTTCTCTGCTAGGATCCTGTTAAACAAATTTCCTAGACCATTAACTTCTGTTTCTAGGTGCTCCTCTATACCCATTATCCTTAGATTGGGCCTTCTGATGGTGTCTTCCAGGTGTTGGATAGACCTATCATATTTCTTGGACTTGTCTTGGATGGTTGTATGTTCTTTCTCTATAATATCTAGGCTGTCTTCAATCCCTGAGATTCGATCTTCTGCATGGTCTAACCTGCTGTCAAGACTCTCTACTTTGTTTTTTATCTCTTTTCCTTCTAATTGGTCAGCTTTGATGGCTTCAAGTTCTTTGTTGAAGCTCTGTTTTAGGTCTTGTATGAATTTCTTTACTTCCTTAATTTGGTGTTCAGTGTTTGTTATCAAATCACTTAATTGATTGGTTATGGTTTCTTTGGACTCCCATTCCTTCTCTTGGGTTCCATTCAGCATTCCCTTTGTGGTCTCCCTGACTTCCTTCAGCTCTTTGTTAATGGATTCCATGAATGCCTTTAGTGATCTTTGTGTATTCTCTACCTGGTCTCTTAATTCGTGAATTACTCTTTGATTAGTTTCCTCCCTTCTGTGGGATTCCTGCAGTTCTTTTTGAGTGTTCTCTGCCTGCTCACGCCATTCCTCCCTTTCTCTTTGAGTATTCTCAAGTTGTACACGCAAATCCTGTATCAGTTTTTGAGAAGCTTCCTCACGCTTATGATATTCCTGTATAAAATTCTGGGATGCCTCCTCTCTCTCCCTATCAAGCTCATACAGAGTCCTTTGTACATTGTCAAACTTCTCATTTATCATGTTTGCTATTAGTGTTTGTAGAGCTATTTGGGAACTCTCCTCTGGATTATTCTTTATCTGTTCTAATCCCTGATTATCAAGGTTGGGAATTGAGATACCCGAATTTACCATTTTTCTTGTGTTTTTCCGGCTTACTCAGCCCATTTGAGATAAAGATTGCACCAGTTTTGTGCTAGAACACTATCTTAAGGCAACCATCAACCAATGATTGCATTTGTACAGTCAATAGTCTACAGATACAATCTAGTTCAACAGATACATCTATTCAACATCAAACGACTATATGTTAAAGGACTTCGAACCGCAGAAAAGAATTTGGAAAACCAGAAATTATTAGGATTAGGGAGAGATGTGGGTAAAAGATGGGAATAGATTGGTGTGGGGAGGCACAGGGAGAGTTAACTATGTCCTAATCACAGTGCAAGAAATGGGTTGGGTAGGATGCAAGTAGAGAGAGAGAGAAAAAGAAGAGACGGAAAGGGGAATAAAGAGAGACCAGAAAAAGAATAGAAACATAAAAATTAATGTTATTATAGAGGTTAAAAGACCGTCTATTTAGAGAGGAATGTGAATATGTTCAGAGAAGGGGAGGGACATAGAGGAGATGTGAAAATCTTTAAGGATGTGAAAGGGAGAAGAAAAGATCAGAAGTTCAGTAGACCTAGATAAAAAAGAAAAAGATAATTAAGAAAGAAAGAAAAAGAAAGAAGACAAGAAAAGAAAGGAAAACTCTCATTCACGTATTCCTAAAATAAAAATTATAAGATGAGAAAAAAAAAAGTTACTGGAAAACAATTATTTTTTCAGAAGAGGCAAAAATTAAAGATTAATAAAAGTTTTAGAAGGGAAAAAAATTATATATATATATATATATATATATATATATATATATATATATATATATATATATATATAAGGTAACAAAAAACAAAAAACAAGCAAAAAAAAGAAAAGAAGAAGAAGAAGAAGAAAAAAAAAGAAAAAAAGAAAAAAAAGTCTTTTGATTTTTTTTTGGGGGGGGGAGGAGTGGGAAGAATCCTGTATCTCCCTTTTGTCTGCAACCAGTCTCTTGTTGGAGTCTCTGGTCAGCTTGAGGTCCTGTGGCTTGATTGGTTTCTTAAGTCGGTTGGTTGGAAGAGGCAGAAAAATGCTCTGCTTTACCCAAGATTTTGAGATCCCCCTCCCAGGTTAGTTTTCTGGGAGGGTGATCTGCTTTGAGAATCACAAAAGAGGGGGATGTGGTGGTGAGGCTAGGTTCTGGGTAGAGTTGAGGCCTTTCAACAAACAGTAGCTTTTCCCTGGGGCTATTTTGTGATAAAGCTCACAGCGCCCAGCCTGGAGCCATTCTCAGGGTTTCTGTTTTTCAATTGATTGTGGTGGCTGCTAGAGGGAGGGGCAGCCTCTGGCTCTGGTTACCCAGTGAGACAAGCCACTCCGATGGCTGGCGCCTGAGCTGGGTGACTTTTCCCTGGATGAAGCTGAGTCTGGCAGGTCACTTTGCCGTTAAGTTCTTGTGACCTGCTAAATGACTCATTTTATTCCAAGGCCTGAGTTGGAGCTAGCAGCTCCTCCAAGCTTTGTCGGTATCCAAGGTGGAGATCACCGGTGCTGGGGGGGGAGGGGTGGCCTTCCCTCCTCTGCTCCCTGAGGAGTGAGGATGTCGGGCTTGTACTCACGCCGAGTCTTGGATCCTGGGTCGTCTCTGGTCTGCAAACAGCAGGATGAAGATGTTCGCTCCTTGTCGGTTCTTGTTGGTGTTGAGTAGAATCCGCTCGTCTGCTGCGTCTGGCTCCTTCGTCCCCGACTCTCTGTGTCTCAGGTATGACTCCGCGGCGGTGGTCGCCGCCGCGACCCCGCCGCCGGAGCGGCAGCTGATGCGTTTCCTTGGCTTCCCCTCTCTTGTCTAACTCTCTGTCCTGTGATGGCACACTTGGTGTGATTCTCTGGCTTAGGACTGTTCACTGGAATTCTAAAACTACTTTCTATGCGAGAGCTTGTTCAGATTCCAGCTTCTCCTCCGCCATCTTCCCGGAACTCTTAAGGGTCTCATATCTAAAATATACTTGGAACTCAAAATATTAAATCCCCCAACAACAAATCCTCAAAGAAACAACTGCCCATTAAATAAGTGGGCGAAAGACTTAAAGAGAAACTTCTCTGAAGAAGAAAGAAGGATGGCCAATAGACACATTAAGTAATGCTCAATCTCCCTAGCCATAAAAGAAATGCAAATCAAAACAACATTGAAATACCACCTCACTCCAGTTAGAATGGCAAAAATCAAGAACTCTATACAAGAACAGATGCTGGAGGGGTTGTGGACAGTAGGGAACCTTACTTCATTGTTGGTGGGAATGTAAACTTGTTCAACTACTTTGGAAAGCAGTATGGAGGTTCCTCAAAAGACTTCACATAGAGCTCCCCTATGACCCAGCAAAACCACTTTTGGGCATTTACCCAAATGTTTACAAACAAGACCACACTAAAGCTACCAGCACAATTATGTTTATTGAAGCATTATTTATCATAGCTAAGATATGGAACCAACCCAGATGCCCTTCAGTAGATGAATGGATCAAGAAAATGTGGTATGTATACACAATGGAATGCTATGACTCAATCAAAAAGAATGACATTGCCCAACTTGTTAGGAAATGGAAAAACTTGGAAAATATTATATTAAGTGAAGTAAGCCAGGCCCAAAGAAACATAGGTCCCATAGTTTCCCTTATTAGCAATATCTAGTATATGTATGAGTCAAGCGGAAAAGGTCAGATATTGTGATATTAGGAAAATGAACTCTTAGATATATATTTTGATGTTTTTTTTTCTTTCATGCACGTGTTTCTAACGCATTTATAAGATTATTTCTTTGTTGCTTTGTATGTCCCTCCCCCACAGTGTAACCCCTGCTTTCAGTATATTTGATGTCAGTATAACTAGTGGTGGAGATGAGGAAAAACAGGTCTTTTAAGGATACAGGTGGACCTGTTCCAACTACTCAGGAGGCTGAGATCTGAGGGTCGCGGTTCAAACCCAGCCCGGGCAGAAGAGACCAGGAGACTCCTATCTCCAATAAACCACCAGAAAACGGGAAGTGGCCCTGTAGCTCAAGTGGTAGAGTGCTCGCCTTGAGCTGAAGAGCTGAGGGACAGCACCCTGGCCCAGAGTTGAAGCGCCACTACCGACAAAAAAAAAAAAAAAAAGAAACATAGGTCCCATGGTTTCCCTTATTTGCAATATCTAGTATATATATGAGTCAAGCAGAAAAGGTCAGATAATGTGATGTTAGGAAAATGAACCCTTAGATATTTATTTTATAGGTTTTTTCTTTCATGCATGTGTTTGTCATGCATTTATAACATTATTTCTTTGTTGCTTTTTATGTCCCTCCCCCACAGTATAACCACCGCTTTTACTATATTTGATGTCAGTATAACTTGTGGAGGAGATGGGGAAAAACAAGTCGTTTAAGGATACAGGTGGACCTGTTGCAACAATGAGAAGTACAAATTGTCCTGTTGAAAACGAGCTTTACAACATCTATGTGTGTGTGGGAGAATGATTGAGTGGGCGGGAGGGGGGAGGCTGGGAAGGGATGTGAAGGGTAAACAAAGGAGGAGGCTGCAATGCTTGGTAAGAAATGTATGCATTATCCTGCCCATGTAATTGTAACCACTCTGTACAGTATGTTCACAAATAAAATAAAATAAATATAAATAAAAAATAATAAAATAAATAAATAAAATAAAAATTTAAGACAAGTTTCCAAAAAATTTTCCTTGATTTTTTGTTTTGTTCGGGGGTGAATGGGAAGACCCCCTAACTTCCCTGTGTCCATAACGAGTCTCTTGGGAGAGTCTCGGGTCTGCTTGTAGTGTTTGGTTTTCCTATGGCTTGATTGGTTTCTTGTCTGTTTGGGCAGGCAGATACTGCTTTGTGTTAGGCATGTTTTTTGATCCTCTTCCCAGGCTACTTCAGTGGGAGGGAGACCTGCTTAGAGGATCACAAAACAGGGAGATGGCTGTTTCCTCTATTTTGGTGATGCTGTGATGCACCTAGGTTCTGGGTATGGTTGAGGTCTTTCAGAAAACAGTAGCTTTACCCTGAGTCGCTAACTCCAGAGACACTCAGAGAGCCCAGCTTGGAACTTTTCTCGGGCTTTATGTTTACTGAATTTCAATTGTTTGTCTAGGCTGTTGTAGGGAGAGGCAGTCTCTAGCTGTGTTTACCTGGTGAAAAAGTCACTCTTCTGTGGGCGGAGTTTTTACTGCCTGGGCTGGGTGACTTTCTCCTGGGTGGAACTGACATCATAACTGACATCATAACTGTCTTCATAAGCCTGTTGTGTGATCGTGATATTTCCCCTGCCAGGAAAGTATGGGAATGGATGGGAATTGGAAAGAAAGGAGGAGGCTACAATGCTTGATAAGAAACGCACTCATTATAGTTTCCCTGTAATTGTAACCCCTCTGTACAGTATTTTCACAATTAAAAAAAAACCTATTGTGAATATTGTAACATCGTAAACCTATTGTGACCTCATCCCCATTATAGCATCACCATCTAAGTATAACATCAAAATATTATTATCACTCGATATTGTGACATCATGTTGCCATTGTGATATCACTGTTCCTTTAGGTTTTTCAAACCCATTATTACCTCATAACAAATTACAAAATTCGTGGCCTTTGAGCCTATTAACTTGTGAACTTGCACACTTATGATGCATAAAACACAAGACAATCCAATGAGGCACATTGAAGATAACTTTATTTACACTAGAAATGGGCCTGCATTTACCTTGTCCTGGGCTGTACACTCAGTGACAGCCTATCCCCAACCACCAAACATCAGACCTCCAATAGGCATAGTTAATTGGTTTGCAAAACACCAACCCCCCAAATTATCATTTCTACCCTCCAAACTTCAATAGGTAAGGCTTTATCCTTTTCCCTTATTCCCTCCTTCTTTATAGACTTTTCCTGCATTTCCCTTTTTCCCTTCCATCTCTTCTTTCTTCTCTTTAGGCCTCTCAACTACACTTCTCTGGACAGGTGGCCAATTGGCTTCCTTCCCCTCCTGTTCTCCCTCAAATTCCACTTCTCCCAGGTCTTTCGCCTCCTGCTGTCTCACCACTTCCTTCCTTGCAGGTCATTCCTTGATTTTCTCCAATTCCATTGCTCTGACCATATAGCCTATATATAGGTTGAACCCCTCCATCACTCCAGTGGGTCTCCTACCTAACAGTTTTCAACCATCACTTCACAAACTTCCTGTTCCCTAATCAATTCTTCACAGCTCATCATGTGAGGATGACATCCTACCCCCTCTAGCAGCATGCAATGCTCACTTGTGTGGCATGCCACATGCACTCCAGTGGGCCAAGTCATGAGGCAACATTGTTTAGTCGGCCCTGCTCAATATTAGGACCATGCTGCTTTATATATCCCCCTCTGTTTTTTCATGTCTAATCAAATCTTGATTCCTTCTTACCAAATCCTAAAAATTCCCTTCTCTCCACCCAATGAACAGGCTAAAAAGGTAAATTTAATAGAAAACAAGTAAATTATAGAAACATACTAGTTAGCACTAATTAACACTTAGTAAGTCAAATCCTTAACAGTCCATCTTGCAGCCTTCTCTGTATACTGGTCCACTAGCTATTCCACTTGAGACTGATGGATCCAATGCTGTTTTCGTGCTAATTCAATAGGCGACTGTGAAGTTAGCACCACCATTTAAGGTCCTAGCCCCTTCGGTTTCAATTCAGGAGCGTGATGAATTTTTACCCACACCAGCTGTCCAGGCAAGAAACAGTGGGTGGAGTTTCCTATTTTATTTTTTCAATTCCATTTCTTAGTTTATTTCACTTACCTGGGGTCTAGTTTTTTAACTTATTTCTGAAGTGAGATTTGCTATAGAATAAACTAAACTAATCTCCTCAAAGAAATTTTCCTTCCAACTGGATTTAATTTCTTATTTTATATTTGAAATTTTTATTTTCATCCTAATGTTTATTTTTTAATACTTGTTATTATTATTATCTTTAAGTAGTTGTACAAAGAAGTTCCCATTCTACAAAACAGTACACAAATACAAGGTGTCTGACAACATTGTCACTCATCCCTCCTAAACCTTCCATTCTCACACATTTTTGTAAAAATTGAGGTAGGTGATTACATATATTTCACATATTTCACAGTATTATGGAATTGTGATACTTAGTTAAAGTCACAAACATATTTTAACCTTGACAAGGCAAATTATTGTTATCATGGTCCAAAGTTTGTTAATTCTGTGAGCTTTAACAATCCAAATTATTTTTCCCACCTCAGGTGATATTTACATTTTTTTCCTTTTGCTTAATGTAGGCTATTCCCTCTTGCCTTCTTTCCCTCTCATTCATCTCTTCCCATTACTGTGTTTGGGTTGCTTAGTTATTTTTCTTCTATGTCCAGTGCAGCTGATGAGCCCCTTTGTTGTATGTTGTTCCATTTTCCACTTATTGTGTTTTTCCTCCTGGCTTCCCTCCATTGGGTGAATATTTCTACCGTCTACATAGTCAAGAACATGTAGTCATTAATGGTGATAAAACAAAATGAGTGGCTGTCCGTTGTTTCTCGAGTTCTGTTTACTTTGTCATACCTTCTTGCATTTTGGCTTTAGCATCCACGTATCTGGTAGATCATATGCCATTTGTCTCATTGTTCTTGGCTTACCTCACTCAAATAATTTGTTCTAGTTCCATCTATTTCCCTGCAAATACCATCATTTTGTCCTTTCTAAAGGCTACATGTTATTCTATTGTATTTAGGCCCCACAATTTTTGGGTCCACTTATCACTTATGGCTCATCTGGGTTGTTTCCAAATCTTGGCTATTGTGAACAGTGCTGCAATAATCGTAGACGTGTGTGTGTGTGTGTGTGTGTGTGTGTGTGTGTGTGTGTGTGTGTGTGTGCCTTTGTATACTGGTTCCTGTTGTTCAGAGTAGATATCTAGGAGTGGTATGGCCAGATCATAATAAGGTCGATATTTAGCTTTGTTAGGTACCTCCAGACCGCCTTCCAAAGTGGTGGTATTAGTATACATTCCCACTAGCAATGTAGTAATGTGTCTTTCTTTGAATCCCTTCCAGCATTTGTCATTGGCTGAATTTAGGATGTGGGCCAACGTGGTATCTCAGAGTTGTTTTTATTTGCATTTCCCTTACAGCCAGGGATGATGAACATTTCCTCATGTATTCCTTTGCCGTTTTTATCTCTTCTTCTGATAAGTCTTTCTTTAGCTTCCTTGACCATTTCAATATTGGTTTGTGGTTTGTGAAGAGTTAGTTTCTTGACTTCACCATATATAATATAATGGATATTATAATACAATGGATATTACACACTTGTCTGTTATATTCCTGGTAAATATTTTTTCCCATTTCTTCCCATTTCCTGGTAATGTCAATGATTCCTTTTTTTTTAAGGCTTTGGTAGCTTTCATGAAACAGGCCCTCTATATCTTTAGTTAGGTTAATTCCTAGATACTTTTTATTTTGAGGTTATTGTGAATGGGGTTGTTTCTTTGATTTCCCTTTCTATTTGTACATTGTTACTATACAGAAAGGCCCTTGATTTCTGTGGGTTAATTTTGTATCCTGCTTTTTTGCCAGATTGGTTTATAAGTTCTAAGAGTTTGGGGATGGAGCTTTAGGGAACGGTAATTTATAAAATAATGCCATCTGCAAAAAGAGATACTTTATCTTCTTCCTGTCCTATGTGGATCCTTTAATGTCTTTTTCTTGCCTTATTGATCTGGCTAAGAATTCCAGAACTATATTGAAGAAGTGTAGATAGAGTGGGCATCCTTGCCTTGTTCCTGTTTTTAGGGGAATTGGTTGAATTTTTTCCCTATTAAGTAGAATATTGGCCTTTGATGTGCCATGTAAGGCTTTTATTATCTTATGAAATGTTCCTTCTATTCCTATTTTTTCCATAGCGTTTAACAGAAATGAGTGCTGAATTTTATCAAAAGCCTTTTCTGCATCAATGGAGATAATCATGTGGTTCTTGACCTTGGATCTGTTGATGTGATGGATTAGATTTATGGACTTACATATGTTAATCTATCCCTGCATCTCTGGAATGAAACCCACTTGGTCATAATATATGATTTTTTTGAAATGTTTCTGGATTCCTTTAGCTGAAATTTTATTGAGGAGCTTTGTATCTGTCTTAATCAAACAGATTGGTGTGTAGTTCTTTTTTGTTGGGTCTTTGCCTGGTTTGGGGATGAATGTTATATTGGCTTCAGAGAATGAGTTTGGGATTACTCCCTCTGTTTCTATTTCTCTGAAGAGCTTGAGGTCTTATAGAATTCTGTAGTGAATCCATCAGGTCTTGGGGTTTTCTTGTTGGAAGATTTCTGATTATGTCTACTATAGCATTGTAGGTAATTGACATGTTCAATTGATTTCTTTCTTCTTGGTTCTGTTTGGGCAATTTGTTTTTCTTATTTTTCAGGCAGAAAAAAAGTTATTTACTGAACTGCTTCCTACACCATGTATAGTGGAGAAGCATGGCTTAAAAGGAAGGGAGGCAACCCACCTCTGGGAAAGGACTTATCTAGGCTAGAGAAAGGAAGAAGTGTGGCCAGGTGGGGAAAAGTGTGGCCGCTATTACTAATAGATAACAATAGCCATACTTCCAGGCTTTACCTCTGTGAAGTCCACTTTCCCAGTGGCGCTGTAGCTCAAGTGGTAGAGCACTTGCCTTGAGCTAAAGAGCTGAGGGACAGCACCTAGGCCCAGAGTTCAAGCCCCACGGCCGACAAAAAAAAAAAAAAAACAAATAGAAGTCCACTGTCCCAAATTCACAATCTGAGGATCCTCACGTATGAATTCTTTCCATAGGTACCAGCTTTTCAGCATTTACCTGTTGGAAATTACCTACAAACCTTACAAAGTATTGTCAGGCTAATGCCCCACTGGTTTTCAGAATAGTTTTAGGTAGTAGCCTCGGAAAATTTACCAGGGTGCAAATATCTACATGTAAACTGACAGAAAGCTTGAGCCTGTATGAATTTTTTACAAGTTCAGTGTCAACACTTGCATACTTATAAAACTGTTTTTGCTTGTTACTTTAATTTTAACGACTAATAGCTCTAGAGTCCCCACTGGTTTTAGAGTGATCTCCCAAGTTACCTGATCAGCTCAGATGTTTCCCTGTATCTTAGGGTCTCTAGTTTCTTTACCTCCTGTACAGTACTCTGAACCTTGGAGACTTCTTCCATTTTATTCTCCTCCTTTTCTCTCAAACTTGATTTCAAGATCCCACTCTCCTTATCAATGTGCTCCTTAACCTCTAACTGTTTTGGCAGGGTCACAGGAGAGTTCCTTTGACTGTGCTTTTAACCTCTTGGTTGCTGCTCCTTCTCACAACACCTTTGCTTGCTCTTTAGCTCCTCCATTAAGTTCGCAAAGTTGCTATTGTGAGGTATTTTTTTCCCACTTCCACCTGTTTCATTGGGACACGATGCTTCTGCATTACATTTATAATGAAGATCTCAGCAGTCTTTTGGAGATTTTACTCTACTAGTTTCTCTTTCTAGTTTTCCACTTCAGTGTATTTTTGTGACAGATCTTTCAACTGTTTGTTTAGCTGTTCTGTTTTTCTTCCTAATGCTCTTTTCCTTTCGCCAGCATTCCCTATCAGAGCATGTGGTCTTTAACTCTTTCTGAAGAGTAACAATCTCTTTCTTGAGCCTGATATTTTCCTGTTTACTTTTCTTGGCCTCATCTTCTATGACACAGCACTTCCCCGTCTTCTCTGCTAACTATTCTTTCCTTCTTTCTCTAATGCTTTGAAATTCTGGTGAGACTCTTCAAAGCTTATAACTCACACGTACTTCAGCCTAATACATTCTTATATCAGGCCCAGCTCCTTTTTCATGTCCACGATTTCTTAATGCAGCATCAGGATCTCTTCTTTGCCTCTCTTGTGATTAGCAAGAATGGCAGTATTGCTGTCTTGTGCTTCTGTTGGCCTGTGATCCCCTAATTTGCCTCATACTCATCCAGACTATTGAACTTGAATTTCATTTGATTCTAGGTTCCTTTTGATGATTTTCATCTCATTGTTGACTCTCACAAGTTTATATCTTCAAACATTTTCTTCACGTCAAATAATTCTCTGTTTTTTCCAATGTGCTCTTCTATGTGCTTTTAACCTCTCGGTTGCTTTTGACTGGCACATATTGGAGATTCAGTCTTTTATAAGCCTGTGTTTTGAGATAGAAGTGTGTGAATTTTTTTTTGCCACATTTCTTGTTAAGTTCAGAGGGCAGCTTTTTAAATTGAACACAGTTGGAATTCCGAGCCCCAAGCTCCTTTGCATGTTACTCCAGAGCTATGAACACATTTTCCAGGTGTTTAATGTGATTACATAACCTGTCATATTCTATCTTTCTCCTCCTGGGACATTCCTTTTCCCAATATCCATTTTGCTTGTAATAAGCTCACTGATCTAGTCCTAGAGGTTCACTAGTGCCATTTGCAAATGAATGTACTGTATTTGCCCAGGATTTCTTGATCCCTATTCTGGTGCTCCTATCAAAACTCAACCCCCTTTCTTAAAGTCTTTTTTTAAAATTTATTTTATTTTACTTTATTTGTGAACATACTGTACAGAGGGGTTACAATTACATGGGCAGGATAATGCATAGATTTCTTACCAAGCATTGCAGCCTCCTCCTTTGTTTACCCTTCACATCCCTTCCCAGCCTCCCCCCTCCCCCCCACCTAATCATTCCACCCCCCCCCCCGGCCCGCACGATGTTGTAAAGCTCGTTTTCGACATGAAAACTTGTACTTCTCATTGCTGCAACAGGTCCACCTGTATCCTTAAACGACTTATTTTTCCCCATCTCCTCCACAAGTTATACTGACATCAAATATAGTGAAAGCAGGGGTTATACTGTGGGGGAGGGTCATACAAAGCAACAAAGAAATAATCTTATAAATGCGTTAGAAACACATGCATGAAGAAAAAACATTAAAATATATATCTAAGAGTTCATTTTCCTAACATCACAATATCTGACCTTTTCCGCTTGACTCATACATATAGTAGATATTGCTAATAAGGGAAACCGTGGGACCTATGTTTCTTTGGGCCTGGCTTACTTCACTTAATATAATTTTTTCCAAGTTTTTCCATTTCCTAACAAATGGGGCAATGTCATTCTTTTTGATGGGGGCATAGAATTCCATTGTGTTTATATACCACATTTTCTTGAACCATTCATTTACTGAAGGGCATCTGGGTTGGTTCCATATCTTAGCTATGGTAAATAATGCTGCAGTAAACATGGTTGTGCTGGTAGATTTTGTGTGGTGTTGTTTGTAAACATTTGGGTAAATGCCCAAATCTTAGAGTCTTTTTTATCCAGGGTATCTCTGTTATCAAACACCTACTGGGTAACCACTTCCAACTTAGAATACACCTTTCTCTCAGAACTTTCTAACTTTTGAAGCTTTCTTCTAATATCTGGGGCTGACTGGGTAATAAAGGCCATATTTAGGGCTCTTTGATTCTCCAGGGCTTCAAGTTCTATAGGCCTATATGTCCTATAGTCTTCTGGGAGAAGTTCCAGAAAAGCATTAGGGTACTCACTGGGGAACTGTACCATCTCACTCACCTTAGTTTGATGACTTGGCTTTCTAGCCACTGCGGTATCCCTGCTAATCAAACCTAGCAATAATAGGTAAGCACTTCCATACCTCGATCACTGTTACTCTCAGCTTGGCTAAGTCTGTGGAAAGACTTGATTCAAATGGTCTGGTTCAATATTTGGGCTACTGTCTGGTCAAGTACTACTTTCAAATCACCAAGCAGGATTCATTCCCTTTTCTACCAGGTGAAAAGCACCTGTTAAATTTGCTGACACTCATTCTGGATGTGCTTGTGTGTGAAAATTACTGCCTCTAATGAAATAATGAGTCACTGTTTTTTTTTTTTTTTCTGAAAAGGATGGACTTTGCTGTTTCCAGTTATAGAGGTCACTAGTTTTAAAGGGACCATATATTCAAATGGGGGCCTGCCCCCCCATCTCCTCCATGTTCCTCTTTCAAGGGTAATAATGGTAACATACCACATTTTACCACCTCAGGCTGATAAAAGTAACCACGTTTGGTATAGGAGGACTTAACATGACAGGTGCTGATGGCAAAGAATAGGAGAGAGTACATCAATGCATCTTCCTGTGAGGGACTCTATAACCCTGGGGGAGAATATTTTTTGGATATGGCAACTTGGATATGGCCTTGTTCTCCAATCCTGAGGAAAGGAGTAAACAGAGATGCATACAGGACACAGGTAAAACTATCAGCATAAACAAACAGACCAATAGCCACAGACGCTTAACTTACATGTCCCATACGTCTCAATGTTGACCACTACAAGAGGTCCCAGATGACAGAGAGAATGTCCCAGATTGCCTCTTGAGGAGGCCGCAGATGACCCCTGGAAAATGTTACATATGTCGTCCCTAGGAGGCCCTAGATAATCTCTCATGGAGGTTCCAAATAGCTCCCCAAGGAAGTGTCAGATGACCTCCAAAGGAGGTCCAAGATGTCCTCTCAATGAGGCTGAGATTACCTCTCCAAAAGCTCCCAGATGGCCACTCAAAGAGCTATATGTGAACCCCAGAGGAAGGTCCAGATAACCCTCTTGAGAAAGCCACACATGACCTCCAGAGAAGGTCTTATATGGCTTCTCAAGGATGTCCCAGATGATGTCTGAAGACGGTCATACATTTCTCATCAAGGTAACCCAAGCTGACCTCCCAAAGAAGTCCCAGATGACCTCAGGAGGTGGTCCTAGATTGCCTCTTAAGGAAGTCCTAAGACCTATTTTTGAAGAGTTCTTGGGTTGCCTCCCGAGGAAGCCCCAGATGACCTCTGGAGAAAGTCCAAGATGGCCCCTGGAGAAGGTCCCAGACGACCTCCAGGGTAGGTTTCAGATGGCTTCTCAAGGAAGTCGCAGATATACTCTTGATGAGGTTCCAGATTGCTTCCCAAGGAAGCCCTACATGACCTCTCAAGGAGTTCCCAGAAGCGGCAAATGACCTCCAGAGGGGGTCTCCAAAACAGGCTGGCAAGTTGTCCTAGACACACCGCTAAAGGAACCTAAGTGACTTTTGTCAATGTTGGTCCTCTGGAGACAAACACTCAAGGTAGACTCTTAACGCTGAGGGTTGACACTTTCACCTAAGAGGATTTTTCCCTTGGGACAAGGCCTGATGCTTTCCAAATGGATTATCTCAATGGGGTTTCTGAAAATTAGGAACTCTGTAGTTCAAGAGAATCCATCGAGACACGTTTAACATAATAAATGTTTTCCAAACCACCAACCCCCAAAATTATGATAGCCAAGGCTCCAAACAAAGGGGAGGGCAAGCCTTTTTCCCCCTTCCCTTTGTCTCTCCTTGGCTACAGAACTATACATCCTTCGTTGTCTTTCCATTTTTCCCTTCTACCAGTTCCTTCTTCTCTTCAGGCCTGTCCACTCTCCACATGTCTGAACTGCTTTGCCTGGGTCGTCAGTTGCCATCCTTCACCTCCTGCCCCCCCTCAACTTCCTCTCCTCCAAGGTTCTTTCCCCTTCTGCTATCACACCACTTCCTTCCTTCCAGGACTTTTCCTTTTTTCTCTTTCCTTCTATTTCTCTGAACAAGTATCTTATATAAAGTCTGTAACCCTTCTCTACTCCAACTGCCTAACAGCTTTCAACTGTCACATCCCAAACTGCCTACAGCCCAATCACTTAACAGCTAAACACCTGTTGATTAATGCACCAGCCCCTCCCACAGAATGCCCCACCTTCTTTGGTGGCATACTTTGTCCTTTCCAGCTGCCCATGAGATGGTGCCTGGCTGATTATGGGACCCTATAGATTATTGGGGCCCTGCTGATTATTACAGTATCCTCCTTGTGAACTAGTAGCTATTGAAATTGGAAATTTGATTTTGATATTACAAACTCATTGTGACATCACAAACCCATTTTGACATCATCATCAGCACAACATCACAAACCCATTGTGACAATATTGTCATTGTGACATCATGATTCCATTGTGACATCTCAAATCTGTTATGACCTCTTAGCTCCTTTGAAAAATCCATGCCCTTTTCAACAGCACAGTCCCTTTGTGTACCCATATCCTTGTTGTTAACTGACAATTGAGAGCAGACATGCCATTATAACATCAAAAAGTGTTTGAGACATTCTCAACAGTGTGACATCACATTTTCATTATGAGAGCATCAACTCGTTGTGATATCACCAAACTCAATGACATAATCCCATTATGACAACAATTCTCATTGTGACATCATAGACACATTGTGAATGCTTATTCTGTGATTTCATTGTATTTCAAATGTGACATGAGAGTTGATATCAGAAACACATTTTTGTGCCTACATAACCTACATAACCATTTTGAAGTCATAATCACATTGAGATATCACACTGCCATTGTGATATCACTAACACAATGTGATATCACTAAAATCTGTCCTCATAACTTTTGTGTTATGTTAACATTGTGATATCTTAGACCTTTCTGCCCTCATTATTTTTCAACCTCATATTTCATGTAACATGAAATACCAGAAATCCACTGACATCATGACAACTGTGACATCACACTGACCGATGTCATGATCATCATGTCACATTGTGACATCACAAAAGTTTTGATGTCATAATTAATTGGTGATGCCATACAGGTAATGGGTCACAGTAGGTCTATGATGTCACAATTGGTTGGTGATATCCAAATGGCATAAAGGGTCTCATTTGTCATGAAATCACAGAGAATATGAGTTCACGAATGGATTGTGGTATCTACAAAGGCAGGTGTCCTTGCAAATTTGTTGAAGTCCTAGGAGGATTATGATATCACAGTGTTCATGATGTCTGTCAGTATGATGTCAAAATGGTCAAGATGTCACAGTGGATTTCTGATATCATATATCATAACTGAAATATTACAAGGTTTAAAACAGATTATGAGTTCATAAAGGGAACAACACAAGACTTATGAGGACAGTGTGGGCACACAGGCATCAAATATTGCCCTGAGGGGAAGTTGAGTGGGAGAGCCTGATTTGTTTAAGTTCAGTGTGTAAACAGCTTGTGGAAGCTTAAGTGCATGATAAGGTGTGACCTTTACAGTGGTTGGTTGGTTCCATTTCCTCCCCTCCCATGCAGTCTTTTTCTTTAGAAAGGGCTTGATCTGTGTTAATAAACGAGTCCTTGCTTGACTTGAATTCCTGGTGTGTCTGATTGTCTCTTGGGCTAAGGGAGGCTGGGGAACAGGCGAGCGGCCACACTAACCTTTCCTTGGACCCCATAAGTCTTTCATGGAACAGACAAAGACCCGACATCTGGCTCCCAATGTGGGGCTTGAAAGGAAAAGTTACTGGCTGAAGCTAAACGCTCTATCAAGGTAAGTGAAACCCTTAGTAAGGGTAATGTTATTTCACAGAAGAAGGAGGAGGAGGCAGCATTAGGCCTAGAGGGAGTAAAGGAGGACTTGGGAAGTATGAAAGAAAAGGAATGGATCAAATTCCACCAAGAACGCAGCAAGACATGTACAGTAGAAGTCAAAATGAGGGTGAATGTTACCCCCTATGACTTGGGTGCCCTTGAGAGTCCTAGGCCCACACCCTACTCCCCTTATTGGGGGGAGGTAAGGTGCCGTATGGGACCTGCAAGAGGAATCTGCAAGACCCGGACCCTTACCAATCTTCTATAAAGGGGCCGAGGGCTGGGGAAGTAACATATAGCAAAAAATCCAAATAAGTATCTCTATACTAATATACAAACAACCAAAGAACATATTGAAAGGTCATAACATACCTAGACATTGCATACATATAGTGATTAGTGGAAAAAGAAACAATAAGAGAGCACTGCACAACCACTATGTAGAAATTGGAATCCTTATACATTGGTTCTTCGCACTTAAAGTGATATTGTCAGTTTGTTAAACATAGAGGCAATCTTTTAGATATTACACATAAAGTTGCCGCTATGATACAACATTTTGAATCATAAATATATATACAAAATATATTTCAACATATGTCCCATGAGACACATGTACAGTAATATACATAGCAAAACCTTTTACAATAACATATAATAACATATTGACATGCCCATTGAGGGTATTACACAAGTATACACATGCATATAAAACAATACCACTAAGTCTACATTAAGCCACATTCCCACTCCAATATACTGCATCTTGATGATCATTATCTCTCATCCATCTCAATTCTATTTCATCCCGCAATTTACATAATTTTGTAGAATATTCACTGATTCACAATGTCATATGTAGTCACTCAGAGGATATATCACATCATATTTTATTGATAGTCTTATTCATCAACATACTAAACCTATACCTTTGAAAATTGTGTGATATTAAATTCTAAATTATCACTTATATTCAGCCACTACTAATCTAAAATTTTTCCTAAGGTTAAAGCAAATGCAATCTGTATTTCTTCAATAAAGTACAATTCTTAGAAAGTCAAAGAGTTGGACTATGAATATCACCTTCAGTTCTAGAACATTTTATCATCACTACCCTCTCAAAATACTCTAATATATATTAGTAGTCATTTCCTGTCATAATTTCAACTTACCCTCCACTTGAGCAGCAATTATTTCATATTCTACATCTACAGATGGGCCAATTTAAAAACCTCATATAATTAGATAATGTACTCTATTTTACAAATTTCTCCCATGTAATATTAGTGTTTCCAAAGTAAGTCCATGTAAACAACAACAGCAAAAAGAATACTGACTCAAAAACAATAGATTTAAGCAGTCTAAAGATAGGCTCATGTCTAACATTTAAGTATTATCTTAGATACCAACAGACTTTTAATCCAGTGAGCCATGGGCCCTCAAAATATTGACCAAATTTCTTAATTTACACAATTGCTACGTTTCTCATCTATCTTTCTTTCATTTCAACACAAAATCTGTTTATATCATTTTTGTCATACTTGAATACCAATGCCTTTGGAAGATATTTATTAGTTGGTGTATATTATTTGTAAGAAGTAATCTTACTGAAATATTTTACACTAACATATTGATTAAGGGCCTTATTAACCTTTTCTGTCTTTCTCCATTACCATTGCCCCTTAATTTTCAACTGTTTTCTTATAATATCTTTGTGCTAGCTTCACACATCGTCAAAATGTATTTCAGTGCTATTCACCCACTGTCATTGAAAATTATACAATGCTGAATATAAAAGCAAAAATCTAAATAAATGGAGACATAGTTTTTGTGGATTGGAGGATATAATTGAACAAAGATATTAATTGTCCCCCACACCGCTATTTTTGGTCATTCATAGGGCTTGAAATCTGGCCTGGGTACTGTCCCTCAGCTCTTCAGCTCAAAGTGAGGCGCCTCTACCCATTGAGCAACTGTGTCACTTCTGGTTTTCTGGTGGTTAATTGGAGATCAGATTCACACACACATTCCCGTTCCAGCTGGCTTTGAACAGTAATTTTCTGATCTCAGCCTCCTATGCAGACAGGATTATAAGCATGAGCCACCAGTACCCAGTTTCACAGTTTTATTTATAATTTTATGACAATTTTGAAAACACTTGATCAGCACTTTTTGACTCATTGACAAAGAAAAATAAACTGGAATATATATCTCTGTACAATATTAACACTGTTAGTGTAAAATTGTTACACAAATTGTAGAGGAAAGATTATACAACTCAATGGGTCTGTAGGGCACCAGTAGAGCCACATACATATTATCAAGGTAAATTTAATGAGTGTAAAACCAAACATTTGTGGAATGACATTCTCCTTAATAAGTGGTGATAGGGTAGAGAGTATTGGGGAGAATTAAAAAGTGAACATTGATTTAAACATAATTTATTCAAATATTAACTTCAATCAGGATTAAAACGAGGTATATCAAACAGAGATAGTGATGTAAATGTAAAGCACAGAAAGATGTGTTGACAATTTTTCAAATGAAGAATTCTTAAATTTGGCATTAAAATTATAGGAAAAGAGAGCTTGATGTAGTAGAAATCAATAAAAGTGTAAAATAGTTTAGTCTGTGAAAGCTCATATGCAAGTAGTGAATAGAAGTTGGGAGTAGGGGGCTCATGTATCTCATCCTAGCTACTTGGGAGACTGTGATTTGAGTATTACTATTTGAAGGCAGCCCACAAAATGAAGTCCCTGAGAATCGTACCTCTGATTAATGGCAAAAAAAGGCAGAAGTTTGGCATGAGTCAAATGGTAAATTGTTAACAAATTGCAAGAAATCTCAAGGACCCTGAGTTCAAACCCCAAGAGGATACGTACATGTACAAAAATAATAATAGTAGTACTAACAGTGATGATGATGTAGATGATGATGATGAATATAATGATGATGAAGGGTACCCGTAGTCAAGGATAAAATATTTGCAAATCTTATACCTGAAGAATGACTGAAGCCTAGACTCTGCCTAGAACTCTCAAAACCTAATGTTAAAAGAGAACATCAAATACAAACCAAAACAATACATCTTGTGGAAAATAAGCACAAGAGAAACATCATCAGTCATCAAATAAATGTAAATTGAAACTAAAATTACATCATAAAACATGTATGAGAATAACTTCCCATAATACAATAATGACCATACTAAATGCTATCAAGAAGCAGAGAAACTGGAAACTGGCAGGATGTCAAATAGGAAAGCCACTTCTGAACAAATTTTGTCAGGTTCCTAGAATATAAAATATGCAACCACTCACAGTATAGCACAGGAATTGATCCCTTCACACATTGTCTCATAGAAATAAAATGTAAGGTTCACCCAAAGGTCAAAACACAGAGGTTTATAGCAGCATTATTTCCTTTAGTCAAAAAAATGGAAATCAATTCAGGCTCTCTTCAGGTGAATGGGAAACAGATTATGCTAAATTTTATAATGACAGAACCAAAAAGCAACTCGAGTGAACACAATACAATATTAAGGCATCCAATACCTGGGAATAATCTACCAAAGATAAGAAGGCAATCCTAAAAGCTTATTTATTGCTTGATGGAGAAATCAGAGGAAAATATGCGTTGGTTGCCAGGATAAAACAGGTTTCGGTTGGAACAAAGAGAAATAGTGTGTTTAATTATAAAAGTGAAGAACGATTGTAAAGCTCATTTTGGACATGACAACTTGTACTTCTCATTGTTGCAACAGGTCCACCTGTATCCTTAAACAACTGGTTTTTCCCCATCTCCTCCACAAGTTATACTGACATCAAATATAGTGAAAGCAGGGGTTATACTGTGGGGGAGGGACATACAGAGCAACAAAGAGATAATCTTATAAATGCGTTAGAAACACATGCATGAAAGAAAAAAACATTAAAATACATATCTAAGGGTTCATTTTCCTGACATCACATTATCTGACCTTTTCCACTTGACTCATACATCTACTAGATATTACAAATAAGGGAAACCATGGGACCTATGTTTCTTTGGGCCTGGCTTACTTCACTTAATATAATTTTTTTCCAAGTTTTTCCATTTCCTAATAAATGGGGCAATGTCATCCTTTCTGATGGAGGCATAGAATTCCTTTGTGTATATATACTCGGTGTGGGGGGGAAGGAGGGGGAAGGAGAAGGATTGGGATTGGGATTGGAGGGGGGGAGGCTGGGAAGGGATGTGAAGGGTAAACAAAGGAGGAGGCTGCAATGCTTGGTAAGAAATGTACGCATTATCCTGCCCATGTAATTGTAACTCCTCTGTACAGTATGTTCACAAATAAAATAAAATTAAATCCAAAAAAAAACCTCAAAAAAAAAGTGAAGAATGAGACAGACTTATTTTTGGTAAGAAACGTACCTGTAAATATGGTATATTCATATAGAGTTGATAAAACTATGATAGACTTAATATTTGCACAAAATAATTTAAATAACTGAAGTCTGTATAAGGTACTTGAGAAGTATTAGTGTACTGCTTGTCATGTCATACTAGAAATATATAAGTAAACTGGAAAATATTCAAGGGATTTCTCTGTGTTCTTTTATTTGGGATACCAAATTTTCTTGATCCACATTTTCTTGATCCATTCATCTACTGAGAGGCATCTGGGTTGGTTCCATATCTCAGCTATGGTAAATAAGGCTTCAATAAACAGTCGTGCTGGTAGGTTTAGTGTGGTATTTTTTGTGAACATTTGGGTAAATGCCCCAAAGTGGGATTGCTGGGTCATAGGGCAGCTCTATGTGGAGTCATTTATGGAACCTCCATACTACTTTCGAAAGTGGTTGAACAAATTTATACTCCCACCAACAATGCAGTAAGTTTCCCTTCTGTCCACATCCTCTCCACTGTCTGTTGTTATTAGAGTTCTTGATTATAGCCATTATAACTGAGATGAGTTGTTATCTCAATGTTGTATTGATTTGCATTTCTTTTATGGCTAGAGAGGTTGAGCTTTTCTTCGTGTGTCTATTGGCCATCCTTCTTTCCTCTTCAGAGAAGTTTCTCTTCACGTCTTTAGCCCACTTATTTATTGGGCAGTTGTTTCTTTGAAGATTTGTTGTTGGGGGATTTAATTTTTTGAGTTCCAGGTATATTTTAGATATGAGACCCTTGTCCGTTGTATGGCTAGTGAAGATCTTCTTCCAATCTGTGGGCTTTCTAATGATCTTGCTAGCTATGTCCTTTGCCATGCAGAAGCTCTGCAATTTCGTGCAATCCCATTTGTCCAACCTTTCTTTCTTTGATTTCTTGTGTTTCTGAGTCTCTATTAAGAAAATTTCAGCCTGAGCCAAGGAGTCCTAGGTTTTCTCCTATTCCATCCTGAAATGTTTTCAGAGTGTTTCCTTTGACTCCGAGGACTTTGATGCATTTGGAGTTGATTCTGGTGCAGGGTGATATAAAAGGATCTAGCATTAGTTTTCTACAAGTAGTTAACCAATTTTTCCAGCATCATGCACTGAAGAGGCTGTCTTTCTTCCATTCTATTTTTTAGCTCCCTTATGGAAGTTTATATGGCTATAGGTCTGTAGGTTCATTCCTGGGTTTTCAATTCTATTCCATTTGTCCTGAGGTCTGTTCTTGTGCCAGTAGCCAAGCTGTTTTGTTTACTATGGCTTTATGGTAAAGTTTGAAATTTGGTACTGGTATTCTTCCAGCACTGTTCTTTCTGTTGAGGATTGTATTTTTTCTCTGTGTTCTTATAACATCATAAAGATCTATCCTAACCTCGATTAAATTTAATGATATCTAGAAAATAGAAGTCAATATTGAATGTTTACATTGAAAAATTGTCTGAGTCCAACCTGAGATGAAATATACCTTGCTAATTAGAAGGCAGAATTTTAGATGACTGATATCGAGGGCCATATCTTATAATAAATTCGTGAGAGACAACAAAAACAAAGAAAGCTAGATATAGTGTAATTTCCCTGTTATCTTACGTTTGTGGAAGCCATAGTTAAGAAATTATTGCTCAAGGGAGGCTTGGCCAAAAGCAAGACATCCTCTGAAAAATAATCCAAAGTGTCAGAGCTTTAGCTTCATGCACCAGTATTGCCAAAGGAAAAAAGAAAAGAAGAAAGCAGAAAAGGAAAGGAAAGGATAGAAAAGGAAAACCATTTCCTCTTCATTCTTGTAGTTTCATGTCATTGGATACAAGAATTGAAAGTATTTTTTTCTTACTGGTAGGATTCAGGCCTCTCTAATATGAAAGTATTTATTTCAAAGAATTATTTTATTGTTGCTATTTATTAACTTATTATTTGGCCTTCTTGGATATTGAATCCATGTCTTTGTATATATTAGTCTAGTCCTACGACTGAGCTGTACCCCAACTCTCTTGTATAGTTTTGGAAAATG
This sequence comes from Dipodomys merriami, assembly GCF_024711535.1. NCBI lineage: Eukaryota > Metazoa > Chordata > Mammalia > Rodentia > Heteromyidae > Dipodomys > Dipodomys merriami. Next base: position 213,884 of record NW_027202538.1, on the reverse strand, counting down.
TTTATGAATTCTTCAATAGATAGCTACTCTAATTTTCATCTTATCTTTTCTCTCTTACATTTTCCCCTATGTGTTTTAGTATATGTGTTGAAAACTTTCCTCAATTTTATCTTCTGAACTTAAAATTTTGCTTTTGAGATTACAGAGAAGTCGTTTAATTTTATGACATCTATTAAAATTATATACAGATATATGTATTTCACATGTATTATTGATTCTTAGAGTTCATTGCAATAATCATCACTTTATATGGTCATATGCACATAGCTATTGAGCCATTTTGATTCTCTCCTAAGAATAGCTTCCCTTGTTCTTGCCATGTGAATGCTTACAGAGCTGTTAGTTAATCATGTCCAATTGTAATTATTTGTCCTTTACTATCTATTGGATAATTTGTAGATTTATAGACATATATAGTTATTAAAAATGAGGAAAACCATGCAACATATATTTATTTAAATCTAGCTAATTTTCAGTCTTTCCATTTCCTCCGGAATGGTGTAATGCCATTCTTTCAATGAAAGCACAGAATTCCATCAATGCAACAGAATTGAAGGCCCAGAAATGAATCCACGCCTATGGGAACATAATCTTTGATAAGGAAGCCAGAATCACAGGAAGGTAGAAAAACAGCCTCTTCAAAAAAGTGTGCTGGTAGAATTGGCTGTACACAGAAAAATGAATTTAGTTCCTTATATATCCTCCTGCACCAGAATCGATTCCAAATGGATCGAAGACCTCAATGTCCAGATACTTGAGAATGTTACAGGAAGAGTTAGGGGAAACACAAGGGCTCCTTGGCACAGGTCAAATCTTCCAAAGTAAGTCTGGATAAATTGGATTACATCAAAACAAATCAATCACTTGTCTGACTCAAAAGCCATGGAGACAAAAGTGATAGTATAGCACAGATTTATTAGGGAAGAAACCTACAGACGAGAGCCTCAGCCAATGCTAAATCCTTACTCCTTTTTCTAACTAGGTTATTTATTGTAGGTTTGCATGAATAAAAGTGTTTTCTGGTGGGGATTAGAATGACAGCAACTAATGCTAAGACAGAGATAGCATGTGAAATGTGTTGTAGCAGGAGAAAGGAGGGATTAAGGAAGGGGGCTTTAGTTCAAAGCCTTGGCTTGGTGCAGTTTAGTAAGGTTTAGATGTACAAGGGAGTGAAAGAAAGCAGGAGTGGTGATAAACAAAAGCACTGGTCTGAAGCCTCAAAATAAAGATCCTTATATATGTGAACCAAACACTCTCTTTCATGAGGTTTTATTTAAATTAACAAGCACAATTTTAGATTTCACCAGAGTGACATGGTGCATAATTACTGGCAATGTCTGCTATGTCAAGTCATCCAATCTACTCTTTCACGGGTTACCCATTAGCCAGGTTTCAACAAAATCAGTACAATGAGATTGTACAAATGAGACTGCGATTTTTCCCTCTCGTGAATTAGAACCCTGTCAAATGATTTCTGTCTTCCAGATGTTTACACAGTATTTCTCATGATCTTTTCTACTATTTTGACATCATTATTCATGTTCATACTACTTTTTTGTTGTTTTGTGTGTATATGCCATTTTTAAGGTTTGAACTCAATTTTTAATAGTCTCCCTTGCATTTTTTGCTCATGGCTGATGACATTCTATTCCTTGAGCCATATACTCAACTTCTCCTTCTTGCTGGACAATTGGAGATAAGTTTTCACATTTTTGTCTCCTTAGACTGACATTGAACCAAAATCTTCAGGTCTTAGGATCCTGAGTTTCTAGGATTCTACACATGAGCTGCTAACACCAAGCTTTGCTTTACTGGTATTTTAATATGTGGTAGAAGAAAGTGGAGGTGTATTTGGGTTAAGTGTGCAATTTTTCACATTCAAGTTTGAATCAACTTGATATAATGTAACTGTTATTGATTTTAATAGTTAAATCAATGAATTTTACACATTCCCATAGAAATATAATTGAAAACAACAGGCATAATTGTTTTTTCCTAAAGCAAGTAATAGAACCATGAATTTCTTTCATATTAATTTCTTGTTTTATATCAGTTTAATTAACAGACTTCCAAGTCTAAAAGTAAATATATTAATTGTATAGCACAAGAAGCATAGTGATTATACTTAAGAAGAGATATTTCATCACTGCCAAAAGATAAGATTTTTAGAAGTCTCACTAAAAAGGAATGTTACATACAGAAATTAATGATTATGATATATCTTGGTCATGACACAACATATAAATGAATGTGATTACCTCTCCATTCTTCATAAATGTGTAAATAATAATAGTGTAGCGAGGAGCCAGTGGTTCATGTTTGCAACCCTATCTGCTAAGGAGTCTGAGAACTGAGAATCTTGGTTCAAAGCCAACCTAGGCAGGAAAGTCTGTTAGACTCTTATCACCAATGAGCCACCAGAAAACTAGCAGTGGTTCAAGTGGTAGAGCACTAGTCTTGAGATGAAGAGCTGAGGGACAATATCCAGGCACCGATTTGAAGCCCCACGACTGACAACAATTAAAAATAAACAGTGAAAAATAAACAAATAATTTGACATAAACTTTAAAATATATATTCTAAAATTTTTTAAATCCTCACTAGATATACTCGTTTATATAAATGTCAAGAAGTGTTTTCTGCTTTTAGTTGACACTGAATCAATTGTGTAAATCAGACATTTCTCACTCAATTCATATTTGTATGTTTATATACTTATATGCCATAAGTATAATGAACTGATTCGTGATAGGCAGTGCTGTTTTAGGAATCTCCCTTGGCTTTCTAACATTAACACTTCTACCAGAAAATCGATATGCCCTCCAACCTTGACAGAGGTTTCGTCTCATTGGAGCAGAAAAGTATAAGCCTTAATCATTGTTTGGAACAACTGTAACATTTTACATGCATTTCACTTAATTTAAGAACCAAAACATTCAAGTCATCATAACCATGCCAGTAACAGCAAGATGTCTTCTGAGCTTTTCAGTATCTTAAGAGATGAAAATCTTTAATTATACATATATTTTTTTCTGCCTAACATCCTATATCTTTAGAAGATCTTTTTGTGTAACTCTGTGTTCCTGATTAGAAGACCAGAACAAAGGCAATAATTAAAATATTGTAGGAAAATACTTGGAAACAATTTAAAAAGCAATCACAGACACACCTGTCTTCACCTGATGCAATGAGAATATTCGTTAAAGTAACACGTTTTGTCATCATTTAAAGAGCAATAATTCAACTTTAGTTAGCAGTGAAGAAGGGAACAGAAATCTTTGTTTGGAAGAGTTCCAGGAAGATAGCAGAGGAGAAGCTGGAGGCTAAACAAGTTCTTGCATAGAAAGCAGTTTTAGTGTTCCAGTGAACAATCCTAAGCCGGAGAATCATACCCAGTCTGCCATCACAGTACAGAGTGTTAGGCCAGAGAGGGAAAATCCAGGCAAGGAGATAGATCTGAGCACTTGCCAGCAGCCGCAGCTGCGGCTGGAGCTGCAGTGAGGGTGGCCATAGCCGCCATACCTGCAGGACAGAGAGCCCCAAATGAAGGAGCCAGACACAGCGGGCGAACGGATTCTACTCAATACCAGCAAGAACCGAAAAGGAGCAGACATCTTCATCCTGCAGTTCGCAGACCAGAGAGGACACAGGAACCAAGAATTGGTGTGAGTAGAAGTCTCAAATCCTCACTCCTTCTCAGGGAGCAGAGGAGGGAAAGCCACCCCTCCCCCCACACTACTGGAGATCTCCATCTTTGATACTGACAAAAGCCCAGCTGAACTGCTAGCTCCAACTCAGGCCTTGGAAGAAAAGTAGAGTCATTTAGCAGGTTACAAGAACATAACCTGACCTGCCACACTCAGCTCCACCCAGGGAAAAGTCACCCAGCCGGTGCCACCAGCCCAAGGAGTGGCTTTCTTCACTGGGTAAACAGAGCCAGGGGCTTCACCTCCCTATAGCAGCCTTGTCAATCAATGGAAAGTCAGTAAACATAAACCTTGAGTATGGCTCCAGGCTGGACTCTGTGAGTGTCTCACAAGCTAGACCCTCTGGGAAATGCTACTGTTTGCTGAAAGGCCTCAACTCTACCCAGAACCTAGCCTCATCACAGCATCTCCAAACTAGAGCAAACAGCCATCTCCCTCTTTTTTGATACTTAAAGCAGATCTCCCACTGAACTAGCCTGGATGGAAGAACACAAAATCCTGGGTAAAGCAAAGCATTTCTAGGTCTGCTCAAACAGTCTGACTTAAGAAACCAACCAAGTCACAAGAAAATCAAACACCACAAGCAGACCAGACACTCCAACAAGAGATTGGTTATGGACAAACGGAAGATACAGGATCTTCCCATCCCCCCCCCAAAAAAAAAAGTCAAGAACTTTATTTTGGTACATTGTATAAAATTTTTTTCTAAAACTTTTTTTTAATTTTTAATTTTTAAGTTTAAAAAATTATTTTCTAGTAACTTTTTTTGCTTCCTCTTACAATTTTTATTTTAGGGGTATATGTGCGTGTGCATTTTTCTTTTTTTTTATTTTTTTAAAAAATTTTATTTTTTTTGTTTTTTGTTTAGCTCTACTGAACTTTTGATCTTTTTTTCTTTCTTTCTCATTCTTTTCACCCTTTCTTCTCTTTCGTTATTCTTTGTGTGACTTAATTGATGTTCTGCACATCCTCAGATGTACCCATAGTCGATTATTAGACCTTATCTCCCATTGTGTACACACTTAATCCAGAAATTTATGACTCAATTCAAACCTCTTAGACTTAAATTCCTTAATAGCAGTACTAAATCTTTATACCTATATAATATTTTAAGCATTTTTTGTAAGTTTTTCACGTCTCCTTTATATTCCCCCATTTTCTCATTTTATCCACGTTCCTCTCAGAACATTTTGTTTTAATTTGCATAATTTTTAAGCATGGTACATTTTAATTTTTAATTTTTTTTCTTTTCTATTTTTTCTTGTCTCTTTTTTCTCTTTCTCTTTCTTCTTTTTTCCTCTCTCTCAACTTTCATTCTATCCAACCTATTTCTGGCTTTGAGATTAGGACATAGTTAAGTTAACTCTCCCTGTGCCTTCCCACATCCCTCTATTCCTATTTTTACCCACATCTCTCCCTAAAACTAATAATTTCTGGTTTGCCTAATTCTTCTTTGCAGTTCGTAGCCCATTAATATATAGTTGTTTCATGTTGAACTAGATTGTATCTGTGGACTTTTGATTGTGCAACTACAGACTTTGGTTGATGCTTGACTTAATATAGTGTTCTAGCACAAAACTGGTGTTACTTTAATCCCAAATGGGCAGAGTACGCCAGAAAAATGGCAAGTCCCGGTATCTCAACTCCCACTCTTGATAATCAAGGGACAGAACAGATAATGAATAATCCAGAGGAGATTTCCCAAATAGCTCTACAAACATTGCTGGTAAACATGGTAAATGAAAAGACTGAAAACTCACAAAGAACTCTGTATGAGCGTGATAGGGAGAGAGAGGAGGCAAACCAAAGGTTAATCCAGGAATATCATGAGCATGAGGAAGCTACTCAAAAACTGATACAGGAATTGTGTGAGCAGCTTGAGAACACTCAAAGAGAAAGGCAGGAATGACGTGAGCAGGCTGAGAACACTCAAAGAGAACTACAAGAATTGTGTGAAGGTGAGGAAGCTATTCAAAGAGTAACACAGGAACTGAGAGAGCAGGATGAGAATACACCAAATCACTAAAGGCATTCATGGAATCCATTAACAAAGAGCTGAAGTAAGTCAGGGAGACGACAAAGGGAATGCTGAATGGAACCCAACAGAAGGAATGGGTGTTCAAGGAAACCATAACCAATCAACTAAGTGATTTGAGAATAAACACTGAACACCAAATTAAGGAAGTAAAGAAGTTCATACAAGATCTAAAACAAAGCTTCAACAAAGAATTTTAAGCCATCAAAGCTGACCAATTAGAAGGAAAAGAAATAATGAGATGTACAAGTCATTATGTCGAAAACGAACTTTACAATTTTGGTGTGGGTTGGGGGGGAGGATTTTGTGGGTGGGGGTGAAGATCGGAAGGGGTGGGAAGGGGAAACAAATGCATAGGCTACAATGCTTGATTATAAATGTACTCATTACCTTGCCCATGTAAATGTAACCCCTTTGTACTTTCACTTTGGAGATGTATTTTCACTTTGTTTGGAGATGGCTTGACTTTGAACAATCCAACATACACATGATAGATTTATCATGTTTTTCAATGTAGTTGCCAAAATAATAGAGAGCAAAACCGAAAGGCTACAAAACATCTAATCCAAAGCATTATACTTTTGTCTATAAAATAATTGTGAGGGTCTGTCTCTTTGAAAGTCAGGCCCCCAAAGTGTGAAAATGTACTTTCTTTAGTTTGAACAATAAAACACTTAAAAATCGTCTGATAATGTATTACATATCTTGTCTTGGACTTCTCATGTTGGAGAAGAAGAAAGGTATGAAAAAGTTCAAGACTGAGTATTCCCCAGATCATTCTTATTTATCAGCTATAGCAATGGAAGTAGCCTTGGTATTTGTTTACATTTAGAAGCATAATTTGTTACTGGTTTATAAGCTGCAAACCCTTGAGTATTAATAAAATCATTTCCTGAGAGGAATGTTGCTGTGTAAACAAACCCAAAATATCAAAGACAGCTATGGAAACTACTTTCTAGCTATATCACAATCTGAAGTTTCAGATTTTGTTTCCCATTGTATCAGGAAATTCATTTTTGTTATCTGCTTTTTCACCATCCAGTGATTCTATAACATCCTATACCATCCTGGGATTGCTATATCATTACTGGATTCTCTAATTTCTGTTGGAATGTTAGGAAAAATGGAAAATTGAGTTCCTGTTTCTGTTTAACTTATTTTTTTAAATTACTTTAGAAAGTGTAGCTCAAAATGACATAAATTATTTTTATAATATTAGGAGACAGATTTCATTTCCATAGTCTTACCCTAGACTTCTACATAACTTTGGTACTTAGTGATGCACAAATGTGCAAATAAAGATAGGGAGCTTCTTATTTAGATATTGTTTAGTATTTCCAGACTTCATTAATGCAAGACCCTTAGTAGTATGTACATCATACATGTGTACATCACCAGTGGCAACTTTTTCTTATTCTCAGAAACAAGGACATATGTTGTCCCTGTATTTGCATCAGGAAAAGGCAGTAGTTGAGTTAGTTTACTAAACTAACTGTGCTGTAACAAATTTCTACAAGTTAAGTGGATTGTACCATCTGTATTTATAATTTTACAGTTCTAAAGGACAGAAATCTAAAAGAAGTCTCACTAGATTAAAATCGAACCACTGACAGAGCTGAAATACTTTCAGATGATTTTAGTGGAAAGGCATTTACTTCCCCTTCCACTTTCCAGAAACTTCAGAATCTGGATTGTTGTCTTTACCTTTATCTTCTGATGTAGCTTCTTTACATCTTTGTGCTGGTTCTTACCTTATCATGTCCCTTTCGAAATACAGGTGGGACTTTTAAGTACCTATTTGAGTATTTTTCTCCCATCTGATAATTATTCAAATTGGCATTCCTTGGGTGATGGAAGGTGATTATTTTACATACATATATATATATATATATATATATATATATATATGTACATCTACGTTTGAGGAATTATATATTTGGGGATGATAAATATATTGGGAAGGTATTTTGCTGTTTAGCATTCTTTCCACTATAATCTGCTATCCTGTCATTAAATTTGAACAACATATAAGCTATTTGCTTTAAAATCATCTATTTTTCATTATGTCTAGATTCTGATAAAAATTTAGCCTCTCAATTCACACAATGTTAATGCAGTCTTATGCCTGCCAAAAACAAACAACAAATCACTATTTATTTAAAATTATTTTTAAAAAATTTAAAAATTTCTATTTATTAAAAAACTGGTTTAAAAAATTTTCCAAGGACAAAGAATTAGAGAACATTTTGATACTGAGACAACATAAAATCTCAAAGAATCATGGAGTAATTGTTTCAATATTACATTTTGTTCTGCTAGGAGAAGAAAGCATTTTATCGACAATACTTTATACTTTCTTACCTAGTATCATTTTTGAAATTTGTTAAACATTGTGACTATCCACCAGAATAAATGCCTTCATATGTCTGCATCTTGTGCAGATTTCATAGTCAATTAGATGTAAATGAGAGTTTATCAGTAGCACTTTTAAAAAATGCAGAAAATGTGGACAGGGAGCCAATATATGTATTATTCCACCATCACCTTCCACGTCCTCCTTCTTCCTTCCTAGGAAACATACCCAATCAATACAAAGGCTTAGATATTTGGCTCTTCAGATTGTAAATGGATGCAGAATATTATGGGTGTCAGAGATGACTGTTAATGATGTTTTATGTAATAATTTCACATGTAACAGCCCTATGAGTCCTGCAGGTCTTAACACTATATTTCCTTATTGATGCGATAGGAATGTCAGCCTTCCTGGACTTAGTATTGTGTTCCACTTCCTTCTACCACATGGCCTGAATTATAATATATAGTAACAGAATGAAAAAGTAATGCCATCTTAAGAAAGTTACATAGGGCTCTAGGAATGTGGCTTCATGGTACAGTTTTATATGGGTAAATAAACCACTCGAACAATTCAGGGACAGAGTTTCCTTCAATCCTTAGAATATTTTCTTGTACAGTAAAAAGGACAGCACAAATTAACTGAAACTTTCTCATTTCTCTATGTTCAATTCCTCTCTTGGGATGAGTTTCCACTTGAAATAACAGTTCCTTCCACTTAACTTCCATTAACAATCTGTGGTGCTGCTCGAGGTAAAATGAATGTTTTCTGGCTTCATTGAAATAGCACAAAGACATCTTTGGACAAGTAACACATATTTCAGAAACAATTTAGTAAAGACAAAATATGGAATTTAAATGGTATACAAAATCTTTATCCATTCACATATGGCATATAAGATGATGTTAAGTGAAATGAACCAAAAGATAGTTACACAACATACATTGTTTTCTTTCTTGCTATTGTTTTCAATGTATCTAAAATGTACTATGTGATTTTTTGTTTTTCTTCTATGCTCTTCCCCCATGATATAATCCCTGTTTTCACTGGATTTGATGTCAGTGCCCTGCATCTTGTATATACATTTTTCTAATGTGGGGAGGGGAAGGGAAAAAACAAAATGCTGAAACAAGGATACAGTATGACCCATTGTAACAGTGAGATGAAAAAGACACTATGTAGAAAACGGACTTTACATGTTTGGGAGTGGAGGGGAGAGTTGGGGAGATGGGGAAGGAAGGGATAGCAGAGGAAAAACAAAAGAAGAGGTAAGAATGCTCGATAGGAAATGTTCTCATTACTTTACTTATGTAACATTAACCCCTCTGTACACTATTTTTATAATAAAATATGATAAAACGTTTATACAGGAGTATATTAAGTTCAAATTTCATAAGTACTCCATAAATGAAGGCCAATTTTTAGTGGGAATATGTTTCTCAGAAACATTTATTTTTGTTGTTGTTTGTTCGCTTTTTTGTTTGTTTTTTTTTGCTAGTGTGTGTTGTGCATTATTTCCCAAGTGTACATAAGTCAACAGTAGAAGAAACAATAGGAATAATAGGAGAAAGAATAGTTCTGTGTTTAAATATAATGGTTCAATATACTATAGAAGACAACTTTGAAACAATAAAGCCAAGGCCAGTATGTAGAACTACGGGGTGATACAGAGACAGCACTACTACTACATGCAACATGAAGGATGAGTCCATTCTCTTTCATCTTTTAGCTCCAAATCATGGTAGTTAATGAATCAAATTTTTAAACATAGAATGGAAGAATAATTCTGGTTTCAAAGCAAGTTAGAGATCATGGACTTAACTGGAAAAATAGGCCATTTCTTTTTCTTTGTTTTTTTCTTTCTGTTCTATGTTAATGCAAATAGAGGGGCTTGAATTCTGGGCCTGGGCGATGTCTTTCCGCTGTTCAGCTCAAGGCTAATGATCTACCACTTTAGCCACAGCACCACTTCCAGTTTTCTGGTGGTTAATTGGAGATAAATGCCTCAGAATCTTTCCTACTCGTGCTGGATTTGAACTGGAATCCTCAGATCACAGCCTCCTGAGTAGCTAGGATTATTGACATGAGACAACGGCACATGGCTTAAGCTCACATATCTAACAGTATATACTCAGGAAATGTAATGTGTTTGTTCACCTATGTTTATATGAATTCTTAAGTTAAAAATCTGGGCTAGAGTTTTGAGTTCACACTCACAAGAATATTTCTAGTTTTAAAGTTGATATTGCTGGAAAAATAAAACCTAAGGAGGTAAAAGAGTCTGGGAAGTTCAGTTTGTCCAGCCTGGGAAAAACAGTGTTTGAGACACTATCTATAATTAGCCAGCCAAAGCTGCATTGGAAGAATGGTTCAAGAGATGGAATATCAGTCATGATTGAGATTGCTCAATAAGAGCTTGAGGCTTTTGCATACATACATTCAAACATATACATACAAACAGAGGCACTTATATGTGCACACACAAATACACAAATGAAACAACTCTCAGAATATGTAGAAAAGTTAGAAAACAATAGAAAATATGTCCTGAGTAAGACTAGATTAAATGACATTTTCTAATATTAAAAAGTCCTCAAGTGAACATTCCTCAAAAAAGTTTGACTTTTACATAGGTAGGGAGCAGAGATAGTAAGAGAATTATGCAATCATGATTAAATGGATCAGATCCATGGAGGAATGAATCAGAGACCCCTGCAGGTGCATCTGAAAATGTTCATATCCTGTGCCAAATGTAAGAAAATCTTTGAAAATTGTACATAAACAGTCTGAGCAGTCAGTCTATTGGATAAGATCATTGGAGAAATTCAAAATTGCTAGTCTCTTTCTGGATTAAATAAACCAACAAATTATGGCAGGGCAATGTGATAAAAGTCTGGAATTCTAGCATTCAGACTAAGACAGGAAGTTAGAGAGTGGAATTAAGTAGTGATACCTTCCCTGGACCAGGTAGTATAATTTTGTCTCATTGAAACATACCAAACAACAAGAAAGGTATACAAGGTTGGATGTTTGGGCTAATTGTGTCATTATCTTTTTAGGAGTCAAGTTTCCTATTGAAATGCAAGTCACCAGTCTTGTGCTAGAACTCTGTTTTGAGGCAAGGATCAACCAAAGTCCTATAGTTGCTGCCTATACAATCTAATTCAATACATACAATCCGTTCAACATCAAACAACTATGGATTAATTGGATGAGAAGAGCAAAGAATTTGGCAAACCAGAAATTATTAGGTTTAGGGAAAAATGAGGGGAAAAATATGAGTAGAGGGATTTGGGGAGGTAAAAAGAAGAGGGAATTTAACCAAGTCCTAATCTCAGAAAGGGAAATTGATTGGACAGAATAATAGGAGAGAGATTTTAAAAAAACAAGGAAAATGGAAAAACAAAAATTTAAATTTAAAAAGTGAAACCCATGAAAATTATGTAAGTTGAAAGATGATATTGAGAGAAGAAAAGAATAGGATGATAGAAGGGGACGGATAGAAAGGAGAAATGAAAAACAAAAAAATAAAAATTCTTAAAAATAATACTCAGTTGTGTTTTTAATCTCTCTTCATTACATAACATTCCTAGATGGATAATGGCTCATGATTCCAACCAAAAATTTTAAAAAATAAGGATCATTCTGTTGGATTCCAAAGAAATGATGACAGATTGCAACAGTTTAAGCCTGGAGTAATTGCAAAGTTCATCTAATGTAGGATTTTGTAGTGCTTGCTAAGCTAGAATTTATATTTGTTTGTAATTTCATATTGTATAGGATACTACAAAATTCTTTTTAAGTAGAGGGTTTAATTGACAAATTCACAAATGATTCTGACATTCTATTTGCCTAAAATATTCTTTCAAGCAAGGTATAATTAGAATTTAGTTAATAGATAATTCCAAGAATTCATGTATAAAATAATGTGAATATTCTAGACAGAGTTGCCAAAAAATGGATGATATTAATTTATGGATTTAGAAAAAGCAATTTTTTGAGGCTTTGGTGTAACATGTTATGAAGAGAGTAAATGTGTGACATCTTAGTCCTTCTATCTACTCCTAACACATTAAGCAATTTCTTTAATTATTTGCCTCTGTATACAATGAGAAAAATGCTAGAGTTGGGGCTTGTTTTTTTTATTTTATTTATGTTGTCCTAGAGCTTGAACTCTGTGTCTGGCCACTCTCTCTGAGCCTGTTTGTGCTCAAGGCTCGTGCTATATACCACTTCAACCTCAGAGCCACGTGTCTGTCTTTTCCTGAGAAGTTTATTGGAGATAAGAATCTAAGGAACCTTCCTGCCTCGGTGGGCTTTGAAGCATTGAAAGATTAAAAAAATTGACCATTACCATTACTAACTTGCTAACTGCTGATTCTGCTTCTGTAAACTTGCTTAGGCTAGCATTGACCCTTCCCTTCCCAGAAATGAGTTAAGAAGTTTCAGGGATCAGATGCCAGCCCCAGGACAAGGTCAGTGGTCGTAGATAAAGAACAGACAGTACGTGTTCCTCAGTTCCCATTTAGAAATTCCCAGACAGGACCTTGAGATAACGACCACCTGGCAAGACCACAAGCTAAGCCAAATGTCAACCAATCATAGGCCTGTAACCATGTAAACCCCCCTTAAACCAACCATGGGCCAGTCATTTTACAAAGATTGTTACAAAATTTCCCCCGTGGCAAAGTGATTGTTGGTGTATATGGTGACCTTTAAATGAACCAATCATGGGATGCTTTGTGTTATGCATTAATCTTGTGGTTTTTGCCTTTAAAAGAATGCTTGTAACCGCTGCTCAGGGCTCCCTGACCTCCCGGGGCAGGGAGTCCGTTTGCACAAATGTCAAATAAACTCCTCTTGCTTATTGCATCTCCCGGCCTGGAGTCTGAGTTTCTGGGGCGCCCTCCCATTGACGAAAGTATCCCAGGAATCTGGGGTCTTTCACCATAATCTTCAGATCTTAGCCTCCTGAATATCTATGATAGTTTAAAAATTATAACTATAAATAATATTTGCAAGTGTTTTGATTTCAAGAATAACACTGGTGGGGGGGCAGGGGGGGAATGTTGCAGCAAAGTTTAGTGTAGTATTCTTTCCACAATAGGAAGGCATCATATTAGTAGAAGTGTAGAATTTTTTCTCAATAGTCATAAGCTATTCATGATGTGAATTAAGGGAATTTTAAGGTACACCTTACAAGTTGGAAACTGTTGGGGTGGGATGACTTTATGAAATAAAAGCTTGGGATTGATGGTCATAGAAATAATAGCTTAATCTGATGAAAAAATGTTTACTTTTGAGGAATTAATTTTTACAAATACTTCATAGTTTTATCCTCTACTAAAATGTGGCTATATTTTCTGTTGACTTATCAATATGTAACACACCATTGGAAACTGCATCTATTGCAGAATTAAATAACATGCCAACAGGTACTGTTTTTAATGTCTCTGGAAAGAAATGTTCAGAATTTGAAAATGAATAGTTAGTAGTTACAGGAATTTTGAAGAATACATATATTCTGTCCTGTTAACAATTATTCAGTTTTGAAAGTTAGAACTTTCAATTGAATTAAACTGTTTTCTGTTTTACTATGAGACAATAATAAAATATGTGTTTTTCAAAATAATGACAAGTATATTGTGAAAATATTGTATAGTTGGTTCTCATTCAAGTTGATTACCCTCTGATAAAGAAAGGGTAATTCAAATTAGATGCCATATCTTAGCTATGGTAAATATTACTGTGATAAACATAATTGTGCTGGCAGCTTTAGTGTGGCCTTGTTTGTGGTCACCTGGTTAAATGCCCAAAAGTGGGATTACTGAGTAATAGTGGAGCATTATTGTGTACATCAAGGATAATCTTAGTAGATGAGCAGAATAGCTATGTAAATATGACTGTATAAGGTGATTCTAAGTGAAATGAACTCCAAGACATGTTCTTTGTTGTTGTTGTTCTTGATGTACTAGGTGATTTATTTTTATCATTTTGTGTTTTCCCCACCTATGGTTTATCCCCTGTAGTCACTGTATTTGATTTTGATACCCTGGGTATTGTAAATATGTTGATCTGAACCTGAGAAGGGAAATGAAAAAAAAACAAAATGGTGAGACAAACGACAAAGGGAGAACCTATGCAACAGTGATACAAAACAATATGTTGGATATAATCTTGGGAGTTGCGTTGGGAGGGAATAGGGAGAAAAATGGGTGAAGGGGTAACAAGTTAGAAAAGAAATGAATTCATTACCTTACTTATGTAATTATAATCCCTCTGTACATTACCTTGACAATAAAATTTAAATAAAAATAAAAGAAAATATATGAGAGCATCAATACAGTCGATGGGACTAGGGGAAATTCTGTACTATACAAGAAGTGTAGAACAGCTGTGGAGAGCAGCAATTTGACTTTAACATAGGAAGTAATAAACTAGGATACAGATTTTCATCCTCGTGTAAGTCACTATAAAGGAAAAACAAAATGCATAATCAGCAAACCAATAGAGATAAAATAGAAAACTAAACAATTAAGGTGAATAGATGACTTGGACCAAGAATAACAAATGACACAATTAGGAAACAATAACAAGCTGGTAAGTTTAAAAAGTATTACCCATAATTCTATTAAATGTTGTTTACATTACAATTTGTTAGAACTATAATTCAAATCACAGTTTAATAGTATATCATTTTGATATTAATATATTTATTACTTATTTCTTAATAGTGAATGTTAAATAGATGATTTTAATTTCTGCATCTCTAGAAAGAAAAAGGGAATCTAATTTTAATAATATATTTCATGATTTCTAAAATTGAGAAGCATTAGAATTTAAACAAACAATATATCATCATTGTTTCATTTGTGTAAATTAATGTATTAATTCAAAGTGTATCCTACACTCAGCACTCATCTTAACATCCAATAATAAATTATTGCACATGGCTCTTGGTATTACGTGGAAAGTTTCAGCACTTTTAGTGAAATTCACACCACACAATACAGGAGTGTATGACTCCTCTAATCTCACTTAAGTTGTGGAAATTTGATTTCTACATGCATGTTAAATTCCTGTTTAGGTGACATCTAAAAAGTATATACAATTATATACACGAGGGGTATTTCAGATGATACTTAGAAGTCATATTCATTAATTAAATTTTTACTATCTTGTACCAAATAAATATTTATAGAGAGACTGAATTTCTTAGTAGATGATGGTGTATGTGTACCATATTATTCATATTGAGGCTTATTTTATAATTCTGACATTGTTTCTACAGTTGGATTTAATTTTCCTTAAGGGGTTAAGTGTATTATATTGGATATATGAAAGCAAACTGAATGTCTATTCCATTAATCCTTTCCCATTTGTCTAATTCCAATATAATATCCCTGTGTTTGAAGTAATGAAAATAACAACAGATATAAGCAAGATAAACCAGTCTGTAGTAGACAAGTATTTTTACCTTTATTTTGATAGTTGGTCTTCTTTACACTACAAAATATTCTTGAGAAAATGTGCTGCAGGCTGGTCACAATTGTAGAATATTATGGTTTGATGTATCATAAGAGAAGGAAGGAAGGAGAACCTTCCTTCCAAAAGTCTGTTCCGAGGAATGTGATCTGCTTTATGGTGGTGACTTGGAAATGAAATTTTTTCATAGTCAACCTTGAAAAACCATCTTGATAGAATATTTCTGTAAGTTGTTACAGAGGATTATTGATGGCTTTGCAAGGATGTCAGATTGCCTCATTTTGAGAAAATTAAAGCAGGAATTTAGTCAGCTGGTCTTTCTATCTTTAGGAGAAAAAGCCATTGAATCTAGGTCAGGGGATCACTGGGACCCTGAGAATCTACTATCTTGAATAGTAATCCTAGAACTCTAAAACAAAAAAAAAAAACCCACACAAAACAAACAAACAAAAACTCCAGTAAGCATAGCCAGTCAGGGCTGCTATCACAGCCTACATGAAGTCAGGCAAAAAAACAGAGCTGAGAGTCATTTTGTTGATAAATAATATAGTTTTTATGAGGCAGACTGAAATTTGGCTCCAGAGAGAAGGTCAGAAAGATGGATCAGAGAGACTAAAATTGATCACACAAAGATTAGAAAGTAGAATTCCTTGTAGAAGCAATACATCAAAGAAAGCCTGTGTAAGAACATGTAAGAACAAGACAACAGACCAAAATCCAGAAATGCACATTTCCTAAGAAATCAGCTTAATGAATTTTCAATGGACATCTTTGAATTCTTAAATATTTGACCACATGTGGGAGAAAGCTGAAGAGAATGAAAATGTCATCACTCTGTTAGGAGGACCAATATCACATTAGTAAGTAATCAAGCAAAAATTTGTAATAAAAAGAGAAAACAATTATTCCAAAAGAGGGTCTCACTTGTTTTGATGTAACAGTTCTTGATGTAGGTGTTAGCAATTTCCCTACAATTGATCCAGTCACAAAGCTGAGTTTATATTGACTGCAGTATTCCTACATGAACAAAAAGAAAAAAAATTATAAATGTCTGATGAAAGGAGTTGAAGGTGAAGTGTTCTAATTGTGATATCTGAGGACTAGACACAAGTGAAGAGGTGCATTTTCTTTTCTAAAAATCCCCCATAATTAGCCTAGTGCCTGTGGCTCACAGCTGTAAGCCTAGCTACTTAGGAAGTAGAGATCTGAGGACTGTGGTTCAAAGACAGCCTTGGCAGGAAAGTCCCTGAGAGTCTTTTCTCCATTTAACCACCAGAAAACCAGAAGTGGAACTGTGGCTCAAGAGATACAGCACTCACCTTGAGTTGAAGAGCTCATGGCCAGTGCCCAAGCCAGGAATTCAAGCCCCTGGACCAACAACAGCAACAACAAATCTCTCTTTTCTTGGACTGCCTGCATCTTTTCCTAATATTCAACAAAGAAGCCATTTTATCACCCACTACCTTTAAGTTCTATGATAGCTACTGCAAATAGAATGATTTGGTATCTTATGTCGAACAGTTCTTATTTGCGGGAACAAATATCAGCAGTGGTAACATTTTTTCCAGTCCTTGAACTCTGGGCCTGGGCATTGAACATGGTTAAACTGGTAGCCTTTCATGTGAGATTGTTAGTTATTGGATTACTACCCATGAGGGGAATTACTGGGTCTTAACGAAGATCTATATTAAATTTTTTTAGGAAACTGGGTATTGCTTTAAACAGTGGTTGAACAAGTTTAATTTCCCACCAACAGAATAATTGAGTTTCCAATTGGCTACATCCATGCCAGCAATTGCTATTGTTAGTTTTCTTGATAATGACCATTCTAACTGGGATGAGGTAGAATATGTATTGTTTACTTGTAGATTTTTTTAATTTAATTTAATTTTATTTGTGAACATACTGTACAGAGGGGTTACAATTACATGGGCAGGATAATTCGTACATTTTTTACCAAGCATTGCACCCTCCTGCTTTGGTTTACCCTTCACATCCCTTCCCAGCCTCCCCCCTTCCCCCCAATCACAATCCTTCTCCTTTCCCCCATCCCCCCCCCCGCACCGACGTTGTAAAGCTCGTTTTGGACATGACAACTTGTACTTCTCATTGTTGAAACTGGTCCACCTGTATCCTTAAACAATTGGTTTTTCCCCATCTCCTCCACATGTTATACTGACATCAAATATAGTGAAAGCAGGGGTTATACTGTGGGGGAGGGACAAACAAAGCAACAAAGAGATAATCTTGTCGATTTGTGGGCACTTTCTAGCTACCATAAATGAATGAATCCATGAAACCTATATTGCCCTGCGTCTGCATTCCTTTCTCTTTTCTCATATTATAATTTTCCCAAACCTTTCATTTTCCTTAAGACTGGTGAAAAGTCATCCTTTCTGATGGGTGAATAGAATTACATTGTGTGTGTGTGTGTGTGTGTGTATGTGAGAGAGAGAGAGAGAGAGAGAGAGAGAGAGAGAGAGAGAGAGAGAGAGAGAGAGAGAGAGAGAGAGAGAGAGAGAGAGAGAGAGAGAGAGAGAGAGAGAGAGAGAGAGAGAAAGAGAGAGAGAGAGAGAGTCTGTGTGTGTGTGTGTGTGTGTGTGTGTGTGTAAGATGACTATAGGCCCATGACTATAGGCTCATTTCTAAGCCTTCTGTTTCATGTGTAATTTTGTAATTCCATATTAAATTTGAATGGCTTTCTCAAATGCATTGAAGAATATTGTTGGGATTTTGATGAGTATTGCATTGCCAATTGTTTAGGGGCAGTATTTCAGTTTTCAAAATGTTAATTCTTCCAACATTGAGCATTGATAGATTTTCCATTTCCTTGAATCTCCTTCAATTTCCCTTTTCAGATTTTTAAAGTTTTAAAGTAGAGGTCCTTCACATTTTTAATTAAATTAATTCCTAGTTTAGTTGTTGTTGTTTGGTTTTGTTTAGATTTGATTTGATTTGAGGTTAATACATATGAGGTTGTTTTTTGGATTTCAGCCTGGAGTTTCCCATTTTTGGTCAGAAAAACTACTGATTCTTATGGGTTTTGCTGAAGGTTAGCATCAGCTTTACTAACTTGAGGGAGGAAAATATAGGGTCCTTTAAATACAAGGTCATTTCATCTGTAAAAAGGGATAGTTTTAGTTCTTCCCTGTTTGTATCAGCTTTATGTTTTTCTCTTGTATATTGCTCTTGCTAGAAAGTCCACTAACATATTGAAGAGTAGTAGAGAGAGAGGACATTTTTGTCTCATTCCTGATGTTAATGTCTTTATGCTTCCACTGTTAGGCAAAGGCTAATTATCTCTGTTATATACATACTATGTATTATATCGAGTAATGTTCCTTGCATTCCTAGCTTCTCAGACCTTTGAACCATAAAGTGGAATTCGAGCTTGTTAAAAGCTATTTCTACACCCCTATAGAGGTTCATGTGTTTCTTGTCCCTGCTTCTGCTGATGGTTTTTATTATATTTATTGACAAGCACATTGAATCCAATTGTATGAATAATGAATCCTATTTGATCATAACATATGATTTTTTGTTAGTTCCTTAAATTGCTTGGTGAGAATTTTATTAATAAGTTCTGCATCAATGCTTATCAAAGATTTGGGTTTATAGTTCTCTTTTTTGGTGAGTTCTTATGTGATTTGGGGAAGAGTCTAATTTCTAGCCTCAAAGAATGTGTTTTGAAAATTCCATTTCCCTTTCCATTCCATTGCAGAGTTAGATCTGAGTATTGTAAGTTCTTTGCAGGCCTTAATTTCATGATAAATTCATTGAGTCCTAGATTTTTCTGGAATAGGATATGGTTTATTGACATTTCATTTTCATTACTTCTTATGTGTTACTTCTTGGTTCAGATCGAGTATAGGAAAGCATCAATCTCTCCAGGATTCTCTAGGTGATTGGCATAAGGTTTTCAAAGTACTCTCTTATAACATTTTCAATTTTGCTTGTATCTGCTGTGTTGTCTCATTTTGGTCTCTAATTTTCTCTATTTGGGTGAGTTCTCTTATGTTTTTGGATTTTATATCATGAATGTGATATACTTAGGGGTGGGTTACTGTTACATAAGTAATAACTACAATTTTTAACAAAGTTACCCCTTCCTCATTTTTTCCTCCTTCCCCCAACCCTGACATCCTACACCCCAAAGTTATGAAGTTTATTTCTAACATAGTGTGTAGTGTATATTACTGTTGCTTTGGTTAATCTTTGTCCCACCATTTCTGTGATTTCCCTTCCCTTCCCCAAATCACATTAATTTAGGTATAAGACAAAGGGTACTGAAATAAAAAAAAATGACTACAGGGAATAAACCAAAGGGTAAAAACTAAATAGAAATAACTAAAAACTGTTCACTATACAATCATCTTGTCCATTTCTTGGAGCTCATTTCGATAAGCATCATTTTATATGGTGATATGCACGTTGTTGTTGAGCTATTATGAATATCATAGACATATTCTAGTTTTTCCAAATGAGTGCAAATCTCTAGCTTATGATTCTTTGGGTCTGGCTTGTTTGACTTACTATGTTTTCCAAGTGACTCTATTTTCTTACTAATGGGTCAATGTCATTCATTCTGAAAGAAGCATAGAGTTTTGTTGTGAATATATATGACATTTTCTTGATCCATGATTGCTGGGTGATAGGGGAGCTCTATTGAGGAAATTCTATACTTCATTACAGAGTATTTGAACAACTTTACATTTTGACCAATAGTGTAGTGATTTTCCTTTTTGGCCACATCTCCACCAGTCCAGCATCTGTTATTGTTAATTTTCTTCATAATGGTCATTCTAACTGTGGTGAGGTGGAATGTCAATGTTGCTTTGATTTGCATTTCTTTTATGGCTAGAAATTTTGCATATTTCATCATGTGTCTATTGGCCATGCATATTTCTTCTTCAGAGAGGTCTCTCTTTAAATCTTTAGCCCATTTATTAAGAGAGTTGTTGTTTCTTTGAGAATTTTTTTTGATGGGTTAATTTTGGGGGCTCTAAATATATTTGAGATATGAGGCAATTGTGTGTTGCAGAGCAACTAAAGTTCTTCACCCAATCTTCATGCTTTTTATCTATCTATCTATATAAATTCTCTTCTTAGTCAGATTTGGTATGGGTCTGCCAAGTCTGTTCATTTATTTAAAAAACCAACTCTGATTTATTGATTCTTTCTACGTTTTATTTTGACTATATTTAGTTATTTCTCATTTAAATTTTTTGTTTCTGGCTACTGCTTTGGGTTTGGGGCTTCTTCCTGTTTTCAAGGAGCTTGAGATACATAATTAAACTATTCATTTGATATTTCCCCAATTATTGATGTAGGCACTCTGAGCTATAAATCTTCCTGTAATTACTGCAAATACCAGAGGAGCTGGTATTTTGTGTGTTAATTTTTGTTAAATTCTAGAAAAGTTCAGATTTCCATTCTAATCCCTTCAGTGTCGCACAGGTCATTCAGCAACTTTTTGTTCACTCTTCATGAGTTTGACAAATTTTTTTTGCTTTAAATGTTTAATTCTAAGATTATTCTGTTATGATCTGACAAGATATGGGTATTCAAACATTTTTTCTTTCAATTTGGACAGAATTTCTGTGTGACTTAGGATATGTTCTGTTTTGGAGAATCTTCCATGAGCTGCTGTGAAGAATGTATATTCTGACGCTGAATATATATTCTGTAGATGTCTGTTAGGCCTAGGTGGTCAATGAAGTTATTTAGGTCTGCAGTTTCTTGGTTGAGTTTTTCCTGGATAACCAATCCATAGATGGGAATGATGTGTTGAGATGTCTTTTTTGGTTAAGTAGAATTTGGTTGATTAAGTGGGATGCTCCAGGATTAAGGTCATTGATATTTAGACTGGCTATATCTCCTAATTGAGAGTTGCCTTTATCAATATGTAATGTCTCTTCCTACTAATTTTAATTTGAATTCTATTTTATCTTATCTTAGTAATTCTACTGTGGCCTGTTTATGGTGTCCATTTGCTTGAAAATTTTACTTCTATCCTTTTAGTTTGAGTACGTGTTTGTTTTTGTTAATAAAATGTGTCTCTTGAATATACTAGATGGATGTGTCTTATTTTTGATACTACTATCTAATCTATGTCTTCTATTTGGAAATTTAAATCCATTGATATTGAGAGTTAAGACTGAGAAATATCTGATAAGTCCTACTATGTTATACCCCTGCTGTTAGAAGCTGTGCCTCATCTACTGTTAATATATTTACCTTGTTCTTTGGTAGGGAGAATTTTATAAAACCAGTTCCTATTCTTATGTTGGATATATTTGATTAACTATTATCCTGCTGATTTGGTGGAGATACATTGTTTCAAGTTTTCTTTGTCATGAAATATTTTTATATATCCTTTAAATGTAAAGAAGCATATGGCTTGGGACCATATTCGTGATTGTTAGTTGTTTACCCTTAATGTTTGTCTTATATCATGCCAGGCTCTCCTTTTTACCATATCAGCTAAGAAATCTGTATTTATTCTGACTGTATATTCTTTATAAATAATCAGTCTTTTCGCGCTGGCAACTTTAAGAATCCGTTCCTTGATCTTTAATGATCCTCTAATTGATTATGATGTGGTGGTGCATTTTTCATTTCTAGAATTCTATTTTGTGTTCTAAAGGCTTCTCTGCTCTAAATGAGTCTATCTCTTTGGATGTTTGTCATGTTCTCTGCTAGAATTATGTAATATGTTTCCCATCAATTTAGTTTCCTGCTCTTCTCCTTCTTGATACCTATCTCCCTGAAATTTGATCTTCTGAGTCTTGAAGTTCAGGCAAAATCTTTTCTTATTTCTTGGATTTGATCTAAATGATTATCTCCTCTTTCTTATTAGACCTATTCTGTCTTTGACCATGAGATTATCTACTAGGTCATCTATTTGCTGTGGAGACTTTCTACTTTGTTTTGAATTTCCCCGTCTTCTAATTTTGGTCATTTTTAGTGGTTCTATCGCTTTATTAAAGCTTTGTTTTAGGTCCTGTATGGACTTTTTGTACGTATTTTCTTTGGGTGGGGAGTAGCAAGGGTTGTTTTCTTAGCTGTGTCATCTCTCATATCTTTTCACTAGGCATCTATTTTTTCTTGGACTCCCTTGCCTTCTCAGTTTTTTTTATCTTTCTGTTTGTAGTCTCCATGAATTATTTTGCTAAACGTTGGTTGGTCTCAACTTGTTCACAAATTTCCTTGTAGAGGTTTTCTATCTTTCTTTTAATCACATTTTCAGCAGTATTTGTAATGTATTTTGATAACTATCTTCAAGGTCCTTGATTGTCTGTTCCAATGTCTGGTTATTTAATATGTGATTTATACTACCTTGACATCATTTTTCTTGTATTTTTCTGATTTATTCTGTCCATTTGGAGATTTTCTTTTGGGGGATCTATGATCTTAATACATGACTCTCTGTTTTCTTGTTTGATTTGCCAGGTGTTGGTTTTCTGTTGTGATTTGCTTTTCTGGAATTAGGTTTTTGTCTATACCATGAATTGTAGGAGTAGAAACTAGCTTTGGTGAGATTTTGTGATGTTAATACTTGTGGTTCCAGCCACAGTTCACACTGTCCAGTGGTATGGTGAATTGTCTCTGTATATGGATGTGGCTTTCTGTAATGCACATTTCTGTTCCTGCTTTTTTCAATGTTGCCCTATTTCCACACTGCAGATGTGCTTTTGAATATGTTGGCCAACACAGTCACAACAATCACCTACCTGGCTGGGTAACTTTTCATAGATTTCTGTTTTCTTCTGAAGACAGTACAAACTCTTCTTTCGAAATGTATATCGATATGTAATTATACCTGACTTAGTGTGACCCTCTAGAACTGGAGTACCTGCTAGGACTCTAAATCTCTGTTTCATTAGAGAGAGCTAGGGTAATCTTCTGTCATTGTTTTTCTTCTTCCTCATATTTATATATTTATTTATTTAATTAATTAATTAATATTATTTTGGGGGGGATCCAGACATGGGGCCTGAATGCTGGGCCAGTATGCTGTCCCTCAGCTTTTCAGCTCAAGGCTAGCACTCTACAACTTGAGCCACAGTGACACTTCCATTTTTTTTCTTTTTGCTTATGTGGTGCTGAGGAATTGAACCCAGGGCTTCAGGCATGCAAGACAAGCGCTTTATTACTGAGCCACCTTCCCACCCCAGATTTATCTATTTTTGTTGTGGAATTTTTTCACATAATTTAGGATTTGTGATTGTTGTATCAGGTTATTTTTGTTTTTCTGTGTGTGTTACTTTGAAGTAGTGATTTCAGGCTTGTATGAAGAGACAGTAAAGTATGAAATGTATGTTATTATATTGAAGGAAAGAGAGCAAACATTTTACCTTTTTGCTACACAATTAAATTAATATTAACAAAAGCTAATTAAAATTATTATTTATTTACATTTTAGAGGATGAGTATAGTACTCTTGGATATCTTGGAGGAAAAGACATTAGACTCATTATGACTGATGCCTTACATTGAAATTACTGTCTAAACTTTCTTCTTCAGAAAAGCAAAAGCTCCATTTCTTTCATATTAGCATTATAAAATCATACTAGCTGCATGTTGAATTGTTTTCCTCTGCTATTTTCAATTCAATTCTTCATCCATGAGTTACCTAGGGCTTTGAATGACCAATTCCTTAAAAATATCTATATTGCTTATATTGTGATGTAAATCTCAGTAATATTAATATGAATTTATCTGATTCTCATCTTGAGCTACATTCATATGAAATTTATGCAGTCTCAAGCAAGGAACCTATTTTACTCTTTTCTATGTTTTAATCAATAAATCCATCTCTTTAGAAATATGTTCTCACATTTTATATTGCTCAGGTAAACATCATGTGTTTCTAGTACATTTACTGAAGTAAATATAAAGTTTGGAATAGGAAGACTCCACCCCATTATCAGTTTAAAGTAAACCCTTGAGGACTACTTTATATGTAAAAATAAAAATGTCCAATGCACATGTTCATACACAAACAATCTAGTGGATAAGTAAATTAGACACAAGAACTACCACATCAATTCTCAATTTACTTAAAGGCACCAAAATATTGTGTTCATAAATATCACTCATTTTAAGAAAATGACTAGTCAATACAAAGTTTATATTATTTTTGAAATTTACAAAATGAAAATTATACCCAGATTTACTGTCAATATCCTGTTTCCAGGAATACATTTATTCAGCAAATAGAGAAACAAAAAATAAGGGTTGGTCACATAGAATGAAACACGTAGTAGCAGACTGCTTAAGATTATAAGTATATGCAAATTGTGTGATTTATTTGAAGACACTATGAACATTCATAAGAGGATTTGTGATCAGAAGTGATAGGTAAGCAAAGTAACTGGAAAACTGTATGTGTAAATTGAGCTTTCAATATAGGATGACAAGTTTTCAATACATGAGCCTACAGAAGTTGATTCTGTATCTCTAACATACATTTTCCCACATACTCCTGTTCTCTTACCTTTGTACTTGATCAATATTCCTCTACTTTCATGATGTCAATTTCTACTAAAATAACAAGTTGGGTGTTTTTATAGGTCTCGAGATCCAATAGATCTTAGTATTTTCGAGTAGTATAATGAATTCATGGAGTTTGACTTGAATGTACTTGATTTCAGGGAAAGATACAGGTCCAGGCAAGATGCTTAAGCAAAGAAAAACCTATGGAGGAAACATCAATCAACTATAATTACAAAAGAATGGAACTGATGTCTCATTTGTCTGGGTGGCAGCTGTGTGTGTGTGTGTGGGAGAGACAGAGAGAGAGAGAGAGAGAGAGAGAGAGAGAGAGAGACAGAGAGACAGAGAGACAGAGAGACAGAGAGAAAGAGAGAAAGAGAGACAGAGAGACAGAGAGACAGAGAGACAGAGAGACAGAGAGACAGAGACAGAGAATTTTATTGTGGCTTCCATATTTACAGTCCATATAGGGAGAAGGTGCTCATATCAGAGCTCTGATAGCACTATCACTTTTTATTGTGATAAACACTTGCTTAATATCTAATTAAAAAGGGAAAATAAACTAACATCTTAGGTGATTGTTTTGACTATTAATTAGTATATTGAAGGCCAAAGGTAGGAACTGGAGATCAATATAATTTTTTTCCTTTCTTCTCAATATTACACAGCAATAGTTGTGATTTCAGGAGTCTCCTGCCTTGTACTGACAGCTGAATTACAAATATACTTAACAATATGAAACATATGATAAAGAAATAGATCAGCCAGCAAGCACAAAGAACTAGTGATAAGATTGAACTTTTGAGCAGGGTTGCCACATCTTTTGGGAATGTAATTCCTTCATATGAACTTCAAATTTTGTCGCTTTCCCTGTGTGATTAAATGGTAAGAATGTACAGTAGAAACAAGAATTCTTATTCAGCCAAGTAAAAAGTGCTCATGATCCCATCTTCAAGTTGCAAATTTCCATTCCATGTACTTCAGCACCTCATCCTTCCCTGTGGGAGACATGAAAAAATATAATTTTGTTTGAATATTAAAGTATTCAAATTAGTGTGTACAGGCATGATTTGTATAATTACAGAAGTTTGTAACAAATGTAAGTAGGGATTATGTCACAAATGTAAAATATAATTAAAATCACATAACAAGACAAGAAGTCACAGCATTTTGTGCAAGAAAACATACATTGGTTAGTTGCAGAATTTATTTTTGGAGATAACTTTATATCAAAGTAAAATGAACTTTTTCTAAGGATTGAAACATCTTATTGTAAAATATATGTCTTAGAGATATTTTGCTGCATAATTTTAGGGATACAGGTGGACCCATTGCAACAATGATGTACAAGACGTTATGTCGAAAAGTGTACTGTAAAACTTTGGCTGGGGGTTGGAGATGGGAAGGGTTGGGAAGGGGAAACAAAGGAGGAGGCAAAAATGCTTGTGTACTCATTACCTTGCCCATGTAATTGTAACCCTTCTGTACGGTATTTTCACAATTAAAATAATAATAATAACAATTATTATTTATTTTATTTTATTTATTTTTATGTATTATTATTGTTATCGTTGTTATTTAGGTTCAAAATGCAATTAAATTTTAGACCTACACTCTGAGCAAGAGATAGGATAAATGTGAAATAGAAGCTTGCTATTAACATTATAATTCGGTTATATGTAGGTTTAGGATTAGGCAAGGTGTTGCAGTTAGAGTTGGGGTTAAGATGTAAGATATTGTGTTAAACTGCAGCATATTTTAAGAAGAATGAATAACATCAAAGTTACAATGAATGAAAACCAGTGTCGGTCTTACTTTAAACATTCAGATATAATTTGGTTTGAAGTGTGAGTTACTGTTTTAGTTCTGGTTAGGGTTAGGGAAGGACAAGCTTTAGGGTAAAATTTAGTTTTAGACTAAGAAGTAGAAGCAAAAAAATGTGTGATTGATTAAATATAGACAATTTTCCTTACATTAATCATTCGGTTTTAATTCAGATTGTGATTAGCATTACTTTTCTGCTTAAAGGGTTTGAGGATAGAGTAAAGAAAAGGATTAAACTGGTGGCTCATGCCTATTATCCTAGCTACTCAGGAAGCTGATTTCTGAGGATCAGAGTTCAAAGCCAGCTTAGCAGGAAAGCCTGTGATATTTTATCTCCAATTAAGCACCAGAAACCAGAAAGTGGTGATGTGGCTCAAGTGGCAAAGTGCACACCTTGAGCTGAAGAACCCAGAGATCGTCCCCATGCCTAGAACTCAGGGATAGGATCTAAGCCCAGAGATGAAGCTCCATGACCAACAAAAAGATAAAAAAAAATGGGAAAAATGTTAGGTAAATTTGAACTTATTTTAGGTTCTAGGAATTCAGGAAATGCTGGGATAATGGAAGTACAATGTATTTCATTATATTAGGATTTGAGATCAATGGGTACAATGATTCCTCTTATGGAATAAGATAGGTTCAGAGATAAGAATGAGAAAATCTGTTGGGTTCAGGAAAACCTGCAATTAATTTCGAGAATTACAAGTGGAATTTCAGTTAGGAGCACACAAAATGAGCATTTTTCATAAATTTTAGAATTGGGATAGCATTAGTGTCAAGGTTATGGTTAGGATTCCAGCCATGGTTAGGGTTAGAGTGAAGGAGGAACAAAAATGGGGCTCAAATTGAAGGTAAATTTTAGAATAAGCCTGGTACGAATTAGAGTGAATGTCAGCTAGAGTATTGCTACTCATATTAGAATTTACTTGCAATTAGGCTTATGTTTATTCTCAGTTTTCCAGTTAAGATAAAGTTAGGGTTAGAAAATGACTAAGATTTTGGAAAAAAATTGTAACCTATGTTTGGAAGGCTTATTTGAATCAAGTAAGGATGAGTAAAAAACTAGTGTACTTGTGTGAGTGTTAGTATTTACATATAATTGGGATTAAGATCAGGGTCAGTATTTTGTTCTGATTATGATTAGTGTTATGAATAGGAATTTTTTATAAAATTTAGTTTTCACTAACAAAAAGAAGCAAAAATGTCAGGCTGAATAGTAACTAGAGCATTATCATTATATTTATTTCCTAGTGATCATTATTGTAATGATTAACGAGAGTTTTCCAGCCAGGTTTAAGTTGAGAGTAAGGTTTAAGTAATGGACTAGGTGGTAAGTAAATCTGAAACTGTTTTAGGATACAGTGGTTTAGGAAAGGTAGATCAATGGATAATACAGTATTTTTAATGATAATAGAATTTGATAACAAGTAAAATAATGGTTCAGGTTAGGAAACAAGAAAACTTTAGAAGTAGAGTTAGGAAAATTTTCGGAATTAAGGAGAATTGAAACTCATTTCCAGAGTGCAAATTGGAGTTTTTGATAGAATGAATAAAAACTGGAGTATTTTTCTTAAACATTAATATTGGACTCTCAATAGGTGGAAAGTTATGTTACAGTTCCAGCTAGGCTTAGTTTTAACATTAGGCAAATGGAAAATTTAGGGTCAAACTGGAAGTAACTCTTCGAATAACAAGTCAAGTTAGAATTAGGATGAATATGAAAAAAGAAACTGTTAATAATATTAGGATTAGGGTATGAATAATGTGATGGTTAGCCTATATGTTCCAGTTAGGGTTCAGGTAAGAAAAATGGCAAGATATTGAGTAAAACTACAAACTATTTTAAAAAGGTTGAGTTGAAACAAAGATAGGAGGAAAAAAATCTAATGTATTTGTGTGGCTTTTTGAATCCAAAGGCAATCAGTTCTAGGGTTAGGGTTAATTTTATAATTAATGAACTAATGAATTAAAGGCACAATTATTTCATTCTTACAAATCAAGACAGTCATGATTTTGAGAACAAACTCAATTTTCTGCATGAAAATGTGTCTTGTAACCAGTATTAAATAATAATGAACAGGGTGTCATTTATTTAAATTAGGTAAGTTGATGATACATCCAAACACATAGGACAGTAACTCAGAAACGCAGACATGTTACTGGGAAAACAGACATTCTACTTGCTCTAACTGGGAAATGAGTGTGTGTATGTGTGTGTGTGTGTGTGTGTGTGTGTGTGTGTGTGTGTGTGTGTGTGTGTGTGTGTGTGTGTGTGTGTGGTGGGTGGGTGGGTGTCTACACCCACAGGTCTTCAACTCAGGCCTGAGGCCTTTTGTCAGCTTATTCTGTGCAAAGGTCTCACTAAACCACCTAGCCACAGGAACATCTTCATAGGTACTAATATTGGAGTCGATTAAGTGGAATTGTTTCATTTAATTAGTTATTTTCACAAATAAATCAAGATGATTATGTATTTTGTTTCTTTTCACTGCTATTGGCTCTTACCTTGAGAATAATTTTTTTTCTTAGCAAAGTAGAGAAAAGCAATTAGATTGAGGAAGTAACATATGACTTTCATAGAATGCAGATGCATAGATTTGGGTCTTCTGTCATTTGCTAAAAGTTTCTTCCAGAAAAGGTTATCAATTAATTATAAGTGATGCATAATTCCTAGATATTACAGTTATCACATACACTTTATGATTGAGGTATCTCTGTATAAACTCAAAAAAAAAAAACGGACCAAAAAACTCAAAATACACAGAAATCACATCTTTGTTTTAAACGCTGTAGTTTACAACGAATTTTTAGCCAACACTGAAAACATCTTTTTAGGTATTCTGCAATTTGTGTGAGATATTTTTAACAATAGTTTTCTTTTTTTCCTGCCATGAAATTCACATGCAATATATAATCTCCTTTTATTGTATACAGTTTAGTTGCTTTGGAAGTAAATTGTACAATAATAACTTTCCAAGCCTAATTTTCACAAACTTGCATTTCCTCAAATAGAAATGCTGTAAATTTTAGAACAGACATTAAAATAGATATAAAATTCACTTACAGGAATTTGTCCAGCATACATCCTCTATAGTGTGTCTTTTCAAATTTGTTTTTGAGAATTATTTCCAGGATCTCACACATATTATTCAAGTGCACTGTCAATGAACTACATTCCCTGTCCAAAAAAGTTTTTTACTTCTCTTTAATACATACATAGAAGTGTAATGGCTCTATCATATACAATTCTCTTTGACCTTTTGAAGACTTGAAATCTTGCTTGCTAAAATGATCGCAGTATTATACAAATCATTCTCCTATGTAGAGTTTATCATTTTCTCCACAAATGCATTACTATATTTTGTGCATATTTTTATATTAAGGTAATACTAGTGAGTTTTCTTTGTCTTTTTTCTTAGATAATAGAGAGGAACTTATTTCATATGCTGCTCCTATTGACTATTAATTTACATATGTTCTTCAAAGAAATATCCTATTCAGGAAAAAATTTATATAGCATTAGAAGATATAAAAATACTTACTATTCAGAATCATTGTAGCATTAACAGTGTAGCATAAACAAATATGTTCCCTGTATCTGTTGGATATGTTTTCACTTCAGTTATAGTCTCCTTTGAATTATGAACGGCTATCGCTTAATATAATCCAGTTTATTGTTGCATTTCTTTAGCCATTAATGCTTTCCATGTCAAATTTTTAGAAACCATTACTGATGCAATGTCATGAAATTTTACATTTATGTTTTATAGGTTTTCACATCTCACATTTAGTTTGATAATCATTTTTTATTTTAAATATTTGTATAACGCCGGAGGTAGGTCGGGTGCCTGAGGCTCATTATCAGTAAATCCTCAGATATGAGGATCACGGTTTAAAGCCAGCCTAGGCAGGAACGTACATGAGACTCTTATATCCAATAAACCACTATAAAAACCAGATCTGGTGCTGTGACTCAAGCGGTAGGGCACTCCCGTTGAGCGGAAGAGCACACGGACAGTGCCTAAGCCCAGAGTTCAAGCCCTATGAATGACAAAAAACAAAACAAAACAAAAATGGATTGAGGTAGTAGTCTAAGATCATTCTTTAAATCT
Source organism: Dipodomys merriami (assembly GCF_024711535.1). NCBI lineage: Eukaryota > Metazoa > Chordata > Mammalia > Rodentia > Heteromyidae > Dipodomys > Dipodomys merriami. Next base: position 182,870 of record NW_027202538.1, on the reverse strand, counting down.
CGAGAGACAATAGTGCCAATATACCCATTTAAGATTCTCCTTTTATTTCATAAAATCATAGAATAGTTTTCAAAATCTATTGACCATAAAACTAAGAATTTATTTTTGACAAATCTTACATTCTTCTATGTGTCTGTTCTTGTAGTAGAACTATGCTGTCTTCACTACTGAACATGGTAAAAAGATTCAAAGCTAGTATGAAGCCTGAAGCTACACAATTTTACAAGATTGTTCTGACTGACCTGCATTCCTTGAATTTACATATGAGTTTATTGAGCAGGTGGACCAATATTCTACAGAATATCTAAATGTTTGATAGTCACTCGTATTTTGTACCTTGGAAAAACACAAGACCCCAGATATTATATATAGAAAAATGTCTTTAGAGGATACTTGAAACAACTAAAATTAATTTAGGAATGAGTTAAGATTTAGATAATGCTGTAGCATAATAAATCTGAATGATAACAACTTGAGCTGTACAACAGAGGAGAGTGAGAGGGGAACGAATAATGGACCATGTAGGAGCTATATGTCATTGCTATTGTGTTTCAAAAAACAGAAAGAATTCAGAGAAGATAAGGAGAAAAGTAAAGTGTCCTGAGTCAAGTTTCTTTTTAATCCATCAAATAGTCTGGACCAAAAGTCAGTGAAAATGGGAAAAAATAAAATAGAAAATAAAGCATTGTATATAGCTGTTACAATGTAAGGAAATTGTAATAGGAATATGATAATTAATTCACAAAGAAATAAGAGAAAGATTAGCTAAACTCTAAAGGGAAAAACAATGAAGAGAGAAAAGAAGCAAAGTAAAACCTTTATCAATAACAAACACAAGAGTTTGGAAGTGGAAAGGCAGTGGGAATATTCTTGTAACAATAAAAATTGCTAGCATGGATAAAATATGGATCACACTTTATCATATCTGATTTTGAAAAAACATACTAGGAATGAAAGCTTGAAACTCATGGTTAAAACACTATTTGGATTATAACTAGGCAGAATTGCTCAGTGGTAAACCATTGGCTTTGCATATGTGAAGCAATGGTGTGATCTCCCAAGAATTACAAAGTACACACAAAGCACACACACACAAAAACCACATAAACACGCACATACACACCACATACACACATTTGGAATATTGATATTATCATATTAAATGGTGGAAATTATAACAAATATTAAAAGTATGTTAATATATGAAATCATAATATTGCTCATACTATTTAAAAGTTTAGTAGAAAAAAAATAATCACAATATACTTGGATTTGAATAGATTAGGTAAATTGAAAATTAATAGAAGAAAAGAGAATATTTGGAATTAAGTTTAAATAATTAACATTTCGAAACATGTGTCCTTTTATTTTGACAAAAGATTGATTTTACTGGTGTTTTAACGCAAGATTTAGAATATGATAGCGAGGTGCTCTATATAACACTAGCGATAGCTATATCTCTAATCAATTCACTCTGAATAGTTTTATAATAAGGTGACAGAGTTTCCCAGTGTCTCCTGAATTACAAACCCTATTTACACTTCCCACCATAGCTAGAAAATTGATGTCACAAATCACCATGCTGAGCTCAAAGTTTTTTTTTTGTAACTCAAGTAAAAATACTTCCAAAAAGTGACCAAGTAATGAAGCCTTTCTTTTTTTTTGGGGGGGGGATCCAGTCGTGGAGCCTGAACTCTGGGCCTGGGGGCTGTCTCTCAGCTCTTCAGCTCAAGGCTAGCACTCTACCACTTGAGCCACAGCGACACTTCTCACTTTTTATTGTTTGCTTATGTGGTGCTGAGGAATCGAAGCCAGGGCCTCATGCATGCGAGGCAAGCGCTCTACCACTGAGCCACCATCCCAGCCCAATGAAGCCTTTCTTAATACATTATGTGCTTCTTGAAAATACAGTATTTGTTACCTGGACAAATATGTTTATAACTATAAGAAAATAAATTTATTTCAAATCATTAACCATATAAAAATGAAGAAAAGAATTTTTAAATAGTCACATGTTAAATATTATAAAAGCAAAATATATGTGTGTGAATAATTTACATGTGTAAAAATCATGCAAAAATTAATTAACTAATCCTACAACTCTGAAAAAAATGAATTACCCTAAAGAGAGAAAAGAAAACATGTAAGCCCAAAATTTGAAATTTAGAAAATAAAATGAAGTGTACTCTTAAGTTGACTTAATTAAGTGTAAATCCTCTGTATATCAATTTTATAATAAAAATGCATTAACAAAGAAAGCAAAAGTACCCATGGATCACTAGCAACAGCAAAAGCATAACTAGTTCTTGTTTTGAGTGTACTAAAAAATCAATGGAAGAGATAACATAGTTCCTTCCCTAAGAAATGTACTCATTACCTTACCTTATTCATGTACCTGTAACCCCTGTGTACATAACCATTAAAATAAAATTAAATTAAAATGAAAAATAAACCAAATGATATACCAATTAAGAATTCTTAGAAGCCATTGGTTAAAAACTTTGTAAAAAACTGCCCTAAATACCCAAGGAATATACTTTGATGATACTATTTATATACTTCAACTTCAGCAGAAAAGCAAAAAGTTTAAAAACTGTTAAAAAGTAAAGTAATAAATGAGAATATATTACTATTAATAATAATCATAAGATGAATTTATAGTGGTAGTCAAATATGTAAGAAATGAGGCAATTTGCCATTCATTTGCACTTAATAAGTGAGAAAGATTTTCTAGGTCTTTTTAAATTATCATAAGTTTAATGAAGAAACTATTCTTTCACATCATATGACAATCAGATAAAGCTGATATTAGAGCAAAGAACAGATTGTACTAATTTTTTTTTAATTTGATTTAATTTTATTTGTGAACATACTGTACAGAGGGGTTACAAATACATGGGCAGGATAATGTATACATTTCTTACCAAGCACTGCAGACTCCTCCTTTGTTTACCCTTCACATCCCTTCCCAGCCTCCCCCTCCCAATCCCAATCCCAATCCTTCCCCTCCCTCCCCCCTCCCCCGCACCGACGTTGTAAAGCTCGTTTTGGACATGACAACTTGTACTTCTCATTGTTGTACCAGGTCCACCTGTATCCTTAAACGACTTGTTTTTCCCCATCTCCTCCACAAGTTATACTGACATCAAATATAGGGAAAGCAGGGGTTATACAGTGGGGGAGGGACATACAAAGCAACAAAAAAATAATCTTATAAATGTGTTAGAAACACATGCATGAAAGAAAAAAAATTGTTGGGAAATGGAAAAACTTGGAAAAAATTATATTAAGTGAAGTAAGCCAGGCCCAAAGAAATATAGGTCCTATGGTTTCCCTTATTTGCAATATCTAGTATATGTGTGAGTCAAGCGGAAAAGGTCAGATAATGTAATGTTAAGAGAATGAACCCTTAGATATGTATTTTAATGTACTAAGTTTTGAATGTTCACATATATACTTATTTTGGTTGTGGGACATTGTGGGTATTTCAACTCTGGGTTTATTTTTCTAGCTAGGTTGGCGTCATATCATTGGATAATTTTAGAATAGGTGTTTCCTTTCCACAAGAACTTGCACCTGATCTGTCCTTTTAGCCTTCCCATCATCAATGGCATCTGAGATGAACACCAACTTGTCTAGCCTGCTACCTTGAGTGGCCTGGATCCCCAGTCCTTCCAATTATAGTAACTAGATTGTGAAGGATGGTGGAAATGATCCAATGCACCCAGCTATAGATTGAGAAGGAATTCCACTAAACTTTTGGCAGGGGTTCTGTTCTCAAGCCTCCTAAGTAGTTAAGAGTATAAATGGCAACCCCTGGTGCCAAGCAGTAACAGTATTTTTAAAGTAATTGGACATATATAAGACTTAGGCTTGTGATTACCTCAGGAAATGAATAAAAGAGCAGTGAAGCATAGAGGACAGGCAGAATTTTGATTAGCTACTCAGAGTCTGAATAAGCTTAGCTAGCTACTCAGTAGTCTGAGATCTGATGACCAGTGTTCAAAGCCAATCCAATCATTAATATACAAGTGATTATCTAAAAAAAAAAAAAAAAAACAGAAGTGGCTGAAGTGGTAGCCGACTATCGTTGGGCACAGAAGCTGAGGAATAGTTGCCAGGGACTATCAAGCCTCAAGAATGATGAATGCATGCATAAGCACATGCACATGTGCATTTTCATACTCGCATGCGCATCAACACACACACAAATGAGTATTTCAATGTGAAGTTCTTTAATTTTTTACCTTGCTGTACTTTAATTCCCTGTATTAGTTCACAAATTAAAAAAATCGTCTAAGGACCTATTTACATAAAATTCAACATGTTTCTCTAAAATCTACTCTCTTTTTGGAAGCCTGCTTTTATTTGACCCAAAAGTAAATTATTCAGGAAGTCAATTCTTCACTCTCAAGTCTATAGTATTAGATGGTTGCTTAGGTTCTTCCTAGCAATATGATTTTGTGAAATCCTTCATCAAGCAATATATTTCTCTCACTAGAAAGGAAGCCTCTGTCAAACAATTAATAATAGGTTCTTCTCCTCCTGACATGCATCTTTACTTATATTATCTTCATATATTTCATGATCTGTGTATTACAAAGACTACCATGAAAGTAAAAACAACCTTCTCAGCGCTTAGCATTTTTATATCATTCATGGATATGAAGGCGTTTAAATGTAACTGAAATTGTTTGGAATAAATAATGTTCATCCTGACTATCTTGAGAAAGAAGAATTGGTTTCTCAGCACTTTAGGTAAGAACTTCAGGGAAAGAAACAAAAGGAAAAGTGAGGAACAACTCAACGCATACATTCAAATGAAACAAAACAACACAAGAAAACACAAAATAATTCAGTATTCAAGAACCTGCAGGAAATGCAAATATTTAAAAACAATCAGCTATGACAAGCTTATGAAAATCCTGACAACATGGGAGTGCACTGATGTGAGAACAGTCGCTAAAGCCTAGATTAGACAGAAAAAACTGTACAGAATACCATGCACTTGTTATTCTAAATTCCAGGATGAATAACATAAAGTGGACTGAGGCCAAGATCATACACAAGTAGGAAGCCAGTTTCTATCTGAAAAATAATCAGGACAATTTAGGGCTGGCACATGACAAAGTGGTAAGAACACCCATTTAGGGGGCACAAGACACTGAATTCAAACTGTAATATTAGGTGTATTAAAGAAAAAAAGCTATGATTTTAAATAATTGGAATGAGTGTAACAATTGATTATTTGAGTTGAGAAAAATCCATGAAAGATATAGAATGAACCCACGTTCCAATGCTTTCTACTTAACTGATGTTGTTTAGTGGTACTTCAGACAAAACAGAGTTACCTTGCAAATGAGCATGGATGTGCATTTGGGTGATGGAAATACTCTACTTTCACAGGTGTAAATTAAATAGATTTCTTTGGGTAGACTGTAGTTCTTGAACTAAGAGCCTGGGTGATGTCCCTGAGCATTTTTCTCAAGGCAACCCCTCTATTTCTTTGAGCCACAGTTCCAAGTCTGATTTTCTGTTGGTTGTTTGGAGATAAGAGGCTCATGGACTTTCCTGCCCAGGATGGCTTTAAACCATGTTCATCAGATCTCAGCCTCTCGAGTAACCAGAATTCCAGGCATGAGCCGCTGATGTTTTTAATAATTTAGTAAATTGTATAGTTACAGAAGTTATAAATTATCATTGTAACCTGTGTAATATATGTATGTATGTATATATCAATACATACATATAGAAATAGTTTAACATATTTTTGTATCTACAGTACATATATGAAATAATCTTTCATTATAAAATTAAATGGAAACAAAAGTTAATGAGGAACAAAACAAAGGGAATAGTTACAGGTTTTTTTGTTGAATGAAATATGAATCAGTTTGGGAAAACCATCTCTACTTTAACAAAATGGGTAATTGCTATTAATTCTAATCAATATATTTGCCCATGTTGTGCATCCTCACACATGAGTGTCAAAATCAAGCCACACTTTTTGTCTGTATTTAACTCGTCTGTTATAATTTAGGGGATAGATGAAGTAATCAAATAAAGATTAAAATAATAGTAAATGAGTCTATGAGTTAGAGCTGAAAAAGATTTTAAATATGATATTAGCTAATTAATTGCATATTTCTTATTTTTATTCTGTTTTTATGTCTCTCATTCCCACATTAGGAAAGTACATAGAAGGTTCTCACTAAATTTATGTAATTATTAAAAATGTATTGAAAGAATATGGGCACAGTGTGGTCTTAGCTTATTGAGATCTGTATGGGTTACTGTGTTTTTGAGGACTTGCAATACGTTGTCATGGAGATGAAGGGAAGGATGTGTTTATTCTGGAAAACTGGATAGAGAATTGCTCCCAGAAAGATAGTGATGAATTCTTCCAAAAGGTTACAGTGAAATCACTTTCACAACCTTGATCATTACTGCACTATTCACCATAGCCAAGTTATGGAAACAGCCAAGATGCCCTTTGGCGAAGGGATGGTTGGAGTAAGTGTGTGATATATACACAATTGGATTGCACCTATCCATTATGAGGACTGTTACATTATTTGCAAAGAAATGGATAGATCTAAAAATATGTTAAGGAAACAAAGTCAGAACCAGACACAGAAAGGACCCATGTTCTGTCGCGTACTTGGAAGCCAGAATTTTATGCAAGTTAAACAACAGGATTAACCAAAGCTTTCAATTTTCACAGCAGTATTTAAAAGGTGTAATTTCTTATAAAATTTAACTTTTAATCCAACAAAGTGAGTACAAGAAAACTATCACTTGGAAGATGTGAGGGGAAGTCAAAGGGAAAGAATAAAGAGAGTTATGGAGTAAGAATGAAGACATTATATTCAATGCAAATAATATGAAACTAGAAAAAATTAAAGTTCGGTTAGGTTTGCAAGGGTAGGGAAAAGTTATATAAAGATCCATTATACTTAAAAAACTCACTTTTTCAATGGAAATTCCCATGTACACCTAGTTAAGATAATAAAAATATAATTGAAAATAATGGAGATATTTGATCTTAAACTGTGTTCTCTTAAACCATGAGTCAATATAATAGTTTCCTCCTCAGAAATTTTCTTTGCAGGTATTTTCCTCATAGTGACAGAAAAGTGATCAATGCAATGAATATCAATACATCACATTGCACATATAAAATCACAGTAAAAATGTTAGAATTCATCACATGATAAAATAACAGGTAGAATTTGCCAAATGCTAGTTGATTGTTTTTCCAAGTAATTTCCTTATGGTATATAATTTAATCCTCACAATAATTGCATAAAGTGGAGCTCTATACATTTTTAATTCTCAGATGATAATATTGAAGTCTTCAGATTTAGAATTACTAGTACAACATTGTACACATGGTAAGTGTTAGCCTGTGTTTCATCTCCCACTGTATCAATTAACCTCATACTATTTTATGACTAAAATACCAGCACTTAGTCTACTAATTCTAGGAAAATTTCCCATAATTATTCTGTACACTCATAATATTTCACTTTATCTTTGTTAGAAAATAGGGAACTGAAATATGAAAACTCAAAATTCATAATCAATGCATACCTACCTGGTGAAAGGAACTGCTATAGTATAACATTCTTGATATCTAGCTCAAAATAGTAGAAATCATATTTTATCCCTTCACTCAACACTGCACGGCCTGGGGAACCTATCTCTGTTTAACACTGTCTTACTGAAAGAATGACCTCCCCAATTCCTGATGGAAACATTCTGCAGGTCTTATGGACCAATCATTTCCACATTGTAGCTCAACTAAGTTGTTTATCATTAGAAGTATTTTGATTGGTTTTTATACCCAACATTTTGAGAGAAATGCTATTAAAGCAAGACTGATATAAAAATCAACTTTGACCATAGATAAATATTTTTCCTTTCCTATACCCAAAAATGCACTCTGACCTATCATTAATGTTAGGAATGAGAGGTTAAAAATCATAGACACCAAGACCGAAGTATGAATTAAAGACTCTCCAACTTGTGAACTACTATTGGTTTAAAAAGACATGAAGGTTTGGGAAGGTGGTTTAGCGGTAGAGCGCTTGCCTTGCATGCAGGAGGCCCTGGGTTCAATTCCTCAGCACCACCCAAGCAAAAAGAAAAAAGCTAGAACTGACGCTGTGGCTCAAGTGATAGAGCGCTAGACTTGAGCTGAAAAGCTGAGGGACAGCACCCAGAGTTCAGGCACCACTACTGGACCCGTCCCCTAAAAAAAGACATCAATACTATCAAATTATTTCAAAATTTCTTATGATACTGAAGATTCAATTATAAACTATTAACACTTGAAAATAACTCATTTTCATGGGAGTAGAACACAAAACACAAGATTAATCCTAATCATTTTAAAAGGCCTTTATTTATACTACAAATTCACTCTTATAACAACAAAGATTCTAAAAATAACTAAAGCACAGTGACACAAAAAATAATTTAACTGCATAATCTACATTCAAAGGACTGTGCTAATAGAAAGCAAAATTATACCAATAATTAGGTTACCCAATACACTTACATTCTTTTATTCTATTTCTTTTAGTTTCATAAAAACTGGCTTTTCATAAAATGATGCATAAAAAGCCTATATACCCACTTACATTTTCAGATCTTAATAATATTTATTTCAGAAATGTCTTTAGTTGTATAGTCAATGAACTAACATAATACTAAAATAGTTTAATGGTTTTCAGAAATTGCAAGACTCACTCTGGGATGTTATTTATATTGTAAAAGATATTCAAAAAGCCTTATTTGTTAAAGTTGTGATAGTTACTCCCACAAAAGAACTATTAATGAAGAAATCTTTGTATGTAAAAAACAACTTCAAATGCATCCACAATCTGGAGGTGACACATGTTTTTGGTTTTATTTGAAATATATATCTAACAAGCATAGCCACAATACTGATTTTCAGTCATTATGATGGGATATTCCAACCTTAAAAATACTGGGTTTATTATCTTAGTGTGAATAGATACGATCTTACAAAGAAAGTTATTTTCAACAGAAATCCGGAAAGAGTTTATCCACCTTGAGTTCAAAATCACTCCATGAGTATTTCTTAAAAATATAACCAATTTAAGAGGTCAAATAAATATTTTGTACTGACAGTCATCTTACAGCAATAACTTACGGCCTAAATATATGTGTATCATTTTACCTAACATATACTAAGAGCTGAAAATGATCTCTTTTATCTAACATATTGTTGTAAATGCTTTGATTATGATGATGTTATAAACAAATAAAATGTACAGAAGGGTGGTTCCACTGAAATGACAGGACACAACACTGATAAATTTAAAAAAATTGCAACACACCTCTTTTCAGCCTCACCCTGTTCATATTGGCAAGCAACATTGCAACAGCACACACACACACACACACACACACATAAACACACATGTGTGCACATGTACACACATATACACGCATGCCAAATTCAGGGTTTATTGTACAAAAAAGTTCAAATAAAATATTATTGATTGGGAAAAATGATAATTTGCCTCATTACAAAATAATACATAATCCAGACACCATGGTTGTTACATTTTACCTGCCCCTCCACATGTGACCACTTAATTTATTTTAGGTAATTAATTAACTAATTCATTCCTTCATTAGTTAAATACTAATACTAGAGCTTGAACTCAGGGCCTAGCTCTGTCTCAGAATTTGTTATTTTTTTGTTTTAGTTTACTCAAGGCTAGCATTTTACTGCTTGTACCACAGCTCCATTGCTAGCTTTTGCTGGTTTCTTTCAAACCAGAATCTAATGGACTTTTTTTCTTGCTCTGGTTTCAAACCACAATCATCAGGTTTCGTCTTTCTGATTAGCTAGGAATAAAGACATAAGCCACCAGTGTGGCTCCTACTTTTTCCTATGCTTATCTATTGCACATACTTAGATAGCAATTTTAATATTGAGAGTATATAAGCAAGTTGTATAATGATTATATTGTTCTGTCAGAAATTCAAGTTACTAATGTAAATTTCTTCTTAAGACCATACACAAAAAATACTTAAGTAGAAATATGATGTGTGTGTGTGTGTGTGTGTGTGTGTGTGTGTGTGTGTTTGTGTGTGTGTGTGTGCTGTTGCAATATGTTTCACATGGAAGCACTGTGCAGGGGTGTCCAGCCATTCACAGTTATGTCATGAATATCTGCCTTGAGATACCAACTCATTGACAATGTCTAAGTGTCCACTCGAGGTTTCCCAATGAAGAGAGGTATACTCAGCCTCATCCCTAGTATTCATATGAGGGGCCTGTTTGCAAAGTAGTCTCCACACTGTAGTAAACTGCAAGAAAAGCACTCTACCACTGAGCCACCTTACCAACCCAAGGATTAAGATTCTTGTCTGTAATTTGGTCAAAGCTATGTCTCTTTATGTAGGCCACTAAAAATATATTTACTTAATTCCAGTAAATACATAAATTCTACTTCCATCTTTTTTAACAAATAAAAAATAAAATTGTTTGCTTTGTAAATTGATCAGAAGCATGGAGTTTGTGGCTAGCTAGGTCATTGCACATCTGTATCTCTCTTCCTCTCTCTCTTTCATGATTCTTATAGACTATATGGTTGCTCCATAATTATCCTAATTTATTTTGTTTTTATATTTTTGGTTGCATCATTTCACTTTCTGCTCTGCCATTTCCCAAATCAGCACCACATAAACAGAACCACAGAAGTGATTTTGTGGCTCAAGTGTTAGAGCATTTGCCTTGATTTGAAGAGCTCAAGGACGGTGCCTAAGCCCAGAGTCCAGGCCGCAAACTTAATTTTTTAAAAATGAATCTAAATCCTTTATAATTCTAGGAACAGATCTGACTGAAATCAGTTGAATCACACTTTTCCTGCACAATGAAAAAAAAGGTCCAGGCTAGGAAAGCAGCTAGAAAAGACAGGCAGATTGTATCTGTGACAAAACTTTATGGAAAATGGTATCGAGGATTACTTACTGGTGATCCATTTGCATTGGAAGTATGATGCTGAACTATTGTTTGCTGATTCTGAACTATTGCTTTGATCATTATATTATCCAAGAAGAAAAAATGAAATTTAATTGATATCAAAGGACTACTAATACATGTTGACTCCTCATTAAGCATCTTCAATCATCAAAATCACCTGAAGACAACAGATAGGCCTACTTTTTTAGATGAAAACAAGTGTCTGTAAAAAAACAAGGAATTTAAGTAGTCACACAAAGGACTTCTATTTTACTACTGAATTATACATTTTTTTCTAATGTTGGGTACCAATAAATAATGGATCTATTAGAAAGCTCTTAAAGCTCATATATTGAATAGTAAGTTCTCTTATACTATATCATGGTATTTCCCAAAACATTTACATAGAAGGCATTGTTTCCTATTTTCTCATATCTAGAATAAGCTACACATGAAGACACCACTGGTCCTCATTTTCAGTCTGTGCATTTGAATACGGAGGAAAATCTTTCCTCTGCTCTATGTCAATTCCCTACTCTCCAGTTAGAATAATTTAAAATAGTAAAAATGGAAAAAGAAAATAAATCATGGTGAAAAAAACATATGCAGAAAATTCACCGGATTTTTCTGAACATTTCAACCAATGTTAATTATTGGGGAAATACATGGACACCTCATTCCCACTGGTATAAAAGTTTCTGGTTAGGCAATTCTGATAAAGACAAGGAATAAGATGAAAACGTGAGGAATGTATCAATTGCAAGAAAATAATGGAGAAGATTCCATGCAAATTTCTTCTGTGGGATGCCAAAATTAATCAGCTTACTACAGTGCTGAGACTACTTTGCCAAAAGGCCATGCATATGTATACTAGGATGAGGTAAGTATACCCCTCTTCATTAGGAAGCCTAGAGTGGACATTTAGACATTGTCCATGAGTTGGTAGCTCAAGGCAGATATTCATGCAATAACTTTGAATGGCTTGGCACTCCTGCACAGTGCTTATATGTTGAATAATACCAGAATGGATTCTTTCTTACTTCATAATGATGGAGATACCAATCCCCAAACTAAAGGCCTCTTGACCACCACCCCCCCTTGCCTGTTGCTGCTGGGAATAGAAATAGACAAGATACGCTGTATCTCCTTCTGTTGAACCATAGTATTAAACCGGGTCTGAGGAACAAATTGGAAGAAACTGCATTTGATATTGCCAAAAGGATAAGTATGAATCACTACCTCTTTGAAGTTGTGGAAGGCTGTACTATTTGTTCTCCTACGTAGTAATGGTTTGGTTAAGTTTCTTACATTTCAAATGTGCCAGTCCATCCTTTGTGTCCCTACAAAATATTTTCATAATACAAAATAACAGCAATATCTTAATTTAAAAATTCATGGATTCAATGGTATTTTCCATGTGAATTGCCTGACTTTGATGTCAAAATGGATTCAAGAGTTGTTTGTCCAACTAAAAATTTTTCGTTTTTATGTATAAAGTTCACAATGCTGTCTCTATAAGGATCTTTTAAAACATTCTTTTGACATGACTACTACAATCTCCGTAGAGGCAAACCTGAAGTCTATATATTAAATATTCTAATTATCATATGAAATAATTAGGAAGGGCAAATCAATAGAAACAATGAAAACTATGTCAAACACAATGAACAGGACAATTACCCATCAAACAGATGCTTATCATCTTTGAGAACAACAGTCTGAGAATGTGCAGATTTACTGACAGGACAATGTTTGAATTCAAACGAAAGAGGAAAACCCTTAAAATAGTGAAAGGCAAACATGCACTAATATGTCATGCCTGTTATCCTAGATGCTCAGGATGCTCATTAGTAGTTAAAGAAAAGCAAGAATGAACCAGATAACATCAACTGATAACCTTTCATAATTCAAAGGACACTATAACAGAAGTGAAAATATATCCAACTGATACAGGGCACACATTTGTTAATGCTACAATGATCCAAGTCTTAAGTATTTTATATCTTATAATTATCTCTCTATATTATTTGGGGAGTCCAGTCATTGGGCTTGAACTCTGTGCCTGGGTGATGTCTCTCAGCTCTTTAGCTCAAGGCTAGTGCTCTACCACTTGAGCCACAGTGCCACTTGCTGATTTTTTTCTTTTTGCATATGTGGTGCCGAGGAATCGAACCCAGGTCCTCAAGAATGCAAGGCAAGTGCTCTGCAATTAAGCCACCTTCCTAGCCCCTAATTGTATATATTTTTTTCTGAATAGCATATGTTTTTTAATTGTGAAAATACTGTACAGAGAGCTTACAATTACATGAGCAAAGTAACGAGTACATTTCTTATCAAGCATTGTAGCCTCCTCTCCAGTTTCCCTTTCACATCCATTCTCATCCCCCCACCATGTGTTCCTCTACCCCCCCCCAGGCCAAAGTTGTAAAGTTCATTTTCAACATAATGACTTGTATTGCTCATTGTTGCAATGGGTCCATCTGTATCCCTATTTAAACGATTTGTTTTTTCCCTTCCCCTCCACAAATTATACCAACATCAAATACAGTGAAAACAGGGGTTATACTGTGGGGGAGGGACATGCAAAGCAACAAAGAAATCATCTTATAAATGTTAGAAACAATCACAAGAAAGAAAAAAAACATTTGAATACTTATATTGTGGTTCATTTCACCTAATATCAACTTATCTAACGGTTTCTGCTTGTCTCACAAATATACATTATTGCAAATAAGGGAAACCATGGGACCTATGTATAATTGGGCCTGGCTTACCACACTTAATTGAATTTTTTCCAAGTTGTTTAATTTCTTAAGAAATGGGGCAATGTCACTCTTTCTGATAGAGGCATAGAATTCCATTTTGTATATATATCATATTTTCTTGATCCATTCATCTACTGAGGGGCAGCTGGGTTGGTTTCATATCTTACCTATGGTAAATAATGCTGCAATAAACACAGTCGTGCTGGTAGCTTTAAAATAATCATGTTTGTATCATTTGGATAAATGTTCAGAAGTGTGATTGCTGGGAAATAGGGAAGGTCTATGTGGAGTCTTTTGAGAAATCTCCATACTACTTTCCAAAGTGGTTGAACAACTTTACATGCCCAACAACAATGCAGTAGGGTTCCCTTCTGTCCAAATACCATCCAGAATCTGTTGTTAGAGTTCTTGATTATAGCCATAATTGGGGTGAGATGGAATCTGAATGTTGTTTGGATTTGCATTTATTTTGTAGCTAGGGAAGTTGAGCATTACATCATGTGTCTTCTAGCCATCCTTCTTTCCTTTTTAGAGAAGTTTTTCTTTAAGGTTTTAGCCCACTTATTTATTGGGCAGTTGTTTCTGTGAAGATTTATTGATAGGGGATTTAATTTTTTGAGTTCCAGGTATATTTTAGATATGAGAACCTTGTCTGTTGTATGGCTAGTGAAGATCTCCCAAACCGTGGGCTTTCTACTGATCTTGCTAGCTCCATCCTGTGCCATGAAGAAACTGCATTTTCATGCAATTCCATTTGTCCAAACTTTCTTTGATTTATTGTGTTTCTGGGTCTCTTTTAAGAAAATTTCGGCCTGTAACAAGGAGCCTTATAGTTTCTCCAATTCCATCCTGTAATATTTTCAGAATGTCCGCTTTGACTCCATGTTTTGATCTTTTGGAGTTGATTCTTTTGCATGATGATATATAAGGATCTAGTTTTAGTTTTCTACAAGTGATTAACCAATTTTGCCAGCACCATTTACTGAAGAGGCTGTCTTTCTTCCATTCCAATTTTTAGTTCCCTTATCGAAGATTAGATGGCTCTAGGTCTGTAGGTTCATTTTTGGATTTTCAGTTATATTCCATTGGTCCTGAAGTCTGTTCTTGTGTCAGTAATAAGCTGTTTTGATTACAGTGGTGTTGTAGTAGAGTTTGAAATTTGGTATTGATATTCTTCTATCACTTTTCTTTCTGTTTTTGGTCATTTTTGCTATTCGGGGTCTTTTATTGTTCCATATGAATTTTTGGGTTGCCTCTTCTACCTCCTTGAACAATGAGGTTGGAATATTGATAGGTATCACATTGAATTTGTAGATAGCCTTGGCAAGTATTGCCATTTTCATGATGTGGATCTTTCTAATCCAGGAGCATGGGAGCTTTTTCCACTTTCTAAATAGTGTTTTGATTTTCTGTTTCAGGTTTTTAAAGTTTTCATCAGCTGGGCACTGATGGCTCACCCTGTAATCCTAGCTACTCAGGAGGCTGAGATCTGAGGATCATGGCTCAAACCTAGGCAGGGAGGAAAGTCCGTGAGACTCTTATCTCCAGTAAACCACTAGAAAACCGGAAGTGGTTCTGTGCTCAAGTGATAGAGCTCTCCCCTTGAGCTGAATACCTGTGGGAGAGCACCCAGTCCCAGAGTTCAAGACCCATGACTGACAAAATAAAAAAAGTTTCCATCATAAAGGTCCGTCACTTTTTGGTTAATTCCTAGGTGTTTTATTTTGGCGGGGCTATTATAGATGGAATTGTTTTCCGCCATACTTTTCTCATTGTTGGATTAGAGAAACGCCGGTCATAAAATTAACCGGCTATTTTGCCTAAGTTTTGAATCACTATGTGTAATTTGGGAGTGGATTCCATGGGATTCTTTAAATACAACATCATGTCATCTACAAAGAGGGAGAATTTTACTTCATCTTTGCCTATTTGGATCCATTGTATGTTTGCACCTTGTCTTAATGTTGTAGCTTGGCATTCTAATACTAAATTGAAAAAAAAACTGGAGAGATTGGACATCCTTGTCCCTTCTTTTATTATACGGAGGGGTTACAATTACATGTGCAAGATAATGAATACATTTCTTTTTTTTTTTTAATTGTATTTTATTTTATTTGAGAACATACTTTCTTATCAAGCTTGTACTATCCTCCTTTGTTTCCCCTTCCCATCCCTTCCCATTCTCCCCCACCCCACCCAATTCTCGCCCCCCCCCCGCACCCCACACCAAAGTTGTAAAGTTCATTTTTGACATCACGACTTGTAATCTCATTGTTGCAATGGGTCCAAGTGTATCCCTATCTAAATGATCTGTTTTACCCCTTCCCCTCCACAATTATACCGACATCAAATACAGTGAAAGCAGGGGTTATACTGTGGGGGAGGGAACAAAGCAACAAAGAAATAATCTTGCAAATGTGTTAGAAACAATCACATGAAAGAAAAAATAACATTTTTTATACATATCTTAGGGTTCATTTCCCTAACATCAAATTATCTGACCTTTTCTGCTTGACTCAGACATATACTAGATATTGCTAATAAAGGAAACCATAGGACCTATGTTTCTTTGGGCCTGGCTTACTTCTCTTAATATAATCTTTTCCAAGCCTTTCCATTTCCCAACCAACTGGGCAATGTCATTCTTTGTGATGGAGGCATTGAATTCCTTTGTTTATATATACCAAATTTTTTTGACCCATTCATCTACTGAGGAGCATCTGGTTGGTTCCATATCTTACCTATAGTAAATAATGCTACAATAAACATATACATGCTGGTAACTTTAGTTTGGTCTTGTTTGTGAACATTTGGGTAAATACCGCATAGACTGAAATTTTCTTAAAAGAGATACAGAAACACAACAAATCAAAGACAGGTTGGAAAAATGGGATTGCATGAAAATGCAGAGCTTCTGCATGGCAAAGTTCATAGCTAGCAAGATCAATAGAAAGCCCACAGATTGGGAGAAAATCTTCCCTAGCCATACAACGGACCAGGGTCTCAAATCTAAAATATACCTGGAACTCAAAAAATTAAATCCCCAAACCACAAATCTTCAAAGAAACAAGTGCCCAATAAATAAGTGGGCTAAAGCCTTAAAGAGAAACTTCTCTGAAGAGGAAAGAATGATGGTCAATACACACATGAAAAATGCCTCCCTAGCAATAAAAAAATACAAAAGAACATTGAGATATCACCTCACTCTAGTTAGAATGGCTAAAATGAAGAACTCTAATAACAACAGATGCATGAGGGGATGTGGACAGAAGGGAACCTTATTACATTGTTGGTGGAAGTGTAAATTTGTTCAACCACTTTGGAAAGTAATATGGAGGTTCCTCAAAGACTCGACATAGAGCTTCCCTCTGACCCAGAAATCCGTTGTCCCTTTCTTGATTTAAGAGGAAATAGCTTTAGTTTTTCACGATTAAGTATAATGCTGGCTATAGGTATGTCATATTCAGCCTTTATTCTATTGAGGAATGTTCCCTGGTTTCCTAATTTTTCCAGAGCCTTCATCATAAAGGGATTGTTGGATATTGTCAAATGCTTTTTCTCAAACAATTAAGATAACCATGTGATTCTTGTCCTTGCTCTTGTTGTTGTGATGTATTATATTAATTGATTTGCATATATTGACCCAACTTTGCATCCCTGAAATTAATCCTGTTTGATCGTGGTGTATTATTTTTTGGATGAAGTGTTGAAGACAATTGACCAAAATTTTGTTTAGAAGTTTTCCATCAATGTTCATCAAAGAAATTTGTTTAAACTTCTCTTTTTTGATGAATCCCTGCCTGGTTTGGGGATGAGGGTGTTGATGGCCTCATTGAATAAGTTCTGTAGTGAACTTTCTCTTTCAATTTCATTGAAGAGTTGGAGTAGTATTGGTGTGAGCTCTGCTTTGAAAGCCTTGTAGAATTCTGATGTAAATCTGTCTGGTCTTGGGATTTTTTTTTTATATAGGGCTTCTCTTATTGCTGTTTCTATCTTAATGCTTGATATGGGCCTGTTAAAATAGTTTAACTCATCTTGGTATAGTTTCGGCATGTTGATATTTGCTATTAAAAGGTCCATTTCTGCCAAGTTCTCAAACTTATTAGCATAGTTTTGAGAAGTATTTCCTTATAATGTTCTGAATCTTGGTTGATTCTTCGGTGATGTTCATTCTGAACTCTGAGTTCATTTATTTGGGTGAGTTTTCTTCTTTTTCTGATAAGATTTGTTAAGGGTCTGTCAATTTTTTTAATGTTTGCGAAGAACCAACTCTTTGCTTTTTTGATTCTTTCTATGTTTTTTTTGGGAGGGAATCTAATTCATTTAATTCTTATTTAATTTTAATTATTTCTTTCCATCTACTGGCTTGGGGTTTATCTTGCTGCTCTTTTTCAAGGAGGTTCAGATGTGTCATTAAATTGTTGGTTTCATATATCTCCAACTTGCCTCTAAGTACTTCCTTTTCTGTGTCCCAGAGGAGCTGGTAATTTGGGTGTTCGTTTTTGTTGAATATCATGAAAAATTGAGTTTCTTTTCTAATCTCTTACATGACTTACTCATGATTCAACAGTATGTTGTTCAGCCTCCATGTGTTACAGGACTTTGGCTTTTGGCATTGGAATCAAATTTTATTTCCTGTGGTCTGAGAGAATGCAAGGTATAACTTCAATGTTTCTGAATTTGGACTTTTGTTTTATGACCTAAAATGTGGTCAGTTTTTGAAAATGTTCTATGTGCTGCTGAGACAAACGTGTATTCTGATACTGCTGGGTGAAATATTCGTTAGATATCTGTTAAATCTAGTTGATCCTTGTAGTTGTTTAGATCTGCAGTTTATCGAGTTTTTGCCGAGTTGATATATCTAGTGGGCATAGTGATGTGTTAAAGTCCCCAACAATTAATGTCTTTGGATCTATGTGAGCTTTGAGGGAAAGTAGTGTTTCTTGGGTAAATTTACGTGCTCTATTGTTTGGTAAATAGATATTTAGAATTGTAATATCATCCTGAATGAGCAATCCCTTAATTAGTATGTAGCGACCCTCTTTTTCTCTTCTCACTAATTTTAATTTGAAGTCTATTTTATCTGATATTGGGATTACAAATCCCAGCTGTTTATGGCGGTCATTTGCTTGGTAGATTTTGTTCCAGTCTTTCACTTTCAAAATATGTTTGTTTTTATGGGCCGGGTGTGACTCCTGAAGGCAGCAGATAGAAGAATTTTGCTTTTTAATACAACTAGACAGTGTATGTCTCTTAATTGGAGAGTTAAATCCGGTAATGTTGAGAGATAGGACTGAGAGGTATTTTTTTATTGTGAAAATGCCATACAGATTGTTTACAATTACATGAACAAGATAATGAGTACATTTCTTATCAAAGATTGTTGCCTCCTCCTTTGTTTCCCCATCCCATCACTTCCTAGACTCCGCTTACCCAATTCTCTCCCCCCCACCAAAGTTGTAAAGTTCATTTTTCAACATAACGACATGTACATTTCACTGCTGCAGTGGTTCCACCTGTATTCGTATTCAAACAATTTGTTTTTTCCGTTCCCCTCTACAAATTATACCAATAACAAATACAGTGAAATCTGGAGTTATTTTTTATTATGTCGAAAAATGAACTTTACAACTTTGGCCAGGGAATGTGGGAGGGAGGCAGTGGGGATCAGTGTGGGGGGAGGTGAAAGGGATGGGAATAGGAAACGAAGGAGAAAGCAACAATGTTTGAAAAGAAATATACTCATTACCTTGCCCATATAATTGTAACCCCTTGGTACAGTATTTTCACAAAAAGCTTCAAAAATGTTTATCACCTATTATAATTCAAATACCAAGCTAGAGTAATTTTATATAATCATTACAGGTATCATTTTATAACTATCATACAACAGAATAAACGACCAGTCCCAATTATTACCTACCTAGCATAATTCTTAATTCCTAATCATTACCTAAATACCTTAAACAAACTAAATAGTCAGGTCTTTAACATAGATATAAATATTCTATCCTTTTTACATAAAATTTTCAAGGGCATGTATTCATGTTTCTAAGAAATGTTCACAGCAGTTAAAAAATGCTTTTGTGAAATTGTGAGACATGTTGATTTTGTTGTTGTTGTTTGCAAGTCCTGGGCATTGTCCCTAAGCTTTTTTTGCGCTCAAAGCCAGCACTGCACAACTTGAAGCACAGGGCTTATTTCTGGTTTTGAATGGTTAATTGGAGATAAGAATCTAACATGTACTATTCTGTCGGGGCTAGATGTGAAAACAATTGTTAGATCTCAGCTGCCAGAGGAGCTAGAATCATAGGCGTGAGTTACCTGCACTTGGTTTGATGAAATTTTAAATTTTAATAATGTTTAGGATGTTTGTTTCACTTTAATGCACATAATTCTATACATAAATAAATAAATACATATATATGATTACCAATTCCCTCTAAAAATGTATGATTTTCTACACATGACATTTATTCACACACACACACACACACACACACACACGCACACACACACACACACACACATTTCTGAATACATACACTCTCTCTAAAACTTTTATGCTACTATTTTTACCCTTTACATTTCAATGATATATATTCTGTTTTTCCAAAAGTTTCCTAGACTAAAATGACTAATATTTCAAAAGAAAATAGAATATATTATTTTCAAGGTAATTTTAGATATACACATGATGTTGTAGTAATATTTATAGTATATTACTTGAAAAAATTCTGTTCAAACCTTTAAATATTTGTGTGTAATGACAGGGAGAGAGGAAGTTAATTCATACTGGTTAGAAATGTGCAATGCTTCAAAATCTGTTCAATAATTTGTTATAATCACATAATCAAACTACCTGTTATGGTTTAGTTTTTTGTTTATTTATTTATTAAACAATTTAACATGGATGCATGCCAAGTGGTAATATTAAAATTATTAATTGAAATAAAAATAATACAAAATCATAGACACATACCAGACTTTCAATAATTAGCACTTATGATGCTAACAATAATTTTGTTGAAGATGATGATGACCAGAGTGACGCTGATAATGACAATGTTATGATTGAAAAGGAAAAATTTTTAGACATATTTGAAGCTAGATTTCCCACATTGAATACATAATAATAAACAGTGTTGTATTATATACAATAAGAATAACAAGAGGAGAGTTTCAATATCAAGAAATACAATCACATAATCAGGTGAGACAGTAAATCCCTAATGTTATTCTTACAGTCTCTCTAATGTATACTCACTTTTCTGGGTGGTATTGTTTGCTTATAAATAAAATGCTTTATTTTCACATGGTTATTATCCCACATAGATAAAATATAATAAGCTGAGTGCTTTGTTATCAAATGATCTTGTTTGTTCAAGCCTTGGGAACTTAGGAGAAAGCCTTTCACCACCCACATAGCCAGTGGCTTAGTTATATATCCCTAGAAGGTAACAACACATGCCTCCAGCATGCTTCACTCATTAGGAAGAAATCCTTGGTCAGTTTTAGTTTCTATCCAGTTCACTGAAGAAAATCTATGTATAAATTTATGAAGAACACTTGGCAACACATAAAGCAATAAGAAAATTTCGATGGACTAAGATTAATTTTCAAATTAGTGTGATTAGTTCAAGTAACATTCTTATATAGATACTATTCAATAACCAATGTTTTCCAATGATATGTTGAGTATGTTCTTCAATACAAATGTAGATACATGACCCAATTTACATAATACCACTTACATATCTGTAGTTGCCTTAAAAAGACACAACCCTTAGAGCCAGGAAGTAAACTTTATTTTTATTTCTGCATGAAACAATTTGTGACTTTATACCAACAAACTGGATTTGACTCTTTCCTTATTTGTAAGCTAAGGTGGAAAATGTAAGGACTCTTCACTTTTCTTTTTTCTTGCTCTAGGAGTAAGCAAATGTATTCTTCAATATTTCTGGTAGATTACATCCATTTACAAATGAGAAATGTAAGGCCAACAGTCAATGTAGTGAGTAAATAATGATACTAGAATTTGTGTCTGAGCTCTTCCCTCTGAATACTTACAAGGAGCAGTAATTTGTTGATGGAGAGGACCAATATGAAAAGACTATGGGGAAAAAAACTTATTTTATAAAAAGTTGTTTAAGACTAGGTGACCAGTGATGAGTACCTGAAACAGACTGGTGTCAGGGGCATAAAAAGGAGTACATAGAAATCAAATTAGTGCTGCGCGCCAGTGGCTCATGCCTGTAATCCTATCTACAAAGGAGGCTGAGATCTGAGGATCACAGTTCAAAGCCAGCCCGGGCAGAAAAGTACATGAGACTCTGATCTCCAATGTAAACCACTAGAAACCCTGAAAGTGGTGCTGTAGCTCAAGAGGTAGAGTGCTCGCCCTAAGCTGTAGAGCACAGTGAAAGCACAAAGGCCCAGAGTTCCAGCCCCACTACCAACAAAAACAAACAAACAAACAAAAAAGAAATCAAATTAGTAACAGAAACTAAAAACATCTTGATCATTCATCTTATATAATGGGTGGGAGTAGAAGGGTAAGAAGAAATCTAAAGGATTCTACATCTAGGGCCAGGCAAATGTGTTAGTGATATTCTTGGTGGTGATAAGGATTACAGGTGAAAATGATGGATTTAGGGGAAAAAACTCTCTGATAGTTCTAAAGTTTATATTAAACAGATGCAAAGATTGATCTGTTTAGATATCATCAAAATATCCATGACCATGAATATGAAAAAGAATGATAAAATTGGGGGCATTATTAAAGGGAAGAGGAAAAGAAAAGTTATGACATAAGTAGCAATGTGAGCACCAGTGTGGAAAAATTTGGAAGAAAGACATAAGGGCATTTGTCGAAATCATCTCTAGTTTGCTAATGGATGAAGAATGGAATTGAAAATAGCAGAGGAAAACAAATCAAAATGTTGTATTATGATTTTATAATTCTAATATGAAAGAACTGAAGCTTTTGTTTCATGAAGAAGAAAGTTTAGCCTGTAATTTCAATGCAAGGCATCAGTTGTAATGAGTCTGAAGTCTTTTCCTCCAAGATATCCAAGAGTACTATTCTCATTCTCTGAAAAGTAAATAATTAATTATTTTCATTAGCTTTGCCTAATATTAATTTACTTGTAGAAAATAAGGTAAAATATCTTCTCTTGGGCTGGGAAGGTGGCTCAGTGGTAGTGTTTGCTTTGCATGCAAGAGGCACTGGGTTCAATTCTTAAGTAAAAATAATTCTTAAGCAAAAAGAAAAAAGCCGGAAGTGGCGCTGTGGCTCAAATGGTAGAGCACTAAACTTTAGCTGACAAGCTGAGGGACAGCGCCCAGGCCCAGAGTTCATGCCCCACGACCAGACTCCAAAAATAAAACACTAAAACTACCAGCACAAGTATGTTTTTTGCAGCATTATTACCATATCTAAGATATGGAACCAATCCACATGCCCCTCAATAGATGAATGGATCAGGAAAATGTCGTATATATACACAATGGAATTTCATGCTTCTATCAAAAAGAATGACACAGCACCTTTTTTAAGAAAATGGAATTACTTGGAAAAAAATCATTATGTGAAGGAAGCCAGAATCAAAGAAACATAGGCTTTTTGGTTTCCCTAATTTTTATTTATTTTTTTTAATTTAATTTAATTTTATTTGTGAACATACTGTACAGAGGAGTTACAATTACGTGGGCAGGATAATGCGTACATTTCTTACCAAGCATTGCAGCCTCCTCCTTTGTTTGCCCTTCACATCCCTTCCCAGCCTCCCCCCTCCCCCCCAATCCCAATCCTTCTCCTTCCCCCTCTTCCCCCCCCCCCCGCACCTACGTTGTAAAGCTAGTTTTGGACATGACAACTTGTACTTCTCAGTGTTGCAACAGGTCCACCTGTATCCTTAAACAACTGGTTTTTCCCCATCTCCTCCACAAGTTATACTGACATCAAATATAGTGAAAGCAGGGGTTATACTGTGGTGGAAAGATATACAAAGCAACAAAGAGATAATCTCATAAATGCGTTAGAAACACATGCATGAAAGAAAAAAAAACATTAAAATACACATCTAAGGGTTCATTTTCCTGACATCACATTATCTGACCTTTTCTGCTTGACTCATACATATAATAGATATTACAAATAAGGGAAACCATGGGACCTATGTTTCTTTGGGCCTGGCTTACTTCACTTAATATAATTTTTTCCAAGTTTTTCCATTTCCTAACAAATGGGGTAATGTCATTCTTTCTGATGGAGGCATAGAATTCCATTGTGTATATATACCGCATTTTCTTGATCCATTCATATTGATTAATATATGCTTAGTATAGTCCTGGCAGATAGGTTCATTTTTTACACTCTTCATATTCGCTTTTTTCTCTCCATCCTCCTCTCCCATTCCCATTCCGTGTGTGTGTGTGTGTGTGTGTGTGTGTGTGTGTGTGTGTGTGTGTGTGTGTGTGTGTGTGTGTGTGTTTGTGTGTGTGTGTGTGCAGTAAGGAAACTTGTCTCGGAGCCTCAAAATCTTGCTTGTTTTTTTTTTTTTTTTTTCACTCATGACTGGCTGGATCTGTACTATTTTAACCAAGGTTTCACTTTGTGTTTGATTGAATAATTGAACATAAATGTCTCATGGATTGCTACCCCAGCCATCTGTGAACCATGGTCTTCCAATCTCAGCCTCATGAGATGAGATACTGGCATCTAGCTCTATTGCCAAGTGTCATTTGCTTTGTTTTGTTTTGTTTTCGTTGCTTTTTTGCATCCAAAATCTTTATGGAAAACAAATCATTTATGATCAGGACTAGTCACATAAAATGTGTGTTGTTTAAAGATTACCTTAATAATGTAATCCTTTTGCATGCACATTATGCGATTTGATTTTTCGAACTCTATTTTTGCAGTCAAGTCACTTATATATAATTTGAAACTTCTTGTCTTGGTTTTATAGGGTGTTACGTGTTTAAAAACAGAATTTATCAATGTTTAACTCGGAAATACTGAGGCAAGACCTTTATAATTATTCAATATCTTGTAAATCATAAGTTTATTATTTCTTGAGGCACCATATGGGCACAAATATTTTCCTATAATGCCTCCTCATATTTTAGACCTCAATGCCATGCAATGCACACTTCTGCCAAATATGCAAGGGCATCCTTTGTAATTCTCCATGGATTTTCACTGTTCTTCTCTCTACTCTCCAGTGCTAAATCCTGTGATGGTCATGTCGATTTTCTCCCCTGTTGCATTCATCGTTGCATCTTGGGAACTACTGGTATATATTACTGTACTTCTGTCCATTCTCCTTGTGCTTCGGTTTGTACCCCTCTCACCTTGAAGGGATAAAAATTGGGTATATTAGCTTTACTCTTTATCTCTGACATTTATCTTTACTTTCTAGAAATACATTCATTGAATTCCTTCTGTAAAGTCTAATGTCTTGAAAATTATTACAGCATTTTCATAGCTTTGTTATTTGTCATAAAAGAACATAGATCAATACTATAACTTAGGTAAAAGATTCTTGCAATCATGCTTCAATAGATGTTGTTCATTGAATAATGTTTACTTCAAGGTCTGCCTGCCTGCTTCCTTTTCACTGTTTTGTTTATTTTTCAATATAGTCTTTTCTTCTGGAAAATATTTATGGGACTAATGAAGATCAATTCCTACATCAATTAGTCATTAATTTTATTCTAACTTCATTTCACAGATAATTCTGATCTTCTTCAGTGTCTGTCTAGTGCTTCACATTTTTAGATATGTTTTAACATCGATGCATCAATGATGAAGACACATTCCTTAAGTCACCATTTTGATGACTGAAAAGAAACATGCTGCAATCTCACTATATGGCAATTTTCTGGTTTTGAATTCTTTTAGATTAAAATTGATGCTGGACAACAAACATTCTGTGTACAATTTTATATTTTCCTAATTATTTTAGTATATTTCCCAATATTATATAAAGTTAAAACATTATCACTTACTTAGTTTTAGGATTTCTAAATCGGTCAGAGTAAAAGTTCTATTCATTCACAAATTTAAGATAATAGAGTGTCCATTATGACCAAGTGAGGTATTTTAAAATTTTTATGTGTAGTCCTTAAAGGTTGTGCTGGGGAATCAAGCCCAGTGCTTTATGTGTCTTAGACTACTGGCAGCCTATGAGCCTGATGTAACCTGTGCTTTCATTTTCACTCAACTGGAATAAAGAAAAATTTCACTAGAAAGGAATTATTAATTGCTTACTTTCTCCAATATCTCTCACAAACATGAAAGTAGTATAATTCTACACTGACTGAATATGTTGTTCCTATTAGAGTAATTGTTTATTTTTTGTAACCCCACTCTTCACTAAGTCTTGTCCCTTTTCTATCTCCCCTTCCCATAAAACTTCACTGGATCCACTGGAAACCCTCTTCCAGTCAGCCTCGTTCTTAAAGAACCCAACCTTAACTAACCTACCCCCTGGTAGTCTTGCTATAAACTTTCAAAGTCCTGACTACAACCAGAATCCTTCCTGAAAGTCCTCCTCTGCTATAGGGAAAGCCTTCTTCCACTCCACCCCTTCCTGGAATCCATGCTCTGCACCACCAGAAACCAGGCCACATCCATATCTCCTCCTATGATCGGCCTTGATGCACCAAGAACCCCGCCTACATCAGGCTCCTCCCTCTAATCCTAACTTCATCCACCAGATACCCCATCCCTAACTATTTTATTCACTCATAGTCCCATTGCTCCCATATTCTATTACTTCCAAGCTCCTCTTGTCCCTTTCATACACCACTCCCAACCAGACTTCTCCCTCGACCCCTCCTTGTTTCATCAGAAACTCCATCCATATGTAGTCTACTTCTAAGTGTCCTAACGTCTCAAACCCAGCCCTGAACCTACCTCTTCCCACAAAGCCCTTCATGCTACACCAAAAACCCACCACCTCTCTATAACTGCCCTTGTAGCCCGCCTTGGTTGACCAGAAGCTTCTCACACAGACCATCTCCTGCCTGGAAGGCCAGCCCTGCTCCACCACAGGCTTCTCTACCTCCCATATCGACTCACTCAATGGTGGCTGCATTGTTCCAGAGATGAATCCTCCCCTTATTGGATCCTCCCACAGATCCACATCCTACTCAACCAGTTACCCTGCCCATAATTACCCTACACCTTTGTAGACTTTCCACTCCTTTTCAAAGTCCCTCTTCCAATGAACCCCATGGCTCAAAGCCCTGATCTGCTCTAGAAAACCCCCACTAGACAACCCCCACCACACTATCCCATCTCTCGACACGCACATTGTTCCACTTCAAACCACTGCATCTGTTCGCTTCCCTCATGGAAGCCTCACCAGGCTCAACTGTAAATCCCTGTCCCTTCATATTCCCTTTTTGAAGGTTGCCTTGCCCCACTGGAAACCCTGTCCAAAGTCTAATGTCCTGCTTTGCAACACTGAAATCCCCACCCACCCTTACTCCTCTTTTCCAATTGGTGACTGGCTACACCAGAAACCCTGTCCTAACTAGTCTAGTCCACTGGATCCTATCCCTTTTCTCACAAAGCTCTGGTACTGAAAAATTCCTCCATACATTGTTATTACATCCTGCTCAGCCAGAAACCCCACCTCCACCCTAACACACTTCCCAAAGGCCTACCATTCTCCACCAGAAACCCCTCACCTTACTAGCCCACTTCTTTCTAGCACCGCTCTGCCCTCTCACAGACCCTGAAAACCTCTCCCTCATAGCTCCGCATTCTTGCACCAGAATCCCCATCTTCTGTCAGCCTCTTGCCTTCATTCTCTTCCCTGCCTTATGGGAAACCTTACCCTACATATCCCACCAGAGTTCACAGTTCTACACCACAACCCTCCTCTAAGTAAACTCCTCCTTTGTAGCCTTGTTCTTCCTTTTCAAAGCTCTGCCCCAAACAGCCTCTTCCCCAGTGACCCTGCCTTCTTCCACTGAAACCCCATCCACCTGCCAGTCTCCATCCTAAAGTCCCACCTACTCCACAAGAGACCCTGCTCCTAATAAGCCTAGTCTTTCCTGTCCCCTCTCTGCTGTCTCAAAGCCCTACACAGACTGGCTTTCACGCTCAAAGCCCCATCCTGCTCTACCACAGAGGCTGTGCCAATACCAACTCCTCCCTTGAACTAGACAAGGCACCACCAGAAACCCCAGACCACCTCATCCTTGAAGTTCCACCTAGGAACTTTTATTACAAATGTGATTTTATAATGGTTACAGAATTCATACTAATCAAAATGATAAGAAGCAGTATTGCCAATAGACAACAAAAATTAGATAGCTATTAGATGCCTTAGTCTAGTTTGGGGTTCTGTTACCAGGCAGATACACATTGTGTGAAAATGTGTGAAGATGATTCCTCTAACTGGAAAGCATTCTGTGAAGTATCGGTAAGGTTTCATGAGTGATCATTTTTATTATTTCTAGAATTTTCATGCACATTTGTGTCCATTAACATAAAATATTAGTCATTTTAAATCCTCTGGTTTGGTTGAGGAAAGAGTATTAAGATGTAATAAGATGACTTTCAAATCATCTTTCTAATGAACAATTTTGGACTTGCTTTCTTTACTATGTACCAGAGTTTTTAGTAACAGAAATTCTCTACCAGAATCCACTTTGAATTTCCTCCTTCCACTAAAGTGCCCTTTGGAACAGATTAAAGTGAGATTATACAGGTAGAATGCCAGAAATATAAACATATTTGAGATCATAACAAAATCATGATGAAGACACTACCCACTGTGGTTTAAATTTTCTAATGAAAGGAAATTAAGCATATTTAACTGCAGACTTTCTGAAGACTAGAAGACAAAAATATATGAAATGCTCTCTTATACCATGGTTCTGAAAACAAAACAAAACCAAGGAAAACAACATAATGAGACAGAAGGGAATGATGAACTTGTACATGTGATATAGAATGTAAAAATACATTGAATCAGGTAAAAATAATTTTGGTCACAATGCCTGGTAGTTCAATATATTTCGTTGTATATATTGTTCTTTGTTAACCTGTGACTTAATAAAGGTTTCAGTAGGGATCTGCCAAGGTAGTTGTGCAGTTAGTCAATTTCATCATTGCAAGATCATCAGGATGATAAACTCCCACACACCTTAACATACCTGCAACAGCACTAGACATACATTCCTATTGGTCCAACAGTGTAAGGCAGACCTGTATTTAACCCAAGGTTTGTATGTGGTATGCTATGGTTTTTTCAGGCTTGATACAAAATATCCCTGCCCAGAATTAAATGATGGCCTTTATAGCTCAAATGATTTAGTGTCATTGTTAACATCTAAGGCATGCTGAGGTTTTTATTTATACCTCTACATTTCCCTTTCTTTACCTCCCTTTCTTTCTTTTCTTTTACTTTCTTTCTTTCTTTCTTTTACTTTCTTCCTTTCTGTCTTTCTTTCTTTCTCTTTCTTTCTTTCTCTTTTTTTCTTTTTTTCTTTTTTTCTTTCTTTTTTTTTCTTTCTTTCTTTCTTTTTTTCTTTCTTTCTTTCTTTCTTTCTTTCTTTCCTTTCTTTCTTTCTTTCTTTCTTTCTTTCTTTCTTTCTTTCTTTCTTTCTTTCTTTCTTTCTTTCTTTCTTTCTTTCTTTCTTTCTTTCTTTCTTTCTTTCCTTCTTTCTTTCTTCCCTTTTTTTCCTCTTTTAGGATATGAGTATAAATTTAGATATTTTATTTGCTGAAAAAGTATTCTACCACTAGAATAATCCTTTTTCGATTTATTTACTTTGTTCATAGGTTATCCATTTTGCTGAGGGCTAATTTCCTCACCTCTGTCTGCCAAGTAGCGGGGATCACAAATGCATTCCAACATGCGAACCTTTAGGAGGATATGAGACTCTTATTACTTTCCTTGAAAACTGGTTCTGATCTTTGATCCTCTCAAATTCTACCTCTTCAATTAGTGATGTGAGTTCCAGTAGTCTGTCCTCAGTATAGATTGTCTAAATGATTATTGAAGGCAATTTCACGTTAATCTCTTTTTTTGCCAGTCCAGGGGCTGTTATAGTTTTATTTCAAGACAAATTTTGTGTATATATGCACATTAGCTTTAAAATATTACTTTTTCCCCCTTTTTTCCTTTTAAATTTTCTTGGTCAAGGAGCTTGAATTCTGGGTCTGGCCGCTGTCCCTGGGCTCTTCAGATTAAGGCTAGCACATTACTACTTGAGACATAGTGCCACTTCTGGTTTTCTGGTGGTTAATTGGAAGTAAGAGTGTCATGGATTTCCTTCCAAGACTAACTTTGAACTACTATCCTCAGATCTCAGCTCCTGGGTAGCTAGGATTACAGGCATGAGCCACTGACACCCAGCTAAAAATGTTACTTATTTTAGGTTCTGTGATTTACTTGAGGGAGTAACATGAGTGTGTAGAAAGGTAAAATTCAAGTTACCTCTCTAAATAATTTCAGAGTTTAATTTTCATATTTATTGCAGTTATTAATAACAAACTCCCAAAGTAACAGAATTATCCTTCATTTTCTCCTTCCCATAGGTACTATTGGAAGAGAATGAGTGAGATCTAAGACAATATGTACTTGAAATTATAAAAAAAAATATTTTGATGATACATAAAGAGCCAGATCACACAATGTACTATTCATTTTCTAAAGAAAGGAATGTCATGAAAGTATACATATTGGCAGGCTTCTCACCTGAAAAACAAAGAAAAAACAATATCATAAAAAAGCTGAAGGGGATCAGCAACCATGCAAGTGTGATATAGCATTAGAGACTTTAAGACATGAACTGGTTCAGGTAAAGTAATGGTTTAGGAAATTTATCCGTTCACTTAATTTATTCATTACATTTTTTATTTTTATTTACATGTCACTAAATGTATAAATGCGTACATGTGATATATATATATATATATATATATGTATGTATGTATCAGCAGTATCTGTCCAGTGAACTGTTAGGTTATGTATGGTTATGTAATTTCTTTTTTTTTAATTTTATTTTATTTTATTTGAGAACATACTGTACAGAGGGGTTACAATTACATGGGCAGGATAATGCATACATTTCTTACCAAGCATTGCTGCCTCCTCCTTTGTTTACCCTTCACCTCCCTTCCCAGCCTCCCCCCTCCCCCCCCACCCAATCATACCCCCCTCTCCCCCCCACACGACATTGTAAAGCTGGTTTTGACATGACATTTTGTACTTCTCATTGTTGCAACAGGTCCACCTGAATCCTTAAACGACTTGTTTGTCCCCATCTCCTCCACATGTTGGTTAGGTAATTTCATCATGTCAACTTAATAAAAAAGATGGACTTCCATAAACATTGACAATCCTGCAGCACCACTGCACATGCGAATTTCAGTGTTCACCATTGTAAACTAGACCTGTGTTTAACCAAATATTTATATACATGGTGTTATTTTTTCATTTAGTCTTAATACAAAATGTGTGTGCTCCTAGAAATAAATGATGGCATTTATAACTACAATAATTTAGTGTAAATCGTTACATTGAACACATGCTCAGTATGAGTTGTTCTTTCTTTCCTTTTCTTATTTTAACTTTAGGAAGTTGATTTGAGTTTTGATGTCCCCCAACAACAAATCCTCAAAGAAACAACTGCCCAATAAATAAGTGGGCTAAAGACTTAAAGAGAAACTTCTCTGAAGAGGAAAGAAAGATGGCCAGTATACACATGAAGGGATGCTCAACCTCACTAGCTATAAAATAAATGCAAATCAAAACAACATTCAGATTCCACCTCACCCCTGTTACTATGGCTATAAGCAAGAACTCTAACAACAGATTCTGGAAGGTATGTGGACAAAAGGGAACCCTATTTCATTGTTGGTGGGTGTTTAAACTTGTTCAACCACTTTGGAAAGTAATATGGAGATTCCTCAAAAGACTCCACATAGAGCTGCCCTATTTCCCAGCAATCCCACTTTTGAGCATTTACCCAAATGATACAAACATGATTATTTTAAAGCTACCAGCACAACTGTGTTTATTGCAGCATTATTTACCATAGGTAAGATATGGAACCAACCCAGATGCCCCTCAGTAGATGAATGGATTAAGAAACTGTGGTATATATACACAATGGAATTCTATGCCTCTATCAGAAAGAATGGCATTGCCCCATTTCCTAGGAAATAGAAAGACTTGGAAAAAATTTAATTAAGTGAAGTAAGCCAGGCCCAATGAAACATAGGTCCCATGGTTTCCCTTATTTGCAGTATCATATATTTGTGAGACAAGCCGAAACGGTCAGATCAGTTGATGTTAGGTGAAATGAACCTCAATATAAGTATTCAATTTTTTTCTTTCTTGTGATTGTTTCTAAAATTTATAAGATGATTTCTTTGTTGCTGTGTATGTCCCTACCCCACTATATAACCCCTGTTTTTACTGTATTTTATGTTGGTATAATTTGTGGAGGGGAAGGGAAAAAACAAATCGTTTAAATAGGGATACAGATGGACCCATTGCAACAATGACATATACAAGTCATTTTGTTGAAAAATGAACTTTACAACTTTGGCTTGGGGGGGAGGTAGGGGGACACATGGTGGGGGGATGAGAATGGATGTGAAAGGGAAACAGAGGAGGAGGCAAGAATGCTTGATAAGAAATGTACTTATTACTTTGCTCATGTAATTGTAAGCTCTCTGTACAGTATTTTCACAATTAAAAAAAAGAAATATAGTATTCAGAAAAATATATATATAGAATTAGCGGCTGGGAAGGTGGCTAAGTTGTAGAGCATTTGCCTTGCATGCTTGAGGCCCTGGGTTCAATTCCTCAGCACCACATAAGCAAAAAGAAAAAAATCAGCAAGTGGCACTGTGGCTCAAATGGTAGAGCACTAGCCTTGAGCTGAAGACCTGAGGGACAGCGCCCAGGCCCAGAGTTCAAGCCCCATGACCGAACCCCTAAATCATATATATAGAGAGAATAATAAGATATAAAAATACTTAAGACTCGGGAACATTGTAGCATTAACATTGTAGCATTAACAAATATGTGCCCTGTATTTGTTGTATATATTTTCACTTCTGTTATAATGACTTTGAATTATGAAAGGTTATCATTTGATGTTATCTGGTTCATTCTTGCTTTTCTTTATCCACTAATGAGCGTCCTGAGCATGTAGGATTACAGGCATGACATATTGGTGCATGTTTGTCTTTCAATATTTTAAGGGTTTTCCTCTTTCCTTTGAATTCAAACATTGTCCTGTCAGTAATTCTGCAAATTTTCAGATTGCTCTTCTCAAACATGATAAGCATCAGTTTGAGGGGTAATTGTCCTGTTCATTGTGTTTGACATAGTTTTCAGTGTTTCTACTGATTTGCCCTTCCTAATTATTTCATATGATGATGAGAATATTTAATATATAGACTTCGGTTTTGCCTCTATGAAGATTGACAAAAGAATGTTTTAAAAGATTCTTATAGAGACAGCATTGTGAACTTTATACATAAAAACGAAAAAACTTTTAGTTGGTCTTTGGTCCTATGAAGAAATTTTAAAAATAGGATTTCAATTATATGGTAATATATTTTTAAATGCCATATGAACAAAAAATATGATAATCAGCAAAATTTTCTCTAGGTGACTGTCCCATTTATTCCCGCACCCCACTTTTCCCTGTTCTGGAGCCTAGAAAGGAATAGGAAAATTGGTGTTGAATATTAAACATTGTGAAATTCTCAAACTAGATTTTTAGAAGCTCTAGAGGGTTGGGATGTAGAACTGTGATAGAGACCAAGCCTTTTATATGCAAGGCCCTGCGCTGGATCTTCAGCACTGAGAAAAGAGGACGAGGAGGAGAAGGAGGAGGAGGAGGAGGAAGAAGAGGAGGAGGAGAAGGAGGAGGAGGAGGAGGAGGAGGAGGAGGAGGAGGAGGAGGAGGAGAAGGAGGAGAAGGAGGAGGAGGAGGAGGAGGAGGAGGAGGAGGAGGAGGAGGAGGAGGAGGAGGAGGAGGAGGAGGAGGAAGAGGAGGAAGAGGAAGAAGAAGAAGAAGAAGAAGAAGAAGAAGAAGAAGAAGAAGAAGAAGGAGGAGGAGGAGGAGGAGGAGGAGGAGGAGGAGGAGGAGGAGGAGGAGGAGGAGGAGGAAGTGGAGGAGGAGGAGGAGGAGGAGGAGGAGGAGGAGAAGGAGGAGGAGGAGGAAGAGGAGGAAGAGGAGGAAGAGGAGGAAGAGGAAGAAGAAGAAGAAGAAGAAGAAAAGAAGAAGAAGAAGAAGAAGAAGAAGAAGAAGAAGAAGAAGAAGAAGAAGAAGAAGAAGAAGAGGAGGAGGAGGAGGAGGAGGAGGAGGAGGAGGAGGAGGAGGACGAGGAGCAGGAGGAGGAGGAGGAGGAGGAGGAAGAGGTACAGAATCAAATTTATCCACATTTTATTTAATGAATAATTATGGCAAAATAAGAGGTTCAAGTTTCATTTTGATCTTTACAGTAGTTCCTGTTTAGCCTCTGGAAATATATTTCAAGTGGATACCTGAAATCCATGAAGTACTTTATAGAGTTATCCCTCAGTATCCAGAATTTCCACATCTAGGTGTTCAATCAACCAGAAATTTAAAATATTCAGTAAAAAATTGTTCCCCAAACATTCAATATATCAACTATTTACATACTGTTACATGTATGTTGGTAATAGATATAACCTTGATGTGATTTAAAGTGTAACTTACTTTGTATGCTATTTTCTATATGGGACTGGAGCCTATGCTGATTTTAGTATACTCAAACAGTTCTGGAAGCAACACTGTAAATACCGAGATGACTATTTTATGATTTTACCCAAACAAATATAGTTACAATAAAGCTTCAGGTATAAATTAGGTACAGTAAGGCAATTATAACAGTACCTAATAAAAATAGAAAAATTGTAACCATATGCTGTAAAAAAAATAATGTGATGTGGATGTGGAAGTGCATACCTGCAATTCAAGGAAACAGAAGCCTAGGCAGGAAAATAATCAAAAATATATACAGTGAAATTTTAGCTCCAAAAGAACCCCCCAAAAAAGCAAATAAAGGTATTATGTGAATGTGGTCTCTTTCAAATTATGAGATGTTTTTCCCTTAACCTTTTCAGAACACAGTTGAGCACAGGTAACTTGTTGGGTCTTTGTCTGTCCCAGGAAACAAGAAAGACAGAGGGGTCTGAGGAAAGGTAAGTGTGGTGCTTGCCCATTCTCCAGCCTCCCTCAACCCTGGAGACAATCAGACACAGCGGGGAGCCAAGTCAAGCAGGAAGAAAACTCATTTATTAACAGAGTGCAGCCCTTTTGAAAGCCAAAAAAAGCAGGTGGCATGGCAAGGGAGGAAGAGGAATCAATCACTGTCAAGGTCACACCCTATCATGCACCTAAGCTTTCACGGGGCGGTTAAGCACTGAACATAAGGTAAATTGGGCTCTGCCCACTCAACTCCCTCTCGGTGCCATCTTTGCTGCCTATGTGCTCTGAAGTAACTAACTACAGAAGGGGAAATTACAGTGGAGGGGACTACTGTATAATTGTTTTGTGAAGAGAAAAACCTATCTTATTTAAAGGTTATTTTCTGAGAAGAACAACCATGCACAATTCCTTTGCTTTTTTCTGAAACTCTAAGACATTTCTCCCCTCCCAACTAACAATCTTCCCACCTGGGTGCTGGAAAGGACAAGCACTCCCAAACTAGCTTAGCTGTGCCATCAATTCTTTCCATGGCAACAATGCTTCATAAGAAATGTACTCATTACCTTGCTCAGGTAATTTTAACCTCTCTGTACGGTATTTTCACAATTGAAAAGAAAAAGCAGAAGAACAATAAAGCTTCCTGTAGCCTGTTACACTCTTCCTATTTTGCTCCCAGATGCCCAGGAGACCCTGGTTTGAAGACATATTCTGTATTGTCAGGTGTGTGACATAAAAGACTTCCTTACAAGAAAATGTAAATATGAAGATTGAAATTGAGAAGGGAAATCAAACTCTTCCTTCTTTTATACTAAGGACCAGAAAACAATGATAATGGGCTTACGTGCTGAGAGTAAGTAACTTTTGCCATTTGTGGTAATGAATTTAATTTTGATGCTGTTTTGAAATGTATCTGACATGTGTCCTGAATCCTAATTCCTTTTTTTCTGAAAGCACCACCTATTCAGAAATTCTGATTTGTGCTGTCAATATTTACTTCCTGTAAAATGTAGTTGCTTGGATATTTTGATTTTGTGAAAGCTTGGTTAGTTTGATATTGTTCTCTCATTTAAATTACAAGCAAGTAAAAATGAATTGAACCTGAATAAATGAAGTTCTTTCTGCCCATTTACTCTGGTACAGATTTCTCTGATTTAGGAAATCTACATTTTAAGTCATTCTGGATGCCTAACTAGGTCTGTGTATGTGAACGAGTCAATAAGAATTGCAGACTTGCCACATTGATTTTGGAGCAAAAAATTACAGCTGGAAACTGAGCAATGATTCAGAAGACAGCTGCGGCTGAATCCATGAGTCCTCCTGCCTGTGTTCAGCTCCAAATCCCTTCTAAAACACCCCTCACTTCCCATGTAGTGGTTTCTTTTTCTATCCAAAAAGGTTTCTGGAGCTTCATCTTATGCTGCCTCCTAGTATGCCAACATCAGGGGACTCAAAGCAAGCAAGGGAGATGTGGCAGAGGCATTTTTCTTGGTCGGTTGTGGGGCCTGAATTCTGGGACTGGGCATTGTCCCTCACCTCTTCACCTCAAGTCTAAAACTGCTGATCTAAACAGCTGCATATATCAACTAGATTTAACAGACATCTATTGAATATTTCACCCAGCAGCATCAGAATACACGTTTTTCTTTGCAGCAATAGAACATTTTCCAAAATAGACCACAAAGCAATCTTGTCCAAATTCAGAAACATTTAAGTTATACCTTGCATTCTCTCACACCACAAGGGAATAAAATTAGAACTCAACACCAAAAACCACCAAAGAAAGTCCTGTAACACATGGAGGCTGAACAACACACTGTTGAATCACCAGTGGGTCAGGGAAGAGATTAGAAAGGAAATTCAAATGTTCATGATATTCAACAAAAATGAGCACACAAATTACCAGCTCTTCTGGGACAGAGCAAAGACAGTACTCAGAGGCGAGTTTATAGCTTTGAGATTCTACATCAACTAATTGGAGAGATCTAAAACCAACAATTTAATGAGACATCTGAACCTCCTTGAAAAAGAGCAGCAAGATAAACCCTAATCCAGGAGATGGAAAGAAATAATTAAAATTAAATCAGAATTAAACTAATTACGATCCAAGAAAACCATAGAACGAATCAACAAAACAAAGAGTTGGTTCTTCAACAAAATTAACAAAATTGACAGACCCTTAGCAAATTTTATCAGGAAAAGAAGCAGACTCACCCAAATAAATAAACTCAGAGATGAGAATGGAAACATCACCAGAGATACAACCAAGATTCAGAACATTAAAAGGGAATACTTATCAGAACTATGCTAATAAGTTTGAGAACTTGACAGAAATGGACCTTTTCCTAGCAAATATTGACATGCTGAAACTAAACCAAGATGAGTTAAAATATTTTAACAGGCCCATATCAAACATTGAGATAGAAACAGCAATAAGAGAAGTCCCATCTAAGAAAAGCCCAGGACCAGAAAGATTTGCAGCAGAATTCTACAAGGCCTTTAAAGCAGAGCTGACACCAATAGCCCTTCAATGAAATTGAAAGAGAAAGTGCACTACTACATAGAACTCATTCTATGAAGACATCATAACCCTTATCCCAAAACCAGTCAGGGACTCGTCAAAAAAGAGAACTGTTGACCCATTTTTTTTTGTCGGTTGTGGGGCTTGAACTCTGGGCCTGGGAACTGTACTTCGGCTCTTCAGCTCAAGTCGAGCACTCTACCACTTGAGCTACAGCGTCACTTCCGGTTTTCTGGTGGTTTATTGGAGATAGGAGTCTCACAGTCTTTCCTGCCCGGGCTGGCTTTGAACCGTGATCCTCAGATCTCAGCCTCCTGAGTAGCTAGGATTACAGGCATGAGCCACCAGCCCCGGCTGACCCATTTCTTTCATGAACATTAATGCAAAATTTCTGACAAAATTTTGGCCAATCGACTTCAACAATTCATGCAAAAAATCAAACACCACGATCAAACAGGATTGATTTCAGGGATGCAAAGCTGGTTCAATATATCCAAATCAATTAATAAAATTTATCACATCAACAAGACCAAGGATAATAAAACACATGGTTATCTCAATAGAAGCAGAAAAGTCATTTGGCAAGATTCAACACCCATTGATAATGAAGACTCTGGAAAAACTAGGAATTCAGGGATCATTCCTCAATACACTAAAGGCTGTATATGACAAACCTACAACAAGCATTATATTTAATGGTGAAAAACTAAAGCCATTTTCTCTTAAATCAGGAACGAGACAAGGATGTCCGTTCTCGCCACTCGTCTTTAATCTAGTATTAGAATGCTTAGATACAACAAAAAGACAAGATGCAAACATAAAATGGATCCAAATATGGAAAGATGATGTAAAACTCTCCCTCTTTGCAGATGGAATGATCTTGTATTTAAAGAATCCCACTGACTTCACTCCCAAATTATTCAACCTTATTCAAAACTTGGGCAAAGTAACAGTGTATAAATTTAACCCTCAAAAATCAATGGTTTTTCTGTATGCCAAGAATGAGAAAAGTGTGGCTGAAATCAGGAAAGCAACTCCATTCATAATAGCTCCACAAAAAATAAAATACCTAGGAATTAACTTAACCAAAGAATTGAAGGACCTCTATGATGAAAACTTTAAAAATCTGAAAAAGGAAATCAAAACAGAACACAGAAAGTGGCGAAAACTCCCATGCTCCTGGATTGGAAGGATCAACATCATGGAAATGGCACTACTTCTCAAGGCTATCTACAAATTCAATGCAATACCTATCAATATCCCAAATTGATTCTTCAAGGAATAGAAGAGACAATCCTAAAATTCATATGTAACAATAAAAGACCCTGGGTAGCATAAAAGATCTTTTACAGAAAGAAAAGTGCTGGAGGAATACCAATTCCAAATTTCAAACTCTAATACAACACCATAGTAATCAAAACAACTTGTTAATGGCACAAGAACAGACCTCAGGACCAATTGAATAGAATTTAACCTACAGATATATAGTCATCTAATTTTCGATAAGGAAGCTAAATAATTAGAATGGAAGAAAGATAGACTCTTTAGTAAATGGTGCTGACAAAATTGGTTAATCACGTGGTAGAAAACTGAACCTAGATTCTTATATATCACCCTGCACAAGAATCTACTCCAAATGGATCAAAGACCTCAGAGTCAAAGCAGACACTCTGAAAACGTTACAGGATGCAATAGGAGAAACACCAGGTCTCCTTGGCACAGGCCAAAATTATCTTAATAGAGACCCAGAAATACAACAATTCAAAGAAAATTTGGACAAATGTGATTGCATGAAATTGCAGAGCTTCTGCAAGGCAAAGAACATAGCTACCAAGATCGATAGAAAGCCCATGGATTGGGAGATGATCTTCACTAGCCATACAATGGACAAGGGTCTCATATCTAAAATATAACTGGAACTCAAAAAATTAAATCCTCCAACAACAAATCCTCAGAGAAACAACTGCCCAATAAATAAGTGGGCTAAAGACTTAAAGGGAAACTTCTCTGAAGTGGAAAGAAGGCTGGCTGATAGACATATGAAGAAATGCTCAACCTCTCTAGCTATAAAGAAATGCAAATCAACCCAACATTGAGATACCACCTCAGCCCAGTTAGAAGAGCTATAATAAAGAACTCTAATAACAACTGATACTGGAGGAGTTGGGGAAAGAAAGGAATCTTACTGCATTGTTCGTGGGAGTGTAAACTTGTTCAACCACTTTGGGAAGTAGTATGGAGGTTCCTCAAAACACTCCACATAGAGCTCCCCTATTTCCCAGCAATTCCACTTTTGGGCATTTACCCAAATGATCACATACAAGACCATACTAAAGCTGCCAGCACAACTATGTTTATTGCAACATTATTTACCATACATAAGATATGGAACCAACCCAGATGCCCCTCATTAGATGCATGGATCTAGAAAATGTGGTAGATATACACAATGCAATTCTATGCCTCTATCAGAAAGAATGACATTGTCCCATTTGTTAGGAAATGGAAATACTTGGAAAAAATTAAGTGAAGTAAGCCAGGCATAAAAATATAGATCCCATGGTTTCCCTTATTTGCAATAACTAGTATATTTTTGAGACAAGCAGAAAAGTTAAGATAAGCTAATGTTAGGTGAAATAAACCCCAAGATAAGTATTGAAATGTTTTTTTTTCTTTGTTGCAATTGTTTCTAGCATATTTATAAGATTATTTCTTTGTTGCTTTGTATGTCCCTCCCCCATGTTATAACCCCTGCTTCCATTTTATTTGATATTGGTATAATTTGTGGAGGGAATGGGCAAAAACTAACCTTTAAATAGGGATACATTGTACCCACTGCAACAATGAGCTATACAAGTCATTATGTCCAATAAGGAACTTTACAACTTTTGCCAGGGGTGGGGTGTTGGGGGGTTGGAGAGGGGAGATCGGAAGGGATGAGAAGTGGAAACAGGAGGAGGCAAAAATGCTTGATAAGAAATGTACTCATTACCTTACCCATGTAATTGTAACCCCTCTGTATGGCATTTTACAAAAAAAAAATTAAAAAACGTTTGTCAGAATAATGTCAAAAAGTTTTTGACAGAATAATCATTAGTGTATCACCTAGAATCTGGATATGGTTAGTAACTCTAGAGGATTTTCTCATACTTTCAGAATTTTCGTAAACATACATAATAAGTCAAATGAGGTGTTTTATACCTATAATCCCAACTACTCTGAAAATGGAAATGTCAATAGTTGCAGTTCAAGGTCAAGCTGGAAAACATACAAGAGACTTCCAGCTCAATCAATAAAAGCTGGGTGTGCCAATGTGTGGCTGTCATCCTACCTATGTTGAACATAAAACTAGGAAGTTCACTATCCAGGTAGCCTAGGAATAAACAAATACAAGATTCTATCTCAAACACCAACAAAGCAAAAATTTCTGTATGTGACATGGTTCACGTGGTCAGATGCCTGCCTGGTAAATGCAAGGCTCTGAATTTGAATCCAAGTACTTACCTCAAAAAATTAAAAATAAACGATATGAATTAATTCTCTAAATTACTTCTCAGTGCAATTATCTTATGTATTCTTCAAATAATCTGGTAGTGAAAGCAGAGAATTGATTAAACCAGATCAATATAATAGGTGAAATGAACCCAAGGATAAGTATTGAAATGTTTTTTTCTTGCTTGAAATTGTTTCTAACATATTTATAAGATTATTTCTTTCTACTGGGAATGCCTAGCTTCTTCATGGCTCATAAGCTGGTGTGCTTGTGTGGACCCATTCACCAATTAGGCCTGCTAGGCCCCGAGTTCAGATCCCAGCCCTGCCAAAAGATTCATCTTTACGTCAGAAGCAAATCGTTGCCCTGTTTTCCTTTCCTGTGCAACCCTTGGGTTTCAGCTAGGATGGAGAATGCATGGGCCACCCTGTGGTCATAGGAATAACTTATTATACATGTCAGCCAAGTTGTACCTCTCATATACTCAAGAAAATACACAATACATCCATGAATAGCATACAAAATAAAGACAATAACTACACTTAATATACGATGCAGTCCACACACGGATGTGAATATACATCCCATGTTTCAATGATGCATTGAGGACTATTTTGGCCTCCCTGGGGCTCAATCTCAGTTCCTGGGAAGAGCCCAGCTCCTTACTGGCTCACAGTCTGGTGTGATCATGTGGACCCAATGGGCACTTGGGCTTCCTAGGCCTCGAGTTCGAATCCCAGCACTGCCCAAAATTCACCCTGATGTGAGAAGCCAGTCATTGCACCCGTTTTCATGTGCTGTGCAAATTCTGGGTCTCAGCTAGGATAGAGAAGGTATAGGCAACTCTATATTCATGGGAATAGGTTGTCATCCAGTTCACCAGTTATATCTGTCAACCTATACACAAGAAAATACTCAAAAGCCAGAAGTGGCCCTGTGGCTCAAGTGGTAGAGTGCTAGCCTTGAGCTGAAGAGCTGAGGGACAGCGCCCAGGCACAGAGTTCAGGCCCCATGACCGGACCCAAAAAAAAAAAAAAAAGAAAGAAAATACACAAGGGCTGGGAAGGTGGCTCAGTGGTAGAGCGTTTGCCTTGCATGCTCAAGGCTCTGGGTTTGATTCCTCAGTACCACATAAGCAAAAAGAAAAAAGCCGGAAGTGGATGCTGTGGCTCAAGTGGTAGAGCGCTATCCTTGAGCTGAAGAGCTGAGGGACAGCGTCCATGCCCAGAGTTCAGGACCCACGACCGGACCCCCCCCCACCAAAAAAAGTAAATACACAATACATCAATGACTAAGACACAAAATAAAGAGAATGACTACACCAAATGAAAGATGTCGCCCACTCATGTTTGGAAATATAGATCCTTTGTTTAATTATGAATTTATGACTATATTCGACCCCACCAGGACTCCATCTCAGGTCCCAGGAATGGCCAACTTCCTTAGTGGTTCACAGGCTGGTGTGCTCACCATGACCCATTCACCAATTGGGCCTGCTAGGCCTTGAGTTCAAATTCCAGCACTGCCAAAAGATTCATTCTAATGTGAAAAACCTAGGGTTGCTCATGTTTTCCTGTTCTGTGAATGTCCTGAGTCTCATTGAGGATGGAAAATGCTATATAAGCAACTCAATAGCCATGGGAATAGGTTGTCATCCATGTAAGCACAGTTATATCTGTCACCATTTTCAATAAAATTCACAATACATCCATGAATAAGATAAATAGAAAATTAATAAAAAGTGTAACTACACTGAATGCAAGAAGCGTACCACACCTGTAGGTAAATAGAGATCCTATGTTTAAAAAAGGTGGGCTTGCTATTTTGTCCAGTGCTGGGGCTTCAAATCAGGCCCTAAACCAGACCTGACATTCTAGTCTTCAAGGATGGTGAGCTTCCCCTTCTCCCTCAGTGCAACAGAGCTATCCAAACCTGAATTCAAATCCCAGTGCTCACAAAAGTTTCATCCTGATGTCAGAAGCCAGTTGTTTCACACATTTTCCTCTCCTGTGAAAGTCCTGAGTCTCAACCAACAAGAGAAATTCATAAGCAACCCTATAAACATAGGAACAGGTTGTCATCCATGTCATCAAAGTTATACCTGTCATCATATTTAGTAAAATACACAATACTTCCATGAAATAGAGACAAAATAAGGAGTTCACCGAACACAAGATGCTGTACAAACATGTACAACATATAGATCGTATGTTTAAATTATGAATTCATGACTATAGTGGACCACCCTGGCAATCAATGTCAGATCCTGGGAATGGCCTAGCTCGTAAGTTGCTCACAGGTTAGTGTGTTCACCTTGACTTATTGGCCAATTGGTCCTACTAGGACCTGAGTTAAGATCCCAGCACTACCAACAAGTGGATCGTGGAGTAAGAAGCTAAGTGTGAAACTTATACTTACCATGTGTGCAATGCTGTACTAGTAATTCTAACTCTGAAAACTTCAATATCATCATGTGAGAATTAAAAATGTAAGGAGTTCCACTTTATGCAATTATTGTGAGGATTAAAGTATATACCATAGGTAAAGCACTTGGAAAAACAATCAATTAGCATGTGGCAAATTCTACCTGTTATTTTATCATGTGATGAATTCTAACATTTTTACTGTGATTTTATATGTGCAATGTGATGTATTGATATTCATTGCATTGATCACTTTT
The DNA here is from genome assembly GCF_024711535.1 of Dipodomys merriami. Lineage (NCBI taxonomy): Eukaryota > Metazoa > Chordata > Mammalia > Rodentia > Heteromyidae > Dipodomys > Dipodomys merriami. The sequence goes on along the minus strand of NW_027202538.1, from coordinate 139,184 downwards.
CTGTCACTATGAGGAAAATACCTGCAAAGAAAATTTCTGAGGAGGAAACTATTATATTGACTCATGGTTTAAGAGAACACAGTTTAAGATCAAATATCTCCATTGTTTTTAATCATATTTTTATTATCTTAACTAGGTGTATACGGGAATTTCCATTCAATAAATGAGTTTTTAAGTATAATGGATCTTTATATAACTTTCCCCTACCCTTCCAAACCTCACCCCACTTTGATTTTTTCTAGTTTCATATTATATGCATTGAATATTATGTCTTCACTTTTTTCCTCCATAACTCTCTTTATTCCTTCCCTTTGACTTCCCCTCACATCTTCCAAGTGATAGTTTCCTGGTATTCATTTTGTTAGATTAAAGTTCAATTTTATAAGAAATTACACCTTTTAAATACTGCTCTGAAAAATGAAAACTTTGGTTAATACTATTGTTTAACTTGCATAAAAGTCTGGCTTCCAGATATGCGCCAGAGCATGGGTCCTTTGTGTGTCTGGCTCTCAGTTTACTTAACATATTTTTAGATCTATCCCTTTCTTTGTAAATAATGTAACAGTGCTCATAATGGATAGGTGCAATCCAATTGTGTATATATGACACAATTTCTCCAACCATCCCTCTGCCAAAAGGCATCTTGACTGTTTCCATAACTTGGCTGTTGTGAATAGTGCAGTAATGAACAAGGTTGTGAAAGTGATTGTATTGTAAACTTTTGGAAGAATTCATCACTATCTTTCTGAGAGCAATCCTCTAGCCAGTTTTCTAGAATAAGCACACCTTCCTTTCATCTACATGACAACGTATTGCAAGACCTCAAAAACACCCTCTCCCATACATGTCTCAATAAGCTAAAACCACACTATGCCCATATTCTTTCAATATATTTTTAATTCTTACATAAATTTAGTGAGAACGTTCTATGTACTTTCCTAATGTGGGAATGAGAGACATAACAATAGAGTAAAAGTAAGAAATACATATTTTAATTAGCGATTATCATATTTAAAATCTTTTTCAGCTCTAACTCATAGCCTCATTTACTATTATTTTAATCTTTATTTGATTACATCATCTATCCCTTAAATTATAACAGGTGAGTTAAATACAGACAAAAAATTGTGGTTTGATTTTGACACTCATGTGTGAGGATGCACAATATGGGCAAATAGATGGATTGGAATTAATAGCAATTATCCATTTTGTTAAATTAGAGATTTTTTTTTCCAAACTGATACATATTTCATTCAACAAAAAGAAACTTATAAAAATTCCCTTTGTTTTGCTCCTCATTAACTTTTGTTTCCATTTTATTTTATAATGAAGGATGATTTCATATATGCACTGTAGATACAAAAAAACGTTAAACTATTTCTACCCATATGTATTGATATATACATACATACATATATTACACAGGTTACAATGATAATTTATAACTTCTGTAACTATACAGTTTACTAAATTATTAAAAACATCGATGGTTCATGCCTTGAATCCTGGTTACTCGGGAGGCTGAGATCTGATAAACATGGGTTAAAGCCATCCTGGGCAGGAAAGTCCATGAGCCTCTTATCTCCAAACAACCAACAGAAAATAAGAATAGGAAATGTGGCTCAAAGTAATAGAGTGGTAGCTTTGAAAGAAAAAGCTCAGGGACATCACCCAGGCTCTTAGTTCAAGAAATACAATCTACCCAAAAAATCTATTTAATTTACATCTGTGTAAGTAGAGTATTTCCATCACCCAAATGCACATCCATGCTCATCTGCAAGGTAACTCTTTTTTTTTCTGAAGTACTACTAAACATTTTCACTAAAGTAGCATTGCAACGTGGGTTCATTCTATCTCTCTAATGGATTTTTCTCCACTAAAATACTCAAGTGTTATAATTATTCCAATTATTTAAAATCATAGTTTTTTTCTTTAATACCCCTAATATTACAGTTTGAATTCATTGTCTTGTGCCCCCTAAATGGGTGTGCTTACCACTTTGTCATGTGCCAGCCCTAAATTATCCTGATAATTTTTCAGATAGAAACTGGCTACCTACTTGTGTATGATCTTGGCCTCAGTCCACTTTATGTTATTCATCCTGGAATTTAGAATAACAAGTGCATGGTATTCTGTACAGTTTTTTCTGTCTAATCTAGGCTTTAGCGACTGTTCTCACATCAGTGCACTCCCATGTAGTCAGGATTTTCATAAGCTTGTCATAGCTGATTTTTAAAAAATCTTTGCATTTCCTGCAGGTTGTTGAGTACTGAATTAATTTGTGTTTTCTTGTCTTGTTTTGTTTCATTTGAATGTATGTGTTGAGTTGTTCCTCACTTTTCATTTTGTTTCTTTCTCTGATGTTCTTACCTAAAGTGTTGAGAAACCAATTCTTTTTTCTCAAGATAGTCATGGTGAACATTATTATTCCAAAGCAATTTCAGTAACATTTAAACACCTTCATATCTATGAATGGTATAAAAATGCTAAACGCTGAGAAGGGTGTTTTTACTTTCACGGTAGTCTTTGTTGTACACAGATCATGAAATATATGAAGATAATGTAACTACAGATGCATGCCAGGAGGAGAAAAACCTATTATTAATTGTTTGACAGAGGCTTCACTTCTAGTGAAAGAAATATATTGCTTGATGAAGGATTTCACAAAATCATATTGCTAGGAAGAACCTAAGCAATAATCTAATACTATAGAATTGAGTGTGAAGAATTGACTTCCTTAATAATTTACTTTTGGGTCAAATAAAAGCAGGCTTCCAAAAAGAGTGTAGATTTTAGGGAAACATGATGAATTTTATGTAAATATGTCCTTAGCTGATTTTGTTAATTTGTGAGCCAGTACAGGGAAATAAAGTACAGCAAAGGTAAAAAATAAAGAACTTCACATTGAAATACTCATTTGTGTGTGTGTGTGTGTGTGTGTGTGTGTGTGTGTGTGTGTGTGTGTGTTCATGCGCATGCGAGTATGCAAACGCACACGTGCATGTGCTCATGCATGCATTCATCATTCTTGAGGCTTGATAGTGCCTGGGAATTATTCCTCATTTTCTGTGCCCAAGGATAGTGGTCTACCACTTCAGCCACTTCTTTTTTTTTATTCTTTTTTTAGATAATTGCTTGTATTTTCATGATTGGACTGGCTTTGAACAGTGGTCATGAGATTTCAGACTCCCGAGTAGCTAGTTAAGCTTATTCATCCTCTGAGTACCTAGTTAAAATTCTGGCTGTCCTCTATGTCACTGCTCTTTTATTCATTTCCTGAGATAATCACAAACCTACGTCATATATATGTCTAATAGCTTTATACTGTTACTGCTTGGCACCAGGGGCTCCTATCTGTACACTTAACTACTTAGGAGGTTTGAGATCAGAACCCAGGCGAAAAGTTTAGTGGAATTCCTTGTCAATCTATAGCTTGGTGCATTGGATCATTTCCACCATCCTTCACTATCTAGTTACTATGATTGGATGGATTGTGGATCCAGGCCAGTCAAGGTAGCAGTCTGGACAAGTTGGTGATCATCTCGGATGCCATTGATGATGAGATGGCTAAAAGGACAGATCAGGTGCATTTTTTTTGTGGAAAGGAAACCCCTATTCTAAAATTAACCACTGATATGACACCTGCCTAGCAAGAAAAATATACCCCAAGTTGAAATACCCACAATTTCCCACAACCAAAATAAGTATATACATGAACATTCAAAAACTTAATACAATCTCTTCTTTACTCTAATATCAGCTACATCTGATTATCATATGATGTGACAGAACAGTTCCTTCATTAATCTTATGATAATTTAAAAAGACCTAAAAAATTCTGTCTCACTTATTAAGTGCAAATTAATGGCAAATTGCCTCATTTCTTACATATTTGACTACCACTATAAATTCATCTTATGATTATTATTAATAGTAATATATTCTGATTTATTACTTTACTTTGTAACAGTTTTTAAACTTTTGGCTTTTCTGTTGAAGTTGAAGTATTTAAATAGTATCATCAAAGTATATTCCTTGGGTATTTAGGGCAGTTTTTTACAAAGTTTTTAAACAATGGAGTCTAAGAATTCTTAATTGGTATATCACTTGGTTTATTTTTCATTTCAATTTAATTTTATTTTAATGGTAATGTACACAGGGGTTACAGTTACATAAATAAGGTAAAGTAATGAGTACACTTCATAGGGAAGGAACATTATCTCTTCCATCAATTTTTTAGTACACTCAAAAGAAGGACTACTGATGCTTTTGCTATTGCTATTGATCCATGGGTACTTTTGCTTTCTTTGTTAATGCATTTTTATTATAAAATCGATATACAGAGGGTTTACATTTAATTAAGTCAACTAAAGAGTACACTTCATTTTATTTTCTAAATTTCAAATTTTGGGCTTAAATAATTTCTTTTGTTTCTTTAGGGTAATTCATTTTTTTCAGAGTTGTAGGATTAGTTAATTTATTTTTGCATGATTTTACACATGTAAATTATTCAGGCACATGTATTTTGCATTTATAATATTTAACATGTGACTATTTAAAAATTATTTTCTTAATTTTTATGTGGCTATGATTTTAAATAAATTTATTTTCTTATAGTTATAAACATATTTGTCCAGGTAACAAATCCTTACTGTATTTTCAAGAAGCACATACTTTATTAAGAAAGGCTTCATTACTTGGCCACATTTTGGAAATATTTTTACTTGAATTAAAAAAAAAAAGTTTGAGCTCGGCATTGTGATTTGTGGCATCCATTTTCTAGCTATGGTGGGAACTGTAAATAGGGTTTGTAATTCGAGAGATACTGAGAAACTCTGTGACCTTATTATAAAACTATTCAAAACGGAATGATTGGAGATATAGCCATCGCTAATGTTATATAGGGCATCTCGCTATCATATTCTAAATCTTGAGTTAAAACACCAGTAACATCACTCTTTTGTGAAAATAAAAGGACAAATGTTTCAAAATGTTTATTATTTAAAATTATTTGCAAAGATTCTCATGTCTTCTATTAATTTTCAATTTACTTAATCAATTAAAATCCAAGTATATTGTGATTATTTTATTTCTAGTAAAGTTTTAAATTGTACAAGCAATATTAAGATATCATATATTAACATACTTTTACTATTTGTGATAATTTCCTCCGTTGAATATGATAATATCAATATTCCAAATGTGGGTATGTGGTGTGTGTATGTGTGTGTTTATGTGGTTTTTCTGTGTGTGTTTGCTTTGTGTGTACTTTGTAATGTTTGGGAAATCACACCATTGCTTCACACATGCTACGCCAATGCTTTACCACTGGGCTATACTACCTAGTTATAATCCAAATAGTGTTTTAAATCGCTAGCAATTTTTATTGTTATTTAGAATATTTCTACTGCCTTTCCACTTCCAAACTCTTGTGTTTATTATTGATAAAGGTTTTACTTTGCTTCTTGTCTCTCTTCATTCTTTCTCCCTTTAGAGTTTAGCTATTCTTTCTCTGATTTCTTTGGGAATTTATTATCATATTCCTATTAAATTTCCTTACATTGTAACAAGTATATATAATGCTTTATTTTCTATTTTATTTTTTTCCCATTTTTCACTGACTTTTGGTCCAAACTATTAGATGGATTAAAAAGAAACTTGACTCAGGACACTTTACTTTTCTCCTTCTCTTCTCTGAAGTCTTTCTGTTTTTTGAAACACAATAGAAATGGCATATAGCTCCTATGTGGTCCATCATTCTTTCCCCTCTCACTCTCCTCTGTTGTACAGCTCAAGTTGTTATCATTCAGATACAGCATTATCTAAATCTTAACTCATTCCTAAATTAATTTTAGTTGTTTCCAGTATTCTCTAAAGACATTTCTCTATGTATAATATCTGGGGTCTTGTGTTTTTCCAAGGTACAAATATGAGTGACTATCAAATATCTAGATATCTCTGTAGAATATTGGTCCACCTGATCAATAAACTCGTATGTAAATTCAAACAATACAGGTCAGTCAGAACAATCTTGTAAAATGGTGTAGCTTCAGCCTTCAAACTAGTTCTACTATAAGAACAGATACATAGAAGAATTTAACAGATTTGTCAAAATAAATTCTCAGTTTTATGATCAATAGATTTTGAAAACTATCCTATGACTTTATGAAATAAAAATAAAATCTTAAATAGTTGTATTGACACTATTGTCTCTCGAGATTTAAAGAATGATCTTAAACTATTACCTCAATCCTTTTTTGTTTTGCTTTGTATTTTTGTCATTCATGGGGCTTAAACTCTGGGCTTAGGCGCTGTCTGTGTGCTCTTCTGCTCAATGAAAAGTGCCCTCCCGCTTGAGTCACAGCACCAGATCTGGTTTTCTAGAGGTCTATTGGATATAAGATTCTCATGGACTTTTCGGCCCAGTATGGCTTTAAACTGTGATCCTCAGATCTCAGACTCCTCAGTAGCTCGCTTTACAGATATGAGCCTCAGGCACCCGTCCTACCTCCATCCTTATACAAAAAATTAAAATAAAAATGATTATCAAACTAAATGTGAGATGTAAAAACTTATAAAACATAAATGTAAAATTTCATCACATTGCATCACTTAGGGTTTCTAATAATTTGACATGGAAAGCATTAGTGGCTAAAGAAAAGCAACAATAAATTGGATTATATCAAGTGATAGCTTTTCATAATTCAAAGGATACTATAACTGAAGTGAAAACATATCCAACAGATACAGGGAACATATTTGCTAATGCTACAATTTTAATGCTACAATATTTCTGAATCTATAGTATTTTTATATCTTCTAATTCTATATAAATTTTTACCTGAATAGGATATTTCTTTGAAGAACATATATAAATTAATAGTCAATAAGAAGAGCATATGAAATAAGTTCCTCTTTAGTTTCTAAGAAAAAAGACAAAGAAAACTCACTAGTATGACCCTAATATAAAAGATGACACAAAATATAGTAATGCATTTGTAGAGAAAATGATAAACTCTACATAGGAGAATGATTTGTATAATACTGTGATCATTTTAGCAAGTAAGATTGCAAGTCTTCAAAAGGTCAAAGAGAATTGTATATGATCCAGCCATTACACTTCTTTGTATGTATTAAAGAGAAGTAAAAAACTTGTTTGGACAGGGAATGTAGTTCATTGACAGTGCACTTGAATAATATGTGTGAGACCCTGGAAATAATACCTAAAAACAAATTTGAAATGACACACTATAGAGGATGTATGCTGGACAAATTCCTGTAAGTGAATTTTATATCTATTTTAATGTCTGTTCTAAAATTTACAGAATATCTATTTGAGGAAATGCAAGTTTCTGTAAATTAGGCTTGGAAAACCTATTATTGTACAATTTACTTCCAAAGCACTAAAATGTATACAATAAAAGGAGATTATATATTGATGTGAATTCATGGCAGGAAAAAAAGAAAACTATTGTTAAAAACACTTCACACAAATTGAAGAATACCTAAAAAGATGTTTTCTGTGTTGGCTAAAAATTCGTTGTAAACTACAGCGTTTAAAACAAAGATGTGATTTCTGTGTATTTTGAGGGGGTTTTTTTTGGTCCGTTTTTTTTTAGTTTATACAGAGACAACTCAATCAAAAATTGTATATGATAACTGTAATATCTAGGAATTATGCATCACTTATAATTAATTGATAACCTTTTCTGGAAGAAACTTTTAGCAAATGACAGAAGACCCAAATTTATGCATTTGCGTTCTATGAAAGTCATATGTTACTTCCTCAATCCAATTTTATTCTCTACTTTGGTAAGAAAAAAATTATTCTTAAGGTAAGAGCCAATAGCAGTGAAAAGAAACAAAATACATAATCATCGTAAATTATTTGTGAAAATAACAAATGAAATAAAACAATTCCACTTAAGAGACTTAAATATTAGTACCTATGAAGATGTTCCTGAATACCAATATCCATTGAATTTTTGGAATTTTAATTTCTACAAACATATAAAAACTAGAACAAGAAAACAAATATAGTCTTAGAGCAAACCAGCCTTGGAGTAATTCTTTTAATTGTTTTGACATTACAAAAGAATTGATACCCTGGGAAGGGTTGTGAAGGGTAAACAAAGGAGGAAGCTGCAATGCTTGATAAGAAATGTACTCATTATCTTGCCAATGTCATTGTAACCCCTCTGTATAGTATGTTCACAATTAAATGTAAAATTTTAAAAAAGTGAGGAAAAGGAAAAAAAGGAAAAAAAGAAAAGAAAAGAAAAAATATCAAAAGAATTGATACCATTAAGAAAATGATTTATTCCTATGGAAAACAATTTAAAATGTTTATTACTTATTATGGCTCAACTACCAAACAAGAGTATTTTTATAAAATCATTACAAATATCATTTTATTACTATAGTAAAATAGAATAAAAGACCAGTCCCAATATATTATCATTATTCTTAATTCCTAATCATTACCTAAATATCTTAAATTAAATAGACATGTCTTTAACATAAATGTAAATATTCTATCATTTTTACTTAACATTTTCCAGGAGCATGTATTCATGTTTCTAAGAAATGTTCACAGCAGTTAAAAGGTGCTTTTTTTGAAATTAATGTGATAAATATTATTGTTGTTATTTGCAAGGCCTGGGCATTATCCCTCAGGCTTTTTATGCTCAAATCCAGTATTCTACAACTTGAGGCACAGAGGTAACTCCTGTTTTTAGTGGTTAAATGGAGATAAGAATCTAATAAGTACTTTTTTTGCTGGGGTGGGGTAGCGAGTGTCCAGTCGTGGGGCCTGAACTCTGGCCTGGGCGCTATCCCTTAGCTCTTCAGCTCAAGGTTAGAGCTCGACCACTAGAGCCACAGCGCCACTTCCAGCTTTTTTCTTTTTGCTTATGTGGTGCTGAGAAATCGAACTCAGGGCCTCATGCATGCAAGGCAAGCACTCTACCACTAAGCCACCTTCCCAGCCCCCTAAAAAGTACCTTCCTGTCTGGGCTAGTTTTGAACAGAATTATAAGATCTCATTACCCAGAATAACTCAAATTACAGGCTTGAGTCACTGGCACTTGGTTTGATGTATTTTTTAATTTTAATTATGTTTTAAGATTGTTGTTTCACTATAATGTACATCGTTCTACACATAAATTCATATATATCTATATAATTCTGATGACAAATAATCTCTAAAATGTATGTCTTTCTTCATATTATATATATATATATATATATATATATACATTGTGAAGACAGACTTCCACTAAAACATTTATGCTACTATTTTTTTTACCTTTTTCATTTCAAAGATATACAGTCTATTGTTCCAAAAGTTTCCTAGAATAAAATAACTAATATTTCAATAGAATGTAGAATCTATTATTTTCCAGGGAATTTTAGATATACACATGATATTGCAGTAACATTTACAATATGTTATTTGAAATAATTCTGTTCACACTCCTAAATATTTGTGTGTAGTGGTGGGGAGAGAGGAACTTAATTCACACTGGTTAGGAATTTGTAATATTTCCAAAGTCTATTCCATAATTTGTTATAAGCACATAGTCAATCTACCTGTTATGGTTTAGTTTTTTTGTTTCTGTATTTTTGCAAATTTTTAATATGGACGCATGCACAGTGGTAATATTAAAAAATATTAATCCAGATTTTGTGGATATTTATATTTCTCTTGGGAAAACTAATGAGCTCCCAGAAAATGTCCATAAGGAGCCTCTCAATTCTAATATCACGGTTTGTCTTAAAATGCTTTAAATTCAACACACTCTAATGTGAACCCAGGGTCATATTATGAAACTTTTCTCCTCAGAGAGTGAGCACTACCCTATTGCTTAACATGGACAATATACCTTCATACAGAGACTGGCATGTCAAATAAGAAGTAGTTGTTGAACAATTTTCCTAGCAGTTTTTACAGATGAAATGGAAATAGAGCAACTATGAACTCAAAAGGAATGTGCAAAGAAGACAAGGGCACAAAGTAGAATGTGCCAAGAAATGCTGAAGTATATTTTCAAATAATGTGCTCAGGTGTGAGGGTGTGTTCAAAGTACAGATTCAGACAATGTACTTGGATAACTTGGGGAGGAACTACTTTAACCTCTTCCTGGATAAATGTACAAGAACAAGCCCATAACTCTGACTCTAATAAGCCACATCATCATCAACTAGGAATATTTTCCAAATGTAAAGTGAGAAAAAAAAGGGCTCATCACAGTATTCAGGTTGAAGCAATGGCAATCACATAACTTTTCTTATAAGTCTTCAATTGTTTTGGTGCATTAAAGTAGGAAAAATCCAAGTAATTATTTTGCATGTACCTAAATTAAATGGGTTGTATTCTACTGGTCTCTCTTTAACTTGAAATTTATAGATTATGTCTTTTTTACTCTATATTAGGACAATGATCTGCTGTCAGTTATTTTCTTCTTGTCCCCTTCTTTTGCCCTTCCACTTACATAATTATTATTTAAAGATACATACTTAAGCTTGCATTTCTAAATTCTTCAACGTTATCTGAACTACTTTATACTTCTGGCAGCCTCTTATATCTTTCTCAAGGGAAACATTTTTGACACTACCATTTTTATCCTCTATGATATTTGATATCTTCTTGCCAAATTAGTGCAAGATATACATGAGACTCAGAACTCATACCACCATAAAATCCTATGTTACTAGAAATCATGCTTTTAGAATGTCTCATTTTTGAATGACCCTAAGTGATATTTACAAGCAGTCATATTTTAAACCAATAAGCCACTCAGCAGATGAACGAACTGACAAAATGTGTTTTATGTATGCACGGTGTAATTCTATACTTCAAATTCATACGGAACTGGAAGTCTTGGAAAAATCCCACGAAGTAAAATAAACAAGACACAAATAGACAGATTGTGTGGTTTCCTCATTTGTAATAAGTAGGAAATGTCTAGGATAGTCTAGCAGTTGAGAAGAATTGCTCAATAACTATGTATGTATGACCATATAAGATGATGATGAGCAAAATGGACTTCTGGATATGGGAACAGACTTTTTTGTTTGTGGTTGTTGTTTTTAATGTAGTATGAGATTTCTTTTTTCTTTTGTGTTTTCCCTTTGGTTCATCCCTGTTATATTTGATTTCAATATCCTGTGTATTGTATATACATTTACATTAATTTAGCAAGGGAAGAGGAACAAGGAAATGGCAAGACAAAGAACAAAGGGCAAACCAATGCAATAGCAATACTCACAAAACAACATGTTGAAAATTTACATTACAACTTATGAGGGGTATTGGGCTGAAGGAAAACTGTGAGAAAAATGAGGGAGTGGGTAAAAAGTTACACATGCTATGTATTCACTACCTTATAATTACTGCAACCCCTTCTAAATATCAACTTGACAATAAAATTAAATTAAAAATGAGCTGTATAAAATATAATTTCACTGTATTGGTATAGTAAATATTGTTATATGTGTATTACCTTTTTAAGAAATGAACATTTTTGGCTGCTAATTTGAATTAATTACCCCTTTATCAGAGGGTCATCAACTTCAATATTATCAAACAATACAATATTTTTAGAATATACTTGTCATTATTTTGGAAAAAAATTGTTTTAGTATTGTCTCATACTAAAACAGAAAAAGTTCAATTCTATGGAAACTCCTAACTTTTCAAACTGAATAATTGTTAGGAGGACAGAATATATGTGTTCTTCAACATTCCTATTATTACTAGCTACTCATTTTCAAATTCTGAACATGCCACACTAGCGACATTCAAAACAGTATCTGTTTGCATTTTATTTAATTCTGCAATAAGTGCAGTTTTCAATGAGGCATTACATATTTAAATTCAACAGAAAAAATAACCACAGTCTGGTAGAAGGTAAAACGATGAATTATCTATATTAATTCCTCTAGAGTAAACATTTGTTCATCAAAGTAAGCCATTATTTCTATAACCATCGATCCCAAGTTTTTATGCCATAAAGTCATCCTAGCATCCTAGCTCAACAATTTCCAACTTGTAATGTGCACCTTAAAATTCCTTAAATTCACAACATGACAAGCATATAACTATTGTGGAAAAATACTACACTTCTGCTAATGTGATGCCCTTCGTATTGTGGAAAGAATACTACACTAAACTTTTCTGCATCATTTTCCACCCAGGGATATCCTTGAGATCAGAACACTTGCAAATATTATTTATAGTTATATATTTTATCTATCATAGATATTCAGGAGATCTGAATGTCTGACTATTAAGGTCTGAAGACTCTGGTTCAAATCCCACCCAGGAAGGATGGTTCCTTAGATTCTTACCTGCAATAACTGCTCACGAAAAGCCTGACACAAGTGGCACTGAGTTTCAAGAGGTAGAGCAGTAGCCTTGAGCAAAAACAGGCTCAGGGATAGTGCACAGGCCTAGAAGTTAAGATGTCACACAATTACTCTCTTCATACCATGTTACACCAGAGTCTCAAAAAGTTGCTCTTTTGATAAATTTATAAATTAATAGCATCAATTTGTTGTCAACTTTATCTAGATTATTCACATTATCATGTTACTTATGAACTGTTGGAATTAACTGTTAACTAAGTTCTAATTATGCCTTACTTGAAAGAATATTTTAGGCAAATAGAAAGCTAGAATCATTTGTGAATTTGTAAATTAAATCTTCTACTTAAAAACAATTTATAGTAACCTATAGAATATTAAATTACAAACAAATATATTTATTTTAAATCTAAATTCTTATTTAGCCAGGTCTACAAAGTCCCACATTAAATGAACTTTCCTATTTCTCTAGGCTTAAGCTTTTGTAATCTTTCATCATTTCTTTGGAATCTAACAGAATGATGGTTGCTTTTTCAAATTCTTGGGTGGGAATCATGAGCTCTTTTGCATCTAGTAATGTTCTGTAATGAAGACGACATTTAAACACAACTGAGGATTATATATGAGTTGCATTTCAATAGGAAACTTGACTTCTCAAAATATATTGACAAAATTAGCCCAAACTTCCAACTGTGTATTCCTTTCTGGCTTATTTTTTATTCCTTTCTTGGTTTGTTTATTGAGACTAAATTATACTACCTATTCCACTGAAAGTATCACTATGTCATTCCACTTTCTAATCACCTGTCTTAGTCTGAGTGCTAGAATTACTGGCTTGTATCACATTGTCCTACCATAGTTTTTTATTTATTTAATCTAGATACAGACTAGCAATTCTGAACTTCCCCAATAATATTTTCCACTAGAGTGATGGCTCAGACTGTTTATGAACTATTTTCAAAGATGTTCTATCATTTGACACAAGATATGAACATTTTCAGATGCACCTGAAGGGGTCTCGGATTCATTCCGCCCTGGATCTGATCCCTTTATTAATGATGACTTGACTTTCTTACTATCTCTGTTCCCACCTATGTAATATTCTCAAGCTTTTTGGGGAAATTTCACTTGAGGACTTTCTAATATTAAAAATTATCACTTGATTTTATTTTTACTCAATACATATTTTCTATCTTTTCTACATAATCTGACAGTTGTTCCATATGTGTGTTTGAACATATAAGTGCCTCTGTGTGTATGTGAGTATTTGTATGTATACATGTATGCAAAAACCTCAAGCTCTTCTTCAGCAATCTTGCTCATTACTAGTATTCCATCACTTGAGACATTATTCTAATGCATCTTTTGGCTGGTTAATTATAGTGTCTCAAAGACTGTTTTGCTCAAGCTAGATGCAAACTGAACTTCCCAGATCCCTTTATATTCTTAAGTTTTATTTCTCCAGGGGCATCAACTTTTGAACTACAAACATTTTTGTGAGTGTAAAATCTAAGCTGTTTCCCAGATTTTTACTCGAGTTCATATAAAGATAGATGAACATACACATTACATATGCTGAGTATACACTGTTAGAAATGTGATCTTAAGCAGGGTTCAAGTGGTTCACACCTATAATACTAGCTAATTAGGAGGCTGAGATCTGAGCATTGCAGTTCAAATCCTGCATGAGTAGAAAGTTTCTGAGGCATTTATCTCTAATTAACCACCAGAAAACTGGAAGTGGTGTGGGGCTCAAAGGTAGAGAAAAAATTTTTGAGCTGAAGAATAGAGGGACAGTTCCCAGGCCCGGAGTCCAGTCCCCACTACCATCAAAAAAAAAAAAAAACACAAAGAAAGAAAAGAAAAAGAAAAAGAAACGTAATCTTTGCCACTAGTTCATTGCTAGTATAATTCCTGCTCTCTCGACATGGCCTTTTTTCCAGTTAAATCCATGGTCTTATATATGAATTGCTTGGAACCAGAATTATTCTTCCATTCTACTTTTTACAAATTTGAATGATTAGCTGTCATGATTTAGAGGTAGTAGAAGAAAGAGACTGGTCTCATCCTTCATGTTCCACTTAGTAGAAATGCTTTCTCTATGTCACTCCCATAGATCTACATGCTGGCCTTGACTTTATTTTTTCAAAGTTGTCTTATTTGCAGAGTCTTCTATAGAGTATTGAACCATTATACTTAAATACAGAACTTCTCTTTGTCCTATTCCTATTGTTTTTCCTTCTGTTAACTTATGTACACTTGGGTAATAATGCACAACACAAACACTGACAAAAATGTTTCTGAGAACCTTCTTCCCACTTAAAATAGGTCTTAATTTACAGAGCACTTAGGAAATTTGAACTTAATGTACTCCAGTATAATGTTTTCCTTTTTCATGATTTTTATTGTGAAATTGGTGGACAGAAGGGTTAAAGTTCCATAAGTAAGTTAATGACTACATTATCTAACGAGCATTGTTACATTTTCTTTTGTCTTTCCCCTGCCATGCCTTTTCTCCCCATCACCCCAACTCTCCCCTCCTATCCCCAAGTTGTAAAGTTCATTTTCAACATAGTGTTTTGTTCATCTCATTGTTAAAACAGGTCATACTGTATCCTTGTTTCACCATTTTATTTCCCTTCCCCTCCCCACGTTAGAAAAACGTATGTGCAAGGTTCCCGATATCAAACAGTGGAAACGGGTTATACCATGGAAAAAGAAAATAGAAGAGAAACAAAAAACACAGAATATATGTTAGATACAATAAAAACAATAGAAAGAAAGAAAAAAAGCAACTGGTGTCCCTATTTTTGGGCTCATTTCACTTAATATAGTCTTATATGGCCATATGTACATCGATAATGTTTTATAAGCTATGTAAATTCTATATTTTCTCGTTGCTAAGTTGTCTCTGAAACACGTGTTACCTCATGCCCAAAGATGTCTTTGTGCTATTTGAATGAAGTCAGAAAACATTCACTTTGCCTGGAGCAGCACCGTAGATTGTTACGGAAGTAATTGGAAGGAACTTTTACAGGAAGTAGAAACTCAATCAAGGAGAGAAATTGAACATAGAGAAATGACAAAGTCCAAGTTAATTTGTGCTGTCTTTTTACTGTACAAGAAAATAATCCAAGGCTTGAAGGAAACTCTGTCCCTGACTTTTTCGAGTGTGCTCTTTACTCATAAAACTTTCTGTAGACTTCTAGTTGAGAGTATTACAAAAGGAAACAACATGCCATTTGAAGGCCAGCATAGAAAAAAATGGAAATAACATTGTTTTACAATGTTCTACTGCAAAGAAACAAAGACACGGAGGTTTTAAAATGTCTTATGCATGGATATTTAAGTCTTGAGATGTTTCTCTTGTTGTAAAAGTCAGATATCCATTCCTTTATTCTGGTCCTGAGTTTGCTATATCAATAAGGATTCCGAAAACAGGATCCAGTGAGTATGATCAGCAAAAGGAGCCTCTTTTCAAACCAGTGCTTTAAGGATGGTCCCAAAGAAATAGGTGGGTTTTTTTTTTTGTTTGCTTGTTTGTTTCTTTAGTTTGTGCTGCTTCTGGGGCTTGAACTCAGACGCTGCACCCTGTCCCTGAACAATTGTCTTTCCTGCCCACCTGCCCCCAAAAATCCACTTCCGGATTTTTTGGTGTTTAATTAGAGATAAGAATTTGACAGATTCTCCTGCCTTGGTTGGCTTTGAACTGAGATAGTAAGAAAGCTAAGTGACATCAACTTTATGGACTTCTCTTTTGAAAGAAGAATTATTACATGTATGTTATTATAATGATAATATTGGACAATTTTTAAAAGAAGAGAATACATCCAGCAAAGAAGCCATAACTTAAATAATTCAGCAAAAGTAGGTGCACTAAATCTTATTGGAAAATTTTTTCTGCTCGGGACGATTACTATTCACTTCGTAGTTCCTTTTAGGGAAACTAAAAGTTTATTTGACTTTTTTTGTTGGTCGTAGGGCTTGAACTCTGATCCTGGGCACTGTTCCTCAGCTCTTGAGTTCAAATTGAGTGCTCTACCAGTTTAGATACAGCACCACTTCCTGGTTTCTGATGGCTTATTGAAGATAAGTGTCTCATGTACTTTCCTGACCAGGCTAGCTTTGAACCACAATCCTCTGGTCTCAAACTCTTGAGTAGCTAGGATGACAGATGTGAGCCACCAGCACCCGGCTCATATTTGTATTTATGTGCACTTAATGACTTGTAGACAAATAATGGAAATTTGAATCAAATGATGACATTTCAGCTTTTCAGAAAATTTGAGGTAACAATAAATATATCCTCCTTTTCCATGTTGTTACATTAATGACTCATGAGCTATTGGACTCTTACTTTAGCATCTTCTGATGTCTGCGACTGTGGACTTAGTATAAATAATTGTCAGTAGAGAAATATAGAAAGACTGAGATTTTTAGAAAGCGATGGAGATCAGATAGGAAAGAACAACATAGAATGGCATTCAATTTTCACACAGAGATTAAAAACTAGCCTAAGTGATATAGAATGCTAAAGGTAATGAGGAATAAGCTTGGTTCATAACTAGTTCTTCAATAATCAAATATGGTTCCCTAGAAGAGTTTCTGGTATAATTTAGTTATTATTAATGTAAGGTCTGCTCCTGGATGGTTAGCAAACTCCACCCTCCTCTCAGCAAAGTCTTCACCCAGTACCTGTGTTACCTAGGCAACTAGGACACCTGGAAGAGGTCACATCTGCATCCGCTGAGGTCAATCTGAATTTGATGTGGCCACACCTTTCGGCCCCCATACCCTAGATAAGGCCTAGCCCAGGCCGAGACGCCCTGTCTCTGCTCTTTTCTAGCTCTTTCTCAGCTCTTTCCTTCTCTTCTCTTTCCCAGCTCTCTTCTCTTTACTAGCTCTCCCTTTCCCACCTCTTTCTCAGACGCTCACTTTTCTAGCTCTTTTCTCTCTTTTCTAGCTCTTTTCTATTTCCCAGCTCTCTCTTTCCCAGATCTCCCAGCAATCTTTCCCAGGCCTTTCCCCACCACGTGGAGGACCAAGATGACCTGGTGCCAGCCGGAACGAAGAGTAAACCTGCTCCTTACCTGAATTCCACGTGCATGGTTCTGTTCTTACTCGGCTACCTCTTTTTAAAAAAAAAAAATAACAATTCTCATTTATTTCTTCCATCTGGATTTATTCCTTCACTTCTATGACAACTATTAATTAGCTGGTGCCTTTTTGGTGCCATACTGACCAAAAAGATTTCCAATTCTCACTTAGACGACCCTTCTCATTGTGATTAGCAGTGACCAGTCAAAAGCCTGGAATCTTTGAATTTCCAGGATTAATCTTCACCTGATACCTAAGCACATTCCTGACATTAATTGCCGTGACTTACTAACAAAATGTTTTTTTTTTCTCAACACAGCCTTCTAATATAGTTAAAGTACATAAGAACTATTATTACATCCTTATTGGAAGGAGCAATTATATATTCAAATATAGGTTCTTTATTTGGCATTTACTAGCTAAAGAATTTTTTGCCAGTCCTGGGGCTTGAACTCAGGGCCAGGGAACTCTTCCTGAGATTTTTCTTTTTCTTTTACTTTTTTTCTTTTTTTTTTTGCTTAAGGCTTGCACTCTACCACTTGAGGCACAGCACCACTTCCTTTTCTGTTTATGTGGTACTGAGGAATTGAACCAGGATTTCTTGCATTCTAAGCAATCACTGTACCATGAAGCCACATTCACAGAGCCCTAGATAACTTTCTTAATATGGCATTAGTTTTTCATTCTATTACTATGTATTATAATTTAGGCTAGGTGGTAGAAAAGGAAGTGGAAAACAATACTAAGTCCAGTATGGCTAACATTCCTATCACATCCCTAAAGAAGTACAGTGTTAAGACGTGCAGGTCTCATAGGGATGTTGCATGTTACATTATTATATAAAAAAAACATAAAAAGTAATCCCCGACAACCATAACATTCTACTTCCACTTTCAAGTTCAAGAGCCAAAAATCTAAGCCTTTTTATTGATTGAGTGTATTTCCTAGGAAGGAAGAAGGAGATGTAGAAGGTGATGTTGGAAAAATATGTATATTGGCTCCCAGTCTACATTTTTGCACTTTTAAAAAGTGCTACTGACGACTCCACATCTACTTTAATATGCTGTCTGCACAAAATGCAGATAAATGAAGACATTTATTCCGGTGGATAATCACATATATTAACAAAATACACTTCTGGAAAAAAAAAGTTACCAGTATAAAGTATTGTCTATAAAATGGTTTCATGTCCTAGCAGAACAAAATGTAGTATTGAAATGATTAGTCCAGCTTTCTTTGAGATTTTATGCTGTCTCAGTATTAAGATGTTCTCTAATTCCAGTAACATGGAAGCATAAAAGACATGATTTGAAGATCTCAGTTGTTTTAGAAACAAAGGTACATAATAGTTTCCTTCCTGCAGAGACATGTGATGGCATGTATGACTGATTGTATTATAGTTCTCTTCTTTTTCCTCTTTATCTCAAGTATTGCATATCTTGGCATATTAGTCTGCCCTGCATCAGCTAACTGTAGGTGAGATTTACCTATACTCTGCAATGTCAAGATGGGTCATGTGACTTACTTCGGCTTACAAAAATGAACCAGAAGTGGTCAAAGGCTATTTCTAGGGGAAGATTTCTATCCCATTGTCTGTGTATAAGAGCTAACTTCTTTACACTTACCGATAAAAATAGCATATTTCCAGAGGGAATCTTTTTTCAACTTATATACTGGAAGAATATAGCATGTAAAATTGAAGCAAAACTCAAACACAGCAAGAATTAAGCGAATATTAGAATGTGGTATTAATATATTAATTTCTTTTTTTTTAATTTAATTTTATTTTATTTGAGAACATACTGTACAGAGGGGCTACAATTACATGGGCAGGATAATGCATACATTTCTTACCAAGCATTGCAGCCTCCTCTTTGTTTACCCTTCACCTCCCTTCCCTGCCTCCCCCTAATATGTTAATTTCTTACCATTCTTGTATGACTACAGCACATCGGAATTTAAAAAATACTAAACAAGTACTAAATAAATAGATAACACTTCCTGTTTGATGCTATTACATTTTTTAAATAAATAAGCATTCTCTATGTGATCACTTGAGGGGTTAACTTTCTCTATAAATGTGTTTAATCACTCTGGAACACTGTATCTAACATCCACAATCATTATCAAGAACTTGTGATTGAGATGAGAAAGAAATATCTAGATTTCTCACTTCTCTTTTCCTCTCCTCCTTTTTCTAGTGAGAATTCTCATCTATTCTCCAAATTCTCCTATTAATAAAGAAAGAATGACACATTGTGGATATCAAGCAAAAGGCTTCAAAGCCAGAATTTTATTCTGTCAGAAATATATGAAATAAATAAGAGTGGCTCAAGGAAGAAGAAAAGCATGATTTTTCCCTATCTGGCTTCAACAATAGAGTCTGAGCATGACTCTAAACATCTAATAAACAATTTTCCTTGGCTAATTTCTAAAAAACATTGTTTTTTAATAAATAATAATTTTACCAATTAAAAAAATTAAAATATATACTAATTTGTTGTTTGCTTTTTGTAGGCATGAAATAAGACTGCATTAACATTGTGTGAGTTGAGAGGCTAAATTTTATCAGAATCAAAAAAAAAATGAAAAAACATATGATGTTAAGAAAATAGCTTTTAGGTAAATTTTCAACATGACATACACACAGGGGCATCTTTTTTCTTCTTTTCCTCTCCACATTTCAATAAACAGTTCATGTAATTCAAATAGCTATGTTTCTTTCAGAAATAGATTACACATAAACAAGTTAAAAGATGAGAACGAGTATTTGTGGTGCATTCTTTAAAAATAGCAGTCAAATAACTATTAACCATAATTCCAAAATAATAACAATCAAATGCTCTTGAAAAGAGAAGATTGTAAGCAGAATATACAAAAAGTGACAGTGCCAGAACTGCTTCAGGAGCTGCTGTCTGATATTTAAGATTTCTAGTAAATGACAATTTTTAATCAGGATTAAATGCTTTCAGGAGCCAAATTTTTTCTAGTTATATTTTATTGAAGAAATATTTTGTTCAAAATTAACGAAAGAGTAACAGGTTATAACCTGTAGAAAGAATGCTTATACACTCATTGTGGTAGGCAGTTATATACCTTCCCAAAATATCTATAGTCCCGAAATATCTAATCAATCAAATGTAGATTTACATTTCATATATAAGTTTGTAAAATAATCACCTTTCATTACCCAAGGAACACAAATTTGAATAATTATCAGATTGGCAAAGTATACTCAAAAGTCCCAGCTGTAGTTCGAAAGGGACATCATTAGGTAAGAATCAACAGAAAGATGTAAAGATGCTACATTAGAAGATTAAGGAAAAGACAAGAACAAACATACTGAAGTTTCTGGAAAGCGGAACAGGAAGTAAATGCTTTTTCCACTAGAATCACCTGAAAAATATTTTAGCTCTGTAGGAGGCTCTATTTTAATCTAGTGAGACTTATTTTGATTTCTGTCCTTTAGAAATGTAAATGATAAGTACAGATCATTCAAGACAATTATCTTGTAAAAATATTTTACAGCAGAGTTGGTATAGTAAGCTAAATCAAATACAGCCTTTTCCTGATGCAACTACAAGGATACCACGTATCCTAGTTTCTGAGAATAAGAAAAACTTGCCACCAGTTTTATACACATTTATGATGTACATACTACTAAGGGCCTTGCATTAATGTAGTCTTGAATTCCTAAATAATATTTAAACAAGAAGCTCCCTATCTTCATTTTCATATTTGGGGATCACTAAGTACCAAAGTTATGTAGAAGGCTAGGGTAAGAATATAGAAATGAAATCTGGCTCCTGTTATTATAAAGATAATTTATGTTATTTTGATTTACAGTTTCTAAGGTAATAAAAAAATAAGGTAAAACTGAAACAGTAACTCAATCTTCTCTCCTTCCTAACTTTCCAACATAAATTAGAGAATCCAGTAAAGATAAGCAATCCCAGGATGGTATAGGATGTTATAGGATCACCAGATGGTGAAAAAGAAGTTAACAAAAATGGGTCCTATGGAACAATGGGAAAAAAATCTACACCTACAGATTGTGATATAGCTAGAAAATAGTTTGCACTATGCTAAGTCTTTGACATTTTAGCTACTTTCATCACTGAGGAGATGACTTTATTAATACTCAAGGGTTTGCAGCTTATAACCCAGCAACAAATAATGCTTCTAAATGTAAACAAGCATGATACTAAGAGTAACCAAGGCTACTTGCATTGCTATATCTGATAAAGTAGAATGATCTTGGGGAATAGTCAAACAATCTTGAACTTTTTCATACCTTTCCTCTTCTCCAACACAAGATGTCCTAGTCTAGATATGTAAAATTTCAATAAAGAATTTTTATATTTTTATCGTTCACACTAAAGCAAATAAACTTTTCCTCTTTGCAAGCCTGACTTTGAACGAGTCAGTCCCTCACCATAATTTTATAGACAAACGTTTACTGCTTTGGCTTAGGTGTTTTCTTGCCTTTGGGTGTTGCTCTCTATTATTTTGACAACTACATAGAAAAAAGATAACTCCATTTTACTTATGTTGGATTGTTCAAAGTCAAGCTGTCTTCAGTTTTCTGTTCCCTTCTTCACTGTTAATTGGAGTTTAATTATTGCTCTTTAAATGATAACAAAAACGTGATACTTTAACGTATATTCTCATTGAAACTAGTGAATACAGGAGTGTCGGTGATTGTTTTATAATTGTTTCAAATATTTTCCTTGGCTATTTTCATTATTGCCTTTGTTCCTTTCTTCTAATCAGGAACACAAGGTTACACAAATGATCTTCCTAAGGAATAGGATGTTAGGCAGAAAAAAAATAAGTGTATAATTAAAGGTTTTCCTCTCTTAAGAGACTGAAAAGCTCAGAAGACATTTTGTTTTTACTTGTACAGTTAAGATGACTTGAATGTTTTGGTTCTTAAACTAAGTGAAATGCATGTAAAATGTTACAGTTGTTCCAAAAAAAGATTATGGTTTATATTTTTCTGCTTCAATGAGATGAAACCTCTTACAAGGTTGGAGAGACTATTTATTTTAGGGTAGAAGGGTTAATGTTAGAAAGCCAAGGGAGATTCCTAAAAGAACACTCCCTATCACATATCAGTTAATTATACTTATGGCCTATAAGTATATAAACATACAAATATGAATTGAGTGAGAAATGTGTGATTTACACAATTGATTCAATGACATTTGAAACCAGAGTTCACTTCTCTACGTTTATATAAACTAGTATATCTAGTGAGGATTTAAAGGTTTTTATAATACATATTTTAACATTTATACCAAAATATTCATTTATTTGAAACTGTTTATTTTTAATTTTTGTCAGTCATGGAGCTTGAAATCATCACCTTGACGATGTCAGTCAGGTCTTCAGCTCAAGACTAGTGATCTACACTTGAGCCACAGCCAGTTTTCTGGTGGGTCATTGGAGATAAGAGTCTCATGGTCTTTCGTGCCTAGGCTGGCTTTGAACCATGATTCTCACCTCTCAGCCTCCTTAGTAAATAGGGTTACAAGTATGAGCCATTGGTGCCTAGCAACATAATTATTTTTTACACATTTATGAAGTATGGAGTGATACTCCCATTCATTTATATGTTGTTTAATGATCAAGCCACATCATATCCATTAATTTCTGTATGTAATATTTCTTTATGGGGAGAATGCTCAAAAACTTATTTCATGGTTGTGATGAAATATCTATTCTTAAGTATAATCACTTTGCTTCTTGTAGTATAAAATTAATATATTTACTTTTAGTCATGGAAGTTTGCTAATTAAAGTTATATAAAACATGAATTGTAAAGGGAAATAAATTCATAGTTACTTTACTTGTTTAAAGAAAATAATTATGCATTTTTTCTATTGTATTTCTTTGGGAATGTGTAGCATTCATTGATTTAACTGTTAAAATTGATAACAGTTACATTATATCAAGTAGATTCAAACTTGTATTTGAAAATTGCACACTTAATACAAATAGACTTCACTTTCTTCCAAGACATAATTAAAATAATAGTATAGCAAAGCTTGGTGTTAGTTGTTCATGTGTAGAATCATAGAAACTCAGGAAGCTAACACCTGAATATTTTAGCTCAATATCAGTCCAAACAGATAAAAATGTGAAAACTTATCTCCAATAATCCAGCAGGAGGCAGAAGGTGAGGATGTGGCTCAAGGAATAGCGTGTCATCAGCCATGAGCAAAAAATACAAGGAAGACCATTAAACATTGAGTTCAAGCACTAAAAATGGCATATACACAAAAGACAACAACAAAAAAGTAGTATGAGCACCAATAATGAAGACAAAATAGTAGAAAAGATCATGAGAAATATTGTGAAAACATCTGGAAGACAGAAATTATTAAACAGAATTTTGATTCATGAGAGGTAAAAGTCACAGTATAATTTGGACAATCTCATTTTAGTCATATGTGTTGAAACCTGGCTATTGGGTAACTTGTGAAAGAGCAGACTGGATTACCTGACATATCAGACTTCGTCTGTAACTATGCATCATCTCACTCTGCAAAAATCTAAAATCGTGCTTGTTAATTTAAAAAGAACCTCATGTTAGAGACTGTTTGGTCCACACAGAATGGGGTCCTTATTTTGAGGCTTCAGACCAGTGATTTTTTTTTATAACCACTCCTGTTTTGCCCCTCTTCCATGGTGCAGCTATAACTTACTAAGCTGGCACCAAGCCAAGGCTTTGAACTAGACCCCCCTGCCTTTTTACATTTAGAAGCATTATTTGTTGCTGGGTTATAAGCTGGAAACCCTTGAGTATTAATAAAGTCATTTCCTAAGAGATGACAGTAGCTGTGTAAACAAACCTAAAATGTCAAAGACTTAGCATAGTGAAAACTAATTTCTAGCTATATCACAATCTGTAGGTGTAGATTAAGTTTCCCATTGTTCCATGGGACCCATTTTTGCTAACAGAACGTTATCTGCTATCTTTTCATAAGAAATCATAGAGGTGATCTTTTGCCTCTTATTCAATTATATCTAATATTTTAAAGTAGATTTGTTCTAATATAATATTAATTTAATCAATTATATCATTAGGGCGATGTTGGTCTGATTTTTTTCCAGTAAATCTTATCGCTTACAATAAATGAGAACATGCTGTTTCAGTCTCCTATTAATATGACAAAATACATTATAAAATTAACTTAAAAGGAGGAAAGATAAATCTTGACTTCTGATTTTATACATTTCATTTTATGGTTTCTTATCCTCATTGCTTTGGATTGCTCATGGCACAGTAACCCATGTCAGGAACATGTGATGGATTATTTGTATTCATGGAAGCGAGGAAGTAAAGAAAAGGTTGAATAGGAGTGGAGGAAGGGAGAAAGAGGGGCAGGGGAAGAGAGAGATGGAGAAGGAAAAGGAGAAAGAGAAAGAGAATTAAAAGAAGGAAGATGAAGAAAGGACTTTGATCTTAACATCCTCTTTGATCACAAGTTCTCAGTGACCAAATCTTTATGACAATGCCCATTTGAAAGGGTTCACCTCTTTATGGCAACATAGTGAAAGGTAATTATTAATCCAAATCCTTTTTGATTTTAGATTTAATTTATTGCGTGGTGGGTAGATACTTCTTTACAATTGTGATAACTTCTGTTCCTAAATATTTACTTGACTTAATCAGAGAAGCTATTTGGCATAAAGGTGGTTTGGTTATACCATTGCTGGAGAAATGAATGAAATATTTAGAGGGCAAATGCTTTTTATTTAACAGATAAGGAAGCTTCAAGAGATTTCACTTTTGACCTTCAAAAATGACTATTTCATCTAACTCATAATGACTTGAATTTTTCATATTTTTATGGCATTTCTATTCAAGTATGTGTCATCTATAGTGAGGTTCTTTCTTTATAGTTGAAGGAACAATAAATACTATCATGATCATTTATTTCTTAGTTATTCTATAGAGAGTAGCTATTCAAAAATAAGTTCTATTAAAGTCTGTTGGAATAATTGGATAACTGATGGAATATCGTGCTTTAGTTATCTCATATTGAGATGGGTTCATTTCTAAAATCACTATTGACATAAAATACATGAAATCAGTGTTTCTCTGAAATGACTTGTTATTCAAACCTTAGAAATACTTGACCAATAACTGAGATTTTTATATACCTCAAAATTTATGAATCTACTTTTTTCTGTCAAATATAGTTTATATTTAAAGAAGAGAAAATTATGTGACCAAAGTATATAATATTTAATGTAATGTAAAATTGCTTCATTCAGCCTGACAGCGCCTGTTGCTTTTAGTTTACATGAGAAATTTAATTAATGATTCTTTTTCGTTTTTGAATAATAGAATATTTCAATTTTTCCAAAGATTCTGTCATCTAAACATTTGAGTGTATATATTTTTCATAAAAATGAAAACTATTTTTCATACTGCACGTTCAAGTTTAATAACTAAATAAATATCTAAACGTTAATTTGTTAAATGGAGCCTCTAAAATTCAAATAATATGAAATTTAATTTATTTTTAAACATATTAAATCTGTGCTAAGTATAGGTGTCTCAAGCTTGTAATCCTCACTACTCAGGAATCTGCGGTTCAAAGCCCACACACATCGAAACACACACACACATATCACACACAAATCATAACACACACAAACTCACTCACACACACACACACACACACACACACACACACACACACACACACACACACACACACACACACACACACACAAACACATAGCCAAAAACGGAATTCTGGCTCAAATGATAGAGAAATATCTTTGAGGGAAAAAAGAAACTAAGTTTTAGGTCTTGAGTTAAAATCACAAGATCAACATACACATACACAATATTATGTCTAAATTCTTTTTTTAGTTTGAAGGAATAAACTATATCATGAAAAGTAATATTTGTTACATATCTTGCAACGGTTGTGAATTTGTTTTTAGTATAATTTGTCAAAATATAACAGGATATTAAAATTAATATTAATCTAGTTATATTTATAATTACTCATAATACCTCAGAGTACAACAGTTGATATATTTTCTATAGCCATAAGAAATATTATCAGTAAAAGAAAGAAAGGAAGATAGAAAGGAAGAAAGAAAGAAAGAAAGAAAGAAAGAAAGAAAGAAAGAAAGAAAGAAAGAGGGAGAGAGGGAGAGAGAGAGAAAGAAAGGAATGAAGAAAGAAAGGAAGGAAAGAAGGAAAAAGAGAGAGTAGGGATGGAGAGAAGGAGGGAGAAAGGAAAGAAGTAAAGAATGAAGGAAGGAAAAAAGGAAGGAAGGAAGAAATGAAGGAACAAAGGAAGGAAAGGAGGGTTAAAGGAAGAGACAAAACTAATTTCTAAAATCTGCTATTAGTCCAACATAAACTCCATGTAATTAACCCTTTAGTAAATTCAACTTTGCAATTTTCACTTCTTTGCATGTTCTCCATGCATGAATGAAACCAACGAATAGAGGATCATGGATAACCAGGTGAATCTGTTTGCATCTGTAGTAATATGCATGCAAATCTTTTTCTCATTTTCTATACATCGCAAACAATTTACACATATAAATATCCTAAAAATTATAAATATTCTAAAAATTGATGTAACCAACGGCTGTCAATGTCTTATATAATGTGAATATTAGTATTTCAGTGCTATTAACGTTACAGTCTTCATGTTATATTAATTACAAAAAATTATTATGTGTTTTATCAGAGAAATTAATATCCTCTGATTTTGGTGCCTGTGAAAGTCCTAATAGCAGAAAGTAATTAAAATCAAACGATATCTTTATTTGTTGGCTCTAACGAATATTTCTGAAAGCAATTAACTCATCAGAGATTGTACAAATACATCAGAAGGGCCTTAGAAAGGCTGTACAATGTTTACATGGTTACCTATGATGTGATTCAAGAGCCATTAAGCTATCATACTTCACTTTGCCATCACTATAATTATTCCCATTTTAAGAAGAATCATCCACATAAGTCAAATGATATAAGCTTGTCCTTAAGTTATTATCTTCTATGAAATAATATCCAAATGATATACTACCCTAAGTTAAAGCAAAAGTTGCAAAGTGTATTGGACGATGTAACTCCTTTCAGATACACATGTTGAAATTCTATTCCCCTGTCTGGTGACATTAGAATCAACCTTTTAGAGATGACCCTGCAATAATGGTCCTGATTAAGGATGCCCAATATAATTACTCTGCCGTATGAATGTCCAGCAAATAATTTTAATGAACCAGAAAGTGGACCCCCATGAGAAAAGGAATTGCTTGGAACAAACATTTTTATTATCAATGTTCAAGCTTCTAGAGTATGGGTAATATACTTCTTTTGATTTTATGCCACTTACTTTGAAGAATTCTCTTATAAAAGCCCAATGGCTAACAAAAAACAAAGTAGTTTGGAGTTAAATATCACAAATTTTGATAAAAATATTTATTATATTTTATTATTTGAATTTTATTCTCCAAGTCTCCAGGTTAAAAATATTTTTAAATTGAAATTGAATTGAGGTTCAACTCTATTGAACTATCAAAATTAAGTTTCAAAAAGTTTTATCTTTGAGTAGTTGTACAAAGGAGTTGCCATTCACTGAAACAGTATATGGGATACAGTGCATCTTGATCAATATCACCCCTTTCAACATTCTCATCCACCCCTCCCAATCAAGCCCAATCCTTATGTATCTCAATATTATGTTACGGAATTACTTGCCAGTTAACAAAGCAGTTTATGTGTAAAATGCACCTGGAATTGTGTTACCACTTCAACATCATCACCCCCATTTCACACTACCCCTTCCTTTGTATATTTCAACTATGGGAATTATACAATGGATTGCTGTCTGTATTCTCTCCTTTTCCCCTTCAATTTCCTACCCCTCTTTCATTGCCCCCCACTGTCCTCTCTTGCAGTACACATTTACTGCTATTTATTTTGCTGGGCTTTGAAAGTCTTTTAAGAGAATTATAGTATTTTCACTCTCCATGGACTCTAACATTTCAGATAATTCATTTGTACCTCCTTGCATCCCGTAAGTGGAATTGCTGGATAATAGGTAGCTCTCTATTCAGTTTTGTGAGCAACTTCCATAGTTTTTTCCAAAGTGATTGAACAAGATTACAGTCGCACCAACAAGAGTTTCCTTTGGGCCACAGCCATATCAGTATCTGTGATTGTTCGTTTTTTCATAATGAAATTGTAACAGGGTTGAGATGAGTCTCAGTGTTGTTTGGATTTGCATTTCTTTTATGGAGAGAGATGTGTTTATTTGTTATTCTTACTTCTTCTTAGAAGTTATCTTTAAGTATTTAACCATATATTAATTGGGTTCTTTTTTATTTGAGGGTTTATTGTTGTTGGGTTTAACTTTTTCATTTCTAAATATGGGTTAGTTATGAAAACCCTTGTCTGATGATTAACCCTTGTCTGATGATTAGCTAGTAAAATTCTTCTTCCATTCTGTTCTCTTTCTATATATCCTGCTAACTTTTCCTTTGCCATGAAGAAACTCTTCAGTTTGATGCAATTCTATTGGTCCAGATAGAATAATATTACGCCATTCATAAGGAAATGGAAAGACTTAGAACAAACATATTAAGTGAAGAAAGACACACTCAAAAAATATAGGTTGCCTGATTTCCCTCATTTGTTTTATTAGAATGTGCCTCTAATTCTACAAGTAAACACACTTGGATGGTAAAAGAGAAAACATTACACTTGGACATGATAAATTATATGGGATTTTAAACATTTATACAGTGAGATCAAAGCAGGATGCCCTTTGGAGAGGATCACAAAAGCTCAATAGTTATATGAATATTATTATATAAAATAATGTTCATCAAAATGATCTCCAATAAATGATAATGAAAGATTTTTTATTGGTTTGCTTTTTCCTTCTTTCTTCTGATGCTGGTTTTTTTCTGCACCTTTGGTCTTATATGTAAGTTTTCAAAGAGCAAGGGGGAGCAGAAATGGTGGGACAAAGGGTGAACAAATGCAGCAGTGCTACTCAATAGACACTACATTAAAATTGAACTATACAACTTATGGGGGAAGGAGGTTGAAAGAGAAAAACTGGGAGAACATTAAGGAAGAGGTGAAACTTCAAACATAAATGTGCTCATTATCTGACTTATGCAATTGTAACCCTTCGGTACATCATCTTTAAAAATTAAAAATGGACCTCATAAACAGGCCAGAGTAGCTATACTAATATTAGATAAAATAGGCTTTAAATTAAAAGTGGTATGAAGGTAAAAAGAGACAAAGAAAGACATTACATATTGGTAAAGAAAACTATCCATTAGGAGGATATAACAATTCTAAATATCAATGCCCTGAATCCTAGAGCTCCCAAATTTATCAGACAAATACTACTTACCCTAAAAACATGTATACATCCAAACATATTGTTGGTTGCTTGAACACATCATTCTTACATCTGGACAGGCCAGCCAGGTAAAAACTTCGCAAAAAATTTTCAGTGCTAAATAACTGTATTGAAAAACTATACCTAACAGATATCTACAGAATATTTCATCTAGCATTGTCACAATATATATTCCTCTCAGCAGCCCACAGAACGTTCTCTAAACTAGATCATATCTCAGATCACAAGGAAAATCTGTGAAAATTCAAAAATAAAAATGAAATTACTCCTTGTAATCTGTCAGCCCATGATGGGACCAAATGAGATCTCGACATCAAAAGGCATCACAGAAAATTCTGAAACACAGAGACTGAATAACACATTGCTAAATCATCAGTGAGTTACTGATGAGATATGGAGGGAAGTTCCAACGTTTATAGAATTCAGTGAAAGTGAAACAGACAAAATGCTACCTCCTCTGGGATACAACAGCACAGGCAATACTTCAAGGAAAATTTATATCTTTGAGTGAGTACATCAACAAATTAGAACAATCTTGAATCAGCACTAGGTACTTGAAAAACAGGAACAAGCCAAACCAAAAACCAGTAGACAGAAATAATACAAATTAGAATAAAGAAATAAATGAATCAGTGTCTCAAAAACCATACAGACAATCATAATTGGCTTATCTACTAGTAGCTGACAACTACTCCCAATGAGCTCACAATTTCTCCCAATGAATGTCAATGTATCTATTTCCAGAGAGAGACTCAACCAGTCCAAACCAGTGAACAAAACAAACTATTAGGATTCTAAGGAACAACATTTTGTTTGCCTTTAAATAAATTTAGTCTGTTATTATTAAGGTGATTTATAGAGGGATTAAAATTACATGAGTCAGGTAATGAGTATATTTCCTTTTATAAAATGTCTTCAGTTCCCTCACTTGTTCCCAGTCCTACCCTCCTGTCCCTACCCGTG
Source organism: Dipodomys merriami (assembly GCF_024711535.1). Taxonomy (NCBI): domain Eukaryota; kingdom Metazoa; phylum Chordata; class Mammalia; order Rodentia; family Heteromyidae; genus Dipodomys; species Dipodomys merriami. Next base: position 108,333 of record NW_027202538.1, on the reverse strand, counting down.
TATTAAATACTTAACTTTCATCAATGTTCAATGAACTCCACTGCTACAATTTTTCACTAAAGCTCTGTGCCCACCCCTCACCTTCCTGAAGACATACGTTGAATATACCAGGCATGAGGTAAAGACTAAAGAATCATCACAAACTCTAAACAACAACGAACACAAAACAAAAAAAAGGAGTCTTTTGTTTCCATATCACATACTTTGTTTCAGTATATATATTATATAAATATAATTATTTATACCATAAAGTCAATTCAGGGATTGAAGAGTAATAACATAATTTTGCTTTCTATTTAATAATGCTTTTTATTCTAACATTAAAGATGTAAGTAACACAATTCAAGTCCTATGAAATTTGAAGGTTTTGATTTAAAGTTATATTTTCAAAAATTCTAATAGTTCCATTTTGGTAATCAAAATGAAAAAAAGGGTTCCAGGAAGATGGCAGAGGAGAAGCTGTACTTTAAACAAGCACTCCCAAAGAAAGCAGTTTTAGAATTCCAGTGAACAGTCCTAAGCCAGAGAATCACACCAAGTGTGCCATCACAGGACAGAGAGTTAAGCCAGAGAGGGAAAATCCAGGCAAGGAGACACATCTGAGCTCTTGCTAGCAGATTACGCAGCGGCAGCTGCAGTGGCGGTGGCGATCGCAGACACCATACCTGAGCCACAGAGAGTCCGGGAAGAAGGAGCCAGATGCAGCTGCAAGCGGATTCTTCTCAACACCAGCAAGAACTGACAAGTAGCGGATATCTTCATCCTGCAGTTCGCAGACCAGAGACGACCCAGGAACCAGGACTTGGCGGGAGTAGAAGCCTGACATCCTCACTCCTTTTCAGGGAGCAGAGGAGGGAAGGCCACCACTCCTCCCTCCCCAGTCCCGGAGATCTCCATCTTGGATACCGACAAAGCTCGGCGGAGCTGCTAGCTCCAACTCAAGCCTTGGTATAAAACGAGTCATTTAGCAGGTCACAAGAACTTAACAGCAGCGTGACCTGCCAGACTCAGATCCACCCAGGGAAAAGTCACCCAGCTCGGGCACCAGCCCTAGGAGTCACTTTCTTCACTGGGTAATCAGAGCCAGAGGCTGCCCCTCCCTCTAGCAGGCTCGACAATCAATTGAAATTCATTAAACAGAAATCCTGAGAATGGCTCCAGACTGGGCTCTGTGAGCTTTTCACAAACTAGCCCCTGGGAAAAGCTACTGTTTGTTGAAAGGCTTCAACTCTACCCAGAACCAAGCCTCATCACTGCATCCCCCTCCTTGGTGATACTCAAAGCAGATCTGCCTCTCATTGAACTAGCCTGGGAGGAGGATCGCAAAATCCTGGGTAAAGCAGAGCATTTTTCTGCCTGTTCGAAAAAACTGACTTAAGAAACCAACCAAGCCACAGGACCACAAGCAGACCAGAGACTCCACAAGAGGCTGGTTATAGACACCAGGGAGATACAGAATTTTCCCCACCACTATCAAGAATCAAAGAATTTCTTTCTTCTTCTTCTTCTTCTTCTTCTTCTTCTTCTTCTTCTTCTTCTTCTTCTTCTTCTTCTTCTTCTTCTTCTTCTTCTTCTTCTTCTTCTTCTTCTTCTTCTTCTTCTTCTTTTGGTACCTTATATAAAAAATTTTTTTTCTTTTCTAAAACTTTTTTTAATCTTTAATTTTTGCCTTTTTTGAAAAAAAAATGTTTTCCAGTAACTTTTTTTTCCTCTTATAATTTTTATTTTACGAATAAGTGAGTGTGCGTTTTTCTTTCTTTTTCTGTTTTCTTTCTCTTTTTTCTTTTTTAATTATCTTTTTGTGTTTTGTTTAGCTCTACTGAACGTCTGATCTTTTTTCTTCCTTTCTTATCCCTTTGACCTTTTCCTCTCTTTCGTTCTTCTTTATGTGACTTAATTCTTGTCCTGCACATCCTCAGATAAACCTGCAGTTGACTATTAGACCCTATCCCCCATTGTGTACACACTTAATCCACAAATTTTTTACTCAATTCAAAACCTCTGAGACTTAAATTCCTTAATAGCAGTACTACCTCTTTATACCTATATAATATTTTAAGCATTTTTATTTTTAAGTTTTTCACATCTCCTTCATTTCCCTCCCTTCTCTCAATATATTCACGTTCTTCTCTAAATAGATTGTTATCGATTCTACATAATTTTATTAATTTTTACTTTTCTATTTTTTCTGGTCTCTTTCCCTTTCTTCTTTTTTTCTCTCCCTCTAATTTCATCCTACCCAACCTATTTCCAGCATTGATATTAGCACTTAGTTAACTCTCTGTGCCTCCCCAAATCACTCTATTCCTATTTTTCCCACATCTCTCCCTAACCCTAATAATTTCTGGTTTTCCTAATTCTTCTTTGCAGTTTGTAGCCCATTATCATATAGTTGTTTGATGTTGAATAGATGTATCTGTTGAACTAGATTGTATCTGTATGCTATAGACTTTGCAAATTCAGACTTGTATTGATGCTTGCCTTAAGATAGTGTTCTAGCAAAAAACTGGTGGTATTTTCATCTCAAATGGGCAGAGTAAGCCGGAAAAACACAAGAAAAATGGCAAATCCGGGTATCTCAATTCCTAATCTGGATAATCAGGGGACAGAACAGATAATGAATAATCCAGAGGACAGTTCCCAAATAGTTCTACAAACACTGCTGGTAAATATAATAAATGAAAAGATGGAAAACATACAAAGGACTCTGTATAAGCGTGATAGGGAGAGAGAGGAGGCAATCCAAAAGTTTACACAGGAATATAAGCGTAAAGAAGCTACTCAAAAACTGATACAGGATTTGCGTGAGCAGCTTGAGAATACTCAAAGAGAAAAGCAGTAATCGCGTGAGCAGGCTGATTACACTCAAAGAGAACTACAGGAATCCCATGAACGGGAGGAAGCTAATCAAAAAGTAATACAGGAATTGAGAGAGCAGGTAGAGAATACACAAAGATCACTAAAGGCATTCATGGAATCCATTAAAAAAGAGCTGAAGGAAGTCAGGGAGACCACAAAGGGAATGCTGAATGGAACCCAACAGAAGGAATGGGAGTCCAAGGAAACCATAACCAATGAACTAAGTGATTTGAGAATAAACACTGAACACCAAATTAAGGAAGCAAAAAGTTCATACAAGATATAAAACAAAGCTTCAACAAAGAATTTGAAGCCATCAAAGCTGACCAATTAGAAGGAAAAGAGATAAAAAACAAAGTAGAAAGTCTTGACAGCTGGTTAGAACATGCAGAGGATCGATTCTCAGGGATTGAAGAGAGCCTAGATATTATAGAGAAAGAACATACAACCATCCAAGACAAGTCCAAGAAATATGATAGATCTATCCAATACTTGGAAGACACAATCAGAAGGCCTAATATAAGGATAATGGGTGTAGAGGAGCACCTAGAAACAGAAGTTAATGGTCTAGGAAATTTGTTAAACAGGATCCAAACAGAGAACTTCCCAAACGTGCAAAAAGATAGGTCTATTCAGATACAAGAAGCTTTTAGAAGCCCAAATAGACAAGACCAGGATAGGACATCCCACTGTCACATTATAATCCACACTGGATCAACTCAGACTAAGGAAAAGATCCTTAAAGCTGTCAAGAAGAAAAGATTAATCACCTATAAAGGGAAACCAATTAGAATCACCTCAGATTTCTCACCAAAGACAATGAAAGCAAGAAGAGCCTGGAATGATGTGTGCCATGCCTTAAAACAAACAACTATCAACCAAGAATACTGTACCCAGGTAAACCCTCCTTCATAACTGAAGGCCAAATAAAAACCTTCCATTACGAAGAGAAATTGGAACAATATATCTCCACCAAACCAGCCCTACAAAAGTTTCTTAAAGATGTCCTAAACATAGAAAACAAAAAATACCACAATAAAGGCAAAGAAACAGCACCCAAACTGAGAATCCAAGAACCATAGGAAGAACCCAGTTTTCGCAACCCCCAAGAATGGGGAAAACATGGCAGGAACTCCCAAATACCTGTCAGTCTTATCTCTTAACATTAACGGACTAAACTCTCCAATTAAGCAACATAGACTCTCTAGTTGGCTTAAAAAACAAATCCTTCTATCTGCTGCCTTCAAGAGTCACATCTTGCCTGTAAAAACAAACACATTTCCAATGTGAAAGACTATAGCAAAGTTTACCAAACAAACGGCCCCATAAACAGGCGCGAGTTGCAATCCTAATATCAGATAAAATAGACTTCAAATTAAAATTCGTGAGAAGAAATAAAGAAGGTCGCTATATACTAATTAAGGGATCTCACCTTCAGGAGGATATTACAATTCTAAATATCTATTCGCCAAACAATGGAGCACCCAAATTTATCCAAGAAACACTACTTTCCGTCAAATCCCATATAGATCCAAAGACATAAATTGTTGGAGCTTTTAACACACCTCTCTCCCCACTAGATAGATCAACCCGGCAAAATCTCAACAGAGAAACCGCAGCTCTAAACACCTGCATAGATCAACTAGATTTTACAGACATCTACCGAACATTTAAACCAGCAGCATTAGATTACACGTTTTTCTCAAAAACACATGGAACATTTTCTAAAATAGACCACATTTTAGGCCACAAAACAAACTTTTCTTAATTCAGAAACATTGAAGTTATACCTTGCATTCTCTCTGTCCACAAGGGAATAAAATTAGAATTCAACACCAAAAGCCATCAAAGAAAGTACGGTATCACATGGACGCTAAACAACACACTGCTGAATTACGAATGGGTCATGGAAGAGATTAGAAAGGAAATTCAAATGTTCATGCTATTCAACAAAAATGAACACAAAAATTACCAGCTCCTCTGGGACACAGCAAAGGTTGTACTCAGAGGCAAGTTTATAGCTCTGAGCTCCTACATCAACAAATTGGAGAGATTTGAAACCAACAATTTAATGACACAGCTAAACCTCCTTGAAAAAGAGCAGCAAGGTAAACCTCAATCCAGTAGATGGAAAGAAATAATTGAAATTTAATCAGAATTAAATGAATTAGAATCCAAAAAAACTATAGAAAGAATCAACAAAACAAAGAGTTGGTTCTTCGAAAAAATTAACAAAATTGACAGACCCTTAGCAAATCTTATCAGAAAAAAAAGAGGACAAATGCAAATAAATAAACTCAGATGAGAATGGAAACATCACCACGGAAACAACCAAGATTCAGAACATTATAAGGGAATACTTCTCAAAACTTTATGCTAATAAGTTTGAGAACTTGACAGAAATGGACCTTTTCCTAGCAAATATTGACATGCCAAAACTAAACCAAGATGAGTTAAACCACCTTAACAGGCCTATATCAAGCATTGAAATAGAAACAGCAATAAGAGACCTCCCAGCTAAGAAAAGTCCAAGACCAGATGGTATTACAGAGGAATTTTACAAGGACTTCAAAGCAGAGCTCACACCAATACTTCTCCAACTCTTAAATGAAATTTAAAGAGAAACTTCAAATTTCATTCTACGAAGCCATCATAACCCTCATCCCAAAACCAGGCAGGGACTCATCAAGAAAGAGAACAATAGACCCATTTCTTTGATGAACACTGATGCAAAACTTCTCAACAAAATTTTGGCCAATCGACTACAACAATTCATCCAAAAATCATACACCATGATCAAAGAGGATTCATTTCAGGGATTCAAAGCTGGTTCAATATACGCAAATCAATTAAGATTATTCATCACATCAACAGGAGCAAGAATAAGAACCACATGGTTATCTCAATACATGCAGAAAAAGCATTCGACAAGATCCAACACCCATTTATGATTAAGGTTTTGGAAAAATTAGGAATCCATGGAACATTCCTCAGCCAGCATTATACTTAATGGTGAAAAACTAAAGCCATTTCTTCTTAACTTAGGAACAAGACAAGGATGTCGACTCTCTCCACTTCTCTTCAATCTAGTATTTGAATGCCTAGCTACAGCAATAAGACAAGATACAGACATAAAGGGGATCCAAATAAGGAAAGAAGAAATAAAACTCTCCCTCTTTGCAGATCACATGATCTTATATTTAAAGAATCTCATAGACTCCACTCCCAAATTTCTCAAGCTGATTCAAAACTTTTGCAAAGTAGCAGGATATAAAATTAACCCCCTCAAATCAATAGCTTTTCTGTATGTCAACAATGAGAAAAGTGTGGCTGAAATTAGGAAAGCAACTCCTTTTGTAATAGTCCCACAAAAAATAAAATACCTAGGAATTAACTTTACCAAAGAAGTGAAGTACCTCTATGATGAAAACTTTAAAATCTTGAAAAAGGAAATCGAAACAGAACTTAGAAAACGGCAAAACCTCCCATGCTCCTGGATTGGAAAGATTAAGATCATGAAAATGACAATACTTCCCTAGGCTATCTACAAATTCAACGCGATACCTATCAAAATTCCAACCTCATTCTTCAAGGAAATAGAAGAGGCAATCTAAAAATTCATGTGGAACAATAAAAGACCCCTAATAGCAAAAACGCTCCTCAACGGAAAGAACGCTGCTGGAGGAATATCAATACCAAATTTCAAAATCTACTATAAAAGATAGTATTCAAAACAGCTTGGTATTGGCATAAAAACAGACCTCAGGACCAATGGAATACAATTAAAAGTCCAGAAATGAACCCACAGACCTATAGCCATCTAATCTTTGATAAGGGAGCTAAAACAATAGAATGGAAGAAAGAGTGCCTCTTCAGTAAATGCTGCTGGCAAATTTGGTTAACTACTTGTAGAAAACTAAAGCTAGATCCTTATATATCACCCTGCAACACAATCAACACCAAATGGATCAAAGACCTCGAAGTCAAAGCAGACACTCTGAAAATATTATGGGATGGAATAGGAGAATCCCTAGGTCTCCTTGGTGCAGGCTGAAATGTTCTGAATAGAGACCAGGAAACCCAACAAATCAAAGAAAGGTTGGACAAATGGGATTGCATGAAGTTGCAGAGCTTCTGCATAGCAAAGGACATAGCTAGCAAGATCAATAAAAACCCCACACATTGGGAGAAGATCTTCACTAGCCATACAACAGACAAGGGTCTCATATCTAAAATATACTTGGAACTGAAAAAATTAAATCCCCCAACAACAAATCCTCAAATAAACAACTGCCCAATAAATAAGTGGGCTAAAGACTTGAAGAGAAACTTGTCTGAAGAAGAAAGAAGGCTGGCCAATAGCAACATGAAGAAATGCTCAACCTCCCTAGCCATAAAAGAAATGCAAATCAAAACAACATTGAGATACCACCTCACCCCAGTTAGAATGGCTATAATCAAGAATTCTAACAACAACAGATGCTGTAGGGGGTGTGGACAGAAGAGAACCTTACTTCAGTGTTGGTGGGAGTGTAAACTTGTTCAACCACTTTGGAAAGCAGTATGGAGGTTCCTGAAAATATTTCACATAGAGCTCCCCTATGACCCATCAATCCCACTTTTGGGCATTTACCCAAATGTTTATAAACAATACCACACTAAAGCTACGAGCACAACTATGTTTATTGCAGCATTATTTACTATAGCTAAGATATGGAACCAACCCAGATGCCACTCAGTAGATGAATGGATCAAGAAAATGTGGTATATATACAAATTGAATTCTATGCCTCCATCAGAAAGAATGAGACTGCCCCTTTTGTTAGGAAATGGAAAAACTTGAAAAAAAATTATATTAAGTGAAGTAAGCCAGACCAAAAGAAACATAGGTCCCATGGTTTCCCTAATTTGCAATATCTAGTATATGTATGAATCAAACGGAAAGGATCAGATAATATGATGTTAGGAAAACGAACCCTTAGATATGTATTTTAATGTTTTTTTTTATTTCATGCATTTGTTTCTAACGCATTTATAAGATTATCTCTTTGTTGCTTTGTATGTCCATCCCCCACAGTATAACCCCTGCTTTTACTATATTTGATGTCAATATAACTTGTGGATATGCGGAAAAACAAGTCGTTTGAGGATACAGGTGGACCTGTTGCAACAATGAGAAGTACAAGTTGTCATGTCGAAAATGAGCTTTACAAAGTTAGTGCGGGGTTAGCCAGGCGCTGGTGGCTCACGCCTGTAATCCTAGCTACTCAGGAGGCTGAGATCTGAGGATCACGGTTCAAAGCCAGCCCGGGCAGGAGAGACCGTGAGACTCCTATCTCCAATAAACCACCAGAAAACCGGAAGTGGCGCTTTAGCTCAAGTGGTAGAGTGCTCGCCTTGAGCTGAAGAGCTGAGGGACAGCTCCCAGGCCCAGAGTTCAAGCCCCACGACCGACAAAAAAAAAAAAAAAAGTTGGTGCGGGGTGTGGGGGAGGTAGGGGGGAGGTGGGGAAGTGATGTGAAGGGTAAACAAAGGAGGAAGCTGCAATGATTGATAATAAATGTATGCATTATCCTGCCCATGTAATTGTAACCCCTCTGTACAGTATGTTCACCAAAAAATGAAATAAAATTAAAAAAAATAAAAAAGAAAATAAAAAAAGAAAAACGGGAATGTTTTATCTTCAAGAATGTCATTATTGGGCTGGGAAGGTGGGTCAGTGGTAGAGTGCTTGCCTTGCATGTTTGAGGTCCTGGGTTCGATTCCTCAGCACCACATAAGCAAAAAGAACAAAGCAGGAAGTTGTGCTGTGGCTCAAGTTGTAGAGTGCTAGCCTTGAGCTGAAGAGCTGAGGGACAGTGCCCAGGCCCAGAGGTCAGTCCCCACGAACGGAGCCCCCCCCAAAAAAAAAGAATGTCATTATTTCTTGTGCAAAGAACTAAAATAAGTGTAATATTAATGTAGTGGAAATAAGAAATCAAAACTTACGCAATGCATCAATTCCATAGATTATGAGATGTATTGATAAAATTAAACTTGTTTTAAGTAGATTACTTTAGACATGAAGCAATTGATTATTTTCTTTTCTAGGTGAAGTTGATATAGAAATCAAAGCCAAAAGATTCCAGAGTCCTGTGTGCTTGGTGCGTGGCAATTTACACATATGCTTGTCACATCTCAAAGTTATTTTAAAATAACTGTGAACAGGAGTAGAATGAAAAGAATCACTCAAATATTTACTCTTATTTTGTGACTAAATATGCCTTTTTATATCTATTTTATTTCAAAAATCTGGTAAATTTATTTAAGTCACACCCACAATAATGAGAAATAAACAGCCCCACACTCCTTAAAAGACAATCAATAAAAAAGGAAACAATAAAGAAAAAAATGAACCTCATTTTGAACGTGGTCTTTTATATTTTGGTGCTTTGTAATTGTGGATTATGTGACTATCTCATGAGTCTGGGCTTGAATCACTAGGGAGGGCTACTGGAAGGAAATTTCAAAATCTAGAGCAGCTAACACAGCTGTGCAGTTATTTGTGGGTTTCACTACAGTAGCAGCAGGGCATATGATGTACAAAGGAAATGATTCCAGTGCTTTACAGGCCACAATGTGGTGAAAAGCATACTTTTATCTTCTTAGATGTAATCAGAAGAACACATTTTAGAAGATTACTAAACGATCAGCCCTTTAAATAGCATTGCCATCTTTTAGGCACTACAGATACTTCAAGTCCTTCATTTCCCCACAAACATTGCTGCCATTCACAATTATTGCTAAGGTGAATATCCAGTTCTTTTTGGCATTTCAAATGGTTTAGAAGCAATATAAACAATAATACAAGTTGTTGAGAAAAGTTAATTTAGAATCAGTAAACAAATCACATTCACCTCTATAGCATAACCTTTAGGAAAAATGAATTAAGGAATATGGCATATCCTTGGTAATTTAATATTAGACATTAGGGAAAAATGCCAGAAACAGACTCTGCAAGAAGGAAAGAGAATTCTTTGATATGATATATTAAAGATTAACTAGGGAAAAGTAATTTTACCTACAGTTTCTATTATATGATAACATACTTTTTTCTACTGATCAGAGAGACTCAAAAAGATTTTTAATTAGGATATGAAAAATGCATCATCATGAATGAATGAAATCACGGAGTAGATGCCTCATTATTTTCATTATTTTGAATGATCTTGTGTATTTGTTTGTGTGGAAGTATGGATGTATTTTATGTCTGGGGAGGAAAGTTTGATTATTAGATCATTGTTTGATATCCAATGTCAGGAACCTAACATGAGTCAAAGTGGTAAATGTGTGTGTGTGTGTGTGTGTGTGTGTGTGTGTGTGTGTGTGTGTGTGTGTATGTGTGTGTGTGTGTGTGTGTGTGTGTGTGTGTGTGTGTGTGTGTCGATCATGGGCATTGAACTCTGGGCATGGGTGCCGCGGTACCACTTCCAGAAGCTATTATTCTTATCACAAAAGGACTTCACATTGACAGGTATAATTACAAGAAGTAAAACGATAAATATTCACAGTGGCACAAAAATCCCTTAGGTGCCTGTCAAGACAGCACGTTTTTCCAGACACTGCATGTGGTGTGAGCGATTTGCAAACAAAGCGACCATAGAAGATGTTGGATCCTAAACAAAATTGACAATTGCATAAACCCAGTCCTCTATGACAGATTTAGCAAGGCCTATCTTGGAGATTCTTGTTAGGGACTTGATGAAAAATTTATAGTTTATTTGTTATTACAGAACTGTTTTACACCTGTCCCTCAGCCATTAACTATATTTAACATAGTTTCTTTTGCTGTAACATATATTTTTGGCTCAGGAAACTCTTTTTTGTTTGTGAAAACTTGGTTGTTCACGACATAGACATGGGTTTTTTAAATCATTTGAAATTGCTGTTCGCATAGAATTCTATGAGATGAGCTACTCTTTGTCATTTCATAGGAATAAACTTACTTTGATTCAAACCTGGACAGCAGCTAAGCTTGTTCTCCATCTGTATAGACTTCTTTACATGTAAAGAGATCCTCACTTACTTGCAAAAGTCTGTCAGTGAGTCAAACCTAATTCACCCAATGAGGTGCATTACTATCCCAGGCTTCCTTTACATTAAAAATATAAACAATTTTTTACATTTTGTTGAACATTAAAAATGTTCAACAATGTGCATACTTTTTAATGTGAAGTGTGATTCCTATTTTCCATAATGTGAATCAAACAGAGAAATCAGTTTAAGATGTGAAAGAGCCTTTCAAACAGTCTTTGAGCTTGAAAATTTTCCTGGGTATGAATTTTTGGAGAAATATCCCTTTTCAAAGATAAAGGACTCATTTTTTTTACATTGTGCTGGTACTGGGGTTTGAAATCCTGGCCTTGCGCTCTACCTGTGTAATGTCTGCTCCTGGATGGAGAGCAGACTCTATCCTCCTTGTAGTAAATCTCCACCCAATAACTGTGTTACCTAGGCAACTGGCACACCTGGAAGATGTCACATCTGCATCTGCTGAGGTAACATCTGAATTTGATGTGGCCACACCTATCTTCACCCATCCCCTAGAAAAGGCCTAGCCCATGCCCAGACGTGCTCTTTCCCAGGTCTTTCCCAAGTCTTTCCCATGCCTTTCCCAGCCGCGTGGAAGACCAACATGGCCTGGTGCCAGCGGGATTGATGAATAAACCTACTCCTTACCTTAATACCTCTTGTGTGGTGTCGTTCTTACTCAGCAACCTCTTTTAAAAACCTAACATAAATGGTGCCATTTGAATCTGGGAAAGGCTTAAAGTCAGGATAGGAAGTGGGATTCCTCTCCTTTTGTTTCTTTCTTTTGTTTGTTTTCCCATTTTTTGCTCTGAGGAATACCACAATTCTGAAGGCCTTTTGGGAACCAGTCTGTCTGCTGTGGACAAAGTGAATCAATTCCTTGCTGGCCTCTGCATCTACCTCCATGCTTGAACATTTTGGTGAGTGAACTACTCTCTAAGGGTTCTCTGTCGCTCAGTCTCTCTCCAGATGTGGTTCCACACCGAAGAACCTGCTAGGCCTTTAACTGAAAGCCCAGTCACGTCTGGAGCCTAGGGCAGTTGACTCTGGTTGCTTGGCCACTCCCCCCTAGAGGGCTCAGTGGTAAGTTGTGGGGCCACTTCCATCCGATAAGCCCACCTTCACTCACTAGTTATTTTTCTCTCCTATACCCTTAATGGGGAGCTGTGTGTAACTCCAGTGCCATGAAACCCCTCTGAAATGCTTCCTGCACTCCCTGGATAGCCAGAGCACCTAATTTTTTAGTCTATTTTCAGATTTAGACAGTTTTTGCCTCTGCAATGGTAAACGGTCAGAAGTCTGTTCACTTTCAGGATCTCTTTGCTCTCTGCTAATCATGTCCAACTTTGTGTATCTCTCCCTTTCTTTTCTACAACTTTTTGGATTGTGCCCTGAAGAGTGTAATAAGAGTTGGGTCCTGAGGACCTCCTCTAGTTTCCCTATCAAAGACTAGCCAATCTAGGCTTCATCTCTTTGTTCAGGCTTTCTTGCATTTTTTCAGAAATTCACCATCGTGAGTTTGCCATCTTGGCCACATGGTGCGTTCAGGGTTTGGTCCTAACTGACCCATATCTTTCCACTAAGTTTACTACTCCTCCATCCATCTATTTTATTGTACCTTGCTAACAAGTTGCTTTTTTCTCAGACTCTGATAACGGAGGCCCAATTATCTGATGTGCTTTGTTAGCAAAGATGTCTAAATATTAATGTAAAAAATTTTAGATTTTGAGTTTTGCCTTATTGGTTTTGTGTTATGTATTCTAATACTGACTACGTGATTCTAAAATATTGGGCATATCTGTGCTAAGATTCTCACATCTAACGAGTTTTGTCTTTGCAAGATATTACTTGGTCAATTCTTGGTAAGGACCAGGTAAACTCTACTTATTCTATTTGATCGCCATGTTATTTAATTGGAAATAATAAAGAGTTTTTGTGACAAAGATTGCAATTCAAACCAACCGGGGCTGAAAAAATCCCTAAGACTCCATCAACCAACTAACCTGCAAAGAGCCAGGCTGGAAGTATGGCTGAAGACTCTTGATTCTAACCAGCCAAACACTGGAAGTGGTACTGTAACTCAAAATGGTAGAGCACTAGCCTTGAGAAGAAGTGCTCAGGCACAGTGCCCAGGCCTTGAGTGAAAATCTCCATGAATACTCACTGAGACAAGTCATCCCAGAAATGACCACCTAGACTCAGCCAGTCTGGGGAACAAGGGACCATGGAGAGGAGTAAGAGGAGATGATGTCATATCAGCCATTTTGTGCCTGCCCTTTCAAAATTAACCAGAGGCAGGAGGTCAATATAAGTAAGAAGCTTGCCATCTAATGTTCATAATTGTCTACCTTTTAACTGGATGGGAATTCGCATTCTTGCCTTTGTTACCTGAATTATTCTCTACCTAGTCACCAGATAGGGACATTTCTACCAACATTTTTCAGCCCCAAGTCCTTCCACTTGCCATTTATTTGCGCTCTAATAATTTTTAACAGCCCATCAATGCCTCATGAGACTTTCTCTAGACTTCATCCAAGAGACTTGCCTCCACCAGACTTTATTAAAGGACTCACACTCACCAAGGGACAGGTGCAGCTCACTGCCTTCTCTGGGATGGGACCAAATTCCAGCCTTTTACCCCTAGTTTTGACACACCTTGTCAGCAGGAAGTAGCCAGAGAGGATCCGCACCCTATTTCATGATTATTAAAAGGCTGGAATATAAGGTCTGCTTCTGGATAGAGAGCAGATTCCACCCTCCTCCAAGCAAAGTCTCCTCCCAGTACCTGTGTTACCTTGGCAACTGGCACTCCTGGAAGATATCACATCTGCATCTGCTGAGGTCATATCTGAATTTGATGTGGCCACACCTTTCTCCCTCCATACCATAGGTAAGGCCTAGCCCAGCTCTAGTACCTCAATTTCTCAGGTCTTTTCCAGATCTTTCCCAGGACTTTCCCAGCATCATGGAGGGCCAACATGGCCTGGTGCCAGCGGGAATGATGAATAAACTTACCCCTTTCCTGAATACCTCGTGTTTGTGTGGTTCTTACTCGACTACTCTTTAAAAACCTAACAATCTGGGCTTTAATTCCCAATGCTTACTCTATACCTCCTGAACCACACTTTCACTTCTTCCTTTTACCACAAGTGGAGAAAAGAATCTCTTAGTTTTATCTACTTGGAATAGCTTTGAATTACACTTGTCAAATTTGAACCCACCTAGTATGGAGCTGTAAGCCACTGGTGCTCTGCTAGAACTCACTTCATAATAATAAATATTCTCAAAAAGAGGAGAATACATATTTGTTCAATTACGTATGTATTGCCAGATCAACCAAATCACTTGCTACTGGATGAGAAAAAGAGAGAAGATAGAAATGAATATGGAGGAGAGAGACATAAAGAAAGAAGAAGGGAAGGGAGGGTAAGTGATGGGAGGGGAGGGGAAGAAAGGATAGAAGAGGAGGGAGGAGCTGAGTAGAATTGTCTATTCCTCACTAAGGTATTGTTGAACAATCAGCGCCTTTGCATTTATGTAACCAAAGCTTTCTATTTTTGGTAGTAGTAAGCTGAGACATAAAATACAAATTTACATGTAAAACCTGTTATTGTGCTCACTCCTGCACAAAGGAAGCCACAGTTAGGTTACTGTTAGAGACAAGGCAATTGTAAGCAGCTTAAGTGATTCTGAGAAACAATAATTGATATGCCAGGAATGCTCCCTTGCCCAAGTATTACTCTTGTTCCCTGATCCAGTCTTCCTTTCTACAAGGATAGCAGAAACAGGGAGGCTGGAAAGGGATGGGAAGGGGAAACAAAGAAGGAGGCTACAATGCTTGATAAGAAATGTACTCATTCTTTTGCCCATGTAATTGTAACTCCTCTGTACAATATTTTCACAATAAAAAATAAATTAAAATTTAAAAAAGAATAGTAGAAACAGAAGAGGAAGGAGATATCTGAGCAATGATCATCTTTCTGTTTACCCTCATCTGTTTACCCTCATCCCCTCAAACAATAAAGCCAAAGGAGACTTAATCTGAACTAGTAGGGGAAATGGGGGGGGGGAGTTCATTCTAACATATTGAAATAAAACTTTTTTCAATTATTAATAAAAATTAACTTGAAATTTATTGAAAATTTAGAAGACTACAGCACTCACTATATAGTGGATTCTGCACAAATAAAACTGACTCCTGTTTCTATCATCAGAAATTGAAAATCGTCCCTAAACATCCAATACTAGGTAAATTGTCCTCGATATTCACTTAAAATGTGTGAATATAATGCAGTAAAAATAACTTTTAGACTGTTGAAGTGATAAGTGATGGACATTCATGATGGATACCATAATGTTGAGAGCATGGAAATTATTTTCCTTCCATCTTTAGGACAGAAGGTGAATAGTAAAGGAGAACTATCTCATCCATTCACAGATTTTAAATGTGGAGAAATAGCCTCATTTATGTAGGTCAAACATGGAAGTGAGGATTTGGCAAGCCCAAAGCCAAATGCCAAAGGAAGAGATATTTTACAAAATACCATGAAGTTGAAATAAGTCTTAAATAAGTAGCTGGGCTTAAAGGGAGTAGGACAGAAGAATGGAGGGGGAAATATTGGACTAATATAGTCAGATCACTCAATGTACATATGTGAGAATATAAGTAGGAAACTTGAAGGGATAAGTGGGGTTGGGGAAAGGGAAGGAAGAAAAGTGGAAAGATTAACAATGATACAGATGTGTTGTACAATGAAATGTACATACACTCTATTCCACACTGACATGATGGAGTGAAACCCCTTTGCACAACTAGGTAAAGATTTAAATTTTTTTAAATTTAAAAAAAATTTTTTTTTTTGGGTCCGGTCGTGGGGCTTGAACTCTGGGCCTGGGCGCTGTCCCTCAGCTCTTCAGCTCAAGGCTAGCACTCTACCACTTGAGCCACAGCGCCACTTCCGGCTTTTTTCTTTTTGCTTATGTGGTGCTGAGGAATCGAACTCAGGGCCTCAGCCATGCAAGGCAAGCGCTCTACCACTGAGCCACCTTCCCAGCCCCTAGCTAAAGATTAAAAAAAATGGTTTTAATATTAAGAGACCAAAAGCATAAAGCTTTAGAGATAAATGACAGGATAGCATTGACATATTGTTGAGGCTTATGCTCTTTTCAATATACAAAATTTAATAAGTGTCAAGTCTGCTGCAAATGTAAATTTTACTTTGCCATTTTTTTTTGCAAATTGCTTCAACTAAAATAAAAAAAAATCTTATAGACCTTTATTTGTTTCTAAATATCTTAAGGCAATGCACTGGAACTAATTTCATTCCACATTTAAATTTAAATTTTAAACACTAAAGTCATTTAAAATCCTCTCACTCGGCACAGGTATGGATAGTTAACTGATATGGGAAGAATCAGAATTATTCAGAATGTAGTAAATGGATGCTTACCTAATTTTCTCTCTGCTGGATCATAGAATACAGACTATCCTAATTGGAAAAATTTAGCCTTCCCAGGTTTTCTGCATATAAACACTCCATCAACCTTTTTTTATTAAAGGATTATTCAAGATTAGCTATATGTTGATTGATAATGACTGAGCATGACAGAAAGTTGAGGGAAAACCATTTACTCTTCAGTGAGGTTATGGCTTGTGTTTCACAAAGTGTTATGAAACCTCTCCATGAAACATCTAGCAGCTGTATTTCTAAAAAGTACTTGCATGCTGACACTTTCTGATAATGTCTCAATCCAAGTACTTCTCCTTGGAGTTCAGTACTATTCAATGATGCGGTGTTAGCTTTTTGTTACATTTTGCAGACCAGTCTTGGTGATGAAATTTGGGCTCCCAATTCCATCCACAAAATGCAGACAAAAATTATCTGTTGACAGTGCATATACTTTTATTTTTTATTACAAACATAGAATGTACTACAAATTTTCATAGCAATTACACTGCACTAGGTTGTGGGCAGATTCTAATGTAAATAATATACTGTGTTCATGTAGAGTAGTTGAGTATCCGATGTTTTAATATGCCTGTGGTACTAAAACCAATACCTTACTGATATTGATTGACAAATACAACTTCCTATAAGTACAAAAGTTTTCCTTGTATCTTTTTAATATATATATATATATATATATATATATATATATATATATATATAGTAAAGATACTGTACAGAGGGGTTACAGTTACATAAGTAAGGTAATGAGTACAATTTTTTCTTTATTATTGGTCATGTGCTTGAACTCTAGGGCTGAGCACTCTCCCTCAGCAATTCAGCTCAAGGCTATCGCTCTACCACTTGAGCTACAGTGCCACTTCCGGTTTTCTGGAAAAAGAGTTTCACGGACTTTCTTTCCCTGGCTGGCTTTGAAACACAATACTCAGGCCTCAGCCTCCTGAGTAGCTAGGATTACAGGCTTGAGCCACCGGCACCTGGCATGAGTCCATTTCTTATTGAGCATTTTTACCCCATCCTTTGTTTTCCCCTACCATCCCTACTCTTCACACCTCCTCAACTCATCCCTCCACCCACTCTCTGATAAAGTGTCTTATTATTACATTATTATTATCTCATTATTACAATGGGTCAACCTGAATCCTATCTTTGTATATTAAATGAAGAAATGCTGGCTTGATTTATGCTGATTCTACTTGTGTAGACATAAGTAAAATCACTCACCAATCCAAGAACATATAAATGAAATGGACACCTTTTTTGTCAGTTGGTTTAGTTGTGTTCTACACATTTATTGACAGGTTACAAATTATTCTCAAACTTTAATATATTAAAAATAATCTCTTCTTTTCTTACTTTCTTGGCCAGAAAATCAGCAAGACCTCAGTCAGCATTTCTCTCATAGGACTTTTCACATGGGTTGGTTACCTGTTGACCTGAGGTCCAGTTTTATGAGGACTCCCTAATCTGCTTAGGAATTGATGCTGGCTGTTGGAAAATAGCTCAAAGAAGGTTGCCATTTAAAAGCTTATAATTTTATTCTTTACCATGATATTCTCCTGTTACTTTGGTTGTTGAGAGTGTGTATAAGAGCAAGTATTCCGTGGGGATCAGGGAGACACCATATGATCTTTACATACTGACATTTCCGAGTAACTTGCTATCATGTGTACTGCATTTTGCAAGTCAAATACGTCTAAACCTACCAGTTTTATGAGATAAGAGGAGTGGTAAAAGATCTCTTAGAGACAAATACATCTTGAACATATTTTGTTCCAAGCATTCCATCTAAGGCATTTTCAGCAAGTAATGAAACTTGTGTTTGCTGTAATTATGTGTCTTTCTCCCTGTGTGCATGTATACATGTGTATATGTATATGTGAATTTGTGTGTATAGTAACATATATGTGTACAATATAAGGGCATATACACACAGATATGCATATATAAATAAATATACATATACAAATATGTGTATATATATATATATATATATATATCTTTGTTCAGTGATTTAATGTATAGTTCCCAGAACATTGTCATTCTCACAAAGTGTTCATGATAAACTGCTCTGAGGACCTTGCTCTATTGTACTCACTTCCATCATTACCTTCTTTTTCATCCCTGTGAACAACTTCGGTCTAGTTTCCATAGGAGAGCTTTATTTTCATTACATGTAGTTACAAACTGATAATCAAAGACAAAGGTTGTTTGTGAAAGAAAAAGAACTTTTAGGTCACAAGTTAAAATATCTTTTTTGGGGGGGGTCTAGTCTTGGTGCCTGAACTCTGAGCCTGGGAACTGTCCTTCAGCTCTTCAGCTCAAGGCTAGTGCTCTACCACTTGAGCCACAGCGCCACTTCTGGCTTTTTTTCTTTTTGCTTATGTGCTTCTGAGGAATCGAACCCAGGGCCTCAGGCAAGCAAGGCAAGCACTCTACCACTGAGCCACCATCCCAGCCCAAGTTAAAATATCATATCCATCCAAATGATTCCTATGAGATAAAATTTGTAATAGTAGTCAACGTGAAAAGAATTCCTAGACCTGTTGTTTTGCCATTTACAATGTCAAAGAATAATATCACGTCACTCATAATTCTTAAAGAATGCAAGGGAAAATGTTAGTCACCATCATGTTCCCACAAAGCCAGTGGATTCTGAAGGATAATAGTAGACCAGCAGAAATTCTATGTAGCAGACATGTAGCATGAAAGAGAAAGAGAGGAAATGAGAGAGCGTGAAAGAGAGAGAAATCTCATAATACTGAAAGGGCATAACAGGTAAAAAAGAGCTGTATGAGAATATTCATACTGTTATCTTTAGAATCTACATGTATATTTGAAGGTATTTGATGTATGATAATCCATCAACCCAAAATATAAAATGATATTAATAAAAAATAAAAATGACTCAGAAGTAATTAAAAATGCTAAAACAATTTTCACCTTAGCAAACTCTCAGAGATATTTCATTACTTTGAAAAGAATAAAGTGGCTGGGGTTAGTATAAATTTAGAAGTATTGTTATACTATACAAAAATATGAAAATATATTCATATATTTCATTATATAACCCAAAGCAGAAAGCAAATGTTGTTTAGATGAATTTTTAAAACCCAGTCTATCAGGAGCTGGGATGGTGGCTGTTGTAGAGTGCCTGCCTTGCATGCATGAGGCCCTGGGTTTGATTCCTCAGCATCACATAAGTAGAAAAGGATTGAAGTGGTTCTGTGGTTCAAGTGGTAGCACTAGACTTGAGCTGAGGTACAGCAATCAGGCCCCAGAGTTCAACCCCATGGCCAACAAAATCAAAGTAAAAAACAAAACAAAACACAGTCTCTCACTTTTGTGACCTCAACTTTGTAATATCACTGCTTCAGCCTAGGGCTAAGATTTTAAGTGTGGACATTTATCATCCCTCCTGATTCTGACTGTACTTGATAATTTTTAATCAATATTTTGTTCTCAATTTTGCTTTTTGTAAATTCACATGCAACTATAAAAAATGGTTTGGCCATCCCAGAAATCTTCTCAAAGTACCTCCTGATGATGAATAACAAAAAGTTTTATTATATTACAAGGGAAACAATACTACAAATAAAGAAACACAATAATAAATATTAATGATTAATAAAATAAAATATCAAAGAATTACCTGTGTTTTCAGTATTTGAAGTGAACTTACATATTTGATTTTAATATTCTTGCATTCCTGTACATTTAACACTGAATAAGATTATGATGTTCAACAAGAGTTTTATAGGCTATGTGTAGTCTTTAAAGTTACCCACTAAGATTGCTTTTTATGACTCATCTCATCATTTGTATATGGCTTATATCATCATTTGTTCCTCACTAATATATAAAGTAAGGAAGCCCTAAAGTTTTAAGAGAAACTGTGCAGTTAACAGAGTCTTAACTCTTCACTCTGCTTCTTTACACTAAGACTTTGCAACATCTCATTAGTTATGTTTCTATAAACTCTGAAATGTACTTTTTAGTAGCATATGTCTGCTACCATAAATCTTAAATATTTATAGAAAAGTTGTATGACCTAACAAACAGTCCTAATTTTGGCCTATATAAGCAAATTTCCAAAATTAAATATATTTAAAACATTAAAACTTTTAACAAACCTTAACACTTGTCGCAATGTTCATTATGACAGGTGCCTTGTACAGAATAATTGAATTCATCCTCCACATTTCTTTTTTTATTTTTATTTTTTTGTGAACATACTGTACAGAGGGGTTACAATTTCAAGGGCAAGATAATGAGTTCATTTCTTATCAAGCATTGCATCCTCCTAATTTGTTTAGCCTTAACATCCCTTCCCAGCCTTCCTCTGCACCCCACACAATTCCCTCCCCCCCCCCCGCCGATCCTACACATTTCTTGAACAACAATATCTGTGATTATTTTGTTTTTGACATGTCAATCTTGACTATTCTTAAATGTGTGCTTATGTAAGAGGTACATGGTTCTAAAATTTCACGAGAATTCTTCAAAACTTACTTTTCTTTGAATTGTCTAGTTTAAGAAAATCAATTACACTTTATATATAAAAAATGCTCTGTGCTCAATTCAGCAGCACATACACTAAAATTGGAACAATACGGAGAAGATTAACATGGCCCCTGGGCAAGGTTGACATGCAAATTCTTGAATCATTCCATATTTTTACAACTAAAGATGCTGGAGAGGATGTGGCCACAAAGGAACCTTTCTTGATTCTTGTTGGGAGTGTTAACTTGTTCAACCATTTTGGAAAGCAGTATGGAGACTCATCAAAAGACTCCATATAAATCTCCCCTATGACCCAGCAATCACACTTTTGGGGATTTACCCAAATCATCACAAAGAAGACCATACTAAAACTACCAGAACAACTATGTTTACTGCAGCATTATTTACAATAGCTAAGATATGGAGCCCACCTGGATGGCCCACAGAAGATGAATGGATCATGAAAATGTGGTATATATACACAATGAAATTCTATGCCTCCATCAAAAAGAATGACATCGCCCAATTTGTTAAAAATTGTAAAGCCTTGGAAAAAAATTTATTAAGTGAAGTAAGCCAAGTCCAAAGAAACATAGGTCCCATGGTTTCCCTTATTTTCAACAGCTAATATATGTATGGGGTAAGAATAGATCATAAGCTATGTGCATATCAGATAAGATGATATTACAAGAAATGAACCAGACAAGTGATTTTTTTGTTTCTTGCTATTGTTTCTAAGATACTTATAATGTGTGATGTGATTATTTTTGTTCCTTTATATGTTCCTCCCTTACGTTCTAACCACTGTTTTCACTGTATTTGAAGTTGGTGCACTTACATCCTGGGTATACATTTCTCTAATTTGGGGAGGGGAAAGGGAAATAAAAAATTCTTAAATAGGGATACAGGTTGAGATGCACAAGACACTATGTTGAAAAATGAACTTTACAATTTAGACAGGGGAAGGGGGAGGGGAGTGTATTTGTGGAGGTGGGAGGGAAGGGATGGTGGAAGGAAAAGAAAGGAAGAGGAAACAATGCTTGTTAGGAAATGTACTCATTATTTGCTCATACAAATATGACACCTCTGTACAGTTTTTTTACAGGTGGACCCATTGCAACAATGAGAAGTACAAGTCGTTATGTCGAAAATGAACTTTACAACTTTGGTGCGGGGGGCAGGGAGGATTGGTTGGGAGGGCTGGGGGGGGATGGGGAGGGATGGGAAGGGAAAACAAAAGAGGAGGCTACAATGCTTGATAAAAAATGTACTCATTATCTTGCCCATGTAATTGTAACCCCTCTGTACAGTATTTTCACAGTAAAAAAAAAAGTATAAAAATGTTCTGATATAGAAGAGTTTATTTCCTCTATTTTACCCAGATAATAACGTTAACAAAGAAATTAATGCAGCACACTGATATGCTGATATGAAGGTATTTTGAATAAATGTGTGGGGGGGGGTGTACACACACGCATGCACACATACACACATGCACATGCTTGTGTATTGGCATGCTCAGAGTTTGAAATCAGGGCTTCAAGGTCTTGCTAGTCCTTTCCTCTCTAGGTTGATGAGATAATATATGAGCTACATTTCCATTCCTGGCTCTTTGCTAATTCATTATAATTTCTGAAAAATAATCTCTTGAATTTATTCTGCCCTGAGTGACTTCCAACAGTTATCCATAGATCTCAGGCTCCTGAGTAGATAGCCCGAGCAGATAGAATTACAGGTGTGACAGCCAGGACAAGGCTTTCAGAATAATTTTATAAGTAGAAGAAAGTTTACTTGATGGGGGCCTGTTTTATCATCTCCTACTTTTAAAGCATTTTGGAGTGATTATATATGAATTTACTTCATTTTTGGATTCTTTTTTTTTTTTTTTTTGGTCCGGTAGTGGGGCCTGATCTCTGGGCCTGGGCGCTATCCCTCAGCTCTTCAGCTCAAGGCTAGCCCTCTACCACTTGAGCCACAGCACCACTTCCGGTATTTTTCTTTTTGCTTATGTGGTGCTGAGGAATTGAACCCAGGGCCTTAGGCATGCAAGGCAAGCGCTCTGCCACTGAGCCACCTTCCCAGCCTGATATTTGGATTCTTAAAAGATAGTAAGTGTTGGTATTTAAAAGTTTTAGTACTTTTTAAAAAGAGGATACTGGAGCTGTGGGACAAAAAAATTGGACTCTCTTTGGACCTCAATTTATAAGCTCAGCTCTGTGGATGATAACCCATTGTCACCAACACAGTCTGTGTTGGAGACAAAATGTAACAGAAAATAATCGCCATGGGCAATATTTGGTATGCTATTATTTATAGGACAATATGAATATTGAATTGAGAGTGTAAGAGAATGGAGAGATTTTACCTACAATTTTTGTATTGCTAAAAGGCTTTTGGAGACTGTCACTCCTTTCCTCCCACACTGTGTGTCTTTGGGCCATTCACTTCATGCCTTTAATTACAATTTTTCCCAACACTAAAACGATAGATAACATTAGCATTATAGCAAATGTTATCTGAAGAATTGAGAGAAATAAAACTTGCAAAATACTTAACATAAACTTCTATGAATGAGCTTTGAGTTTAGCCATAATTTTTTAATACTAAATAGAATGCAATAATATTAGAGAAAACATTACAGCAACCAGAAGGAATATGATCTATTGACCATGCTTTGCTTCCAAGGAAGCCAGGTGTACAACGTCTCATGCTTTAAATCAAACTGGTTATATTATGTCTTGGTAGTGTAAAAGTATCAAGGACAGAATAATGAAGGAATGTTGTAGACTGAGGTAATGTCCATATGATAATGTGCAAAACTGATAAAACGTAAAAGTACCTGAGCATTATATTGTGTTTTATATCATTTAAGTTGCATTGCAAAGATAGGGAATACCTAGAACAATGAATTCTCTTTTTGATATCCTATCATAGGTTCTTAGCTGGATGAACTCTTTCTTCATTCTTATAGAGGCATTATCAGATGAGAGGAACTGTATTTTTTGTTTGCTTCCTTCAATTTATTCTTCAATTTGAAATCTGAACTACTTGAGACTGAAAGAAACCAAGGGAAATTAGACACGCAGGCTTTGGAAAGAACAATCAACATAAAATAAATAAAATACACATAGCCTTATGAAAGGTCTAACTAAATTGAGTTATATAGTCTAAAGCGTAAACAGAAAATGATATAAGCAATTTCATCTTATTGAAAATTGAAAAATGTAAGGAATTGCTTAATTTTTTTCCTTTCTCCTCCCTTGAATTAATTATTGATTTTGTATAAAGAGATTAAAGATGAGATTAACAAGAAATGAATAAAATTCAAAAGAGTTCTGGGAAGATGGTAAGGAAGAAGCTGGAGGCTACACAGGCTCTCTCATAGAAAGCAGTTTAAGTGTTCCAGTGAACAGTCCTAAGCAAGACAATCACACCAAGGGTGCCATCACAGTAAAGAGAGTTTGGCCAGAGAGGGAAAATCCAGGCAAGGGGACAGGTCAGTGCACTTGCCAGCAGGCTCAGCTGCGGTTGTGGCGGTGGCTGTGGCAGCCGTAGCCACCAAACCTGAAACAGAGAGTCAGGGACGAAGGCCCCAGATCAGAGGGCTAGGGGATTCTACACAACACCAGCAAGAACTGACAAGGAACAGACATCTTCATCCTGCAGATCGAAGACCAGAGACGACCCAGGAACCAAGACTCTGGCTAGAGTAGAAGCCTGACATTCTCACTCCTTCTAAGGGAACAGAGGAGGAAAGGCAATCCCTCCCCTCCACACTACTGGAGATCTCCATCTTTGATACTGATAAAGGCCTGGCTAAGCAGCTAGCTCCAACTCAGGCCTGGGAAGAAAACAAGAGTCATTTAGCAGGTCACAGGAACCCGACCTCACCTGCCAGGCTCAGCTCCACCCAGGGAAAAGTCATCCAGCCCAGGCAGAGATAGCTCTGCCCTCCTCAAGTGTTGATTTCTTCACTGGCTAAACAGAGCCAGAGGCTGCCCCTCCCTACAGCAGTCTTGAAAATCAACTGAAATTCAGTAAACATAAACCCTGAGAATGTCTCCAGGCTAGGCTCTGTAAGTGTCTCAGAAGCTAGCCCCTCAGGGAAACTCTACTGCTTGCTGAAAGGCCTCCACTCTACCCAGAACCAAGCCTCATCAAAGCATCTCCAAACTAGAGGAAACAGCCATCTCACTCTTGTGTGATAATCAAAGCACATCTCCCTCCCATTGTACTAGCCTAGGAGGAGGATCACAAAATTCTGGGTAAAGCAGAACATTTTTCTGTCTGCTCAAACAAACTGACTTAAGAAACCAATCAACCCACAGGAAAATCAAACACCACAAGCAGACCAGAGACTACAACAAGAGATTGGTTACAGACACAAGGGAGATACAGGATCTTCCCACCCCCTCCAAAAAATCAAAGAACTCATTTTTTGTACCTTTTAAAATTTGTTTAAATTTTTTGTTTTTATTTTTAATTTTAAAAAATTGTTTGCTCTTAACCTCTACTCTATTTTCTTCCTCTTATAATTTTTAATTTGGGGGAATATCTCTGCTTGTGTGTGTGTGTGTGTGTGTGTGTGTGTGTGTGTGTGTGTGTGTGTGTGTGTGTGTGTGTGTGTGTGTGTGTGTTTTAGCTCTACTGAACTTTTGATCCTTTCGTACTTGTTCATTCTTTTCACTTTATTTCCTCGTTCGTTCTTTTTTGCTTGACTTAATAGCTGTTCTGCTCATCCTCAGGTATACGAATAGTCGATTATTAGACCTTATCCCCCATTGTGTACACAATCCATAAATTTATTATTCAATTCAAAACCTCTTTGACTTAAGTTTCTTAATAGCAGTACTACCTCTTTATACCTATATAATATTTTCAGGATTTTTTTTTATTTTTTCGCATCTCCATTCTATCCCTCCCCTTCTCTCATCCTATCCCTGTTCTTCTGTGAATATTACGTTGTTACATTTGCATAACTTTTAATTTTTCAATTAATAATTTTTAATATTTTTTTTCTATTCTTTCTTGTCTCTTTTTTCTTTTTCTTATTTTTTCTTCTTTTTTTCTCCCTCTACTATCATTCTATCCAAACTATTTTCCTTTTTGAGATTAAGACTAAGTTAATTTAACTCTCCTTTTACCTTTTCACATCCCTCTATTCCTATTTTTACCCACATCTCTCCCTAAATCTTATAATTTCTGGTATGCCAAATTATTCTTTGTTGTTCATAGCCCATTAGTACATAGTTGTTTGATATTGAATAAATATATCTGTTGAACTACATTGTATCTGCGGACTTTTGACTGTGAAACTACAGACTTTGGATGATGCTTGCCTTAAGTTAGTGTTCTAGCACAAAACTGGTGTTACTTTCATCCCAAATGGGCAGAACAAGAAGAAACACAAGAAAAATGGCAAGTTCGGGTATCTAAACTCCCACTCATGATAATCAGGGGACAGAACAGATAATGAATAATCCAGGGGAGAGCTCCCCAAAAGCTATACAAAAACTACTGTTAAACATGGTAAATGAAAAAACTGAAAACCTGCAAATGACTCAGTGTGAGCATGATAGGGAGAGAGAGGAGGCAAAACAAAGGTCAATACAGGAATATCATGAGCTTGAGGAACTTACTCAAAGATTGACACAGGAATTGCATGAGCAGATTGAAAACACTCAAAGAGAAATACAGGGATGGCATGAGCAGGCTGAGTCCAGTCAAAGAGATAGACATGAATTGTGTGAGCCGGCTGAGAATAGACAAACAGAAAGTCAGGAATTGCATAAACGTGAGGAAGCTAATCAAAGAGTAATACAGGAATTCAGAGAGCGAGATGAGACAGACAAAGATCTTTAGAGGCATTTATGGAATCCACAGAGAGCTGAAAGAAGTCAGGGAGACCACAAAGGGAATGCTGAATGGAACCCAACAGAAGTAATGGGAGTCCAAGAAAACCATAACCAATCAACTAAGTGATTTGAGAATAAACACTGAACACCAAATTAAGGAAGCAAAGAAGTTCATAGAAGATCTAAAACAAAGCTCCAACAAAGAATTTGAAGTGATAAAAACCGACCAATTAGAAAGAAAAGAAATAAAAACCAAAGTAGAAAGTCTTGACAGTAGGTTACACCATGTAGAAGATCGATTATCGGAGATTGAAGACAGCCTAGATATTGTGGAGAAAGAACATACAAACATCAAGACAAATCCAAGAAATATGACAGATCTATTCAACATTTAGAAGACACTATCAGAAGGCCTCAGCTGAGGATAATGGGTGTAGTGGAGCAATTAGAGAGAGAAGTTAATGGTCTAGGAAATTTGTTTAACAGGATCCTAGCAGAGAACTTCCCAAACATGCAAAACGATAGGCCTATTCAGATACAAGAAGCTTTTGGAACTCAACAGGACATCCCACCATCACATTATAATCCACACAGGGTCAATTCAGACCAAGGAAAAGATCCTTAAAGCTGTCAAGGAGGAAAGATCAATCACCGATAACGGGAAACTAATTAGAATCACCTCAGATTTCTCAGCAGAGACAACTAAAGCAAGAAGAGCCCGGGATAAGGTATGCCATGCCCTAAAGACAAACAACTAGAAACCAAGAATACTGTACACAGCTAAACTCTCTTTCATAACTGAAGGTCAAATATAAACCTTCCATACCAAAGAAAAATTTAAACAATATATCTCTGCCAAACCAGGACTTCAAAAGATTCTTGAAGATATCCTACACATAGAAAACCAACAAGACCACAATAAAGGCCAAGAAACTCCACCCAAACTGAGAATCCAAGAACCATAGGAAGAACCCAGTTGCCACAATCCCAAGAAGGTGGATAAAATGGCAGGAACTCCCAAATACCTCTCAGTCCTATCTCTTAACATTAACGGAATGAACTCTCCAATTAAGCAACATAGACTGCCTAGTTGGATTAAAAAGCAAGATCCTTCTATCTTCTGCCTTCAGGAGTACATCTTGCCCATAAAAACAAACACATTTTAAATGTGAAAAGCTGGAACAAATCTACCAAGCAAACGGCCCCCATAAACAGGCAGGTGTTGCAAGCCTCATATCAGATAAAATAGACTTCAAATTAAAATCAATGAGAAGAGATAAGGAAGCTCTCTATATACTAATTAAGGGAACCCTCCTTCAGGAGGATATTACAATTCTAAATATCTATTTTCCAAACAACGGAGCACCCAAATTTATCCAAGAAAAACTACTTTCCCTCAAATCCCACATAGATATAATGACATTGATTGTTGGGAACTTGATACACCACTCTCCCCACTAGATAGATGAACTTGGCAAAAATTCAACTTGAGAAACCGCAGATCTAAACAACTGTATAGATCAACAAGATTTCACAGACAACTACCGAATGTTTGACTCAGCAGCATCAGAATACACGTTCTTCTCATCAGCACATGGAACATTTTCCAAAATAAACCACTTTTTACGTCACAAAGCAAACTTGTCCAAATTCAGAAACATTGAAGTTATACCTTGCATTCTCTCTGACCACAATGGAATAAAATTAGAACTCAAAACCAAAAGCCACCAAAGAAAGTCCTGTAACACATGGAGGCTGAACAACACACTGCTGACTCACGAGTCAGTGTTGGACGAAATTAGAAAGGAAATTCAAATGTTCATGTTATTCAACAAAAAAGAACACACATATTACCAGCTCCTCTGGGACACAGTAAAGGCAGTACTCAGAGGCAAGTTTATAGCTCTGAGATGCTATATCAACAAATTGGAGAGATCTGAAACCAACAATTTAATGAGACATCTGAGCCTCCTTGAAAAAGAGCAGCAAGATAAACCCCAATCCAGTAGATGGAAATAAATGATTAAAATTAAATCAGAAATAAATGAATTAGAATCCAAAAAAAACATGTAAAGAATCAACAAAACAAAGAGTGGGTTATTCGAAAAAAAATAAAAAAAATATACAGACCCTTAGCAAATCTTATAAGAAAAAAGAAGAGAATACATCCAAATAAATAAACTCAGAAATGAGAATGGTAACATCACCACAGTAACAACCAAATTCAGAACATTATAAGGGAATAATCCTCAAAACTTCATGCTAATATGTTTGAGAACTTGGCAGAGACAGAACTTTTCCTACCAAATATTGACATGTTGAAACTAAACCAAGATGAGTTAAACCATCTGAACAGGCCCATTTCAAGCATTGAAATAGAAAGAGCAATAAGAGACCTCCCATCTAAGAAAAGTCCAAGACCAGATGGTTTTACAGTGGAATTCTACAAGTCCTTAAAAGCAGAGTTTACACAAATAATACTTCAGCTCTTCAATGAAATTTGAAGACAAAGTTCAATACCGAGCTAATTCTATGAAGCCATCATAACCCTCATCCCCAAACCAGGCAGGGATTCGTCAAAGAAAGAGTACTATAGACCCATTTCTTTGATGAACATAGATGCAAAACTTTTCAACAAAATTTTGGCCAATCGATTTCAACAATTTATCCAAAAAATCATGCACCATGATCAAACAGAATTCATTTCAGGAATGCAAAGCTGGCTCAATATACACAAATCAATTAATATAATTCATAACACCAACTGAAGCAAGGATAAGAACTGCATGGTTATCTCAATAGATGCAGAAAAAGCATTTAACAAGATCCAAAACCCCTTTATTATGAAGGTTCTGAAAAAATTAGGAATCCATGGAACATTCCTCAATACAATAAAGGCTGTATATGACAAACCTACAGCCAGCATTATACTTAATGGTGAAAAACTGAAGCCATTCCCTCTTAACTCAGAAATGAGACAAGGATGTTCACTTTCTCCACTTCTATTCCATCTAGTATTAGAATGCCTAGCTATAGCCATAAGACAAGATATAAACATAAAGGGGATACAAATAGATAATGAAAAAGTAAAAATCTCCCTCTTTGCAGATGATTTGTTATTGTACTTAAAGAATCTCACAGCCTCCACTCCCAAATTTCTCAATTAATTCAAAACTTTGGCAAAGTAGCACGGCATAAAATTAAGCCTCAAAACTCAACGGCTTTTCTGTTTACCAACAATGAGAAAAGTGTGGCTGAAATTAGGAAAGCAACTCCATTCATAGGGCTCCAAAAAATAACTAGGAATTCAAAAAGTGAAGGACCTCTATGATGAAAAATTTAAAAACCTGAAAAAGGAAATCAAAACAGAACTTAGAAAGTGGCAAAAACTCCCATGATCTTGGATTAGAAAGATGAACACCGTGAAAATGGCAATACTTCCCAAGACAATCTACAAATTCAATGCGATATTTATCAATATTCCAACCTCCTTCTTCAAGAAAATAGAAGCTGCAATCGAAAATTTCATATGAATGAATAAAAGACGCCAAATAGTGAAAATGATCCCTAACAGAAATCACAGGGCGAGAGGAATGTCAATACCAAATTTCAAACACTACTACGAAGCCATAATAATCAAAACAGCTTGGAACTGGCATAAGAACAGACCTCAGGACCAATGGAATAGAATTGAAAACCCAGAAATGAACCTACAGACCTATAGCCATCTAATTTTCGATAAGGGAGCTAAAATATAGAATGGACGAAAGACAGACTTTTCTGTAAATTGTGCTGGCAAAATTGGTTAACTACTTGAAGAGAACTAAGGGTAGATCCTTAGATATCACTCTGCACCAGAATCAACTCCAAATGGATCAAAGACCTTGGAGTCAAAGCAGACATTCTGAAAATTTACAGAATGGAATAGGAGAAATCCTAGGTCTCCATGGCAGAGGCCTAAATTTTCTTAATAGAGACCCAGAATCACAACAAATCAAAGAAAAGTTGGACAAATGGGATTGCATGAAATTGTAGGGCTTGTGCATGGCAAAGGAAATAGCTAGCAACATCAATCGAAAGCCCACTGAATGCGAGAAGATCTTCACTAGCCATACAACAGACAAGGGTCTCGTATCTAAAATATACCTGCAATTCAAAAAAATTAAATCCCCCAAGAATAAATCTTCAAAGAAACAACGGACCAATAAGTAAGTGGGCTAAGGAAAAGGAGAAACTTATCTGAAGAATAAAGAAGGATGGCCAATAGACACATGAAGAAATGCTCAACCTCCCTAGCCATAAAAGAAATGCAAATCAAAACAACATTGAGATACCACCTCACCCCAGTTAGAATGGCGATAATCAAGAACTCTAATAGCAACAGATGCTGGAGGGGATGTGGAACGAAGGGAAGCTTACTGCATTGTTGGTGGGAGTGTAAATTTGCTCAACCACTTCTGAAAACAATATGGAGATTCGTCCAAAGGCTCCACATAGAGCTCCCCTATGACCCAGTAATCCCACTTTTGGGCATTTTGGGCTACCAGCACGACTATGTTTATTGAAGCATTATTTACCTTAGCAAAGATATGGAAACCACTCAGATGACCCTCAAGTGATGAATGGATCAAGAAAATATGGTGAATATACACAATGGAATTCTATGCCTCCATCCGAAAGAATGACATTGCCCCATTTGTTAGGAAGTGGAAAGACTTGGAAAAAATTATTTTAAGTGAAGTAAGCCAGGGCCAAAGAAACATAGGTCCCATGGTTTCCCTTATTTGCAATAACTAGTATATGTCTGAGTCAACCAGAAAAGTTCAGATAAGTTGATGTTAAGGAAATGAACCCTAAGATATGTATTCAAATGTTTTTTTTTGTTTCATGCAATTGTTCCTAAAGTATATATAAGATTTTTTTTGTTGCTTTCTATGTCCCTCCCCCACGATATAACCCCTGCTTTCATTGTATTTGGTTTTGGTATGATTTGTGGAGGGGAAGGAAGATACAAATCGTTTTAATAGGAATACAGGTGGACCCATAGAAACAATGAGAGGTACAAGTTCTTATGTTGAAAAACTAACTTTAAACTTTTATGATGGGAGAAGAGGGGGAGGAAGATTGGCTGGGAGGGGGCGTGGGGAGAATGGAAAGGGATGGAAATGGGAAACAAAGGAGGAGGCTACAATGCTTGAAAAGGAATGTACTTATCTTTCACATGTAATTGTAATCCCTCTCTACAATATTTTCACATTAAAAAAAAGAAATGATTAAAATTGGACAAAAGTTCGGAATAGACCTGTTTTCCAAATAGCCATGAAAGTAGCCAGTGGGTTTTCAAATTCGTGTTTAATACAACTTCTATGTTGGCTTAATGCTTTTGGAACGGAAGTCATTAGAGAAATGCAATTCAAAATTACTATGATACTAGTTCATAACTATTATAACACTTATCCAAAAAATCAAAGGAACCTGGTGTGGTGGTAAAGGCTTGTAATTCCAAGCATTTAGCAGGTTGGAGTAATAGGATTTTATTCTAAGGCCAGTCTGGGTTACTGCACATAGTAAAAACCTGCCCTTAAAAAAAACAAAGGTAATAATGTTGGTGAGAATGTGGATAAAAGAAATTTTCTGGGGCTGGGAAGGTGGCTCAATGGTAGAGCGCTTGCCTTGTATGCCTGAGGCCCTGGGTTTAATTCCTCAGCACCACATAAGCAAAAAGAAGTAATTTTCTACACTCAGTCAAAATACAGGTTAATATTCTCGTTGTAGAAAGTAGTATGAAGTTTTCTAGAGAAATGTAAAGTCTAAATATCATCTGACCCACCGATCATGTTTTTATTTCTCTTTGGGTAACTGATAAATGTATCTGTATTTCATTGCTATTTACATTATTCACAACAATGGCCAAGATATAAATCGAAGTTAAGGGTTCAACTACAGACTAAGAAAGCACTGTGTTGCATGCACAATATATATTTTTTCATCTTTAATATAGCAAGAGTCTTCTCCCAGTAGCCACAATTTACAATAACCTGAAAGATGTATTCTAAATGAAGAAAAATGTCTTCTGATCTTTGTAAAACCACACACACACACACACACACACACACACACACACACACACACACACACACACACACACCAACCTCAAAGATTTAGAGAGAAATGATTTTTTTTAGTTCCCAAGAATTTTATTTTTTTATTGTGAAAATACTGTACAGAGGGGTTACAATTACATGGGCAACATAATAAGTACATTTATTGTAGCGCCCACGTTGCTGGACCCCCACCAAGAAGACCAACAAGAGTCAGACGATCTGAAATGCAAAAGCAAGCTATTATTTAGACGGGCTGCAGCTTGGGCCTCGTCCTACACTCCCAAACAGTGGAGCCTAGGAGGAGAGCCCTGAGCTAAATAAAGATTTGCAGGGCTTATAAAGGCAAACAACCAGGTGTTTGGATTACCACCACGTCTTGCTCTGCTAGCTGAGATAAACAAGCAACAAATGGTCACTGCCTCAAAAATGGAGTTGCTTTAACCCTTCCTCCACCCTTGACTTATGGTCCTGAAACACAATATTGTGGCTCAGGCCAAAAACTATACTCCAACAGCTCTCGATCTTGACTATCCCTCTATGACCATGGCCCTGTTGTCTTTTGCTATTCCTGAATTGTCAACGTGAAAACAACACTCTTCCCCTAGGGCAGCACAAAGTTCCCCTTGTTGTACTGAGCGCCTCCCAGGAGTTATGCAAATGATAATTGAAACAATACCAATAAAATGAGTCCATTTTTCTTTTCTTGAGTTATATATGGAGTGGTTGGGTAGGATGCTTAGAGACTTCCCATGTTTCCCCATGGTCATCCAGGGCAATGGGGTCAGCTGGTCTTTCATGGGTGCAGTGGATCCAAGCAGGAATGCTCTCCACCTTAAGGGCAGTGGGTGTAGCCAGAGGTACCATGTAAGGTCCCTTCTACCGTGGTTCCAAAAATCTCAAGTTGTACCATTGAACAAACACACAGTCCCCTGGTTTAAATTGGGGGTAGGAATAGAAGCAGAATCATAGGATGCTCTAAGCTGGGGCGACCCACTTTTGTGGACAAGCTATAGATAGTCAAGTTTACATAGAAATTCAGTGTCACTCAAATGAGCAAGCAATCCATTCTGAAGGCTAGAGATAATGGGTGGAGGATGTCCATACATTATTTCAAAAGGAGTACAGCCAAGGTGATAGGGTGAATTTCTTACTCTAAACAGGTCAAAAAGAAGGAGTGATACCCAGTCTGTGCCAGTCTCCAAAGCCAATTTAGTTAAGGTCTCTTTTAGAGTCTGATTCATTATTTCTACCTGCCCTGAACTCTGGAGTCTATAAGCTCGGTGCAATTTCCAATCCATCCCCAGTGCTACAGCTATTCCCTGACTTAATTTTGAGACCAAGGCCGGTCCATTTTCCGACCTGATGGTGGATGGGAAGCCATAGATGGGTAGGATTTCTTCCAGGATATTCTTAGCCACGAAGTTCACGGTCTCATGCTTTGTAGGATAGGCTTCAACAGATCCTGAAAATTGTCTACAAAAACTAGCAAATATTTATATCCAACTTTTCCACTTTAAATTTCTGTGAAGTCTAATTCCCAATACACATCTGGCCTATCTCCACGGAGGCAAGCTCCTTTTGTAACCGGTTGATTAGGGTCATTGGTGAGCTGACAGGCTTTACAATTTTTAACAGTGTTCTCAATGAGTTGATTTCCTTGCTTAATTTTTACTTCTGAGTGTTGGAGCAAGTCCTGCATTCTTCGGGTTCCCATGTGAGAGGCCTGATGGATTCTCTTAAGAATCCCCTTGCCCAATCTTTGTGACAAGGTAAGTTTCCCCTCACCAGTTTTCCACCAGTCTTTATTTTCTTCTCTGCCTGGGGGCTTATAGGCCATGGGAATTTTCTTTATCCACTCCAAGTCTTCTTGGGAGTACTGAAGCTCAGGAGGCAAAGCTTGAGGCCCTGCATCTACTAGAGTAAGTACTTCCCCTCCGGGATAGAGGGCCACCTCCTTAGCTGCCTGATCGTACAAATTATTTCCTTTGGTTGTTGAATCAGTTCTCTTTTGATTGTCAAGGCAGTGCATAATGGTAATATTTGCTGGTTTCCATAAGGCCTGGACAAGGCTTAAAATTTCTTGTTTGTTTTTAGTAGCCTTTCCCTCAGTTGTCAGCAGCCCCCTCTCTTGGTAAATGGCTCCCTGGACATGCATGGTAGCAAAAGCGTACAGATTGTCAGTGTAAATGTTTAATCCCTTCCTCTTTCCCATCCATAGGGCTTTTGTTAGTGCCACTAGTTCTGCTCTTTGTGCAGATGTTCCCTGGGGGAGTGCTACAGCCTACATTATCTCAGTGTCCATGGTGACTGCTGCGCCCGCGTACATTTTTCCATCTCGAATGAAACTGCTGCCATCTGTGAACCAGGTATGCACGGCATGTGATAGTGACAAGTCCAACAAGTCTGGCTTCTTTTCCTTGGCCTGGTCTCTCTTTTCATGCTCAATTTCACGTTCTTTGCCCTTCCTTTTCTTTCTTTGCTCCTCTGTCTCTCTCTTACTGTAAACCTTTTCAACCACGTCTATTAGATCCCTAATAGACTTTTCACCAAGTCTTTCTAGAGCCTGCAACTTTTGCTTTATGTCTGGTGCAGATTGATTTATATAGGAAAACATAATCATCTGAGCTGACTCCTGAGTCTCAAGATCATACGGGGTATATTGACTAAAAGCTTCCATGAGCTGCTCAAGGTACGCTGCCGGACTTTCACTTCCTCCCTATCTAACATCATAGACTCTGGCTTATTAGTAGGTCGGTGAGCTGCCAACTTCAGACTTACCAACAGAGCCTGGTGATAGATGAGGAGTCGCTCCCTACCTTCAACCATATTGTAGTCCCATATTGGTCAGATCTCAGGAAAATAGGCAGCGATCATGGCAGGATCTATCATGGGCGCTCCTGTGTGGCCAGGGATATGTTTCCAGGCCGCCTCTCAGATATGGTCTCTCTCTTCGGTGGTAAAAAGGACATGTAATAGCTGACTACAATCATCTCAAGTGGGCTGATGAGTAAAGAGAATGGTTTCAAGCAAACGAATTAAATCCTGGGTTTTCTCAGATAAGAGGGCATTTTGGGTATGCCAATTGTATAGATCACTGGTAGAAAATGGCCAATATTAGAATTGCTGTTGACCATTCGCATCCACAGGACCTACTGTGCTTAAGGGAAAAACAGCTGCATTAGATGGGAGAGAGGGGCTGATCCCATGGCTTTCTCTAGTGACTGGCCCCTCAGAAACTTTAAGGGCAGGTGCCTAGGGTTCAGCTGCTAGTTCTATAGCTACCTCCTCCTCTTGATCATTCTCAGGCTCTGCAAAAGGAACCTGGGAAGCTGAGTATGGGGTAGGAAATATTTTTTCCACGTTATCTCCCTGAAAAACCGGGGGGTTCAATATCTTTTCCTCTTCCTTAGTTTTTCCTTTTTGTAAGTCTAGGGGGTTAGATGGAGTGTGGCCCATGATTTCCAGTCCCATTAGTCATACAGTCCAAAAACAATAAACAGTACAAACAAAAAACACACAGGCCTGACAGTTAAAAAAAAAAAAAAAAGGTTACGAAGTGGATATCTCCTGAATTGGTCCGCTGACCCCTGTAATAGGGAAGCAGAAGTAGCAGACCCACAGTGAGTGAGTTGGGCCTCGCTTAGGAGGCCCTCTTGGTCAGTTCTGGCCCAACATCAAACCAACCCATGCACCACAATTCTCAAGGCAGGGTTCCAAGGACCATCCCCCTCACAAGAGAATCTGGGATGTCTCCCAGTTCCTCCAGGGTTGTCATGAAAGCGCATCCGTTATGAGAACCCTTTACACAATATGAATTGGAGCGGCCATCCTCACAAACCAAAATGAAAGTAAAACAAAGAGAGGAACGACAGAACAAGACAAATTTGAAAGCACTGTTTACCTTCGGAGTCTGAGGTCTCGTGGGTCTCTTGAGGTATCCTGGACGAGCCCTCACTAACATGTAGTGACCATTTTGCAGGACCCCCACAAAGAAGACCAACTAGAGTCAGACGTTCCGAAATGCAAAAGCAAGGTTTTATTTAGACGAGCTGCAGCTCAGGCATCCTACACTCCCACACAGTAGAGCCTAGGAGGAGAGCCCTGATTTGCAGGGCTTATAAAGGCAAACAACCAGGTATTTGGATTTACACCACGTGTTGCTCTGCTAGCTGAGATATACAAGGAACAAATGATCACTGCCTCAAAAATGGAGTTACTTTAACCCTTCCTTCTGATCAAGCATTGTAGCCTCCACCTTTGTTTCCCATTCCCATTCCTTCCCATCTTCCCCCCATCCAATTCTCCTCCTCCCCCAAAGTTGTAAAGTTCATTGTCAACATAACGACTTGTACATCTCATTGTTGCAATGGGTCCACCTGTAACCCTATTTAAACGATTTGTTTTTTTTCCTTACCCTCCACAAATTATACCAACATCAAATACCATGAAATCAGGGGTTATACCATGGGGAAGGGATATACAAAGTAACAAAAAAATCTTATAAATACTTTAGATACAATTGCATGAAAGAAATAAAACATTTGAACACACATCTTAGGGTTCATTTCCCTAACATCAACTTATCTGACCTTTTCTGCTGGACTCAGACATATACTAGTTATTGCAAATAAAGGAAACCATGGGACCTATGTTTCTTTGGCCCTGGTTTACTTCACTTAAAATAATTTTTTCCAAGTCTTTCCACTTCCTAACAAATGGGGCAATGTCATTCTTTCTGATGGAGGCATAGAATTCTATTGTGTATATATACCACATTTACTTGATCCATTCATCACTTGTGGGGCATCTGGGATGGTTCCATATCTTAGCTATGGTAAATAATGTTGCAATAAACACAGTCGTGCTGGTAGCTTTAGTGTGGTCTTGTTTGTGATCATTTGGCTAGATACCCAAAAAAGGGGAGCTCTTTGTTGAGTCTTTGGAGGAACCTCCATACTGCTTTCCAAAGTGGTTGAACAAGTTTACACTCCCAATGCAGTAAGGTTCCCTTCTGTCCACATCCCTTCCAGCATCTGTTGTTATTAAAGTTCTTCATTATAGCCATTTTAAGTGGGGTGAGTTGGTATCTCATTGTTGTTTTGATTTGGATTTCTTTTATGGCTAGGGAGGTTGAGCATTTCTTGCTGTGTCTATTGGCCATGCTTCTTTCCTCTTCAGAGAAGTTTCTCTTTGTCTTTAGCCCACTTACTTATTTGGCAGTTGTTTCTTTGAAGATTTGTTTTTGAGGGATTTAATGTTTTGAGTTCCAGGTATATTTTAGATATGAGACACTTCTCCGTTGTATGTCTAGTCATCAATAAAGGAGCTAAAAAACATAGAATGGAAGAAAGACAGCCTCTTCAGAAAATGGTGCTGGCAAAATTGGTTAACTACTTGTAGAAAACTAAAGCTAGATTCTTAGATATCACTCTATATCAGAATCAACTCTAAATACTTCAAAGACCTCTGAGTCAAAGCAGACACCCTAAAAATATTACAAGATGGAATACGAGAAACCCTGGGTCTCCTTGGAATAGGCCAGATTTTCTTAATAGAGACCCAGAAACACAACAAATCAAAGAAAGGTTGGACAAATGGGCTTGCATGAAATTGCAAAGCTTCTGCATGGCAAAGGACATAGCTAGCAAGATCAATAGAAAGCCCACAGATTGGGAGAACATTTATACTAGAGAGAATTTTTTTTAAAAAGTAAAGAGAAGTGGAATTCCTGGGGCATTTAGGTCACAATGTAGAAGATAGTAGATATACTGGATGATCAAGTATAAAGTTGTAATGTACAACATGAGGATACAGGGGGCAACACTGGCCTTACAGAGGAATGAAGAGTAAATAGGAGTTCTTCTTCCTAATAGGGATTGCTCTTTTAGTTGTTCTTCCTTCAGTAATGAATAAGCTGAACATAATTCTTTAAGTATATCTGACTTTTGCCCCATTTGTCCGGAAATGGAAAGACTTGGAAAAATTTATATTAAGTGAAGTAAACCAGGTGCAAAGAAACATACGTCCCATGGCTACCCTTATGTACAATAACTAGTATATGTCTGAGACAAGAAATAACGGTCAGATAAGTTGAAATGAACCTCAAGATAAGCACTCTATATTTTCTTTCTTGCTATCGTTTCTAACATATTTATAAGTTATTTTTTTGTTGCCTTGTGTGTCCCTCCCCCACGGTATAACACCTGTTTTCACTGTATTTGATGTAGGTATAATTTGTGGAAGTGAAGCAAAAAAACAAATTGTTTAAATAGGTGGACTCATTGCAACAATGAGATGTTCAAAATCGAACTTTACAACTTTTGCACGAGAGTTGGGGGGAGGGATAGGAATTGATGCTTAGGGGAAACAAAGGTGGAGGCAACAACGTTTGATATGAAATGTACTCATTACCTTGCCATGTAATTGTAACTCCTCAATATGGTATTTTCACAATAAAATTTATTAAGAAGATACATTATATTAAACCTTATACAGTGGCTAGAAACCATTTTAATGGTTAAATAAATGTTAGCCCTCCTCAGAAAAAGAAAAAATAACAAACAATATAGTAATAATGTATGTTCAACATAGAACAAAATTTCAAATTAAAATACATGAGATTTTCCTTGATGTAACCTAATTATTACAAATAAGGAAAACCTATGTGGACCTGTGTTCCTTTAAGTCTGGCTTACTTCACTTAGTATGATGTTTTTTCAAGAACTTTCATTTCCTAATGGATGAGGTAGTATCATTGTTTCTGATGGAAGCATAGTATTCCTTGTATGTGTATGTGTGTATGTCTGTGTGTGTGTGGCACATTTTCTATATCTATTCATCTACTGAGGGGCATCTGGCTTAATTCCATACCTTAGCTATGGTAAATAATACTGTAAAAAACATAATTGTGCTGGTAGCTTCAGTGTAACCTTGTTTGTGGTCACATGGTTAAATGCCCAGAAGTGGGTTTACTGGTAATAGGGGAGTATTATTGTGCACATCAAGGATAATCTTATTAGATGAGCAGAATAACTCAATAGCTATGTACATATGACCATAAAAGGTGATTCCAAGTGAAATGAACTCCAAGACATGTTCTTTGTTGTTGTTGTTCTTAATGTACTATGTACTTTTCATCCTTTTGAGTTTTCCCCACATATGGTTTATTCCCTGTAGTCACTGTATTTGATTTTGATACCCAGGTTATCACAACTAGGGAACTAGGGAAGGGTAAGAGAAAAAAACAAAATGGTGAGACAAAGGACAAAGGGGGAATAATGCAAAAGTAAAAATCACAAGAAAATATGTTAGAAATAATCTTGGGGGGGATGTTGGGAGAGACGAGGGAGAAAAATGGGGGAAAGGTAAAAAGTTATAAAAGAAATGAATTCATTACCTTACTAATGTAACTGTAACCCCTCTGTACATTACCTTGACAATAAAATTTGAATACAAAATGAAATAAAATACTTTAGAGCAGCAATACAGGAGATGGGAGTGGGGGAAATACAATAGTATACAAAGAAGAGTAGAACAGCTGTTGGGAGCAGTAGTTTGACTTTAACATAGGAAGTAATAAACTAGCATACAGATTTTCAGCCTCATGTCAGTCACTAAAAAGGGAAAACAAAATGCACAATCAGCAAACCAATAGAGATAAAATAGAAAACTAAACAACTAAGGTGAAGAGATGACTTGGACCAAGAATAAGAAATGACACAATTAGAAAAAAAAACAAGATGGTAAGTTTAAAAATTATTACCCACAATTCTATTAAAAGTTTTTACATCAGGGCTGGAAAGGTGGCTCAGTGAAGAGCGCTTGCCTTGCATGAATGAGGCCCTGGGTTTGATTCCTCAGCACCACATAAGCAAAAAGTAAAAAGCCAGAAGTGGCGCTGCAGCTCAAGTGGTAGAGCACTAGCCTTGAGCTGAAGAGCTGAGGGACAGAGCCCATTCCCAGAGTTCAGGCCCCACGACAGGACCCCCCCCAAAAAAAGTTTTTTACATCACAATTTGTTAGAACTATAATTCAAATCACAGTTTAATAGTAGATCATTTTAATATTAGATCATTTTAATAACAGGTTACTTATTCCTGATTTCTTAATATTAAATGGTTAATATATAATTTAAATTTAATATATAAATTAAATTTAAATTTAATATATAATTTAAAATTTAGAAAAGACGAAATTGAAACTAATTTTAATAATACATTTTATGAATTGTAAAATTGAGAAGCATTAGAATTAAAAAATATATATCATTACTGTTTCATTTATGTGAATTAATGGAATAATTCAAAGTGTATTCTACACTTATCACTCAGCTTGACATCAAATAATAAATTATTGCACATGACTCTTGGTATCAGGTGGAAGGGTTCAGCACTGTGGTAAAATTCACACCACACAGTATATGAGGGTATGACTCCTCTCATCTAGTTTAAATTGTGGAAATTTGATTTCTTCATGCATGTTAAATTCCTTTCTAGGTGACATCGACACAGTTATATGCAATTAGATACACGAGTAGCATTTCAGATGATTCTTAAAAGTCATATTCATTAATTAAATTTTTATATTTTGTACCAAATAAATATTTATAGAGAGACTGAATTTCTGAGTAGATGATGGTGTATATGTGACAGATTACACATCTTGATGTTCAATTTATATTCCTGCCATTGTTTCTACTGTTGGATTTATTATTTCATAAGGGGATAATTGTATTATATTGGATATAAGAAATAAACTAAATGTTTATTCCATTAATCCTTTGCCAATTGTCTAATTGCAATATAAATTATCCATGTGTTTGAAGTAATGAAAATAACAACAGATAAAAGCCTGATAAATCAGTCTGTAGTAGACAAGTATTTTCGC
Source organism: Dipodomys merriami (assembly GCF_024711535.1). Lineage (NCBI taxonomy): Eukaryota > Metazoa > Chordata > Mammalia > Rodentia > Heteromyidae > Dipodomys > Dipodomys merriami. Next base: position 66,588 of record NW_027202538.1, on the reverse strand, counting down.
CTTTATTTTGATAATTGTTCTTCTTTTACACTACAGAATATTCTTGGGAAAATGTGCTCCAGGATGGCCAAAATGCAGAACATTATGTTTTGATCTATCTTAAGACAAGGAAGGAAGGCCAACCTTCCATAGAAAAGTCTGTTCCCAGTGATGTGATCTGTTTTATGGTGGTCATTTGGAAATGAACATTTTTCAGTCAAACTTGAAAAGCCATCTTGATAGACCATTTCTGTAAGTGGTTACAGAGGCTCATTGATGGCTTTGCAAGGATCCATATTGCCTCATTTTGAGACAACTAAAACAGGAATTTAGTCAGTTCTTTTTGTATCTTTAGGAAAAAAGCCATTGACTCTAGGCCAGGGGATCACTGGGGCCCAGAGAATCTACTACCTTGAATAGTAATCCTAGATCTCTAAAAAACACACAAACAAACAGTAAACTCCAGTGAGTACAGCCAGCCAGGGCTGCTATCACAGCCTACTTGAAGTCAGGCATAAAACAGAAGCTGAGAGTCATTTAGCTAATCACTAATATATTTTTTATGAGGCAGAATGAAATGAGGTTCCTGAGAAAGGGTCAGAAAGACTGATCAGAGAGACTAAAATTGATCACACAAAGATTGAATAATAGAATTCCTTATAGAACAAATAAATCATAGAACACTTGTGCATGTAAGAACAAAACATAAGACCAATTCCAGAAATACACAATTTCTTAGAGATCAGCTTAATGAATTATCAATGGAAATCTTTGAATTCTTAAATATTTGACCACATGTGGGAGAAGGCCAATTGCTGAAGAGAAAGAAAATGTCATCACTCTGTTAGGAGGTCCAATATCACATTAGGAAGTAATCAAACACAGATAATAAATAGAGAAAAAGATAATAAATAGAGATAATAAAAAGAGAAAACAATTATTCCAAATGACGGTTTTATTTGTTTTGATGTAACAGTTCTTGATTTACATTCTAGCAATAAACATACAATTGATCCTGTCCCACAGCTGAATTGATATTGACTGCAGTGTTCCCACATGAAGGAAAAGAGAAAATTTACAAATGTGTGATGAAATGAGTTGAGGGTGCTGTATTCTAATAGTGATATCTGATATTTAGACACAGGTGAAGAGGTGGATTTTCTGTTATAAAACCCCCCCCATTTTTAGCCTGCTACCAGAGGCTCATAGTTGTAATCCTAGCTACTCAGGAAGCTGAGATCTGATGACTGCCGTTCAAAGCCAGCCTGGGCAGGAAAGCCCTTGAGCCTCCTATCTCCAATTAACCACCAGAAAACCAGAACAGGCCCTGTGGATCAAGAGTTAGAGCTCCTACCTTGAGTTGAAGAGCTCAGGGCCAGTGCCCAAGCCGAGACATCAAGCCCCTCAACCAACAACAACAACAAAATAATCTCCCTTTTCTTGGACTGCTTACAGCTTTTCCTAACATTGAATAAAGAAGCCATTTTATCACCGACTACATTTAAGTCCTATTGTAGAACGATTTGGAATCTTATGTCAAAAGATTCATATTTGGGGAAACAAATACCAGCAATGTAACTTTTTTCCAATCTTGAACTCTGGGCCTGGGCCTTGAACATGGTTATGCTGGTAGTTTTTATGTGAACTTCTTTGTTATTTTTTGGAATACTGACCCTGAGTGGAATTACTGGGTAATAGGGAGATCTATGTTTAGTCTTTTGAGGAAAGTTCATTCTGCATTCCAGAGTGTTTGAACAAGTTCAATTTCCTACCAACAGTGTAATAGAGTTCCCATTTGGCTACATCCACCTCAGCATTTGCTATTGTCAATTTTCTTGATAATTGTCCTCCTAACTGGGATGAGGTAGAATCTGTCTTGTTATTGTAGATGTCTAGGCACCTTCTAGCTACCATAAATGAATGAATCCATGAAACCTATATTGCTCTGAGTGTGCATTCCTTTCTCTTAATATAATTTCCCTAAGCCTTTCATTTTCCTTAAGACTAGTGAAAAGTCATTCCTTCTGATGGGTAAATAGAATTCCATTGTGTGTGTGTGTGAGTGTGTGCGTGTGTGTGTGTGTGTGTGTGTGTGTGTGTGTGTGTGTGTGTAAAATGACCATATTCCCATGAGTTCATTTCTAAGCCCTCTGTTTCATCTGTAATTTTGTAATTTCATATTAAATTTTGATTGCTTTCCCTACTGCCTTGAAGAATATTGTTGGGATTTTGCTGGGTATTGCATTGTAAATAGTTTGGGGGTAATATTGCAGTTTTCACAATGTTAATTCTTCCAACCAAGAGCATTGAAAGACTTTCCATTTACTTGAATCTCCTTCAATTTCCCATTTTAGTGTTTTAACGTTTTTATAGTAGAGGTCCTTCACATTTTTATTTAAATTAATTAATTCCTAGTTTCGTTGTTGTTTTGTTCTGTTTAGTTTTGATTTGATTTTGAGCTAATATAGATGAGGTTGTTTTTTGGATTCCAGCCTCGATCTTCCCACTATTGGTAACACAGAACAACTACTGATTCTTGTGGGTTTTATACCCTGCTACGTTGCTGAAGGTTTGCATCACCTTTACTAATTTGAGGGAGGAAGTTCTAGGGTCCTTTTAATACAGGATCATTTCATCTGTAAAAAGGGATACTTTTCCGTCTTCCCTATTTGGATCCCCATTATGTTTTCTCTTGTCTATTGCTCTTGCTAGGAACTCCACTACTATATTGAACATTAGTAGAGAGAGGGGACATCCTTTTATCATTCCTGATTTTAATGTCTTCATGCTTCCACCATTAGGTAAATGTTTATTATCTCTTTGTCATATACGTACTCTGTATTATATTGAGGAATGTTCCATGCATTCCTAGCTTCTCAGACCTTTAATCATAAAGGGGTATTGGAGTTTGTTAAAAGCTATTTTTACATCTATGTATATATGATAATGTGGCTCTTGTCCCTGCTTCTGCTGATGGTTTATGTTATGTTTATTGACAATTATATTGGATCCAATTGGATCCTAGAATGAATACTGTTTGATTATAGTGTACAATTTTTTGTTAGTTGCTGAAATTGGTTGGTGAGAATTTTATTGCGAAGTTCTGTATTAATGCATATCAAGAGTTCAGTTCATAGTTCTCTTTCTTTGATACGTCCCTATCTGATTTGGGGAAGAGTCTAATTCTAGCTTCATAGAATGTGTTTGATAATTTCATTTCCCTTTCCATTCCATTGAAGAGTTGGATCTGTGTATTGCAAGACCTTTTCAAGCCTTAATTTCATGGTAAATCCATTGAGTCCTAGATTTTTCTGGTATGAGAAATTGTTTATTGACATTTCATTTTCATTACTTCTTATCACTTCCTGGTTCAGTTCGAGTATAGGAAAGCATAAATTTCTCTAGAATTTTCCAGGTGACTGCCATACAGTTTTCAAAATACTTTCTTATAGCATTCTCAATTTTGCTTATTTATGTTGGGATGTCTAACTTTTTCTCTAATATCTCTATTTGGGTGAGTTCTCTTATTGTATTTTCAGGGTGTTTTTTTATTATGAAGGTGTTAGACGGGGGGGGTGTGTTACATTAAAATAAGTAATGAGTACATTACCTCCAACCTTGATATCCCATTCCCACAAAGTTATAAAGTTCATTTCTAACATAGTGTCTAGTGTTTATCACTGTTGCTTTGGTTAATCTTTGTCCCACCATTTCTGTGATTTCTCTTCGTTCCCCAAATCAAATTAATTTAGGTATAAGACAAAGGGTACGGAAATCAAAAACAGTGACTACAGGGAATAAACCAAGGGGGAAAAGTAAATAGAAATAACTAAAATCAGTTCACCATACAATTATCTTGTATCCATTTCTTGGAGCTCATTTCAATAAGCATCATTTTCTATGGTGATATGCATATAAGTATTGAGCTATTGTGCTCTTTTCTAAGAATATCCTAGATATATTCTAGTTTTTCCAAATGGGTGAAAACATGTAGCTTATGATTTTTGGGGTCTGGCTTCTTTGACTTATTATGTTTTCCAAATCTTTCCTTTTCCTTAGAAATGGGGCAATGTCATTCTTTCTAACGGAAGCATAGAATTTTCTTGTGAATGTATATGACATTTTTTTGACCGATTCATCTACTGAGGGGCATCTGTTTTGGTTTCATATCTTAGCTATGGTAAATAATGCTACATTAGACATAGATTTGATAGTAGCGTTAGTGTGGCTTTGTTTGTGGTCATTTGGTAAATACCCAGGAGTGGGATTGCTGGGTCATAGGGGAGCTCTTCTGAGAAACATGTACACTTCTTTATGGAATATTTGAGCAAGCTTACATTTCCACCAATTGTGTAGTAATGTACCTTTTTGGCCATATCCCCACCAGCCCAGCATCTGTTATTATTAATTTTCTTCATAATGGTCATCTAACTGGGGTGAGGTGGAATCTCAGTGTTGCTTTGATTTGCATTTCTATGGCCAGAAATGTTGCATATTTCTTCATGTGTCTATTGGCAATTCATATTTCTTCTTCAGAGAGGTCTCTCTTTAAATCTTAACCCACTTATAAATAGGGTTGTTGGGTTTTGATTATTTGTTGTTTTGGGGAGATAGCTTTTGGGGATCTAAATATATTTGAGATATGAGGCCATTGTCTGTTCCAGAGCAAGAAAAGATCTTCTCCCAATCTGTGGGCTTTTTATTTATCTTTCTATCTATATAAATTCTCAGTCGGATTTGGTAAGGGTCTGTCAATTCTGTTAATTTATTGAAAGAACCAACTCTGTTTTGTTGATCTTTTTATGTTTTATTTTGTCTTTATTTAGGTATTTCTGATTTAATTTTTTTTGGTAGTTCGTAGGGCTTGAACACTGGTCTTGGGCACTGTCCCTGTGCTCTTCACCTCAAGGCGAGAGTGTTACCGTTTGAGCCACAGTGCCACTTCCAGGTTTATATTGGTTTATTGGAAAGTCTCAAGGACTTTCCTGCCAGGGCTGGATTTGACCCTCGATCCTCAGATCTCAGCCTCCTGAGTAACTAGGATTACAGGCGTGAGCCACAACCTGTGTGCGTCTCTGATTTAGTTCTTTTTTTTTGTTGTTTCTGTCTACTGCTTTGGGTTTGGACTTGTTCCTGTTTTCAAGAAGTTTGAGGTATATAATTAAAATACAGACTTGAGGTTTCCCCAATTGCTTGATGTAGGCACTCAGAGGTATACATTTTCCTATATGTATTGCATTTAATATGTCCCAGAGGAGTTGGTATTTTGTGTGTTCAATTTTTTAATTTTCAGAAACTTTCAGATTTTCATTATAATGTATTCAGTGCCCCACTGGTCATTCAGTAATGTGTTGTTCAGTCTTCATGTGTTTGAGAATTTTATTTTTGCTTTAGCTGTTTAATTCTAAGTTTATTCTGTTGTGCTCTGACATGATTTGGCAAGTCAATTTATTTTTCTTTCATTTTGAATAGAATTTCTATGTAACATAAGATATGTTCTATTTTGAAGACTCTTCCAAGAGCTGCTGAGAAGAATGTTTCTATTGATGCTGAATGTGTATTCTGTAGATGTCTGTTAGGGCTAGGCAGTCAAGGTAGTTATTTAGGCCTGCAGTTTCTTGGTTGAGTTTTTCCTGGGTGACCTATCCAAGGATAACAATGATGTGTTGAGATGTGTTTTTAGGTTAAGTAGTATTTGGTTGATGAATTGGGGGTGCTCCAGGATTCAGGGAATTGATGTTTAGACTTTTTATATCCTCCTAATGGAGAGTTGCTTTTATCAATATATAATGTCTCTTCCTCCTAATTTTAATTTGAATTCTATTTTATCTTATGTTAGTAATTCTACTGTGGCCTGTTTATTGTGTCCATTTGCTTGAAATTTTTCCTTCCAGCCTTTCAGTTTGAGTATGTGTTTGTTTTTGTCAATAAAATATGTCTCCTGTAGATACTAGATGGTAGTAGATAGTATCTAATCTATGTCTTCTATTTGGAAATTTAAGTCCAATGATACTCAGAGTTAAGACTTTGAAATATTTGATACATCCTGCTGTGTTATGCACCTGTTGTTAGGAGCTGTGCCTCATGTACTCTTAATATGTTTACCTTGTTCTCTGGTAGGGAGCATTCTATGTAACCAGTTCCTGTTCTTCTTGATCTTCTCTATGTAGGATATATTTGATTAACTTCTATCCTGCTGATTTGGTGGAGATACATTTTTTCAAGTTTTCTTTGTCTTTAAATATTTTTATATATACTATTAATATAAAGGATAGTTTGGCTTGGTACCGTATTCACAGTTGGTAGTTGTTTGCCTTTAACGTTTGTCATACATCATGCCAGGCTCTCCTTTTTACCATATCAGCTAAGAAATCTGTATTTATTCTGACTCTATATCTTTTATAAATAATCCGTCTTTTGCCAGGTGTTGATTTGATCTTCTGTTGTGATTTCTTTTTCTGGATTTAGGTTTTTGTCTAGACCATTAAATGTAGGAGAAGAGATCAGTTGTGGTGAGATGTTGTCATGTTAATACTTGTGGTTACAATGACAGTTTGGACTGTCCAGTGGTAAGGTGAATTGAGTCTGTGTTTAGATGTGACTGTCTCTGTTCATGATTTATTTCCCATGTGGCCCTTTGTTTCCACACTGCAGTTGTGCTTTTGAATATGTTGACCAACAGAGTCACAGCAGTCACCTGCCTGTCTGGGTAACTTCTCATTTCTGTTTTCTTGTGAAGACAATATAAAATCTGCTTCTGAATTTTATATCTATATATAATTATAGCTGACTTGGTGTGAACCACTAGATTTGGAGTATCTTCTAGGACTCTCAATATCTGTTTCATTAGAGAGAGCTAGGTCAATTTTCTGTTGTTATTCTTTCATTGTTTTTCCTCTTCCTCAGGTTTATTTATTTATATTGTGGATTTTTTTCACATAATTTATGATTTGTGATGGTTGTATTAGATTATTTTTGTTTTTATATTTGTGTTACTTTGAAATAGTGATTTCATGCTTGTATGAAGAGACAGTAATAATACGAAATATGAAGAGCCTAAGGCTTAAAGAGGTACAATGAAGGCCTAAGTAACTCCATTACAGGCTAGCAACCATCTTGTGAGGTATGAATTATTAAAATAACCATGGGTTTGACCAAGAAATGACACAAAAAGAAAAACAATTCCTGGACAACTGAGACATAAATGATCCTTGGGAAAGACACAGGAATTTTCTCCAGATGCATTGACCAAAGACTGGGTGGCCATACAGGACACAGTGACCCAGTGGCCAGACAATTCCCATCAATAACACATCCATAATAATATTAACCAATCACATATGTATAGCGTAGTTTGCTTAAAATGTTAACCAATCATGTAATCTCTCATGTAAAACTTCCTTAAAGTTGTTTGTTGAATACTATATTAAAAAAAACTGTGTTTATTCTATGCTCGGGGCTTCTTAGCATCACCGGTTACTGAGTGGGTGGAGGATCAACCTCGAGCTTGCAAATAAATGACTCCTTTGTTATTTGCATTGGTCGTGGTCTCTGGTGGTCTTGTGGGGTCTCGAGTCCAGGTAAAACAAATAGGGGCTCATCTGGGATCTCCCTCATAAGCTCACCCAGACAACTGATCAGGGAATAGTAAAGAACAGCCAGTAAGTTTTGTAACTGTGATATTTGTGTAGTTTTCAGGTTGGGTCTTGGAGTTGTCAAGAAATCATGGCGGACGTGCTATAAGGTAGCCAACGGGACCAGTGGGAGATGTCCCCCAGATGCCCGGGGAAGGTAAACTATTCACTAGTGCGGACACTTGGGCCCATCTGTAGTTCTGAACTGTCTGCTTGGTAGTTTACAGGGCAGTCTGTCCACTAGTGCGGACATTTGTGATGTTTCCTGTCTTTAGTCTGGCAATTTCTGTCTGACAGTCTACCACCCAGTCTATCACCTGCATGCTGTTAATGTGTCTTCTCTTAAAATCTGTGTGTCTGTCTGTATTGTGGCTTTCGTGGAACATTTCCTCTTTCATATTCATCCTGACACAGATGCCTGGAAACCCTGTTTGCCTCCATGTAAAATTGTTATTCTTTGTTCAGTTTCTTGTCCAACAATCATTACTTTCTCTTTCAGAATCTCTAGTCTTCTGCCTCGAAGGATGAAATTTGGCTTAGAAAGTTGGCCCACTTGAAGCAAAGCTAGAGTCGGGTAGTCTTTTACCCAATTACACTGCTGAAACATCACCAAGTGTCTCCGTCTACCTCTTTGGGATCCTAAACAGGCCAGCGAATCCACACTTTTCTCCTTGGGACACTCTGAGTTGTGGTTTTATCCTAAATCCCCGAAATTTTGTGACATTTGTAATTGCCTTCCTCCTTTTTTCTTGTCTTTTGTGTGGATTGATATACGCTGAAATGAATCATAACCAAAGTACACATCTTACCTTTCTGACAGATACTTTTAAAGATGTTAAGGAAAGAGCTAACAATTTAGGTGTTGAAGTTAAAAAAGAAAAATTACTTACTTTGTGCAAGTCAGAGTGGCCTACTTTTGAGGATGGATGCCCGCCCCCAAAGAACTTTTAATCTAAACACCATTTGGGAGGTTAAATGTAGGGCTTTTCTCCCAGGAAGTGCAGGCCACCCCAATCAGATTCTCTATATTTTAGTTTGGCAGAATTTGGTGCAGGAACTTCCAAAGTGTCTGTTGCCTTTTCTACCCCTTTCTGTCGATAAAAACAAGATTTTAGCATTAGAAAAGGTTGTGTCAACTACCCCCTCAGCCTCCTTATATGCCATTTTACAGGAAGGGAGTGAAGATCTTCTCTTATTGGACTCTGATCTCCTCCCATACCCTTCACTGCTGCCTCCTCCACCCCTCATGGAGGAAGGGGAGGCAGCAAGAGATGAGGAGCAAGGAGCCAGCAGCAACTTGGAAGGGTCAGCAGGAAGAACTCGTGATAGCATTCAGGGAGCTGCCAGCCTGAGACTCCCTGCTACCACCATAATGCTGCTGTTCAGAGAAATTGGGCCTCCGGACAAAAACAGAGACCGCCGACTTCAGTAGCCCTTTCCACGAGTGACTTATATAATTGGAAAACACAAAATGCAAAATTTTCAGATAATTCCAAGGATTTGATTTATCTCCTAGATAATGTAATGTTCATGTGTCAGCTGACCAGGGATGATTGCCAGCAGTTACTTCGGGTCTTGTTCCACACAGAAGAAAGAAAAAGGATTCAAACTGAGGCTAGGAAACTGGTTCTGGGGCATAACGGGTAGCCTACTGCTAAGCCTGATTTCACCAATGCATCTTTTCCATTAACCAGGCCTCCAAATGATGGTTTGGACTACAACACGGCAGAACATAGGGGGAGAATAAGGGTCTATCACCAGACTCTAATGGCGGATCTCAAGGCAGTAGCCTGCAAACATACCAATTTAGCTAAAGTTTACATGGCCTTACAGGGAAGGAAACCCTACAATGCCCAAATAGTCAAGGTCTACACAGACATTAGTGGACTTACTGCAAAGAAATATTGCATTAGGTCAAAGAATGTGCTAAGAAAGGGAAACTGAACAAAGCAGTGGCAGCCCCATAGAAACTCGACACTAATGGCTAACAGTACTGCTAATAATGAATAGGGATGTCAGGGTTCAATTCCCCTCCCTGAACTCAGGGTAGCACTGAGAGTGGATGGGACTCCAGTAAAATTTCTAGTGGATAAATGGACCCAATACTCTGCTTAAATAAAGCCCCAAGGAAAAGCCTCAAATAAAATCTCTTGGGTAATGGGCTAGTATGTAGCTCAGTGGCAAAGTGCTTGCCTAGCAAGTACAACATCCTGGGTTCGATCCCCAGTACCAAAAAAAAAAGACAAAAAATACAGTTAAAAAACTCCAAACAACAACAAAAACCTCTTGGGTGCAAGAAGTAATGTTAATTAAACAATACTCATGGACCACCGAAAGAACAGTGGACCTGGGGATGGGATGAGTGTCCCACTCATTCTTTGTTATTCCATAAAGCCCTTATCCCTTATTGGGAAGAGACTTGTTAACCGAGGTCAGGGAACAGATTCACTTATATCCAGAAGGCCCCCAGGTGGAGGATGCTCAAGGAAGACCAATACACGTATTGACTCAGGGCCTGGAAGATGAGGACTGGTTGCTTCAACCATCCTAGACTCCTGACCAAGAAATCACCTATTGGCTGGAATGGTATCCAGAAGCTTGGGCAGAGACTGGCGGAGTGGGACTAGCGAAACATAGACCAGCAATCTTCATCAAAGTAAAATCAGGGGTGGACCCAGTTTGACAATACGCTATGTCCATGGAGGCACAGGGGGAATTACACCCCACATTAGGTGTCTGCTAGACCTGGGTGTATTGTGACCCTGCCAGTCAGAGTGGAACACTCCCCTGCTACCAGTCTGCAAGCCCAAATCAAATGAATAGAAGCCAGTACAGGACTTCAGGTAAGTACATAAAAGGGTAATGGACAATCACCCTACCATACCCAACACCTACACTCTCCTGAGCACCCTGCCTCAATATAGGCAGTGATACATTGTATTAGATTTAAAGATGCCTTTTTCAGCCTACCCTTGGTGCCCAAAAGTCAAGATCCCTTTGCATTTGAGTGGACAGATGTCAAAGGAGGTGTCAATGGATCTGGACAAGACTCATTCAAGGATTCAAAAACTCACCAACACTCTTTGATGAAGCTCTGCATGAGGACTTGGGTGAGTTTAGGGGAATCCACCCTGGTCTGACTTTGTTGCAATATGTGGGTGACTTATTAACTGCCGGTGAAACTGAAAGAGAATGCATCCATGGAACAGAAGATTTATCCCAGATATTGGGAAACCTTGGTTAATGAGCATGGGCCAAGAAAGCATAAACCTGCAAATCAGAGGTAATTTACCTGGGCTATTTATTGAAATGGGGGCAGCGATGTCTCACCAAAGTCAGAAAAGAAACTGTCCTTCAAAATTCCAACACGACGGTCACAGCACCAAGTAAGGGAGTTTTTGGGTTCTGCCACCTTTTGCCATCTGTGGATCCAAGGGTTTGCAGAGCTGGCTAAACCTCTTTACGAGGAGAAGCAACTGTTTCAATGGACAGAGGAAGCTGAATGAGCCTTTGAACAGATAAAAACTGCCTTATTATAAGCTCCAGTGTTGGGACTCCCTGATGCCAGTAAACCTTTTTACTTATATGTGGATGAACATAATGGAATAGCAAAAGGAGTCCTAACCCAATATTTGGGCCCGTGGAGAAAACCAGTAGCCTACTTGTTAAAGAAATTAGACTCAGTAACAGTAGGATGACCACCATGTCTGAGAATGATAGCGGCTACTGTTCTGTTGGTAAAATACACAGATATACTAACCATGGGACAAGAACTGTATGTGACCACCCCCTCACACTATTGAGGGTGTGTTAAAGCAACCACCAGATTGGTGGCTCAGCAATACCCAACTAACCCATTACCAAGGAATGCTACTCAACCCTCTCAGAATCAATTTCCAGGCTCCCTCGGTTCTCCACCGGGAAATGCTTCTACCAGATCAGGATCTAAACATGCCACTACATAACTGCTCAGAAATCCTGGCACAAGTCCATAACATCCAAGAGGACTCAAGGGTCCAGCCATTGCTGGATGCTGAACTCGTGTGGTTTACAGATGAAAGCATCTTTATTCATCAGCGAGAGTTATGTGGGAGTGGCAGTAGTGACTGAGACTGATGTGGTCTGGGATGAACCTCTACCAGTAGCCATATCAACCCAGAGAACCAAGTTAATAGCCCTGACCCAAGCTCTAACACTGGGAAAGGACAAAATGCTAACTGTGTACACTGACAGTCCGTATGCATTTGCAACGGCTCATGTACACAGAGCTATTTACAAAGAAAGATGATTACTGATATCTGAAGGAAAAACCATCAAAAATAAAGATGGAATCTTGGCTTTAATTACTGTTCTTTGGCTGCCTAAGTTAGCCATTGTTCATTGCCCTAGACATCAAAAACCTAAAGATGCTGTGAGTAAAGGCAGTACCCTGGCCTACAGAATAGCCCAGGAGGTGGCATTACAAAGCCACTCTATAATTATGATTAAAACCCAGACCCTATTACGAGAACTCTTTAGGATACTCCAATATACACCACAGAGGACTTGAAATGGATTGATCAACTGCCCATGGCACAATGCCTAAATGGTTGGTGGAGAGATTTTAGGAGCAACATTATTTTACTAGAGCAGTTAGGGAGTAAAGTACTGCTTAAGTTGCATTGAAGCACCCATATGAGTGCAAAGAAGATGCAAGAACTGGTGAGAAATACTGGACTTTGGATCAAAAATAACCCTGCTAAAATAGAACAGATTGTCAGGGACTGTAAGGCATGTCAACTGACAAATGCAAGGAAGAACTAAACAGAAACAGGCAGTCAAATCAGAGGAGATAGACCAGGAACTTACTGGGAGGTGGACTTCCAACTTGGCAAGTATGGATATAAATATCTGCTAGTTTTCATAGATGGGTAGAATCCTTTACTACAAAGCACGAAACTGCAGAGGTAGTGGCTAAGAAGTTACTAGAAGAGATCTTTCCCGGGTTTGGCATCCTTATTATGATAGGATAATATAATGGACCAGCTTTCATGTCCAAGGTAAGTCAGAGAATTGCAAGTGCTCTTGGGACAGATTGGAAATTGCATTGCACTTATAGACCCCAAAGTTCAGGAAAGATGGAAATGTTGCATAGAACTCTAAAAGAGTCCCTGACCAAATTGACCATGGATACTGGCGGTGACTGAGTAACTCTCCTTCCCTTTGCCTTATACAGGGTATGCAACTCCCCTTTTAAAATTGGTCTTTCCCCTTATGGAATTGTATTTGGACTGCCCCTTCCACAATTCCTAACTTGTCACAACAGTTGCTTAGAAAACATGATGACTCTGAACTTTTGTTCTCCCTCAGGGCCCTACAGAGGGCCCACCTTGATGTCTGGCCCAGACTGAGGGCGCTATACAAGTCGGGCCCTCCACCAATCCCATATCACTTCCACCCCGGTGACTGGGTCTTGGTGAAAAGACACTGACAGGAAAACTTGGAGGCGAGGTAGAAAGGACCTTATGTGGTCATCTTCACTACACCGACAGCCCTCAAAGTCGACGGCATTGCTACCTGGATACACCATTCACATGCGAAGCCTGAAGATTCCATAGCGGATCTCGTTGAGGACCCAGATTGGCAAGTCTCATGCTCCAAAGACAATCCTTTAAAGCTCAAATTCAGTTGTAAAAAGACAGTCACGAATTGGTTATTGATGTATAACTTACTTGGAAATTGTATTAGCATAGTAGTAAGTGCAGGCAATCCCCCCACCCATAAATTGGACATGGATTGTTAGTAATCAGGTAATGGGTAAATGTGTCCCTTTGGCCATGAAAGAGGGATCATCCCTATGGTTCCCAGACAAGCTCACATTTAACTTGTGTCAGTTTGCTGATGGAGTATGGGAAGGACCTAGGCTTATGAAATGTAGAGGGAGACACTGGTATATATGCCCAGGGAAAAGAAGGACTAGTAATTTTGGAGGACAAGAGGACTTTTACTGTAAGAGCTGGGACTGGAAAACAAGTACTTCAGGAAAATGGAAAGGAATGGGAGGAGACCTTGTTAAGTTTACCAAATCAGAACGTGCAGCCATCCAGTTTAATGGACTGCCTGTACAAAACAAATTAGGGTCTTCCAGGATTCTGATGCCAGATTGTAATTTCGGTTCACAGACAAGGGCAAACAAGCCCTAGGATGGGAATCAGGAAAGAATTGGGGACAAAGATTGTACAGGGGAGAGACACATGATGGCATTCTCATAAACATACAAGCATTTGCCACAGCCAATTATTCCCCTTCAGCGATGGGACCAACACAGTTTTAAAACCAGTCTCTGCTGTAAAACTCAAAGTAGACAACAAGAAAGAGCCCTGGGTTGTAGTGACCCCATCTCCTCCGAAAAAGGGAGACCCCTTTAGGGAGAGAATCCCATTGCCAGAGGATTCCCTATGGCAGCTGTTGGTTCAAACTTACATTGTGATCAATCAGATCCATCCTGATATTACAAGTTCTTCTTGGATGTGTTATGATATGAGACCTCCATTTTATGTGGGTATTGCAGTGGTACAGAATGTAACAAATGCTAAAAACAACTAAATCATGTACGTGGGACAAAAGGAAGCAAAACTTACTCTATAGGACAAGGGTTATGTGTGGGACGAGTACCAACTAACTTACTCACTTATGTAATCAGACCCAAGAATGGATTCCAGTGGAAGGTTATCTATTACCTCCCCAAGATGCTTGGTGGGTATGTTCAACTGGCCTAACTTCCTGTGTCCACTTAGAAGTATTTTAGGACTAACAGTGTTTGTGTCATGGTACAAAATATCGACTTCTCTACCATTTTCATGTAGATAAGATGATAAAGATGTCTGCAGCAAGCTACTGTCCCAGAAAACCTAAAAGAGAAATAATAACAGTAGTAACAACGGGGCCCTAGTAGGCTTAGCTGGACTAGGAACTGGGGTGGCATCCCTAATTACTCAGAGAACATCTTACACTAGCCTTCGTGCTGCTATAGATGAGGATAATAAAAACCTGGAAAGCTGTATAGGCTACCTTCAAAAATCACAGGACTCCTTAGCCGAGGTAGTGTTGCAAAACAGATAGGGGCTGGACTTAATTTTCTTACAACAAGGAGGCCTATGTCCTGCCCTCGGGGAAGAATGCTGCTTCTACCTTAATCATTCCGGAGTTGTAAAAGAATCTTTAGCTAAAGTAAGAGAGGCACCAGCAAAACGAAAAAGAGAAAGAGAATAACAAGAAGGATGGTTTGAATCATGGTTAATTATTCCCCTTGGATAACCACCTTAATATCCACTCTGTTGGGCCCCATTATCATTCTGGTACTTGTGTTCACAGTAGGGCCTTGCATTGTAAATCTACTAGTGATGTTTGTTAAGGAACGTGTAACACCATGCAGATGATGGTATTGATAACACAATATCAACTGATTCCTGACAAAAGACATAGTGCAGGTCCATAAGGACCATGATTTGCCCTTAAGGTGACCATTAGAAAGGAGGAAATGAAGAGCCTAAAGCTTAAAGAGGCACAAAGAAGGCCTAAGTAACTCCAATACAAGCTAGCAACCATCTTGTGAGGTATGAATTATTAAAATAACCATGAGTTTAACCAAGAAATGACATAAAAAGAAAAACAATTCCCGGACAATTGAGATATAAATACTCCTTGGGAAAGCCACAGAAATTTTCTCGAGATGCATTGACCAAACACTGGGTGGCCATGCAGGACACGGTGACCCAGTGGCCAGACAATTCCCGTCAATAACATGTCAATAATGATATTAGCCAATCACATACGTATAGCTTAGTTTGCTTAAAATGTTAATCAATCATGGAATTTCTAATGTAAAGCTTCCTTAAAGTTGTTTGTTCAATAGTATAAAAACTGTGCTGATTCTATGCTCGGGACCTCTTAGCGTCACTGGTTACTGAGTGTGTGGAGGACCAACATCAAATTTGCAAATAAACGACTATTGTTATTTGCATTGGTCGAGGTCTCTGGTGGTCTTCAGGGGGTCTCGAGTCCAGGTACAACAAATGTATATTAGTACATTGAAAGAAAGAGAGCAGACATTTTAACCTATTTTCTACAAGTAAATTAATATTAAACAAAGCTAATTAAAATAATTACTTACTGTTTTAGACGATGAGTATAATACTCTTGGATATCTTGGAGGAAAAGACTTTAGACTCATTGCAACTGATGCCTTACATTGAAATTACTGGCTAAACTTTCTTCTTCAGAAAGGCAAAAGCTCCATGTCTTTCATATTAGTATTATAAAATCATAATATCTGCATGTTGAATTGTTTTCCTCTGCTATTTTCAATGCCATTCGTCATCCATTAGGTATCCAGGGCTTAGAATGACCAATTACTTAAAATACCTATATTGCTTATATTGTGGTAGAAATCTCCGTAATATTAATATGAATTTATATCTGAGTCTCATCTTGAGCTACATTCATATAAAATTTATGCAGTATCAAGCAAGAAACCTGATTTTTACTCTTTTCTATGTTTTAATCAACAAATCGATTCTCTTTAGAAATGTTCTCATCTTTTATATTGCTCCAGCAAACATGTATTTCTAGTACTTTTATTGAAATAAATATAACATATGGAACATGAAAACAAAAACCTCCCTTATGACTTTAATGTAAATCCTTGGGAATTTGCATTAAAAGCACAATTCACATGTCTATACATGAATAATCTAATGCTTAAGTCAATTAGACACAAGCACTACCATACCACATAAAGTCTCAATTTACTTAAAGGCACCAAAATATTGGTGTTCATGAATATCACTCATTTTTAGAAAATGACTAGTCACAACAAAGTTTATATTATATTTCAAATTTTAAAAATGGAAATGATGTGAATATCCTGTTTCCAGGAATAGATTTATTCAGCAAACAGGGAAACAAAAACTAAGGGTTTTTCATATAGAATGAAAGATGTAACAGCAGACTGTCTTTCCTTCAGATGATAAGTACATGCATATCGTGTGATTTATTCAGATACTATAAAAATTCATGAAAGGATTTGTGATCAGAAGTGATAGGTAAGCAAAGTAAGTGGAAAACTGAATATGTAAATTGTGCTTTCAATATAGGATGTCAATTTTCCAATAAATGAGCCTATAGATGATGATTTTGTATCTATAACACACATCCAGTATTCTACATTTTATTCTTCTACTTTCTTGATATCATTTGCTACTAAAGAATCAAGGTGGGCGCTTTCTTGGTTCCTAAATCCAATAAATTTTAGTATTTTGGAACAGTAGTATAAATTCATGGAGTTTGACTTGAATATCAAGTTTGAGGATACAGTATTTAGGGTATTGTTAATTGGCCTGAAGCAGCCAGAACATATTATGAATACTCAGACCCACAGTAAACTAAGAACTAAGGACTTGATCTCGGGGAAAGATAAAGGTCCAGGCAAGATCTTAAGCTGAAATAAAGCAATGGAGCAAACATCAGTCAACAATCATTACAGGTGAATGCAACTGATCTCTGATGTGTCTGGGTGGCAGCTGTGTATGTGTGTGTGTGTGTGTGTGTGTGTGTGTGTGTGTGTGTGTGTGTGTGTGTGTGTGTGTGTGTGTAAGAGACAGAGAGAAAGAGAGAGAGAGAGAGAGAGAGAGAGAGAGAGAGAGAGAGAGAGAGAAAGTGTGTAGAGAATTTTAATGTGGCTTCCATATTTACAGTCCATAGAGCATTGCTTGTTAGAGAGAAGGTGCTCTTACCAGAGCTCTCATACCACTGTCATCTCTTTTTACTGCAAGAACACTTGCTTAATATCTAATTAAAAAGGGAAAAATAAACAAAAATTGTACATGATTTTTTTGAAAATTAATTGGCATATTGAAGGTCAAAGGGAGGAATTGGAGATTAATATAATCTTTTTTCTCTCTTCTGATTATTACACCGCAATAGCTATTATTTTCTGGAGTCTCCTGTAATGTACTCATTGATGAATTACTAATATGCTTAATAATATGAAACATATGATAGAGAAATAGATCAGCCAACAAGCACAATGAACTAGTGATACGATCGAGCTTTTGAGAAAGGTTGCCACATCTTTTAGGAATGCAATTCCTTCATATGAACTTCAAATTTTATGGCTTTCCCTGTGTTATTAAAAAGTAAGAAAGTACTGTAGAAACAAAAATTCCTGTTCAGCGAAGTAGAAAGTGCTCATGTAACCATCCTCATGTTGCCAATTTCCATTCCATAAAGACTCTTTGTTAGAGGGCTTTCATTTATTGTACTTCAGCACATCATCCTTCCCTGTTGGAGACAGGAAAAAAGATAATTTTGTTTGAATATTATTTTATATAAGTTAGTGTGTAAGGGCATGATTTGTATAATTACAGAAGTTTGTAATAAATGTAAGTAGGGATCATGTCACAACTAAAAAATATAAAATTAAAATCACATAACAAGATTAGAAGTCACAGCATTTTGTGCATGAAAACATACATAAGATTAGTTGCAGAATTTCTATTTTTATTTATTTATTGTAAAGATATTTTACAGAGGGTTACAGTTACATGAGTGAGGTAATGAGTACACTTCCTCTTGAACATTGTTACCCCCTCCATTGTTTTCCCCCTACCATCAACTTCCTCCCTCCCTTCCCCGAGGTTCTTTTTTTTTTTTTTTGATTGTGATTAAGTGATTACATAATTTCCGGAAATTCACAGTATTGTGGAATAATGATGCTCATTTAAAGTCACAAGTTCATTGTAACTTTCCTGGAGCAAATTGTCTATCACAGTCTGTAACATATAACGGTGTTCACATGTTATATACCATATATGTGATAAGCAGCATGGGGATATTTAGTAGTGGTTCAACCAGATGAGTGGGAGTTCTTTGTTTCTTAAGTCCTGTTAGTTTTGTCGTATCACCTAACATTTTGGATTTAGCATCCACTTATCAGGGAGACCATGTACCATTTGTCTCATCATTCTTGGCTTACCTCACTCAACATGATTCCTTCTAGCTCCTTCCATTTCCCTGCGAATGCCATTATTTTGTCATTTCTAATGGCTGCATAATATTCCGTTGTGTATATATACCACAATTTTTGGATTCATTCATCTGTGGTGGGGCATCTGGGTTGTTTCCATATCCTAGCTATGTGTACAGTGCTGCAATAAACATGGAGGTGCACATGTCCTTGTATATTGGTTCTTGTTGTTCAGGGTAGATGCCTAGAAGTGGTATGACTGGGTCGTAAGGAAGGTCAATCTTTAGCTTTCTAAGGACCCTCCAGACTGCTTTCCAAAGTGGTTATATAAGTATACATTCCCACCAGCAGTGTAATAGGGTTCCTCTTTATCCACATCCCCTCCACCATTTGTCGTTGGCTGATTTGTGGATGTGGGACATTCTGACTGGGGTAAGATGGTATCTCAGGGTTGTCTTTATTTGCATTTCCTTCACCAATAGGGATAATGAACATTTCCTCATGTGTTTCTTTGCCATTTTTATTTCTTCATTTGAGAAGTCCCTCTTTAGTTCCCTTGCCCATTTAGTAATTGGTTTGTTAGGTTTGGGAGGGATTAGTTTCTTCAGTTCCCTGTATATACAGGATGTTAACCCCTTGTCTGATATATTGCTGGTAAATATTTTTTCCCAATTAGTTGGTTGTCTTTCTAGCTTAGTTGCAATAGATTTAGCTGTGCAGAATATTTTTATTTTAAGGTAGTCCCATTTGTCGAGTCTCTCTCCAACTTGTTGTGACCCTGGGACTCTGTTCAATAAGTTCCTTCCTGTTCCTATTAGTTCAAGTGTCTCTCCTACTCTGTCCTGCAGTAGTCAGAATTTATATTTTGAGATAAAATTTATATTAAAGTATAAAGCACTTTACTAACGGTTGAAACATTTTCTTCACAGATATGTTTCTTAGAGATATTTTTGCTTCATAATTTTAAGAAGAAAAATGGCTCCAAAGTAATTATTTTAAAAAATCATTATTTTCCTGTTACCATGTGATTAACGTCCAAATTAGAAATCCAGATATAAGATTTAACTTAATTTAACCAAAAATATTTATTGAGTATAAGAACCTTCTGCTCTCTACATTCTTCACACTAAGTTTACAAAATATAATGAGTCTGAAATAATTAGTCTCTTTGTGACCTGTGTTGATATTATTTACAATGTGAGCAAAATGTTTAAACAATAGTATTTATTTTAGCTTAGTTGCTCTGAAGAGACAATAAATGATGTAATCAAAGCATAAAAATGTCTAGATTTAATATTTAGAATTCAGGAAATGTTTTGACCACTCTGGTTACTGGAGCCTTCTCAAGAACCTCATGAGATAATTTATATTGATGAATCAAAAATCCCAGAGGGTAGATATTTCTGAATAAAAAAATCGTAGCATTCTGAATATGTAGAGCTATGTATCAAACATAGAAAATTTAGCTTTTAAATATCTGTATATATTAATTCATTTAATTGCAGGGTATTTACTTGTTCTGAAAGGAGATAAAATTGCATTTATTTTGAAAAGTAAACCTAATTATTCATTTGAAAAAGAGACAATATTTAAAATATCATTCATTTAAGGAACAAGATGTACAGTTAGTTGTTTTTCATGCCAATTATATTCCCTAACTTACTAGAAATATTAAATTAGTAAACTTAAATCATTGCTTTGTAGGGAAATAGAAATTTAGTTTCCTAAATCTCACGACTATAACTTTTACTCAAACAATTACTAAGTAATAATTTTATGTTTTTTTATCATTGAATCTTATTTAATATATTTTTATTCATTAAGTTAAATAACTTAAATATAAAATATTCACGAACAAAGTTTATCTAACACAGGTATTTTATTCACAAGACATATCATGGTTCTCTTAAAGAACACTAGAAGACAGTGTATTCTTTATTAATTTTTATTTATTTTGTTAAAATTTATTAATTGTCAGAAGTGGCAATTCATAATATATTTAAAGCATTTGATTATACTCCCTCTATTTCCTTTTCATTACCCTTTTTCCCAAAGATCTTCTGTTTTTCACATAAAATTACATCTTTATATATGCACATATAATCTAATTTGTAAAAAATAGATTTAAGCTAAACTGCAACTTAAGTCAAGATGTACAGTAGAATAAAAGGATGGAAAAAAACTTGAATATTTTGTTAACTTCTGAATTGAACTATTATTATGATGATGGTTAGGGTTAGGATCCCAGACAAAATTAGAATTAGGGTTAGAGAAATAGAAAATTTAGGTTCAACACAGGATGACCCATTGTAACAATGATACTCAAAGACCCTTTGTTGAAAATGAACTTTACACCATGGGGAAGGAGGACTAAGGGAGGTGAGGTAGTAGGAGAACAACAATGTAACTCTAGAACTAATAGCCCAGGCATCCTCTGAAAATCTAAGTCTTGGGGTAAGAAATACTAGAACTCAGAACCCAGCTTCCCACATCGCTAGGATTACAGGCCTGAGTTTCATGGACTCAACTTTTTTATACATACTGCAGTCAGTTTCATAGTATTCACTTTCATTATATTCACTTCATAGATATATACAAATATATGTATATAATTATTCATCTATTTATAATCAGTGTTGTATCTAGAAACACAAATATATATTCATATAATTATAATCAAATTATATCACTTCTTTCCCCAATAATAATTACACTGTTTTATACAAAAAATACTCAAGACTAAAAATTTAAGTGCCTTTTTATTTTGAAAATCATATTAAATCTTATATATCATATAATATACTCTATATAACATAAACAATATAACATGTATTTACATATAACTGATTCAATTGTGTTTTTTCTTCCTGATTTTGTGTTTGTTCACATCTGTAAGCATTCTTTCTTTTATTGATGAGCGTTTTTACTTTCCAGTATACATATCTCCTATATATTTTTTCAAATATTTTCAGCCCTAAGTAGACTTTTTATATTATTGGAATCAAATTTTTCTTCCATATTTGCCCAAAGCACAATGAAGATGTATACAGATTGGAACTCACTGTTGAAAGCGTGTCCCACATACCACTATAATTATTGTGGCATTTGTCCCAATTGACAGAATAGGTTTCTAGGACATCTGATCTGCTATGTCTTAACCTTTTGTAGCCACCTTATCACCCCATACAGGCATGGCCTGGCTTCATTGTCATTCCCTGTGCATTTAACATCTCCCATTATGTCCAGTAGGATCTCTTGTACAGCCCCTTGTCACTCTATTTTTTCCAATCTCACAGAACACGTATTCAAGATGCTTCAGATTGTAGGTTTAAAAGGAAACATTTAGGATTCAAGAATTCTAGAATATGTCAAAAACATTGACATTTTAATAAAGTTAGAAGAATAAATACAATGAACCTCTTACAACAATCAGGACAAAAAGAAAAAGATTTTCTCAGAAAGGGGAGAAGGAATCTCGAAATCTAGATTGGCCTCTAAATTGCCTTCAGGCAGAAATTCTGCCTCAGAGTCCTCAAAGGGATCTACTTCCTCACTAAAGAGGATTTTCTTCCTGAGTCCAGGTAGGGACAGATTCTAATTTCTCAATTGGAAATTGGATCCACTGTAAGAGGACAGATAGGTCTGGGAATTCTGTGACGAAAGATTCCCTTTCCGCAGTTGAATCTAGATTTTGGACCTCACTTATTGGTTTTTTTGAATATAGACTGGGGTCATTTTCCATTAGCACACATTTACCCTGAACATTTTGACATGATTTATTATTATTATTATTATCGGTTTGGAGCTGATCTACCTGGATTGTGAACATCAGTGGGAGACATTCTCGATCGTCCTCTTCCTTGGTGGTATGTGCATCACATGTTGGGGTGGTATGTGCATCACATGCTGGGGTTCAGAACCAGTGGGATGTCCACAGGACTCAAAATCTACTTGGGCCTTTCTACAAATTGAAAAAAGAAAAAAAACCTCTATGTTCACATGCTTTCTGGAGATCAGTGATGGATTCTGATCTCCATCAGTCACCATAGACGACATCACTGATGGGTTCTTTATCTGGCGTTCTATAGGAGCTGCTCTATGGTGATGCAAACCTGAGAATGGAAAAAGGTACAGGAGTCTTAGTAGACTGTAGAAGTTAAGGTGTGACTAAACTTCCATTATAACCGAATGCAGAAAGCTGTAGGATTTGAGTTCAGACTGAAAACTGATGAAAAGGTAGGGTGTTTCTAATGAGTGGCTACTTCCAAGTTCTTTCAAAAGGAGAACAGATATTTCCTGGCCTAGAATATCCATAAAAGGACATTGTGCCAAGGTGGGGAGTACTAAGGGCTCTTGGCCAATCAGGCCCATCCCTAGAGACACAGGTTCCATCCCTACTCATGAGGCATCTAAACAAGGACTTTTTCCTCTTTTTCTTGGTCTCATGGGTCATGGGTTCCTCAAGCTAGTCCAGAAGAATACATAAGTAGAAGAGCAGGTCTGAAGAGGTCATGTTGAGCTTGACATACTGTGTAAGTTCTTTTGGGTGTTATGGTTCTTGGGCTCATAGAAATGATCAGAGTAGAATTCAATCCACATAAGGAGGATGGAACAAAACATACTGTGTGCAGATTGGTGACAAAGAAAATGAGAGCCCACACTCTCCATTCTGAGTCTTGTACTATAACCTCTTTCTGGCAGAACTTGCATGTTGGGAAGTGGGAAGAGACTCTTGCAAGCAGCATGCTCCTCACAACCCACTTCTAGAAACGTCTCAAATATAATCCCAAATCTCAAATTCTCCCTGTAATAGGAAGAAAAAGTTGTTTCCCCACTGGATCACATTTGCTATACACAGCCCTCCCTGTCATCCATGAGAATCCAAAACCACAAGCACATCCATAACTGTGTAATCTGCTATTCACTGAAGTGCCAAGCCTCAGCTCCCTGGTGAAAATCACAACTGGTGTGAAAAGAAGTAAGTTGACTTTGATTCAGAAACCTGAAAATACCAAGTGTTCAAGGACAAAATCTTCTCTTTGTGCCAACATCCACTTACTTTTTCATTTGTTCATCTTCCTCCCAGTTATGGTAGAAGGATCTTTACCAATGGGAGGAGAGTAGGAAGTTAACTCTATGCTTCTCCTTTTCTGAAGTTAGCTCTATGCTTCTCCTTTTATGAACTAACAAGACACAAATGGGACTGGTTATGTCACACATGGTAAAGTAAACATGACAGACAAAAAGTAGAGTTATGTCTATACAATTTCATAGAAATTCTGTGCATCTGTCCCAATAAATACACAATGGCTCATGCCTTTAATCCTACTAATCAGGAGGGTGATATCTGAGGATCACAGTTTGAACCCTCTCTAGTTTGTAAAATTCTGAAGACACTTATCTTCAATTAACTAGCCAAATGCCAGAACTAGACCTTGGGCTCAATTGGTAGAGTGCTACATATCAGACAACACTCAGGCCCCAAATTCAAGTTCAAGTTGCATCCTTTCTTCTGTCTATATTCCTTCAAAAGCCTCCAAGATAGTAATTTCCTAGGTGAGGGTGGACATTGGGTGCCACTGTCTCATTCCTTTAAACCTAGTCTCTCAGCAAGCAAATTGCTAAGCCTCCATTAACTTATGAGGTAAATGAAATGTTCTGGCAACCCAGTACTAAGGAATTAGCCGGGGAGTGCACTTCTTTGTCTCAAGCCAAGTTCCTTTGATAAGAACCCAGTGAAACAGTCTCAGAAAGATAGCAATTATTCCAATACTCTGCCAGGGGTTCTCATCAGCCCTGGGTTTGTTTGTCATGGGGCTTAAACTCTGGGCTTGGTTGCTATCCCTCAGCCCTTCAGCTCAAGGTGAGTGTTCTACTGCCACAGCATCACTTCCTGTTTTCTAGTGGTTTATTGGAGATAAGAGTCTAATGGGCTTTCCTGCCTGGGCTGGCTTTGAATCGTGATCCTCAGATATGAGTCATTAACTGTAGTGCTCTAACAGTTGTGCCACAGTTCCACTGCCAGCTTTCCTGTAGTGAACTGGAGAGGAGAGACTCATAATATTTCTGCTCAGGCTATCTGAACTAAATCTCAGGTCTCAACCTCCTGATTAGCTAGTTATAAATATGAGCCTACAGAACCTGGTGATAAAGCATTGTTACTGGAGACAGTGGAGTTGCAAATTTTAGTCCACCTTCACAACACTCTATATCATAAAACAGCAACATTAAAACCTTATTTCAAAATAGAATAATAAGAATTAATTAGAATATAATTTAGTGATATAGTCTGCTAGCATAAATTTGAGGAAAAATTGGTCTTAATGACTTAGCATCACAAAACCAAACAAAATGAGATAATTCAGTAGACCATACAAATTTTTAAATTCCCTCTTAATAATTTCAAAACATTATAAGAAACAGGAAAATATTCATACTTATAAGGAGAATGTAAAATGATAAAAGATTTCAGGTTATGAAATGGAAAATTCTACACTGTAGTAAAATTGCCATGGTGAATATATGGTGGTATTGTCATGGTGAATATGATAATGTTCTTCAGAGCAGCAATATATATATATATATATATATATATATATATATATATATATATATATATATTACACATAGTCTAACTTGTCTATCTCTATCAACTTCCAATCTTCTAGTGCACATTATCAATGTATTCATGTGTATTGTATATTCCAAAAAATAACTAGCAGAGTCAGGAGGTTACCAAAATACATTAGCTTCAATGTTTTAGGAGATCAACATGCTAATTATGTTTACTATTCTATATATTAAACATGTAGTGTATTATCATTGTATCTCTAAGTATATACAAACACTACTTCAAAGTGAAACGGAATACAACAATGCTTTGGAGGTACAAGCCTGTAAAGCTGTTTGGGACATCATTTCAAGACCAGTGTACTTTTACCTGCAATTCTCCCCAACCCCTGGCTCTGCTTGATGGAATACATCTATCATCCCAGGTCCATGGGGTGCTGAGAGCAGGAGGATTTCTATTCCACCCCATTCTAGACAAGAATTTCCACATGGCTCCATCTCAAAGAAAGAAGGTTCAACACTGGCTAGCACATATCTCCCCCACCTAGGTGAAAATAAAAATAAGAGCTTTGTAGTAGAAGAAACAAACAATATTAAAACAACCAATACAAAACATCATGAACAACACACACCTAGTGTTTGTTTTTCATACCTATCATCCTAACTATAGCTAGGACTGTATTGGTGAGCCTGATGCACTAAACAGTTTATCATATTAAAAATGACTATTTGAGTGTCTGTTTTGACTTCGAGGTCTTTGATCTATTTGTAGTTGATTGTGGTGCCGGGGGATATATAAGGATCTAGCTTAATTTTCTACAAGTGATTAACCGATTTTGCCAGCACAATTAACTGAAAAGGCTGTCTTCCATTCTATTTATTTTAGCTCCCATATCGAAGATTAGGTGGCTATATGCCTGTAGGTTCATTTGTGGGATTTCAATTCTATTCCATTGGTCCTGGGGTCAGTTCTTGTGCCAGTATCAAGCTCTTTTGATTACTATGGCTTTTTAGTAGAGTTTGAAATTTGGTATTGGTATTCCTTCAGCACTGTTCTTTCTATTAAGGATCATGTTTGCTATTTGGGGTCTTTTATTGCTCCATATGAATTTTTGGATTGCCTCTTCTCTTTCCTTGAAGAATGAGATTGGAATATTGATGGGTATCACATTGAATTTGTAGATAGCTTTGGGAAGTATTGCCATTTTCACGATATTGATCCTTCAAATCTTAGAAAATTGGAGGTTTTTCAACTTTCTAAGTTCTGTTTTGATTTCCTTTTTCACGTTTTCAAAATTTTCTTCATAGAAGTCCTTCACTTCTTTGGTTAATTCCTAGGTATTTTATTTTTTGTGGGGCTATTACAAATGGAGTTGCTTTCCTGATTTCAGCCACGCTTTTCACATTATTGGCAAATAGAAAAGCCATTGATTTTTGAGGGTTCATTTTATACCCTGCCACTTTGCGAAAGTTTTGAATCAGCATGAATAATTTGTGAGTGCAGTCCGTGAATAAGAGAAACCCTAGGTCACCTTAGCACAGGCCAATATTTTCGTAAAAGAGACACAGAAACACAATAAATCAAAGAAAGGTTGCACAAATAGGATTGCATGGAATTGCAGAGCTTCTGCATGGCAAAGGACATAGCTAGCAAGTTCAATAGAAAGCCCATGTACTGGGAGAAGATCTTCACTAGCCATACAATGGACAAGTGTCTCATATCTAAAATATACCTGGAACCCAAAAAATTAAATCCCCCCAAAACAAAACCCTAAAGAAACAACTGCCCAAGTAATAAGTAGGCTAAGACTTAAAGAGAAACTTCTCTGAAGAGGAAAGAAGGATGACCAATAGACACATGAAGAAATACTCAACCTCCCTAGCCATAAAAGAAATGCAAATCAAAACAACATTGAGATACCACCTCACCCCATTTAGAATGGCTATAATCAAGAACTATAAGAACAATAGGTGTTGGAGAGGATGTGGCAAAAAGGGAACCTTACTGCTTGTTGGTGGAAGTGTACACTTGTTTAAAATCTTTGGAGGGGATAGGAAGTTGGCTCAGTGGTAGAGCACTTGCCTTTCATGCCTGAGACTTGGGTTCGATTCCTCAGCACCACATAAGCAAAAAGAAAAAAGCGGGAAGTGATGCTGCGGCTCAAGTGGTAGAGTGCTATCCTTGAGCTGAAGAACTGAGGGACAGCGTCCAGTCCCAGAGTTCAGGCCCCACCAGCGGACCCGCCCCCAAGAAAAACGTTGGAAAGTAGTATGGAGGTTCCTCAAATGACTCCACATATATTTCCCCTATCACACAGGAATCCCACTTTGGGGCATTTAACCAAATGATCACAAACAAGACCATACTAAAGTTACCAGCACAACTATGTTTATTGCAGCATTATTTACCATAGCTAAGATATTGAACCAACCCAGATACCCCTCAGTAGATGAATGGATCAAGAAAATGTGGTCTATATACAAAATGCAAATCTCTGCCTCCATCAGAAAAAATGACTTCGCCCCATTTATTAGGAAACGGAAAGCCTTGGAAAAAATTATATTGAGTGAAGTAGTCAAGGCGCAAAGAAACAGGTCCTATGTTTTCCCTTATTTGCAATAACTATTATATGTCTGAGACAAGCAGAAAAATCAAATAAGTTGATATTAGTTGAAATGAACCGGAAGATAAGGATTCAAAAGTTTTATTTTTCTTTCATGAGATTGTTACTAACGTATCTGTAATATGATTTATTTGTTGCATTATATGTCCCTCCCCCACGGTATAACCCCTGCTTTCACTGCATTTGATGTTGGTATAATTTGTGGAGGGGAAGGGAAAAAACAATTTTTTAAATTAGGGATACAGGTGGACCCACTGCAACAATGAGATATACAAGACTTTATGTCGGAAAACGAACTTTACAACTTTGCCCAGGGGTGGGGGGTGGGTGGGGAGTGGGGAATGGGGGTTAGGGAAGGTGTGTGGCAGGGAGATAAGAAGGGATGGGAAGGGGAAACAAAGGAGTGGGCAACAATTCCTGGTAAGAAATGTGCTCATTACCTTGCCCATATAATTGTAACCCCACTCTATGGTATTTTTACACACACCCAAAAAGACAATTTCAAGGCAGGTGCCAGTTGGTCAAGCCTGTAATCCCAGATACTCATGAGGCTGAGATCTGAGGATTGCAGTTCAAAGCCAGCCCAGGAAAAAAAGTCTCCTTAAGACTCTTATCTCCATTTAACAGCTCAAAAGCCAGAAGTGGCTCTGTGGTTCAATTGGTAGAATGCTACCTAACTTGAGCACAGAGTCTCAAGGACAGTTCCCAGGCCCTGAATTCAAGCCCACAACTGACAAAAATATAAATAAACATCTAAATGTCTGAATTTCTTGTGAAATGGTAACCTCACTGTATACCTTAGTAACAATTACATTTATAAAAAGAATCTGAGAAATCCCGAAGCCATGGGTCCTTATGATGTTTTTTCTTTCCAAAATTTCAAAGTCCCAGCATCTGAGCTGATAGCACACAGATTGTAGCCCAGAGTGATGTGAAAATATGAAGCCAGAGATCCTTTCAGATTGTCCCACCAACTCTTTTATTACTTTAAACAACAAAACAAAACAAAACAAAACAAAAAAAGCAAACAAAATAGACTTTATGGTTAATTAAACTGCTATTAAATATTCCAGGCAGGGGCTAGGTAGGTGCCTCAGTGTTAGAGTGCTTTCCTTGCATGCATGAGGCCCTGGGTTCGAATCCTCAGCACCACATAAGCAAAATGAAATAAACCAGGAGTGGCTCTGTGGCTGAAGTGGTAAAGCACTCACCTTGAGCGGAAGAGCTCAGGTGCCTAGGCCCAGAGTTCAGGCCCCATGACTGGACCTCCCCCCAAAAAAGATTCGAGGCAGAATTATATTGTTAAATGATGAGTCAGTACATATGTTTTTTAGATACTGAATTGACATTTGTCACAAAAGTATCCATGGATTCATAGCTTGAAACTCTTAAGAGTAAAGCATATTAATTAGGTGAGTTTCATGGGTAGTCAATGAAGAGAACAACACACTGTATTCAGTCAGGTGAACTAGTTTATTTACTGAACTGCTGCCCATGCCATACATGGTAGAAAGGCATGTACGAAAAATAGGGCTACTTAACCTCGGGCGAGGACGTATCCAGGTGAAGTACCGGATGAGGTGTGGCCAAGTGGGGGAAATTTCTGGCCACACTGGATCTAGATGTGACTTTAAGGCCTGGGACTCACCTCTGGTTAGATGGTAAGTGTGACCAGAGACTGACCAGGTTGTGACTTAGCAGGAGGGGACGGTGGCTGCCTCCAGGTGTCCAAATACATAGATAACACTTAAAGGGTGAAAACTTAGTCAAGAAGTGGGAAGGTGTCTGCAAAGGGTCTGCATGGCCTGGGGCAGACCTAATACAAAATACAGGAAGTACCTCTGCCATGTGATTCCTGACTCCAAAAAATTAATTTTTAATCATTTTCTTTCTCTTCCTTCCTTCCTTCTTTTCTTCCTTCCTTCCTTTCTTTCTTTTTCTTTCTTTTTCTTTCTTTCTTTCTTTCTTTCTTTCTTTCTTTCTTTCTTTCTTTCTTTCTTTCTTTCTTTCCTTCTTTCATTCTTTCTTTCTTTCTTTCTCTTTCTTTCTTTCTTTCTTCATTATTCTTTTATTTTCTTACTTTCAAACTTACCCTACATTTTAATATCAAATCACTTATATTAAACAATGATTAACTCGAATTACCTGTAATCATTTATTTCTGTCATATGTTCTAGAGGTAGGCAGAACTGGAGTTCACACCATTAACTAAAGTGGGAGAATTTGAGAGGATCACAGTTCTGATTCAGTCTAGGAAGGAAAGTATCTCCCATATCAACCTAGTAGGTAGGGATATTGGAATGCAATAATGATTCCTGTTTTGGGGGGTGGGTGCAAAAATTGTTACTCTATGATTAAAGTAACTTAAACAAGAAAGGATTGGTGGAGTGACTCCAGTGGTGGAATACCTATCTGGCAAACACATCAAAACTCAAATCAACTTCCTAAAGATAAAATAAGAAAAGGAAAGAAAGAACAACTCATACTGAGCATGTGTTCAATGTAAAGATTTACACTAACTTATTGTCATTAAAATGCCATAATCTATTTCTAGGGGTAAACACATTTTGTGTCAAGCCTAAATGAAAAAATAACATACTATATATAAAGCTTTGGTAAAACACAGGTCTAGCTTAAAATGATGAACACATAAGTATGCATGTGTAGTGGTGTTGCAAGTTTGTTAAGTCTTATGGAAGTGCATCCTTTTGATGAACTTGGCATGATGAAATTACCTAACCATACAGTTCACCAGACAGATACACACACACACACACACACACACACACACACACACACAGACACACACACACACACACACACACACACACACACACACACATATATATATATATATATATATATATATATATATATTAAGTAACATAATATATAACAATAAAAAATTTACAATGAATAAATTTAGTGAACAGGTACCTTTCCCAAAGAATTATTTACCTGAACCAATTCATGTGTTAAAGTCTCCAATGCTATATCACATTTACATGGTTGCTGATCCTTTTCAACTTTTTTAAGATATTGTTTTTTCTTTGTTTTTCAGATGAAAAAGCCTGCCAATAAATATATTTGTATGACATTCCTTTCTTTAGGAAATGAAAAGCACATTTTGTTATTTGGCTCTTTATGTATCATGAAAATATTTTTTTATAATTTCAAGTACATATTGCCTTAGACTTAGATCTCACTCATTCTCTTCTAATAGTACCTATGGGAAAGAGAATATGAAGGATCATTCTGTTACTTTGGGAGCTTCTGTCATTAATCCCTGCAATAAATATTATGAAAATGAAACTCTGAAATTATTTAGAGAGATGACTTGAAAGTTAACTTTTTACACACTCATGCTACTCCCTCAACTAAATGATAGAACTTAAGTCACAATTTAGCTGTGTGCCAGTGGCTCATGCCTCTAATCCTAGCTACTCAGGAGTTGAGGTCTGAGGATGGTGGTTCACAGCTAGTCCTGGAGGAAATCTTTGACAATCTTACCTTCAGTTAACTTACCTTTAGTTAACCACCAGAAAACCAGAAGTGTCACTGTAGCACAAGTGGTAAAGTGCTAGCCTCAATCTGAAGATCCCTGGGAAAATGCCCATACCCAGAATTCAAGCCCCATGACCAAGAAGAAGAAAAAAGAAACAAAGGGGCAAAATGTAACATTTTTAAGCTAATGTGCACATATACACAAAAAATGTATAGAAATAAAACTATAACAGTCCCTGGACTGGCAAAGAAAAAGAGATTAATGTGAAATTGCCTTCAATAATTCATTTAGACACTCTATACTGACCGCAGGCTACTGGAACGCACATCACTAATTGAAGAGTTAAAATTTGAGAAGATCACAGTTCAGAACCAATGTGCAAGGAAATTAATAAGAGTCTCATATGATCCTAAAGCTTGGCATGTTGGAATGCATTTGTGATCCCAGCTACTTGGCAGACAGAAGTGAGGAACTTAGCCTCTGTTCAGCACTCAGCAAAATTGATAACCTATGAGCAAAGTAACTAAATTGAAAAAGGATGTTCTAATGGTAGGATACTTGTTCCACAAACAAAATATCTAAATTCATACATTTCCTAAAAGAGGAAAGAAAGAAAGAAAGAAAGAAAGAAAGAAAGAAAGAAAGAAAGAAAGAAAGAAAGAAAGAAAGAAAGAAAGAAAGAAAGAAAGAAAGAAAGAAAGAAAGAAAGAAAGAGAGAGAGAGAGAGAGAAAGAAAGGAAGAGAAAGAAAGAGACAGAGAAAGAAAGAATTGAAGGAAGGAAGAAAGAAAGAGAGAAAGAAAGAAAGCAAAAAAGGAAGAAAATAGAAATAAAAAGGGGCTGGGAAGGTGGCTCAGTGCTAGAGTGTTTGCGTTGCATGCATGAGGCCCTGGGTTTGATTCCTCAGCACACATAAACAAAAAGAAAAAAAAGCCAGAAGTGGCACTGTGGCTCAAGTGGTAGAGCACTAGCCTTTAGTTGAAGAGCTGAGGGACAGCACCCAGGCCCAGAGTTCAGGCCCCATGACCGGACTCCCCCACCCCAAAATAAAGAAAGAAAGAAAGAGAAAGAAAAGAAAGAAGGGAGCAAAAAAGAAAGGGAAAGGAGAGGTATAAATAAAAAACTCAGCATGTGTTAGATGTTAATAATGACCCTAAATTAATTTAGCTATAAATGTCATCATATAATTCTGGGCAGAGACATTTTTCATCAAGCCTGAAAAATCTATATACCACAAACAAAGCTTTGGTATACTACAGGTCTGGCTTAATCTGTTGGACCAATAGGAGTGTATGTCTAGTGCTGTTGCAGTTATGTTAAGGTGTGTGGGAGTTTACCATCCTGACGATCTTGCAATGATGAAATTGACTAATTACACAATTACTTGGGCAGATACCTGCTGAGACCTATATTAAGTCACAGGTTAACAAAGAACAATATTTACAATGAAATATATTGAACGACCAGGCATCATGACCAAAATTATTTTTACCTGATTCAGTGTATGTTTTACATTCTATATCACTGGTACATATTCCTCATTCCCTTCTGTCTCATAATGTTGTATTTCCTTGGTTTTGTTTTGTTTTCAGAACCATGGTATAACAGAACATTTCTTGTATTTTTGTCTTCTAGTCTTCACAAAGTCTGCAGTTAAATATGCGTAAGTTCCTTTTTTTAGAAAATTAAAACACATTGACTGGGATCTTCATCATAATTTTGTTATAATCTCAAACATGTTGTTATCTCTGACATTTTACCTGTATAATCACACTTCAATCTTTTCCAAAGGGCACTTTGGTGGAAGGAAGAAAATCAAAGTTGATTCTGATAGACAATTTCGGTTACTAAAAACTCTGGTACATAGTAAGGTAAGCAACTCTGAAATTATTCATTAGAGAGATGATTTGAAAGTCATCATTTTACACACTAATACTCTTTCCGCAACAAAACCAGAGGATTTATAATAACTAATATTTTTGAAGTTAATGAGCACTAATGTTCACGAATTTTGTAGAAATAAAATGATCACCCATGAAACCTTACTGATACTTCAAACAATACTTTCCAGTTAGAGGAATCATCTTCACACATTTTCGCACAATGTGTATCTGCCTGGTAACAGAACCCCAAAGTAGACTAAGGCATCTAATAGCTATCTAATTTTTGTTGTCTTTATTTAATGTTGCTTTCTTATCATATTGATTAGTATGAATTCTATTACTAGTATAAAATCATATTTGTACTAATATTTACCAGGTGGGACCTTCATGGATGAGGTGGTGTGGGGTTTCTGGTGGAGCCCTGTCTGGTACAACGGAAGACTTGGTTGTGGCACATCCTCTGTGGTGGAGCAGGGAAGGGCTTTGAGGGTGAAGGCCAGTCTGTGTAGGGCTTTGAGACAGCAGGGAGGGTACTGGAAGGACTAGACTTATTAGGGGCTGTGTCTCCTGTGGAGTAAGTGGGACGTTAGGATGGAGACTGGCAGGTGGATGGGTTTTCAGTGGAAGAAGGTGGGGTCACTGGAGAGGAGGCTGTTTGGGGCAGAGTTTTGAGAAGAAGAACAAGACTACAAAGAAGAGATTACTTAGAGGATGGGTTCTGGTGGAGCACTGTGAGCCCTTGTGGGATATGTAGGGTGGGATTTCCCACAAGGCAGGGCGAGAAATCGAGGCAAGAGGCTGACAGAAGGTGGGGTTTCTGGTGCAGGAATGCGGAGCTATGAGGGAGAGACTTTTCAGGGTCTGGCCTTGAGAGTGCAAGGATGTGCTAGGAAGAAGTGGGCTAATAAGGGGCAGGGTTTCTGGTGGAGAATGGCAGGCCTTTTGGAAGTGTGTTAGGGTGGAGGTGGGATTTCTGGCAGATCAAGATGTAGTCGCGATGTATGGAGGAGTTTTTCAGGACCAGGGCTTTGTGAGAGCACTGATAGGATCCAGTGGACTAGATTAGTTAGAATGGGTTTCTGGTGTAGCCAGTCACCACTTCGAAAAGAAGAGTAATGTTGGGTAAAGATTTCAGTATTGCAAGGCAGTTTTGACAGGGTTTGACAGGGTTTCCAGTAGGGCAAGGCAACCTTCAAAAAGGGACTTTGGAGGGACAGGGATTTACAGTTGAACCTGGTGAGGCTTCCAGAGTGAGGCTAACTGGTGCAGTGGTTTCCAGTAGAGCAATGTGGGTGTTGAGAGATGGGATAGTGTGGTGGGGGTTTTCTGGAGCAGGTCAGGTCTTAGAGCCATGGGGCTAATTGGAGGAGGAGCTTTCAGAAAGAGTGGAAGGTCTACAAAGTTGTAGGGTAATTATAGGCAGGGTATCTGGTGGAGTAGGGTGTGGATCTGAGGGAGGATCTAATAGGATGGTGGGTTTATCTGGGGAGCAATGTAGGGCATTGAGAGAGTAGATTTGGGAGGTGGAGGGGCTTGTGGTGGAGCAGGGCTGGCTTTACAGGCAGGAGATGGGCTGTGTAAGAAGCTTCTGGCCACACTAGGTGGGGCTTCAAGGGCATGTAAACGAAGGTGGAGGATTTTTGTGTAGCATGATGGGCTTTCGGGGAAGAGGTAGGTTCAGGGCTGAGTTTGAGAGGTTAGCCCACTTAAAAGTAGGCTAGTTATGGGTGGAGTTTCTGATGAAACCAGGAGGGGCTTGAGGGAACAGTCTGGTTGGGAGTGGCGTATGAAAGGGAAGTAGGAGCTTGGAGGTACTAGAATATGGGAGCAATGGGACTATGAGGGACTAGAGTAGTTATGGGCGGGGTATCTGGGGGATGAAGTGAGGATTCAAGGGAGGAGCCCGATTTAGGGGGGGTTCTTGGTGCATCAAAACAGGCCATAGAGGGAGAGATATGGATGTGGCCTGGTTTCCGGTGGTGCAGAGCGGGGATTCCAGGAAGGGGTGGAGCCGAAGAAGGTTTTCCCTGTAGCAAAGGAGGGCTTTCAGGAAGGAGTCTGGTGGCAGTCAGGATTTGAAAATTTATAGCGGGACTACCCGGTGGTATGTTAGTTAAATTTGGACTTTTTTAGAAGGAGGCTGACTGGAAGAGGGTTTCCAGTGGATATAGTCAAGTTTTATGGGACGGGAGAATAGAAAACGGGCAAGACTTAGTGAAGAGTGGGGATACAAAAAATAAACAGTTACTGCTAAGAGGAACACCATTTTCTGTCAGTGTACAATTATATTACTTTATTATGTGAGAGACATTGGAGAAAGTAACCAAGTAATTACCTTCCTAGTGAAATTTTTCTTTATTCCAATTGAGTTAAAATAAAACCACAGGTCACATCAGGCTCAGAGGCATGCAGTAGACTAAGACACATGAAGCACTGGACTTGATTCCCCAGCACAACCTTTAAGGACGACAAATAAAAAGTGTAAAATTTCTCACTTGGTCATAATGGACACTCTATTGTCTTAAAATTTTGAATGAATAGAACTTTTACTCTGGCCATTTTAGAAATCCTAAAACTAAATAAGTAGTAATGTTTTAACCTTATATAATATTGGAAAGTATATTAAAATAATTAGGAAAATACAAAATTGTATGCAGAATGTTCATTCTCCCACATCAATTTTTAATCTAAAAGAATTGAAAAGCACAAATTTTCCATAGAATGAGATTGCAGCATGGTTTCTTTTCAGTCATCAAAAGGGTGACTTAAGCAATGTGTCTTTGTCATTGGATGCATCAATGTTAAAACATGTAACAATGTGAAGCGCTAAGATGACATGTTGAAGCTGGAGGCTAAACAAGCTCTCACATAGAAAGAAATTTTAGTGTTCCAGTGAACAGTCCTAGGCCAGAGAATTACACCAAATGTGCCATCACAGTACAGAGAGTTTGGCTAAATGGGGAAAATCCAGGCAAGGCGAAAGATCTGAGCACTCACCAGCAGCCGCGACAGTGGTGGCTGCTGTGGCAGAGGTCATAGCCGCCATACCTGCAACACAGAGAGTCTGGGACAGAGGTGCCAGAGGCAGTAGGCAAGCGGATTCTACTCAACACCAGCAAGAAATGAGAAGGAGCAGATATCTTCACCCTGCAGATCGCAGACCAGAGACGACCCAGGAACCAAAAATCTGGCAATATGAGTAGAAGCCTGACATCCTCACTCCTTCTCAGAGGGCACAGGAGGGAAGGCCACCCATTCCCCACCCCACTACCAGAGATCTCCCTCTTTGATACTGGCAAAGGCCTGGCTGAGCTGCTAGCGCCAACTCAGGCTTTGGGAGAAAATAAAAGAGTCATTTAGCAGGTCACCGGAACCTTCCCAGACTTGCCAGGCTCAACTCCACCCAGGAAAAAGTCACCCACCCCAGGCAGAGGAAAATTCACCCTCAGGAGTGGATTTCTTCACTGGGTAAACAGAGCCAGAGGCTGCCCCTCCCTACAGCAGCCCAGACAATCAATTGAAATTCTGTAAACATAAACCCTGAGAATGGCTCCAGGCTGGGCTCTGTGAGTGTCTCAAGCTAGCCCCTCAGGAAAAGCTAATGTTTGCTGAAAGGCCTCAACTCTACCCAAAACTTAGCCTCAGCACAGCATCTCCAAACTAGAATAAACAGCCATCTCCCTCTTTTGCAATACTCAAAAGAGATCTCCCTCCCACTGAACTAGCCTGGGAGGAGGATCACAAAATCCTGGGTAAAGCAGAACATTTTTCTGCTTGCCCAAACTCACCTAAGTTACCAATCAAGCCACAGAAAAACTAAATACCACAGGCAGACCAGAGACTCCACCTAGAGACTGGTTACTAACACAAGGGAGATACAGAATCTTCCCATCCCCTGCCCCCAAAAATAAAAGAAATTTTTTGTACCTTATTTTTAATTTTTTTTAATTTTTAATTTTTAATTGTTTTAAAATTTTGTTTTCTATTATTTTTTTCTTTTATCCTCATGTAATTTTTATTTTAGGTGTATATGTGTGTGTGTTTTTATCTCTACTGATCTTTTGATCCATTTTCTTTCTTCCTTTCTTTTCTTTCTTTTCACTTCTCTTTCATTCTTTTCTGCGTGACTTAATTGCTGTTCTGCTCAGATATACATGTCATCAATAATTAGATCTTATCCCCCAACCTGTACACAATTAATCCAGAAATTTATTACTCAATTTATAATCTTAGACTTAAAATACTTAATAGCAGTATTACCTCTTTATACCCATATAATATTTTAAAACATTTTTATTTTTCTAGTTTTTCATGTCTCCTTTCTATCCCTACCTTCCCTTATCCCATCCCCATTCTTCTGTGAATACTATTTCCTCAAACTTGCAGTTTATAAGGGTTTCATTTTTAATTTTAAATTTTGGATTTTCCATTTTTTCTTGTCTCTTTTTTCTTTTTCTTCTTTTTTTCTTTATTCTTTCTTTTCTTTTTCTTTTTTTCTCTCTCTGCTATCATTCTGTCCAATCCATTTCCATATTTGAGATCAGGACTTGGTTAAGTCCACTCTCCCTCACCTTCTCACATCCCTCTAATCTTTTTCCCCCCACATTCTCGCTAAGCCTAATCATTTCTGGTTGCAAAATTCTTCTTTGCTGTTCTTAAGCAATTAAGACATACTTGTTTGGTGTTGAATATATTTTATCTCTTGAACTAGATTGTATCTGCAGACTTTTGACTGTGCAACTACAGATTTGGTTGATGCTTACCTTAGAATAGTGTTCTAGCACAACACTTCTGTTACTCTCATGCCAAATGGGCAGAACAAACCGGAAAAACACAAGAAAAATGGCAAGTCTGGTGATGTCAACTCCCACTCATGACAATCAGGGGACAGAACAGATAATAAATAATCCAGAGGTGAGTTCCCTAAAACATCTACAAACACTTCAGGTAAACAGGGTAAATGAATAGAGTGAAGACATGCAAAGGTCTCAGTGTGAGCATGACAAGGATAGAGAGAAGGCAAAAAAAGATCAATACATGAAGGTCATGAACGTGAGGAAGCTACTCAAAGATTGATACAGGAATTTCGTGAGCAGATTGAGAACACTTAAAGAGAAAAATAGGAATTGACTGAGCAGGTTGAGATCAAAGAGATAGACAGGAATTGCGTGAGAAGGTTGAGATCAGTCAAAGAGAGAGGAATTGTGTGAGCTGGCTGAGAACAGATGAAGAGAAAGTCAGGAATGGCATGAGCAGGCTGAGAACACTCAAAGAGAACTACAAAAATTGCGTGAACGTGAGGAAGCTAATCAAAGAGAAATATAGCAACTGAGAGATCGGGATGAGAATAGACTAAGATCGATAGAGGCATTCATGGAATCCATAAACAGAAAGGTGAAAGAAGTCAGGGAGACCACAAAAGGAATGCTGAATGGAACCCAAAAGAAGGAATGGCAGTCCAAGTAAAGCATAACCAATCAACTAAGTGATTTGAGAATATACACTAAACACCAAATTAAGGAAGTAAAGAAGTTCATAGAAGATCTAAAAAAAGCTCCAACACAGAATTTGAAGCCATCAAAACCGACCAATTAGAAGGAAAAGAAATGAAAAACAAAGTAGAAAGCCTTGACAATATGTTAGGCCATGCAGAAGATCAAATCTCAGGGATTGAACACAGCCCAGGTATTATAGAGAAAGAACATAAAACCATCCAAGACAAATCCAAGAAATATGGCAGATCTATTCAACATTTGGAAGGCATCATCAGAAGGCCTAATCTGAGGATAATGGGTATAGAGGAACACCGAGAGAGAGAAGTTAATGGTCTAGGAAATTTGATTAACAGAATACTAGCAGAGAACTTCCCAAACATGCAAAAAGGTAGGCCTATTCAGATACAAGTTTTTGGAACTCCAACTAGACCAGACCAGAACAGGACATCTCACCAACACAATATAATCTGCAAAGGATCAATTCAGACCAAGGAAAAGATCCTTAAAGCTGTCAAGGAGAAAAGACCAATCACCATTAAAGGGAAACCAATTAGAATCACCTCAGATTTCTCAGCAGAGACAACTAAAGCAAGAAGAGCTTGGGATGGTGTATGCCATGCCATAAAGAGAAAGAACTATCAACCAAGAATCCTGTACCCAGCTAAACTGACCTTCATAACTGAAGGTCAAATAAAAACCTTCCATAGCAAAGAAAAATTGAAACAATATATCTCTCCCAAGCCAGGCCTACAAAAGTTACTTAAAGGTATCCTACACATAGAAAACCAACAAGACCACAATAAAGGCCAAGAAACTGCACCCAAACTGAGAATCCAAGAACCATAGGAAGAACCCAATTGCCACAATCCCAAGAAGGTGGAGAAAATGGCAGGAACTCCCAAATACCTCTCAGTCCTATCTCTCAACATTAACGTAATTAACTCTCCAATTAAGCAACATAGACTGCCTAGTTGGATTAAAAAGCAAGATCCTTCTATCTGCTGCCGTCAGGAGTCACACCTTGCCCATAAAAACAAACACATTTTGAATGTGAAAAGCTGGAACAAAATCTACCAAGCAAACTGCCACCATAAAAAAGGCAGGTGTTGCAATCCTCATATCAGATAAAAAAGACTTCAAATTAAAATCAATGAGAAGAGATAAGGAAGCTCCCTATATACTAATTAAGGGATCCCTCCTTCAGGAGGATATTACAATTCTAAAAATCTATTTTCCAAACAATGGAGCACCCAAATTTATCCAAGAAAAACTACTTTCCTC
Organism: Dipodomys merriami; assembly: GCF_024711535.1. NCBI lineage: Eukaryota > Metazoa > Chordata > Mammalia > Rodentia > Heteromyidae > Dipodomys > Dipodomys merriami. Next base: position 26,613 of record NW_027202538.1, on the reverse strand, counting down.
AAAACCCACATAGATCCAAAGACATTAATTGTTGAGGCCTTTAACACACCACTCTCCACACAAAATAGATCAACTCTGCAAAAACTCAACAGAGAAACCGCAGACCTAAAAAACTGCATAGATCAACTAGATTTAACAGACATCTACCAAATATATCAACCGGCAGCATCAGAATACACGTTTTTCTCAGCAGCACATGGAACATTTCCCAAAATAGACCACGTTTTAGGTCACAAAGCTAACTTGTCCAAATTCAGAAACACTGAAATTTTATACCTTGCATTCTCTCAGACCATAGAGGAAGAAAATTAGAACTCAAAACCAAAATCCACCAAAGAAAGTCCTGTAACACATGGAGGCTGAACAACACTGTTGGACCACCAGTTCGTCATGGAAGTTATTAGACATGAAATTCAAGTATTCATTATATTCAACAAAAATGTACACACAAATTACCAGCTCCTCTGCGACATAGCAAAGGCAGTACTCAGAGGCAAGGTATAGGTCTGAGTTCCTACATCAACAAATTGGAGAGATCTGAAACCAACAATTTAACGAGACATCTGAGCCTCCTTGAAAGAGAGCAGCAAGATAAACTCCAATCTAGTAGATGGAAAGAAATAATTAAAATTAAATCAGAATTTAAATTAAATAGAATCCAAAAAGAACATAGAAAGAACAACAAAACAAAGAGTTGTTTCATGGAAAAAATTAAAAAAATAAACAGACCCTTAGCAAATCTTATCAGAAAAAGATGAGAACACACCCAAATAAATAAACTCAGAGATAAGAATGGAAATATTACCACAAAACAACCAAGATTCAGAACATTATATGGGAATACTTCTCAAACGTTCATGCTCATAAGTTTGAGAACTTGGCAGAAATAGACCATTTTATAGCAAATATCAATATGGGGAAACTAAACCAAGATGAGTTAAACCATAGTAACAGGCCCATATCAAGCATTGAAATAGAAAGAGCAATAAGCCGCCTCCCATCTAAGAAAAGGACCAGATGGTTTTACAGCAGAATTCTACAAGGCCTTCAAATCAAAACTCACACCAATATTGCTTCAACTCTTCAATGAAATTGAAAGAGATAATTCACTACAGAATTCATTCTATGAAGCTATAATAACCCTCATCTGAAAACCAGGCATGGACTCATCAAAGAAAGAGAACTATAGACCCATTTCTTTGATGAACATTGACGCAAAATTTCTCAACAAAATTTTGTCCAATCGACCTCAACAATTCATCCAAAAAATTATACACCAACATCAGATAGGGTTAATTTCAGGGATGCAAATCTGGTTCAATATATGCAAATCAATTAACATAATTCATCACATCAACACGAGCAAGGATAAGAACCACATGGTTATCTCAATAGATGCAGAAAAAAATTTGACAAGATCTAACACCCCTTTATGATTAATGTTCTGGAAAAATTAGGAATCTATGGAACCTTCCTCAATACAATAAAGGCTGTATTTGAGAAATCTACAGTCAGTATTATACTCAATGGTGAAAAAATACAGCCATTTCCTCTAAAATTAGGAACAAGACAAGGATGTCCACTCTCACCACTGCTCTTCAATCTATTATTAGAATGCCTAGCTACAGGAATAACACAAAATGCAAACATAAAGGGGATTGAAATAGGGAAAAAGAAGTAAAACTCTCCCTCTTTTCAGATGACAAGATCTTGTATTTAAAGAATACCACAGACTCCACTCCCAAATTACTCAAGGTGATCCAAAACTTTTGGCAAAGTAGCAGGGTATAAAATTAACCCTCAAAAATCAATGGCTTTTCTGTATGTCAACAATGAGAATAGTGTGGCTGAAATTAGGAAAGCAACTCTATTTTTAATTGCCCCAAACACAAAAAATAAAATACCAAGGTTAACTTAACCAAAGAAGTGAAGGGTCTTTATGATGAAAACTTTAAAACCCTGAAAAAGGAAATTAAAACACAACTTAGAAATGGCAAAAATTCCCATGCTCCTGGATGGGAAATATCAACATCGAGAAAATGGCAATATTTCCCAAGGGCATCTACAAATTCTATGTGATACTTATCAATATTCCTACCTCCTTCTTGAAGGAAATAGAAGAGGCAATCCAAAAATTCATATGGAACATAAAAAACCTCGAATAGCAAAAACGACCCTTAACAGAAAGAACAGTGCTGGAGGCATATCAATACCGAATTTCAAGCTCAACTACAAAGCCACAATAATCAAAACAGCTTGGTACCGGCACAAGAACAGACCTCAGGACCAATGGAATAGAATTGAAAACCCAGAAATGAACCTACAGACATATAGCCATCTAATCTTCGATAAGAGAGCTAAAAAAATAGAATGGAAGAAAGACAGCCTCTTCAGTAAATGGTTCTGGCAAAACTGGTTAACTACTTGTAGAAAACTAAATCTAGATCCCAATATATCACCCTGCACCAGAATCAAGTACAAAAGGATCAAAGACCTCGGAGACAAAGCATACACCCTGAAGACATTACAGGACAGAATAGAAGAAACCCTAGGTAATCTTGGCACAGGATGACATTTTGTTAATAGAGACCCAGAAACACAAAAAATCAAAAAAAGGTTGGACAAATAGTATTGCGTGAAATTGCAGAGCTTCTGCATGGCAAAGGACATAGCTAGCAAAATCAAAAGAAAGCCCACGGATTGGGAGATCTTCACTAGTCATATAACGGACAAGGGTCTCATATCTAAAATATAACTGGAAATAAAAAAATTAAATCCCCCAACAACAAATCTTTAAAGAAACAACTGTCCAATTAATAAGTAGGCTAAAAACTTAAAGAGAAACTCCTCTGAAGAGGAAAGAAGGATGGCCAATAGACACATGAAGAAATTCCCAACCTCTCTTGACATAAAAGAAATGCAAATCAAAACCTCATTGAGATACCACCTCATCCAAGTTAGAATGGCTATAATCAAGAACTCTAATAACAACAGATTTTGGAGGGGATGTGGACATTGTTGGTGGGTGCGTAAGCTTGTTCAACCACTTTGGAAAGCACTATGGAGGTTCCTCCAAAGATTCCACATAGAGCTCCACTACATCCCAGCAATTCCACTTTTGGGCATTTTCCCAAATGATCACAACCAAGACCACGCTAAAGCTACTAGCATAACTATGTTTATTGCAACATTATTTACCACAGCTAAGGTATGGAACCAACCCACATGCCCCACAGTAGATGAATTATCAAGAAAATGTCGTATATGTACACAATGGAATTTTGTGCCTCTATCAGAAGGAATGACAGTGCCCCATTTGTTAGGAAATGGAAAGACTTGGAAAAATTATATTAAGTGAAGTAAGGCAGGCCTCAAGATACATAGGTCTCATGGCTTTCCTTATTTGCAACAACTAGTATATATCTGAGTTAAGCAGAAAAGGTCAGATAAGTGGATGTTAGGGAAATGAACCCTAAGATATGTATTCAAATGTTTTTCTTTTCTTTCATGAGATTGTTTCTAAAATATTTAGAAGATTATTTATTGGTTCCTTTGTATGTCCCTCCCCCATGATATAACCCCTGCTTTCACTGTATATGATGTTTGTGTAATTTGAGAAGGGGAAGGGAAAAAACAAAACGTCAAATCAGGGATACAGGTGGACCCATTGCAACAATGAGATATACAAGACCATATGTCGAAAAACAAACTTTACAACTTTGGTGTGCGGGGGCAGGTGGATAAGGAGGATTCCCTGGGGGTACCTGGGGAGGATGGGAAGGGGAAACAAATAGGAGGCTACAATGCTTGATAAGAAATGTACTCATTATCTTGCATATGTAATTTAACCCCTCTGTACAGTATTTTCACAATAAAAATACAGCTTGGTCCTAGCACAAGAACAGACTCCAGGGCCAAGGGAATAGAATTGACAACCTAGAAATGAACCTAAAGACATATAACCATCTAATTATTGGTAAGGGAGCTAAAAAAATAGAATGAAAGAAAGACAGCCTCCTCAGTAAATGGTGCTGGCAAAATTGGTTAACTACTTGTAGAAAACTATAGCTAGATCTTTATATATTACTGTGCACCAGAATCAACTCCAAATGCCTTAAAGCTCTCGGAGTCAAAGCAGACACTCTGAAAACATTACAGGATGGAATAGGCGAAACCATAGGTCTCCTTGGCACAAGCCGAAATTTTCTTAATGGAGACCCAGAAACAAAATAAATCAGTCAACGTTTGGACAAATGGGATTGCATGACATTGCAGAGCGTCTGCATGACAAAGGACATAGCTAGCAACATCAATAGAAAGCCCACTGGTTGGGAGAAGATCTTCACTAGCCATACAATGGACAAGTGGCTCATATCTAAAATATACCTGGAACTTAAAAAATTAAATTCCCCAACAACAAATCTACAAAGAAACAACTGCCCAATTAATAAGGGGGCTAAAGACTTTTGGAGTGTGTTCTTTACTCATATAAAACTTGTCGGTAAACTTCTGATTGAGAGTATTACAAAAGGAAACAATATGCTATTTGAAGGCCAGCATAGAACAAAAGGAAATGTTTGTTTTAAAATTGTTCTGCTGCAAAGAAACAAAGACATGGATGTTTTAAAGTGTCTGATGCATGGTTGTTTCACTCCTGAGATGATTTTCTTGTTGCAGGACTGAGTTATCAATTCCTTTAGTCTGGTCCAGAGTTTTCCATAGCAATAAGGATTCCAAAAAAGCAGTATCCAGTGAGTATGATCAGCAAAAGCAGCCTCTTCTCAGACCAGTATTCCTTTCAGGAGGCTCCCAAAGAAATACCTGGTGTTTGTTTTGTTTGTTTAGTTTGTGCTGGTTCTGGGGCTTGAACTCAGAGGCTGGACCCTGTCCCTGTACAGTATCCCTGCCCACCTGCCCCCAAAGCTAGTCCTCTACTGTTTGAGCCAAAACTGCACTTCTGGCTTTTTTTGGTTTTTAATTACAAATAAGAATTTGACACACTCTCCTGTCTGGTTTGGCTTTGAACTAAGACAGTAAGAAAGTTAAGTGACATCAACTTTATAGACTTATCTTTTGAACCAAGAAATACTAGATGAAGCTTATTATTAGGCTAATATTTGACAATTTATAAAAGAAGAAAATATGTTCAGCAAAAGATCCATAACTTAAATAACTCAGTAAATATAGGTGCACTGAATCATTTTAGAATTATTTTCTCTGCTTGGCAAGATTACTATTGACTTCATCATTCCTTTTGGGGAAACTTAAAGTCATATTTGCACTTTTTTCTTGGTCTTGGGGTTTGAACTCTGATCCTGGTCACTGTCCCTCAGCTCTTCAGCTCAAGTTGAGTGCTCTACTTTAGCTACAGCATCATTCCCAGGTTTCTTGTGGTTAATTGAAGATAAGGGTTTCATGGTCTTTCCTGACCAGGATGGCTTTGAACCACAATCCTCTGGTCTCAACCTCCTGAATAGCCAGGATTACAGGCATAATCCACCAGCACCTGGCTCATATTTGCATTTAGTCACTAAATGACACTAAGTATACAAAGAATGGAAATCAGATCAAATGATGTGACATTGCAGCTTTTCAGAATCATTGAGGTAGCAATAAATATGTCCTACTTTTCCATTTTGTTACATTGATGCCTCATGAGCTATGGGACCATTAGATTACCATCTCTTCCCTCTGTGTAGGTATATTTAATATTAGGAAATGTTCATAGAGAAATAAAGAAAGACAGGTTTTTAGAAAGCAATAGAGATCAAGTATGAAAGAACACCCTAGAATGTGATATATTTATCACACAGAGATTAAGAACTAAGAACTATCCTAAGAGATTTAGAATGTTAAAGGCAAAGAGGAATAAGCCTAGTTGATAACTTGTTCTTCAATAACCAAAAATGGTTCCTTAGAATGGTTTCTGCTATACCTTATTGACTATCACTTATTCCTTTCATCTGGAGTTATTCCTTCTCTTCTGTCACAACTGTTAATTAGCCTCTGTCTTTTTGGTGCCAGGACTGGCCAAAAGGTTTCTAAGTCTCACTTAGACTACCCTTCTCATTGTGATTAGCAGTGACCACTCAAAAGCCTGGAATTTTTGAATTTCCAGAATTACTCTTCACCTGACATCTAAGCATATTCCTGGCATTAATTGCTGTGACCTACTGAACAAAACTTTTTTTTTTCAACACAGTATCCAAATATAGGTTAAGTACATTAATTAGGTACTCTCCTCAGTTATCAGTATTGATGGAGCAATTATATATTCCAAGTATGGGTTCTTTATTTGCATTTACTAACTAAATATTTGTTGTTGTTGTTGTTGTTGTTGTTGTTGTTGTTGTTTTGCCAGTCCTGGGGCTTAAACTCAGGGCTAAAGAATTATTCCTCAGCTTTTTTTTTTTTTTTGCTCAAGTTAACCCTCTACTGCTTGAGGCACAACACCACTTCCAGTGTTTCTTTTTCTGTTTATTTGTACTTAGGAATTGAACACAGGGTTTCGTGCATGCTAGGCAATCACTGTACCATGAAGCCATATTCCCAGAGCCCTAAAAGACTTTCTTAAGATGGCTTTACATTTTCATTCTGTAACAATGTATCATAATTTTGGCCAGAAATTTTTGCTAGGAAAGGACGTTGAACACAATACTGAGTCCAATAATGCTAGATGGACAATGAATAACTGTCGCAGTCTAGCCAGGGCACATAGGGGCTTACCTCCTCCGAGACAGCTCCTGAACCACAGCTTACCTCCAGAATGAGAGGGCCCCCTTGGTTCCAGCCCCATGGGTATGCTGGGCTACCTCTCCAGCACCCATTCAATCAGTTCCAGAAAGAGAGAGATTGAAAGAAAGATGGTCAGAATTACACTTACACCAGGTGCCGGTGGCTCAGGTCCATAATCCTAACTACACAGGAGGCTAAATCTGACGATCATGGTTCATAGTCAGCCTGGGCAGGAACATCTATGGGACTTTTATTTCCAAAGAACCACCAGAAAATCATAAGTGGTGCTGTGACCCAAGTGGTAGAGCACTAGCCTTGAGCTGAGGAGCTTAGGGACAGTGCCCAGGTCCAGAGTTCAAGCCCTACGATAGATAAGCATTGGACTTCCCACCACAAGAATTGGACTGAATAGCACCCCTTGTCCTAGGGAGCATGGCAGAGGAGTTATGAGTAGGTTACCCAGCTTCTCTGTTCCTCAATTTCCCCAGCTGCAAAACTGAACAAAGTGAAGGAACCCCTTCCTCATGAGGATAGGCTAATAATGAAAGAGAGCCATGTTTTGTTTCATAATCCTATACCTGTCGCACCATTAATAACACACACCATCTGAGCTCTTTCCGGGTATCTTCCTGTCATATTCTCACAGAATTGCTGAGAACCGTATCTGACTGCCGCTCCCTCTGTGCCTGGCCCTGCTCCAGAGATCCCTCTGTTTTAATCCCTTGTTTCCTCACAACTGTCCCATGAGGAGACCGATACTCCAGACCTAACCCAGAACTTCACCTGTGGTCAAGAATTGGCTGCCGTGGACTAAGTTTGGAAAAATCCATCTAAATAAATTACTGAGTGTGATACTACGTGTCTACCATCCCAACTACAGAGGACTGGGCCTGGTGGTGCATGCCTGTCACAGATAGGAAGAGCGAAATTCAGCCCAGCCTGAGCATATATTAAGCCTCAATCTCAGAAATGTCCAAGACAGAAAAGCTTGGCTCGCATGGTAGAAGACCTGACTGGCAAGCCTAAGGCCTTGAGGTCAAAAGATAATATACCAAAAAGAATCAGAGGCCCAGTACCACAACCTCATGTCTATAATCCTAGCTACTCAGGAACCTTAGATCTGAAGATAACAGCTCAAGATTTAAAATATGGTTGGCCTCGCCCATCAGACGTCATGATGAGAAGACCTGGAGTCTGACCTATGTTGTTGTGCTCCATACTAGCAGGGCTCATATCCTTACTAAGTGTTGGCCAAGCTCTCTGTCCCCCTGGGAAGCCACCCAATGTGAGCCGCACTGCAACTAACCAGGCCCAAGGGAGTTCACAGCTGCAGGGCACACAGATCTCTTGTTCTTTTAACAGTGCTGAATCCCCTTCAAGCGTCCCTCCCTTCCAGGTCCCCAGAGCTCAGCTGTGAAGCCCATGCACCCCCCAAAAGATAGCAGGTAGAAGTTACCATAGCCAGTCTCCTTGTTACAACCCACATCTACACACTCACACACACACACACACACACACACACACACACACACACAGCCAGACCGGTGTCAGAAGACTTGTTAATGCAGCACCTGCAATTTGTCAAATGATCACTCACCTGAGTACAGTCAGTCTATATAAGGGGAAAGATTATCTCTCTCTGTGTGTCTCTCTTTCTGTCTCTCTCTCTTCCTCTATCTCTCTGTCTCTCTCTGTCTCTGTCTCTGTCTCTGTCTGTCTGTCTGTCTCTATCTCTCTCTCTCACACACACACACACACAGACTCAGAGCAGTGCCTCTCCTGAGTTTGTTGGAGACCAGATGGACCAGGAGCACCAGCAGAAGTTGGCAGAGCTGGGAAATGTGATCACCCTGTGAGGACTGTTGACAGCTGGTGTGGGGGGACAGCCGAGGTGCATGTGTGGGGGTGGGGTGTTCCTCCCAGATATTCACCTTCTGTTCTGACCCCCAACACACTCACCTCCCTACTGGGCTGTTCTGGGAACCTCTTCAAATCAAAGGGTGAAGGAACATAGAAGACAAGGGCTCACACAGCAAAGGGGTCTATCTTCTGCATCCTACACCCTCAACCCCAGAAAAAAGGAAATGTACCCAGAAGGTAAGTGTGGACATGCTGCTCCCCACCTCTGAACTCAAGCCACCAGGTTCCCACCAGGTAGAGGAAAGGTGCAGATGCGCCACTGTGTGGCTCCCACTGCTCCAGGCGAATGGCTCTGTAGCGCCCACTCCTCACCCAACCCTACACCTCCCTGTTTCCTGGGACCCTGAGGCTAGGGATGGGGGTGGAATCCTCAGGTCAACACCCACGCCCATCCCTGGGGCATTTGTGGCAGGGCCTGGGCCAGACTGTGGGGAATGGGGGAGGTGCAGGTCCTGGTCAGGACGGAGAAGGACAGGGGGATATGGGCATGTGGGGTGTGGTCGTGTGTGGATGGCCACTCACATGTGCTGCTGGGAGAATCTGTTGGCAGCTGCTCCGGGTGAGGCCAGCAGTGATGACAGAGGCATGGCAGACACTCAGGCCTGGAGCAGATGACAGGGGGGCCAGGACTAGGTCAGGGCCACAAGCCGGCCAGTGCCACACCATTGCACCATTGCCTGAGGAATCCAAGAGGCACCACAGGTCTGAGCCAGCAACACCAGGTTTGAAATGCTGCATAGCTGGGAAGGGGAGGAGGGGGCCAGGGCACGGGCTGACACATGGTGCGGCTGAGCAAGGCCTCTCTTCCCAGGCCTCAAGTCTCTTGCTCACCACTCACCCACCTCTACCTTCCTCAACTACTGGTAGTGGAGTCAACCACAGAGGTAATCCCGGTGCTACAGGGCAGAATAGAATATGGGCATGGCCACCATTCTTGTATACCATTGGTCAGAAGGAACCATGAAAGAATGGGGGTGTGTCTTGAATACTGTGATGCAGGCAGAATGGGCGGAGTCAAGATGACATCAGCCCCTTTCCCAGGAAACTCTATCCAATCCAGTTGGGGAAAAGAGGGTGACCTGCTTTAGGCAGATGGCTGCACAGATTGTTGTGTATGTCTGTTTGTTGCCAGTCCCAGACCTTGAACTCATGATCTAGGCACATTCTGTGAGCTGCTTTTGCTCAAGACTACCCACTGGAGCCACAGAGCTCTACTTCTGGCTTTGTTGGCACTGAAGTTGGACAGGGGTCTCAAGGACTTTCCTGCCTAGGTTGACTTTGACCATGAACCTCCTATCACAGTCACAGCCTTGTAAGTATCAAGGAGGACTGTTGAGAGCCACTGGTGCCTGCCTAATCATTGGTCTTGCTGATGTACTCGAACAAATCGGTGAGTTCACTACCCTAAGGTCTAAGTCGTGGGAGTTGGAGCCCACAGTTTGAATCCTGGTCCTGCCACCTCCAAATGGAAGGAGATCCTAAGAAACTCATTCCTATTCATATGATTACCAATGGAATGTGATGTATTTCATGATTGAATGGGAAGTTCTTGAATGATTCTAGGATAAAATTATACACAATAATATTATGGGACACTGATAGATTTTAACTAACACTTTAGGAAGCATTTAAACAATCACATTCATTAAATGGAGACAGAATGAAATACCTAAGACTTGGGCCTCACATACTATAAAGGTGCCATTTTTTCTGCCAGGACTGGGATTTGACTGCATGGTCTGGGTAACACTGTTGCTCTGTGTGGGAAGGGGAAGCTTGCCTCCTTGAAGTAAAAACAATTCAAGTCCGTTCCTTAGGCCTGAAATCAATCCCCGCCACTAGAAAAGATCCTATTTGTGTACATTTTAAATATATGATTTATATTCATATGTTGACTCCATATTGTGTTCATTGTAGTTACTCATTTTATTTTTTTGTTTTATTCATGTATTGACTGTTCATTTTATTGACTATTATGATACGTAGAACAGTAATTACATTGATTACATAGGACATATATTTGTATATGTATTCCACTTCATACCTGACAACCAGGACTTTCACAGAAAAGAAAAACTTGTGTCACCATCAGCTTCTTATGCCACAATTCATTTTTTTGGTAGTGCTGGCATCTGGACTCATAGCCTACAAGGCCCAATTTATGAATGGGTGAGTGTCAACACACCATCCTGGGGCAAATTGAGCTGACAGGCAGTTTCCAGGACCTGAGATTGAGCCCCAGATGTTGACAAAATAAGAATAGGTTGACATGCAGATAGTAGTAAATTAATATATATATATATATATATATAAATATATATATATATATATATATATATATATATATATATATATATATATATATATCTTTATAGAGTGCCAGAGAGGTCTATCCATTATTCAGTTATATAGATTACACTCCTACTAATTCTTGGGTATTTATTATGCCTCCATGTAATTAATGTCATTGTTTTCATCCTTAATAAACTATTAAGTAAATCAGTGTCCTGAAATTATTGCATCCCTGTAGGAAATAATATGCTTTTAATGCTTCATATTAAATAAAAATAATCAGCCTACTGAAGTCATGATGTCGAATTTTATAGGCGAATCATTCACGAGCAACTCAGTCAACCGTGACATTTATAACATTCCATCATTATTCCTATGCATGGGAACAAGTCTCCTAGGACCTCCCGCCAGCCGGAAGTGACATGACTGGGATTCTCCCTGCGGGACTATGGCTTATCCAATAGCCCACCAGGCTTCAGCAATGCAAGGTGAAGTACCATTTGGAGCCGTGTCATTCAGACACAGATGGTCATGGTGCAAAATGTAAAAGCACCATCCCACCTCTTCTTTTCTGGGCATCCCCCCCAAGGCCTGGAAGTCTAGGATTCCAGGATTGGCTGTGGTTCCAGTGGCTGCACCCCCAGCCAAGGGTGATGGAAGCTGAGGCAGAGTTGCACTGACCTGAGTTCAAGATCTTGCTTGGCAAAAAAAAAAAAAAAAAAAAAAAAAAAAAAAATATATATATCCCTGGCTTGCAATTGGTGCCGTTTTATCTGCCAGGCTTTGGATTTGAACTCAGGGTCTGGGTAACTCTGCAGCACTGTGGACCAAGGGGAAGCTCACCATGCTTGAAGACAAGAAAGTCAGGCCTGGGCCCTAGGCCTGAATTCAAGCCCCAGTCCTGGGAAACATACTATTTATGTACATTGTAAAGATAGCATTTGTAATTACCTATAGATGTTCAGTCCATATCTTGTTTGTTGTGGCTATTTATTGTATTTCTGTTTTATTCATTTATTTACCATTTATTTTATTGACTGTGATAACACACATTCCATTTATTATATAGATGACATCCTATCACATAGTATCTAGATTTGTAGACATGTTCTCCATCATGACTGACACCCGGGACGTTCAGAGAAAGGGAAAACAGGTGTCACACTCTGCTTCTTACTACATGATCCAATTGTTGGCAGGGCTGGGATATGAACTCAGAGCCTAGCAAACCCAATTCATGAATCAGTGTGTCAACAAGGAAAACTCTATCCCAGGAAGCTGCCAGGAAGTTCCCAGACCCTGAGATCAAGCCGCAGGGGTGGACAAAATAGCCATACATTGATAGGCAGGTGGTAGTATATCAAGAAATATATATTTGTATGGAGTGCCACAGACATCTACCTAGGATTCAATGACATCAACTATGTTCCTACCAACTCTTAGGTAGTTATTACACCACCATTGAAGGAATAGTATTCTTTTCATGTTAGTAAGATATTCATTAAGATCAATCGGTGTCCTAGGATCATTGGGTGTAATTTTAGACTAGACTAGTGCACGCAGAAACTTTTCATTCAATCATGAGTTTGCTCACATTCCATTGGTATTCCCATGCATAGGAAGAGTCTCTTGGGAAATCACCCCACTAGTAGGTGTCAGGACCAGGACAAGAATTCAGGGCCTAAATGGCTGCATGGGCCTATGGCATAGCTCACTAGCCTTCCCCAATGCAAAGTGAAGTACCCTTTTGTAGGTGTGTCATTGAGACCCAGGATGGTCACCATGAAAAGGAACAAAATATAAAATATCCATCCCATGGCTTTCTCTCTCTCTCTCTCTCTCTCTCTCTCTCTCTCTCTCTCTCTCTCTCTCTCTCTCTCTCTCTCTCTCTCTCTCTCTCTCTCTCACTCTCTCACTCTCTCTCTTTGTTGTTTTGTTTTGTTTTTTTCCGGCAAGACTTCAGGGCCTAGGATGCCAGGATCGGCTATGGACCCATGGCAGCCCGCCACCCTGAGGTGATTGAAGCTGATGTAGACTTAACTCAGTTCATGGTAAATCTATAGCATTGTGGGAGAAAAGGAAGGTTACCATCCTTGAAGACTGCAATATCAGTCTATGTTGCAGGGCCTGAATTGAAGCCCTAGCATGGGCAAAAATAATATACCCACCTATTTTACACATAGGATCTCTATTTACATACATGTGTGGAATGTGTCTTTTGTTCAGTGTAGTTATTCTTTTTATTGTGTGTCTTAGTCTTGGATGCATTTTGTGTTTTATTGAGTATGATGACAGAAATAACTGTGCTGACCTGGATGACAACCTATTTCCATTGCTATAGAGTTGCCTATATAGCTTTCTTCATCCTCCCCGATACATAGGACTTTCACAGGGCAGGAAAACAGGTGGATCGATGGGCTTCTCACATCAGGATTCATCTTTTCACAGTATTGGGATTTGAACACAGTCTAGCAGGTCCAATTGGGGAAAGGGTCTAGGTGAGGACACAGGCCTGTGAGCAACTAAGGAGCTAGGCCATTCCCAGGACCTGACATCGAAAACCAGGGAGGGCCAGGATAGGAAGAGATTCATCCTTGAAACATAGGATCTATATTGACATACATGTGCGGACAGCCTCTTGCATTAGGTGCACTTCTCCTTAATTTGTGTCTAATTCATGGAGATATTGTGTGTTTTACTGAGTATGGTTACAGGTATAACTGTGCTGACAGGATGACAACCTGTTCCCATGGTTATAGGGTTGCTTATGCATTCATTCTCCATCCTAGCTGAGACCCAGGACTTTCACAGGAGAGGAAAACAGGTGCAACGACTGGCTTCCTACATCAGGATGACTCTTTTGTCAGTACTGGGATTTGAACTCAGGTCTGGGTAACTGTTGCACTGTGGAGGGAGGGAAGGCTCACCATCCTTGAAGACTAGAATATCAGGCCTGGTCCAGGGCCTGATTTGAAGCCCCAACTGTGGACAAAATAAGAAGCCCACCTCTTTTAACCATAAGACTCTATTTACATACAATATTCATCCATTCATAAGCTGAAGCTAGTATGCTAATAAATACCTATTTGGATAGAGTAGGAGATGTGGTCAGCTGTTTTGGAATTCTATGTACCATGTGAGTACTGATTCTTGGATCTTTCCCAATGCTTCCAATTCTTGAATGTGATTCTTATTGTCAGACTTCATGAACTCTTAATTTAAAATAATCATTGTGCCATATGTCTTGCCTATCATTTCCTAGGAGAATCCTGCATGAATTAAACTCTTCCCTATGCCTGAATTCAAGTACCTCATAACATTTATAAACATGTTAAATATATGATTTATACTTTCTTCTATATATTCAGACTTTATCGTGCTTGTTGGAGTGATTCATTATATTTTATTTTTGATTTACTTATTTAGCATTTATTTTATGGACTGTGAGTGCACCAATAACATTTATCACATTTCTTCCCATCTATTCCATAGTATGTAGCTTTGGAGACCTATTATGAACTTGCACAGAAAAGGGAAACAGGTGTCACACTTGAAATCTTACACCAGGAAGAAATTATTGGCAATGATGGGGCCTGATCTGAAGGCCTGAGAGGCCCAATTCATGAAAGGGTGTGTGTCACCACCGCTGCCTCTAGCCCATTGAGCTGCCAAGTGGATCTCAGGACTTGGGATCAAGCCCCAGGTTTGGCCAAAATAGCTGTAACTTTCTATGACGATGGTGGTATCTAAATAAATATAAATTTAGATATTCAGGTACTGCCAGAGGTATCTAATATTCAATGACTTATACTACGTTCGTACCAATTCTAATGTATTTAGGGAGGACTCCATTTAATCAAAAGTTCTTTTAATGCATAATAATCTGAATTAAAAATCAATCTGTGCCCTGTGATTATTGGGTCTAATTTTATGCTAGACACATTGATGGACTACTCATCCAACCATGACATTGATTACATTCCTCTCGTGTTCCTATGGACAGGCAATATTTTCTTAGGCTCTCCAGCCCTTTTACGTGGCATGACCAGGATTCGAACTCAGGACCTAGTGTCAGGTTGGCCTATGGCTTCACTGACTGCCCGCCAGCCTTCAGCAATGCCAGGTGACCTACAGGTTTCAGCCATGTCATTCAGACCCAGGATGGTCACCTTGCATGGAAGGAAAACAGAAACTGCTGACTGTCCACGGTTTGTGGTATTTTTCAGTGCTGTTTTCATTTTGTTTGGATGTATTCTTATAGGAGAAGCTCCAGGGTAGATATGATGAATGGCATCAACCTATGAAATTTGTATTCAATTCAATGAGTTCATAACACAGAGACAGTTTTCATGACATTGCATATTCCGGGGCTCCCCTCACTGCTCCCAGTGTAGCCTAAGGGTTTCTCTGCATCCCAGTCCAGAAGTCTCTCTCATTGTCTGGACAGGCAGACAAAAAGCCTCTCTCCTGTACAGCTGTGTAACAGGCCACTCCATCTGGGCCAATTAGTGAGGAGGAGTATGGGTAGGCTCTGAAGGCCAGGAGAAAAAGGTTGCTTTGTACCCCAAGCTATTTCTCTTCCCAATGCTCTGATATGACAGGAAGTATTCATTTGTGCCACATCCCATGGCAGGCCAAGTTCTGCGCACTTATACTGCCTTTGTGAGACTATATTCTGGTGTTCAGATACAGTGCTCAATATAATTCAGGAGTCCTTCTTGCAGATAACTAGTGCACTGAACTTAAAGAAATGTTTCATTGAGACTGATGATGGGCCTATGATGCCTCTCCTAGGTTTCCAGAAGCTTGGGAAATTGAAGCACATGTCAGATATCACAAAAATTGCTGTCATCTAATTCTGGTGAAGCTCATCAGGTTTTGAAACCTTTGACCTCTCCCAGTTGGGCCCTGGGTGGCTAGATATGGTGGTTGAACACAGGGCCTGGGTGCTGACCATGAGCTCAGAGAAGTCTAGTGCTTTACCATTTTGTGTCACAGCTTCACTATTGCTTTCTCTGTGTGTGAGTGTGTGTGTGTGTATGTGTGTGTGTATGTGTGTTTGAGAGAGAGAGAGAGAGAGAGAGAGAGAGAGAGAGAGAGAGAGAGAGAGAGAGAGAGAGAGAGAGAGAGAGAGAGAGAGAGAGAGAGAGAGAGAGAGAGAGCATTCACTAGTCCTGGAGCTTGTACTCAAGACATGATCACTGTACCTAGTGCCTCTTGTACAAGGATTGCCATCTCCTACTTGAACCACAGAGCCACTTCAGGTTTTTTCCTAGTGATGTGGTCCTGATAAATGAAGCCCAGGGTTTCACAGATGCAAAGCACTGTACCCCTAAGGCACATTCCCTGCCCTGTACATCGGGTTTGTTAGTTTGTTTCTGTCTTTTTTGTTGTCGGTTGTAGGAGTTGAAATCTTGGCCTGGTTGCTGTCCCTGAGCAATTGAGCTCAAATCTTGTGCTCTACCACTTGAGCCACAGAGCCACTTCCCGTTTTCTGGTGGTTAATTGAAGCTAAGTGTCTCAAGGACTTTCCTGTCCAGGCTAGCTTTGAACCATGATCCTCAGATCTCATCCTCATGAGTAGCTAAGATGACAGGCATGAGCCACAAGCACCCAGCTTCCACTTCACGTTTCTTAGTGATGAATTGGAGATAATAGGCTCATGGGCCCTTTTGTGTCTGGGATAGTTTGGAACCCAGATACTCAGATCTCAGCATCCTGAGAAGGCAGGATGGTAGACCTCAACTATAGAACCCTAGGCTGTGGCACTGTGCTGCAAGGGGGTCCTTGGCTCCACATGGTGGAGTGGTAGCCATGCGCCCAAGAGGTAATGGTCAGTGCCTAGGCCCTGAGTTCAAGGTTCATGATTGAGAAAAAACAAAACAAAACAATTGTCTGCCATAGACAACCCACTAGTCTGCACTAATACATAATTTTGTCCCTGCCATGCAGATATATCGGAGCCTCAATACCCTTGTCTGCATAATCATCTCAGTTGTGGAGCTCTTACAAGGAAAAGATGAAAGAATTCACTCTTTGAAGGACAAAACACACAACACTCTTTTTTATTTTTGTCGGTCATGGGCTTGAAATCTGGACCTGAGCTCTGTCCCTCAGGTCTTCAGCTCAAGGCTAGTACTCTAACACTTGAGCTACAGTGCCATTTCCGGTTTTATGGTGGTTTGTTGTGATAAGTGTTTCATGGCCTTTCCTCCCTGGGCTGGCTTTGAACCACGATCCTCAGATCTCAGACCCTGAGTAGCTAGGATTACTGGCTTGAGCCACAAACTCCCGGCTCCACATAACACTCTTTACAGGCCTCAGCACACAGCCTCCTATGAAAGGCTCAGCACCCAGCACCCAATGCAGCACTCAGCACACTTCACCCTGTAAAGGACACAGCACATAGCATCCTGTGCAGGAATCAGCACACAGAACTCCAGGAGGGACCCAGCACCCCAGGAAGGACTCATCAAATAGCTGTACCCACAAGCTGTCATTAGTATTAGGGTGCTTTAATCAGTATCACCATTCTTTCAGAAACACATCACAAACTGCAAAAGTTCATATCTAATGATTCAGAGGTGGTTTTCTTTTTTTGGGGGGGGAGAGTCAGCCACGGGATTGCACTAAAATGTTGGGGGTACTGTCTTAAGATCTTTTGCTCAAGTTTAGAGCTCCACCACTTTGAGCCACAGTTCAGAGTTTCACAGCCATCCTGCCAGGGCTGGGGTTTAAACCCACCAGTGTCAGATCTCAGCCCCTGAGTACCTTTGATGACAGAGGTGAGCAAGCCAGCAGCATCTGGTTCTGTGGAGGTGGGCTGCAGTGGTATACCTCTGGCTACGTCAGGTTAGATGGCAGCTGTCTGCACCAGACTCCTGGCTTGCTCTGTGATGAGGTATTTTAAGTCCTATCCTTATAGAGTTGCAGTCACAATATTCAATCTTTTGGTGTCCATCCTGGGTCTTGAGTAAGGGTCTAGACACAGTCCCTAAGCATTTATGCTCAAAGCTAGTGCTTGAGTGCTTCAGTGACAGCACAAATTCCGGATTTTTATGTGCATGTGGAAGTAAGGAATCAAATCCAGGCCTTTGTATGTACTAGCCATCACTATACCAGTGAGCCCCAGGAGAGAAAAGTGTATAAACAGATAAATGTGTAGATTGGCATATATACATATATATACATATGTATGTATAAAACAAGAGAAAGATGACTGTATATTATGAAATTACATATATTATATTACTACCAATTACTGACAATTAAATTATTCCCTTCATTTTTAAGTTTCATTGTTGAATATATAATAAAGTATTAATTGAAAATTAGTCAATGTAGTATAATTGTTGTGTATAATTTTATAGTATACTCATACACTAACTACTAATTTAATTGTTACATTTATAACATTCCATTTGTATGTAAGTATATTGGAATGCATTTCTTAGAATATACTGCCAATCATTAGTGGCAGTCCCAGATTCAACCTCCAGGCCTAAGTTGAGGTTTCGGCTATGGTTTCCCTAATAGTCAGCCAAATATCAGCATGCAAGGTCATGTACATTTTCTGGGCCTCGTCATTTAGACCAAGGATGGTCACAATGCAAAGAGAAAAAAATGTAAAACCACCTTCTTGAACATCTCTGTTTTATCCTTCTCCTTTTTATTTTTATTTTTTGTCAACTCTGAGATTTGAACTTGGGTCCTAGTATCCCAGGGTCAGCTGTGGTACAGATGCCAAGACCTGACTTCAAGCCCCATGTTTGGCCAAAAACAAAAAGTCCCTGGCTTGGAATTTGCACCACTTTTCTGGCAGGCCTGTGATTTGAACTCAGGGTCTGGGTAACTCTGTGGCACTGTGGGTGAAGGGGAAGCTTACTGTCCTTGAAGACAAGAAATTCAGACCAGTTCCCAGGGCCTGAATTAAATCCCCAGCACCGGAAAAAATTATTCATATATGATATCAATTTACATACATGGGTTTAGTGAGTATGATGTTTATTACCCTTATTTATTTAGTGTTATTACATACATAATATTTAATTTATTACATCCTGTCACACAGGATATATTTGATATGGATTATACATCATACTGAGACCCAGGAGTTTTTTCCAGGAAAAAAATGTGTCAAAAGTGGTCTCTTACTACATTAATAATTTTTGACCATGCTGAGATTTCAACTCATAGCCTAGAATGCCCAATCCGTAAATGGGGTCACAGTCTTAGCACTCCAGCCTCTGGCAAATTGAGCTGCCAGGAAGTTCTGAGGACCTGTGATGAAGCCACAGTAGTGCCCAATATATATATATATATATATATATATATATATATATATATATATATATATATATATATATATATATAGAGAGAGAGAGAGAGAGAGAGAGAGAGAGAGAGAGAGAGAGAGAGAGAGAGAGACAGAGACAGAGAGACAGAGAGACAGAGAGACAGAGAGACAGAGAGACAGAGAGACAGAGAGACAGAGAGATAGATATAGATATAGATATAGATAGATAGATAGATAGATAGACAGACAGACAGACAGACAGACAGACAGATAGATAGATAGATGATAGATAGATAGATAGATAGATAGATAGATAGATAGATAGTTAGATAGATAGATAGATAGATAGATAGATAGATAGATAGATTGCTGTGTATATATATACATATATATATACTTAGATAAGGTGAAGATATCATTAAATTATATATATATAGTTACCAATTATTAGTTATTAAGTTATGACTCTATTTAATGAAGTATCATGGCTGAATACTTATAAAAACATTAATTAAAAATTAGTTAATATCCTTCCATTAGGGAATCATACCATGGTGCTAGAATGGAAGATATAAATCCTATAATTTTTGTGTGGCATTCTAAAATACAATCATGAATTAACTGAAAATTTAATGATTACTTTTATAACATTCCATCAGTATTCACATAAATAGGAATGAGTTTGTTAGGATCTCCTTCCATTTGTGGGTGACAGTCCTGGCATTCCAACTCCAGGCCTGGGTAGTGTACATTAAATGCAAACCATTGGAATGACACTGGAAAATTTCAGATTGTCACGATTTAAAAAAGATCAAGAAGAACAAAAGAAAGCCAAGTGTCAGTGGCTCCTGTCTGTAATCCTAGCTCCTCAGGAGGCTGAGATGTAGAGAATGCCAATTTGAATTCAGCCAGGGCAGGAAAGTATGCGACAATATTATTTCTAAGAGATAACAGGAAAATATCCCCATGGGTTAGGGCTGTGGCTCAAGGGCAGAGCGCTACCCTTGAGCAAAAGGAGATCAGGGATAGGGCTCATATTTCAATGTCGGACCTGTCAAAGAAAAAACGAAGGCAGTAACTCCATGTTTCTGTGTATGGATGGATGATGTATGGATGGTGAGCATTCATAATGTGGCCCATACCCAGCCCCCAACCTGGGCAAGCTTGGACAAGCCCTCACAGAGTACTAAGTCTGAGCTGGCAGCTTAAACAAAACATCCTTCTCTGCCATTTAGTAAATGAAGCCCCGAAGGCTTCCCTGGGTTGGTGTATGCAATATGTGCATTATGTTCTATGTTCTAACTGAGATGTCGCATTGGGATATCTAGCAGTCAGCCACTGCCTCAACAGAGACCACAGTTCTTAGGATGTAGGACTTGTGAAAGGTTCTGGCTCCATATTCCCTATCCTCTGTAGCATGTAAGCCTAGATCTTTGGGGCCTCATGATTATCACTCATTCATCATTTCTCATTGCCAAGTCTCAGGCTGGTCCCAAATCCTGGCAAAGATATGAAATGGCCAGTGATTTCTTTGTTGAAAAGGGTACGCAAATAAATCCCACCCTCATAGCTCCTGTTAGAAGTAAGCCTTAGCTGCGAATGTGGCTTAGTGGTAGAGTGCTTACCTAGCAAGCATGACACACTGGGTTCGATTCCTCAGTACCACATAAACAGAAAAAGCCAAAAGTGGCACTGTGACTTAAGTAATAGAATGTAGCCTTGAGCAAAAGCAGCTCAAGAACATACCCACACTCTGAGTTCAAGCCCCAACACTGGAAAAAAAAAAGTGATCTTGGTGAGACATACTCTTCTGGGACTCAGGAGGGCCGAGGTTATAGGTAAGAAGTAGAGGGCAGGTACTGGTGGCTTATCCCTGTAATCTAGCTACTCAGGAGGCTGATACCTGTGGATCATAATTGTAAGCCAGTGCAGGCAGGAAAGTCTATATGAGACTCTTTTCTCAAATTAAACACCCAAAAGGGCAGAGCTGTGGTTCAAGTAGTAGAATGCTAGTGTTCAGCATAAAAAGGGATACCGTCCAGGCCTTGAATTCAAACCCCAGAACTGGCACACACACACACACACACACACACACACACACACACACACACACACACACACACACACACACACACACACACACACCAATATAGAGCATTTGCCAGTCATCCTGCACAAGTTCCATCTGTAGCAACTCAATATAAAAAAAAGAGGGAGAAAGGAAGGAAAGACTTGCTCCAGGAGGTGATATAACCAGTGCCAAAATTCCACAGGAGTACCGAGATATGGATAAAGGACAGAGAGCCTCAGGCATAAGGTACAGCATGGGCAAAGGTCCTGAGGTGTGGTGTAGAGCAGGTGGTATGAGTGGAATGAAGGTTCGGTGCCTTCAGAAAAGTCTGGCAGAACCTTCAAGGCTGGGTCAAGGTTTGTGCTTGAGTCACAGGTAGGGCAGAGCGTGGGGTCCCAGTATGGGGCTCAAGGGGAAGATTAGCTTGGCTTTTTACCATGGACCCCAGCCATTTCCTGTTGCTGGAAGCCTATTTTTCACAGCTCCTGACCCTCAGGCTTCATTTGAATTGAGGAGTCAGGGAAAACGCAGGGAAGTACTCTTGCTTATGAAAATCTTCTAACCCAATGCCACCAGTGGCTCAACCCCTGTAAATCCTAGCTACTCAGGAGACTGAGATCAGAGATCGTGGGTCAGAGCCAGCTTAGGGGAGGAAAGTTAATGAGACTCTTCTTGGCAATGAGCTACCAAAAGCCAGAAATAGAGCTGTGGCTCACAGACCATGAGTTCAAGCCCCGGTACTCGCACAGAAAAAATAAAGAAAACCTTTCAGGAGCTACTGTGGAGAAAGGCCATTATTAGCTGGGCACAGTTGGCTCATTCCTGTCATCCTAGCTACTCAAGGCTGAGACCTGAGAATCAATCAAGATTCAAAGCTAGCCTGGGCAGACTTTTATCTCCAATGAATCATCAAAGAATGGGAAGCAGAACTACTGTAGTTCAAGTGGTACAGCACCAACTTTGTGCAAACAAGCTAAAGGATAGCATCTATGTCTACGTTCTGAGTTCAAGTCCCAGTACACACACACACACACACACACACACACACACACACACACACACACACACACACACACACACACACACACACTAACATCCTTAGCAGGTGCCAGTGGCTCATACCAGCAAACCTAGCTACTCAAGAGGCTGAGATCTTAGGAATGGCAGCTTGAAGCCAGCCCAGACAAGAAAGCCATGAAACTCTTATCTCCACTAAACTAGTAAAAAAAGTTAAAAGGTGAGCTGTGGTTCAAATGGTAGAAAGTTAGCTTTGAGCAAAGGAAGCTCAGGGAAAGTGCCTAGGCCCTGAGTTCCAGATCTAATATTTTTTTTAAAGACACCCTATACCACTCCCACAGGACATAAATCCAGATTTTGGTCATCCTTAATCTCACTTCACCTCTTGCCACTTCCACAGTACTCCCACAAGTGGCTGGTGTGTGGCCAACACTGGGTTAAGAAGTGAATGTACAAAAGGGGGGGCATAGCCAGGTCAAGACTAATGCCCCAGAACATTGAGGTATTGGCCATACCAGTCTCTTATCCCCCAGTTCCCTGGCCCTGGAATCTAAAGTCTGTGCCTCTGTATTCTGGGCATCCAGAATTGTCTAGAAGGACCTGAGAGGCCCAACTGGGGCCGGAAGATAGACATTCTTATGGTAAAGTACTCCTATATTTCCTAGACACTGATCAATATTTCCAAGCCACATTGGCCTCAACTCCCATGTAGTCCTGGATCCTCCTTGCTTGGGTGGCCTTCAGTCAGCTGTCAAGCTCGAGATGCCCAGAGCCACCAGCAACCCCCCATTTCCCACTCCACTGCAAGCCTGTGGAGAGGGATGTGCAGTCAGAGGCGCAGCTGAGGTAAAGGACAGGACATCACATGACTGAGGCTTTCCCTCAGAGGCAGGGGAGATCCTCTGCCAGCTGGCACTGCTGTCTCAGAATTCTGGAGTCAGCCAAATATTTGGACAGTCAGAATTGTGCCCCAGACAAAATCTGGAATACAGGTCTCTGGCAATTTAGGACTCATTGTATACCCTGATAGGGGACTAAAGGCAAGGTCGGTGTGGAGGAGGGACACCATCTGAGGTCAGAAAGACACAGACAGGCACCCAGGAAGGGGACAGAGAAAGAGGAGGAAAAGTTACACACACACACACACACACACACACACACACACACACATACACACACACACACACACACACACACACACACACACACACATGGACATTCCAAGGCGTCAGCAGTTCCTGAGAACCATGAACTCTCTCCATTAGGATCACATCGGATTCATGAGAAGATGGCATTATCATACTCAGACCAACTGTAGACACAACATTGAGCCTCGCACATATCTGGAATATCTCATAACCCAGCACGGAATTTCCTACCGTACACACTGCTATTTGGAAAACTAAGGCTACCTCTTTGTTTATTGTTGGTCATGGGATTTGAACTCTGGGCCAGAGCACTGTCCTTCAGCTCTTCAGCTGAAGATGAGCACTCTCCCACTTGAGCCACAGAGCCACTTCCTGTTTTCTGGTGGTTCATTGGATATCAAGTATCACAGACTTTTCTGCCCAAGCTGTCTTGGAACCATGGTCTTCACATCTCAACCTTCTGAGTAGCTAGGATGACAGTTGTGAGCCAACAGCAGCAGCTGGCTTCAGCCACCTTCAAATACCCAGAGGAAAACCAATTCGTTAGGCCACAAACTTCTTGCAACCCTTGACTTCAGACTTTGACACCCAGCATCCAAATCCATCCTTTAATGGAGAATATGCAGACACAACAACCCCACCCCAGCACCCATTCACCCACTCCCTGCCTGACACAGGCCTCATCTTTTGAATTCTTGGTAAGGTACCACCCATCCTACTGTGGCTTCAAACAGGGGCAAACTTGGGGAGTTCTTAGAAATGTCTGTACAGTGAGGCCAGCACCTGGTCTCTCAAACACAGCACCCACACACACCTCCATATCTCTGCAGGCAAAAATGTTTTACTTTTCAGATGTGGGGCTTGAACTCTGGGCCTGGGTGCTGTCCCTGAGCTCTTCAGCTCAAAGTGAGCACTCTACTACTTGAGCCACAGCACCACTTCCGGTTTTCTGGTGGTTTTTTGGAGATGAGTCTCAAGGTCTTTCCTGCCCAGGCTGGCTTTGAAGCGTGAGCCTCAGATCTCAGGTCCTGAGTACCTAGGATGACAGCAATGAGCTACTGAAATCTTCCATAAAGGAGCCATGAAACTGTGAAGGAGAAAACAAAAGTTGTGACTGGGCTCATACTTGGTATTGATGAAAAAACAACAAATATACAAACACACAGAGAAATAAAATGCTTTTGCTGTTTTTAGACATGGTGAATTAAATATATTGCTCTCATCTTTGTGCTCTCTCAACACACACACACTCACACACACACACACACACACACACACACACACACACACACACACACACACACACACACACACACATCCAGAATGGTGACAGAAGACTCTTCCATGCAGCACCTGCAATTTGCCAACTGATCACTTACCTGAGCACAGTCAGGCTGTACAAGGAGAAAGATTCTCTCTCTCTCTCTATCTCTCTCTCTCTCTCTCTCTCTCTCTCTCTCTCTCTCTCTCTCTCTCTCTCTCTCTCTCTCTCTCATACACACACACACACACACACACACACAGAATCAGAGTAGTGCCTCTCCTAAGTTTGTTGGTTCGTCATCTGGGACAATGTACAAGCTGGAGCACACAGGTTCCCATTCCCCATTCCCTTGTCAGAACCAAGATCTACCACCCAAGGGGAGCACCACTGTAATGACACAGCACCACCACCCCTTTCCCCTTCTCCAGGGCAAGACACTTCCCCGTTGGAACAACCAGCCTTAACTCCCCATTCACCAAAACCCTAAGACAGGACACTGGGTGAAAAAATCCCCAGACAGGTGGCTCCTCAGAGCCAGGACTGAAAACAAGCAGGGGGTCATGGGGTAGCCATGGGGTGTCTGACCCGGGGTGGTGGTGGTTTTAAGGAAATGGATGGGGTTCTAAAGGCTACATACATGGACAGACTCCCTACTTCCAGCCTAGATGCTTCTGGGTGAATGGGTGGATTCTTGGGGAGGACAAGGAGACCAGATGTACCGGGAGCACCAGCAGATGCTGGCAGAGCTGGGAAATATGATCACCCTGTGAGTACTGTTGACAGCTGGGGTGGGGGTGGACAGGCCGTGTGTATATGTGTCAGAGGGAGTGTGTTACTCCCAGATATTCACCTTCCATCTGACCCCCAGTGCCCTCATCTCCCTAGTGAGCTTTCCTGAGACCCTCCTTAGGTGAGAGGGTGACTGAGAACAGAGGACAAGGACTCACACAGCAAGGGGGCCCTATTTCTGCATCCAAAACTCCCCACCCTCAGAAAAAAGGAAAAGACCCAAGAAGGCAGGTGTGGAGTTGCTCCCCAACTCAGAATAAAGCCACCAGGTTCCCATCTTGGAGAGGAAGGGTGAACATGTGGGGCTGTGTGGTTCCCACTGCTCCAGGCCAGGGGCTCAGGGATGTCCCCTTCACACCCAACCTTGTATCTCCCCATTTCCTGGGACACTGACACTAGGGATGGGAGTGGGATCCCTGGGTCCACACCCACTCCCCCATCTCCCACTCCTGGGGCGCATTTATGGCAGAGCCAGGGCTGGCACCTGGTGTTAGTGAGGCAAGGTTGGGATGCGAGAAGGGAGGCAGGAGTCGTGGCTGTGGGTTGGGGGAAGGGGAGTTGGGAGAGGTCACGAGGTGTGGGCCCACGTGATGTCCACTAATGTGTGCTTCTGGGAGAAGCTGTAGGCTGCTGTTCTAGGTGCAGAGGGCAGCAATGGCAGCATCATGGCAGGTGCTCGGGCCCAGAGTAGAGGACAGGGGGGGCGTGGACAGGAAGTGGTCAGGGCCACCATCTGGCCTGGGGCACACTATCGCTGAATGACTCCGAGAGGCACTGCTGGTCCAAGCCAGCAGCGACATGTTTGAAACGTGATGTCGCGGAGAGGGCAGGAGAGGGGCCAGGCCAGAGGCAAGCGGGTGGCAGGGCTAAACGTGCCACAGCCCCAGCTGAGCTCCTGGAACAGGGACCTTGGACTCAGGGCCTACTTGGCCTCTGAGCCTCCCTGGGCCTGTGGGAGGGATGTGCCTGCTATGCTGGCTTTGTGCTCTGTGCTCCTGGGCCAGACCTGTGCTCCTACAGCAGCAGAGGCCAGCCATTGAAGCAGCCTCCCCTGGTGAATGTGGCTCCTCATCTCTCTGCT